>NC_141735.1:1413067-2012439 GCF_971803275.1 Cyanistes caeruleus
ACTTTTTTCCCCATTTCCCCCCCATTTTCCCCCTTTTTTTCCCCCTTTTCCCCCCCTTTTCCCCCCTTTTTTTCCCCCTTTTTCCCCCTTTTTCCCCCTTTTTTTTCCCCCTTTCCCCTTTCCCCCCATTTTTTTCCCCTTTTTCCCCCCATTTTTCCCAATTTTTCCCCCATTTTCCCACTTTTTTCCCCTTTTTTTTCCCTTTTTCCCCCCTTTTTTCCCCCTTTTCCCCTTTCCCAGCCTCTCGCCGTGGGAATTACAACCTGGGTGAGGCTCGTGGGGGTTCCGGGGGTTTTGGGGTGACCCCCGGGGGTCTTGGGGGGTTTTGGGGGCTTTTGGGGGGTCTCGGGGGGTTTTTGGGGTGACCCCCGGGGGTCTCAGGGGGTTTTTGGGGTGACCCCCCGGGGGTCTCGGGGGTTCCGGGGGGTCTCAGGGGGTTTGGGGTGACCCCCGGGGGTCCGGGGGGTTTTGGGGTGACCCCCGGGTGTTCGGGGGTTTTTGGGGTGACCCCCGGGGGGTTCCGGGGGGTTTTGGGGGGTCTCGGGGGGTTTTGGGGTGACCCCCGGGGGTCTCAGGGGGTTTTGGGGTGACCCCCGGGGGTCTCAGGGGGTTTTAGGGGTGACCCCCGGGGGTTCCAGGGTTTTGGGGTGACCCCCGGGGGTCCGGGTGGTTTTGGGGTGACCCCCGGGGTCTCGGGGTGTCTCGGGGGGTTCCGGGGGGTCTCAGGGGGTTTTGGGGTGACCCCCCGGGGTCTCGGGGGGTTTTGGGGTGACCCCCGGGGTTCCGGGGTTTTGGGGTGACCCCCGGGGGTCCGGGGGGTTTTGGGGTGACCCCCGGGCCCCCCACAGAGGGGGTGTCGGTGAAGATGTTCCTGCGGGGCCGCCCCATCACCATGTACGTGCCCTCGGGGCTGGGCCCCGTGCGCGCCGAGCTGCCCCCGGAGCGCCTCCAGCTCGACTGGGTGTATCCTCATCCCAAAATATCCCAAATGGCCCCAAAATCCCCCAAAAATCCCCAAATATCCCCAAAAATCCCCCAAAAATCCCCAAAATCCCCCCAAAATCCCCAAAATCCCCCAAATATCCCCAAAAATCCCCAAAAATCCCCAAAAATCCCCAAAAATCCCCCAAAAATCCCCAAAATCCCTCAAATATCCCCAAAATCCCCAAAATCCCCAAAAATCCCCAAAATCCCCCAAATATCCCCAAAAATCCCCAAAATCCCCCAAAAATCCCCAAATATCCCCAAAAATCCCCAAAAATCCCCAAAAATCCCCAAAATCCCCAAATATCCCCAAAAATCCCCAAAAATCCCCAAAAATCCCCAATATCCCCAAAAATCCCCAAAAATCCCCAAAATCCCCAAATATCCCCAAAAATCCCCAAAATCCCAAAAATCCCCCCAAAAATCCCCCAAAAATCCCCAAAAATCCCCAAAAATCCCCAAAAATCCCCAAAAATCCCCAAAAATCCCCAAAAATCCCCAAAAATCCCCAAAAATCCCCAAATATCCCCAAAAATCCCCAAAAATCCCCAAAAATCCCCAATATCCCCAAAAATCCCCAAAAATCCCCAAAATCCCCAAATATCCCCAAAAATCCCCAAAATCCCCAAATATCCCCAAAAATCCCCAAATATCCCCCAAATATCCCCAAAAATCCCCAAAAATCCCCAAAATCCCCCAAATATCCCCAAAAATCCCCCAAAAATCCCCAAAAATCCCCAAAAATCCCCAAATATCCCCAAAAATCCCTCAAAAATCCCCCAAAAATCCCCAAAATCCCCAAATATCCCCCAAATATCCCCAAAAATCCCCAAATATCCCCAAAAATCCCCAAATATCCCCAAAAATCCCCAAATATCCCCAAAAATCCCCAAATATCCCCAAAAATCCCCAAAAATCCCCAGATATCCCCAAAATCCCCCAAAAATCCCCAAAAATCCCCAAAATCCCCCCAAAAATCCCCAAATATCCCCAAAAATCCCCAAAATCCCCCAAAAATCCCCCCAAAATCCCCAAAATCCCCCCAAAATCCCCAAAAATCCCAAAAAATCCCCAAAAATCCCCCAAAAAATCCCCAAAAATCCGCCGGGAAAAACTCCTGGAATAGACGGGGAAATTCCTAAAAATCACCAGGGAAATCCCTAAAAAATCACCTAAAAAATCACCCAGGAAATCCCTAAAAATCTCCCGGGAAATCCTTAAAAATTTCCAGGGAAATCCCTAAAAATCACCTAAAATATCACCCAGGAAATCCCTAAAAATCGCCAGGGAAATCCTTAAAACCAGTGCTCCCAGTTTGGTTCCCAGTGCTCCCAGTGCTCCCAGTTTGGCTCCCAGTGCTCCCAGTTTGGCTCCCAGTGCTCCCAGTGCTTCCAGTTTGGCTCCCAGTGCTTCCAGTTTGGCTCCCAGTGCTCCCAGTTTGGCTCCCAGTGCTCCCAGTGCTCCCAGTTTGGTTCCCAGTGCTCCCAGTTTGGTTCCCAGTGCTCCCAGTTTGGCTCCCAGTGCTCCCAGTTTGGCTCCCAGTGCTCCCAGTGCTCCCAGTGCTCCCAGTTTGGCTCCCAGTGCCCCCAGTTTGGTTCCCAGTGCCCCCAGTTTGGCTCCCAGCTCTCCCAGTTGTCTCCCAGTGCCCCCAGTTTGGTTCCCAGTGTCCCCAGTGCTCCCAGTTTGGTTCCCAGTGCCCCCAGTTTGGTTCCCAGTGCTCCCAGTTTGGCTCCCAGCTCTCCCAGTTGTCTCCCAGTGCTCCCAGTTTGGCTCCCAGTGCTCCCAGTTTGGCTCCCAGTGCTCCCAGTGCTCCCAGTTTGGCTCCCAGTGCTCCCAGTTTGGCTCCCAGTGCTCCCAGTTTGGTTCCCAGTGCTCCCAGTTTGGCTCCCAGCGCTCCCAGTGCTCCCAGTTTGGCTCCCAGTGCTCCCAGTTTGGTTCCCAGTGCCCCCAGTTTGGCTCCCAGTGCCCCCAGTTGGCTCCCAGTGCTCCCAGTTTGGCTCCCAGCACTCCCAGTTTGGCCCCCAGTGCTCCCAGTTTGGTTCCCAGTGCTCCCAGTTTGGCTCCCAGTTTGGCTCCCAGTGCTCCCAGTTTGGTTCCCAGTGCCCCCAGTTTGGCTCCCAGTGCTCCCAGTGCTCCCAGTTTGGCTCCCAGTGCTCCCAGTTTGGCTCCCAGTGCTCCCAGTTTGGCTCCCAGCTCTCCCAGTTGTCTCCCAGTGCTCCCAGTTTGCCTTGACCCTGCCCAGTTACGGTTACCGGGGCCGGGACTCGCGCTCCAACCTGCACGTCCTGGGCTCGGGGGAGCTCGTTTACTTCATCGCCTGCGTGGTGGTGCTGCTGCAGCTGCCGGCGCGGCGCCAGCGCCACTACCTGCGCCACAGCGACTGCGTCCGCTGGTGAGGGACCCCAAAAAACCCCTAAATCAGCCCAAAATAACCCCAAAATAACCTCAAATCCCAAAAAAACCCCATTGGAAACACCCCTGTGCTCCCCTGTACCCCCCAACCAGCCCCTGCCTGTGCCACAGCGACTGCGTCCGCTGGTGAGGGACCCCAAAAACCCCTAAATCACCCCAAAATCACCCTGAATCACCCCAAAATAACCCCAAAATAACCTCAAATCCCAAAAAAACCCCATTGGAAACACCCCTGTGCTCCCCTGTGACCCCATCCCATCCCTGTACCCCTGAACCAGCCCCTGCCTGCGCCACAGCGACTGCGTCCGCTGGTGAGGGACCCCAAAAACACCCTGAATCACCCTAAATCACCCCAAAATAACCTCAAATCCCAAAAAAACCCCATTGGAAACATCCCATCCCATCCCTGTGCCCCCAACCAGCCCCTGCCTGCGCCACAGCGACTGCGTCCGCTGGTGAGGGACCCCAAAAAACCCTAAATCACCCCAAAATCACCCCAAAATCACCCTGAATCACCCCAAAATCAGCCCAAAATAACCCTAAATCACCCCAAAATAACCCCAAAATAACCTCAAATCCCAAAAAAACCCCATTGGAAACACCCCTGTGCTCCCCATCCCATCCCTGTACCCCCCAACCAGCCCCTGCCTGCGCCACAGCGACTGCGTCCGCTGGTGAGGGACCCCAAAATCACCCTGAATCACCCCAAAATCAGCCCAAAATAACCTCAAATCCCAAAAAAACCCCATTGGAAACACCCCTGTGCTCCCCATCCCATCCCTGTACCCCTGAACCAGCCCCTGCCTGCGCCACAGCGACTGCGTCCGCTGGTGAGGGACCCCAAAAAACCCCTAAATCACCCCAAAATCACCCTAAATCACCCCAAAATAACCCCAAAATAACCTCAAATCCCAAAAAAACCCCATTGGAAACACCCCTGTGCTCCCCTGTGCCCCTGAACCAGCCCCTGCCTGCGCCACAGCGACTGCGTCCGCTGGTGAGGGACCCCAAAAAACCCCTAAATCACCCCAAAATCAGCCCAAAATAACCCTAAATCACCCCAAAATAACCCCAAAATAGCCTCAAATCCCAAAAAAACCCCATTGGAAACACCCCATCCCATCCCTGTACCCCTGAACCAGCCCCTGCCTGCGCCACAGCGACTGCGTCCGCTGGTGAGGGACCCCAAAAACACCCTGAATCACCCCAAAATCAGCCCAAAATAACCCTAAATCAGCCCAAAATAACCCTAAATCACCCCAAAATAACCCTAAATCCCAAAAAAACCCCATTGGAAACACCCCTGTGCTCCCCATCCCATCCCTGTGCCCCCAACCAGCCCCTGCCTGCGCCACAGCGACTGCGTCTGCTGGTGAGGGACCCCAAAAACACCCTGAATCACCCCAAAATCACCCTAAATCACCCCAAAATAACCCTAAATCCCAAAAAAACCCCACTGGAAACACCCCTGTGCTCCCCTGTGCTCCCCATCCCATCCCTGTACCCCTGAACCAGCCCCTGCCTGCGCCACAGCGACTGCGTCCGCTGGTGAGGGACCCAAAAACACCCTGAATCACCCCAAAATCACCCTAAATCACCCCAAAATCACCCCAAAATAACCTCAAATCCCAAAAAAACCCTATTGGAAACACCCCATCCCATCCCTGTACCCCCCAACCAGCCCCTGCCTGCGCCACAGCGACTGCGTCCGCTGGTGAGGGACCCAAAAACACCCTGAATCACCCCAAAATCACCCCAAAATAACCCTAAATCACCCCAAAATAACCCTAAATCACCCTAAATCACCCCAAAATAACCCTAAATCACCCTAAATCACCCCAAAATAACCCTAAATAACCCTAAATCACCCCAAAATAACCCTAGATCACCCTAAATCACCCCTAAATCAGCCCAAAATAACCCTAAATAACCTCAAATCCCCAAAAAAACCCCCCAAAATCGGGGGGAGCCCCGGGAGCCCCCGGCCGGGCGCCCCCAACCCGGGGTCCCCCCGTTTCCCCCCAGCCTGGCCGTGCACCCCGACCGGCTCCGCGTGGCCACGGGACAGGCGGCCGGAGTGGACAAGGACGGGAAGGTGGGGACACCTGGGGACACCTTGGGGACACCTTGGGGACACCTTGGGGACCTTTGGGACCCCCTGGGACCCTTGGGACACTGTGGGGACACCTTGGGGACACCTCGGGGACACCTGGGGACACCTGGGGACACCTGGGGACACCTCAGGGACACCCTGGGGACCCCCCTGGGACCTTGAGGACCCCCTGGCACCCTTTGGACACCTTGGGGACACCTCGAGGACCCCCTGGGACCCTTGGGACACTGTGGGGACACCTCGGGGACACCTTGGGGACACCTCTGGGACCTTGGGGACACTGTGGGGACACCTTGGGGACACCTTTGGGACACCTTGGGACACCCTGGGGACACCTCGGGGACATTCCTGGGACCCTCGGGACACCCCTGGGACACCCTGGGGACAGGGACAGGGTGGGACCCCCTGGGACCCCCAAGGTGACAAGGACAGGGTGGGATGGGACCCCTCAGTGACCCCAAAAAGGACAAGCAGCAAATGGGATCCCCTCCCTCGTGATGTGAACCCCCAAAATCCCCAAACCTCCCCCAAATCCCCCCAAATCCCCCAAAATCCCCCAAAATCCCCCCAAATTCACCCCAAATCCCCCCAAATTCACCCCAAATCCCCCCAAATCCCCCCAAATCCCCCCAAAATCCCCCCAAATCCCCCCAAACCTCCCCCAAATCCCCCAAATCCCCCAAAATCCCCCCAAAATCCCCCCAAAATCCCCCAAATCCCCCCCAAATTCCCCCAAAATCCCCCCCAGATCCCCCAAATCCCCCCAAAATCTCCCCAAAATCCCCCCAAATCCCCCAAATCCCCCCCAAATCCCCCCATATTCCCCCCAAACCTCCCCCAAACCTCCCCCAAATCCCCCCAAAATCCCCCCAAAATCCCCCCAAATCCCCCCCAAATCCCCCCAAATCCCCCCAAATCCCCCCAAATCCCCCCAAATTCACCCAAATCCTCCCAAATCCCCCCGATCCCCCCAGCCCCTGCAGCCCATCGTGCACATCTGGGACTCGGCCACGCTCCAGACCCTGCAGCAGATCGGCCTCGGCTCCTTCGAGCGCGGCGTGGGCTCGCTCGCCTTCTCCACGGCCGTGAGAGCCCCGAAACACCCCCAAAACACCCCAAAATACCCCAAAATACCCCCCCAATACCCCCAAAATACCCCAAAATACCCCAAAACACCCCAAAATACCCCCAAAACACCCCAAAACACCCCAAAATACCCCAAAATACCCCAAAATACCCCAAAACACCCCCAAAATACCCCAAAACACCCCCAAAACACCCCAAAATACCCCAAAATACCCCCCAAAATACCCCCAAAATACCCCAAAATACCCCAAAACACCACCCAAAACCCCCTAAAACACCCCCTAAACACCCTGGAGCACCCCAAAATACCCCAAAACACCCCAAAATACCCCCAAAATACCCCCAAAATACCCTGGAGCACCCCAAAACACACCCCAAAACCCCCAAAATACCCCCAAACACCCCCAAAACCCCCAAAATACTTCAGAATACCCCAAAACACCTCCAAAACACCCCCAAACCCCCCCAAAACACCCTGGAGCACCCCAAAATACCCCAAAACACCACCCAAAACCCCCTAAAACACCCCCCAAAACATCCTGGAGCACCCCAAAATACCCCGAAATACCCAAAAACACCCCAAAAACACCCCCCAAACCCCCCAAAATATCCCCCAAACCCCCCAAAATACCCCCAAACCCCCCAAAATACCCCCCCAAAACCCCCAAAATACCCCAAAACACCACCCAAAACACCCCAAAACACCCCAAAATACCCAAAAACACCCCAAAAACACCCCCGAAACCCCCCAAAATACCCCCAAAGCCCCCAAAATACCCTAACCCCCTCCTAGAAAAGCCCCTGGGATCCCAAAACCCACCCCCAAAACCACCCAAAAACCCCACAAAATACCCTGGAGCACCCCAAAATACCCCAAACCCCCCAAAATACCCCAAAAACACCCCCCAAAAAAAACCCCCTGGGATCCCAAAACCCTGGGACCCCAAAACACTGAAAGAACCCCCCCCAAAACCACCCTAAAAGCACCCCAAAAAAACTCCTGGGAGCTCCAAACTCCCCAAAACCTCGGGGAAAAACCCCTGGGACCCCAAAGTCTCCCCCAGAAAAGGCTGGAGGGGGGGATTTGGGATTTTGGGGGGCGCTGATTTGGGGTTTTTTTTGGGGGTCCCCAGGACCAGGGCGCTTTCCTGTGCGTGGTCGACGACTCCAACGAGCACATGATGTCGGTGTGGGACTGCGCCCGCGGCACCAAACAGGCTGAGGTCAAGGTGGGACCCCCAAATCCACCCCAAAAACCCCAAAAACCCACCCCAAAAACCCCAAAGCGGCCCCTGGAAATCCCAAATTCCCCCTGAACCACCCCAAAAACCCCAAACCGGCCCCTGGAAATCCCAAATTCCCCCTGAACCACCCCAAAAACCCCAAAGCGGCCCCTGGAAATCCCAAATTCCCCCACCCCCCCAAAAAAACCCTCCCCAAACCCCCCCAAATCCCCTCAAACTCCCCCCAAATCCCCCCAACCCCCCCAAATCTCACCCATTAATCCCCCAAAACCCCCCCCAAATCCCCCCAAAAAAACCTAAAACCCCCCCCAAACCCCCCCAAATCTCACCCCAAATTCCTCCAAATCCCCCCAAACACCCCCAATCCCCCCAATCCTCCCAAATCTCACCCCCAAATCCCCCCAAATCCCCCCAAATCCCCCCAAATCTCACCCCAAATTCCCCCAAATCCCCTCAAACTCCCCCCAAACCCCCCCAAACCCCACCAAAAAAAACCCCAAATCCCACTCCAAATCCCACCCCAAATCCCCCCAAAAAACTCCAAACCCTCCCAAAACCCCCCCCAAAAACCCCAAAACCCCCCCAAAAACCCCCAAATCCCCCCAAACCCCCCCAAATTCCCCCAAATCCCACCCCAAACCCCCCCAACCCCCCCAAATCCCCCCAAAAAACCCAAATCCCCCCCAAATCCCACCCCAAACCCCCCCAAACCCCCCCAAATCCCCCAAATCTCACCCCAAATCCCCCCAAATCACCCAAATCCCACCCAAATCTCACCCCCAAACCCCCCCAAATCCCACCCCAAATCCCCCCAAATCCCACCCCAAATCCCCCCAAACTCCCCCAAATCTCACCCCCAAACTCCCCCAAATCCCACCCAAACCACCCCAAACCCCACCCCAAGTGCCCCAAATCCCCCCCAAGCCCCCCAAATCCCACCCCAAACGCCCCCCAAACGCCCCCAAACGCCCCCCAAATCCCCCCCAAACCCCCCAAATCCCACCCCAAACCCCCCAAATCCCCCCCAAACCCCCCAAAACCCCCCAAAACCCCCCCCAAATCCCCCCCCAAACCCCCCAAATCCCACCCAAACCACCCCAAACCCCACCCCAAGTGCCCCAAATCCCCCCCAAACCCCCCAAATCCCACCCCAAACCCCCCCAAATCCCCCCCAAACCCCCCCAAACCCCCCCAAATTCCCCCCGAACCCCCCCAAATCCCGCAGAGCACCAACGAGTCGGTGCTGACGGTGGAGTTCAACCCCCGGGACAGCGGCAGCATCATCAGCAGCGGCAAATCCCACGTTTATTTCTGGACCTGGAGCGGCAGCGCCCTCACCAAGAAACAGGGAATTTTTGGGGTGCGTTTTTGGGGGGTCCCCAGCCGGGTTTGGGGTTTTTTTTTGGGGGTCTTTGAGGGTTTTTTTGGGGTTTTTTTTTTTTGTAGAAGTACAAGAAGCCGAAGTTCATCCAGTGCTTCATCTTCGACTCGGCCGGCGCGGTGCTGACCGGGGATTCGGAGGGGAACATCCTCACCTGGACCCCCACACCCGGGAAGGGGGGAAAAGGTGGGGTTTGGGGGGATTTGGGGGGATTTGGGGGGTTTGGGGGGGATTTGGGGGGGATTTGGGGGGGTTTGGGGTGGTTGGGGTGGGATTTGGGGGGTTTGGGGGGGATTTGGGGTGTTTTTAGGGGGGGTTTGGGTTGGTTTTGGGGGAGTTGGGGTGGGGTTTGGGGGGATTTGGGGTGGTTTTAGGGGGGTTTGGGTTGGTTTTGGGGGGGATTTGGGGGGATTTGGGGGGGATTTGGGGGGGTTTGGGGGGGGATTTGGGGGGATTTGGGGTGGTTTTAGGGGGATTTGGGGGGGTTTCTGGAAGGGAACATCCTCACCTGGACCCCCACACCCGGGAAGGGGGGAAAAGGTGGGGTTTGGGGGGTTTGGGGGGATTTGGGGGAGATTTGGGGGGATTTGGGGCACTTGGGGTGGGGTTTGGGGTGGTTGGGGTGGGATTTGGGGGGTTTGGGGGGGATTTGGGGTGGTTTTAGGGGGGGTTTGGGGGGATTTGGGGGATTTGGGGGGATTTGGGGGGATTTGGGGGGATTTGGGGGGATTTGGGGTGGTTTTAGGGGGATTTGGGGGGGTTTTTGGAAGGGAACATCCTCACCTGGACCCCCACACCCGGGAAGGGGGGAAAAGGTGGGGTTGGGGGGGTTGGGGGGATTTGGGGTGGGATTTGGGGGGGTTTTGGGGGGATTTGGGGGGATTTGGGGGGATTTGGGGTGGTTTTAGGGGTATTTGGGGGGGTTTTTGGAGGGGAACATCCTCACCTGGACCCCCACACCCGGGAAGGGGGGAAAAGGTGGGGTTTGGGGGGTTTGGGGGGATTTGGGGGGTTTGGGGGGGATTTGGGGAGATTTGGGGGGGTTTGGGGTGGTTGGGGTGGGATTTGGGGGGTTTGGGGGGGATTTGGGGTGTTTTTAGGGGGGGTTTGGGTTGGTTTTGGGGGAGTTGGGGTGGGATTTGGGGGATTTGGGGGGATTTGGGGGGGATTTGGGGGGGTTTGGGGTGGTTGGGGTGGGATTTGGGGGGGTTTGGGTGGGATTTCTGGAAGAGAACATCCTCACCTGGACCCCCACACCCGGGAAGGGGGGAAAAGGTGGGGTTGGGGGGATTTGGGGTGGTTTTAGGGGGATTTGGGAGGGTTTGGGGGGATTTGGGGGGATTTGGGGCACTTGGGGTGTTTTTAGGGGGGTTTGGGTTGGTTTTGGGGCTGTTGAGGTGGGATTTGGGGGGGTTTGGGGGAGATTTGGGGGAGATCTGGGGGCATTTGGGGTGTTTTTAGGGGGGTTTTGGGGGGATTTGGGGCACTTGGGGTGGGATTTGGGGTGGTTTGGGTGGGATTTGGGGGGTTTTTAGGGGACTTTCTGGAGTTTGGGGTGGTTTTAGGGGGATTTGGGGGGGTTTGGGGGAGATTTGGGGGGATTTGGGGCACTTGGGGTGGGGTTTGGGGTGGTTTGGGTGGGATTTGGGGGGTTTGGGGGGGGATTTGGGGGGATTTGGGGTGTTTTTAGGGGGGGTTTGGGTTGGTTTTGGGGTGGTTTGGGGTGGGATTTGGGGGGTTTGGGGGGGATTTGGGGGGATTTGGGGTGGTTGGGGTGGGATTTGGGGGGTTTGGAGGGGATTTGGGGGGATTTGGGGCGGTTTTAGGGGGGTTTGGGTGGGGTTTTGGTGGGGATTTGGGGCTGTTTTTAGGATATTTTTAGGATGTTTTTGGGATGTTTTTAGGATGTTTTTGGGGTGTTTTTGGGGTGTTTTTGGGGCTGTTTTTAGGATATTTTTAGGATATTTTTAGGACATTTTTGGGATGTTTTTGGGGTGTTTTGTCCCCCCAGAGATGTACCAGATCGGGCAGCAGACCCGTGCCCACGAGGGCAGCGTGTTCATGGGGTTTGGGGTGGATTTGGGGCTGTTTTGGGATGGTTTTGGGGTGTTTTTAGGATATTTTTGGGATGTTTTTGGGGTGTTTTTGGGGCTGTTTTTAGGATGTTTTTAGGATATTTTTGGGATGTTTTTAGGATATTTTTAGGATATTTTTGGGGTGTTTTTGGGGTGTTTTTGGGGTGTTTTTGGGGCTGTTTTTAGGATATTTTTAGGATATTTTTGGGGTGTTTTTAGGACATTTTTGGGATATTTTTGGGATGTTTTTAGGATATTTTTGGGATGTTTTTGGGATATTTTTAGGATATTTTTAGGATATTTTTGGGGTGGTTTTGGGATGTTTTTGGGGCTGTTTTTAGGATATTTTTAGGATATTTTTGGGCTGTTTTTAGGATATTTTTAGGATATTTTTAGGATGTTTTTGGGATGTTTTTGGGGTGTTTTGTCCCCCCAGAGATGTACCAGATTGGGCAGCAGACCCGTGCCCACGAGGGCAGCGTGTTCGCGCTGTGCCGCCGCCGCGACGGGACGGTGCTGAGCGGGGGGGGGAAGGACCGCAGGGTGCTCAGCTGGAGCCCCACCCTGCAGCTGCTGCACGAGGTGGAGGTGGGCAAAAAAAAACCCCAAAAAAACCTCCCTCAGTCCCCAAAAACCTCCTTTAGAGCCTCGAAAAAACAGCCCCAAAAAACTCCTTAAAAAACAGCCAAAAATCTCATTTTAGTGCCCCAAAACCTGCTCTGGATACCCCAAAAATCTCCTTTATTTCCTCAAAAATGGCCCTGAGTAGCCAAAAATCTCCTTTGGTGCCCCAAACCCTGCTCTGGATACCCCAAAAATCTCCTTTATTTCCTCAAAAATGGCCCTGAGTAGCCAAAAATCTCCTTTGGTGCCCCAAACCCTGCTCTGGATACCCCAAAAATCTCCTTTATTTCCTCAAAAATGGCCCTGAGTAGCCAAAAATGTCCCTTGGTGCCCCAAAACCCGCTCTGGATACCCCAAAAATCTCCTTTATTTCCTCAAAAATGGCCCTGAGTAGCCAAAAATCTCATTTTAGTGCCCCAAAACCTGCTCTGGATACCCCAAAAATCTCCTTTATTTCCTCAAAAATGGCCATGAGTAGCCAAAAATCTCATTTTAGTGCCCCAAAACCCGCTCTGGATACCCCAAAAATCTCCTTTATTTCCTCAAAAATGGCTCTGAGTAGCCAAAAATGTCCCTTGGTGCCCCAAAACCTGCTCTGGATACGCCAAAAATCTCCTTTATTTCCTCAAAAATGGCCCTGAGTAGCCAAAAATCTCATTTTAGTGCCCCAAAACCCGCTCTGGATACGCCAAAAATCTCCTTTATTTCCTCAAAAATCTTCCTGAGTAGCCAAAAATCTCATTTTAGTGCCCCAAAACCTGCTCTGGATACCCCAAAAATCTCCTTTATTTCCTCAAAAATGGCCCTGAGTAGCCAAAAATCTCCTTTGGTGCCCCAAACCCTGCTCTGGATACCCCAAAAATCTCCTTTATTTCCTCAAAAATCTCCCTGGGAAGCCAAAAATGTCCCTTGGTGCCCCAGAGATCTCCCAAAAACTGCCTGGGTACCCCAAAACTCTCCCAAATCCTGCCAGGGCATCCCCAGAATCCTCCCTGGATCCCGAATCCCAAAGGGCTGCAGGATTTTGGGGGGGATTTGGGGGTTTTTGGGGTCCCTCGGTTGCCCCGAGCACCTCAGGGGGTTTTAATGGGGTTTTTTTTTTGGGGGGATTCTGCAGTTCCCTGAGCACTTTGGGGGGTTCTGACGAGCAATTTGGGGCTCATTTCGGGGGTCCCGGAGAGCCTGGGGGTCCCTCTGGGGTATTTGGGGCTCATTTTGGGGGTCCCGCAGCTCCCGGGGGTCTCTCCCGGGGTATTTGGGGCTCATTTTGGGGGTCCCAGAGAGCCTGGGGGTCTCCCTGGGTGTATTTGGGGCTCATTTCGGGGGTCTCACAGCTCCCGGGGGTCCCTCTGGGTGTATTTGGGGTTCATTTCGGGGGTCCCGCAGCTCCCGGGGGTCCCTCTGGGGGTATTTGGGGCTCATTTCGGGGGTCTCACAGCTCCCGGGGGTCTCTCCCGGGATATTTGGGGCTCATTTCGGGGGTCTCACAGCTCCCAGAGAGCCTGGGGGTCCCTCTCGGGAGATTTGGGGCTCATTTCGGGGGTCTCACAGCTCCCGGGGGTCTCTCCCGGGGTATTTGGGGTTCATTTTGGGGGTCTCACAGCTCCCGGGGGTCTCTCCCGGGGTATTTGGGGCTCATTTCGGGGGTCTCACAGCTCCCGGAGAGCCTGGGGGTCCCTCTGGGTGTATTTGGGGCTCATTTCGGGGGTCCCGCAGCTCCCGGGGGTCCCTCTGGGTGTATTTGGGGCTCATTTCGGGGGTCTCACAGCTCCCGGGGGTCTCTCCCGGGATATTTGGGGCTCATTTCGGGGGTCTCACAGCTCCCGGGGGTCTCTCCCGGGATATTTGGGGCTCATTTCGGGGGTCTCACAGCTCCCGGAGAGCCTGGGGGTCCCTCAGGGGTATTTGGGGCTCATTTCGGGGGTCTCACAGCTCCCGGAGAGCCTGGGGGCCGTGCGGACGATCGCCGAGGGTCCCGGGGAGGAGCTGCTGGTCGGGACCACCCGGAACGCGCTGCTCCGGGGCACGCTGGGCTCCGGCTTCACCCCCATCGTGCAGGTGCGCTGGGGAGGGGTCCCGAGGCTCCCTGGGGAGGGGTCCCCGCCTGGGGAGGGGGTCCCGAGGCTCCCTGGGGAGGGGTCCCGAGGCTCTCTGGGGAGGGGTCCCGAGGCTCCCTGGGGAGGGGTCCCCGCCTGGGGAGGGGTCCCGGAGGCTCCCTGGGGAGGGGTCCCCGAGGCTCCCTGGGGAGGGGTCCCGGAGGCTCCCTGGGGAGGGGTCCCCGAGGCTCCCTGGGGAGGGGTCCCGAGGTGCTGACCCCTCCCCGGGACCCCCCCAGGGTCACACGGACGAGGTTTGGGGTCTGGCCACGCACCCGAGCTGCTGCCGCTTCCTCACCTGCGGCCACGACCGGCAGCTGTGCCTGTGGGACGGGCGCGAGCACGCGCTGGCCTGGAGCCTGGCGCTGGAGGTGAGACCCCTCCCCAAATTGGGGGGGGAGACCTGGGGAGGGGGCAGGGGCTCGGTTTGGGGGGGTTTAGGGGGGATTTGGGGGTACAGAAGCGCTGGGAAGGGACCAGGACCACGGCCTGGCTGGGGCCTGGGGCTGCGGACCCCCAGAATTGGGGCTGGGGACCCCCGGAATTGGGGCTGGGGGCTCTTGTCCCATCCCCCCCATCCCCCATGACCCCTCCCCACCCGCAGGACACCGGGCTCTGCGCCGACTTCCACCCGGGGGGACACGTGGTGGCCGTGGGGCTGCTGACCGGGCGGTGAGTGGGGACACTGGGGACACTGGGGACACTGGGGGGACATTGGGGACATGGGGGGACATTGGGGACATGGGGGGGACACTGGGGGATGCTGGGGGGACACTGAGGGGACACTGGGGACACTGGGGGGACACTGGGGACACTGGGGACATGGGGGGACATGGGGGTCAGTGACCATGGTTCCCATGTCCCCCCCCCTCGTCCTCGTGTCCTCCTCCATGTCCCCCCCTCCCCATCCCGGTGTCCCCAATTCCCATTGTCCCCCCCACTGGTGTCCCTGACCCCTGTCCCCCTGTCCCCCTGTCCCCCTGTCCCTGTGTCCCTGTCCCCCTGTCCCCATCCGTGTCCCTGTGTCCCTGTCCCCCTCCCTCTGTCCCCTGTCCCTGTCCCCCCGTCCCTGTCCCCATCCCTGTCCCCTGTCCCCCTGTCCCCATCCCCTGTCCCTGTCCCCTGTCCCCTGTCCCCATCCCTGTCCCGTCCCCTGTCCCTGTCCCCTCCCGCAGGTGGCTGGTGCTGGACACGGGCACTCGGCAGCTCCTGGCCGGGGGCTCGGACAGCAGCGAGCAGCTCTCGGTGGTTCGGTTTTCACCGGGTGAGCCCCAAAACTGGCCCCTCGGACCCCAAAGTGTCCCCAAAGTGTCCCCAAACTATCCCAAAACTGTCCCCAAACTGTCCCCAAACTGTCCCCAAACTATCCCCAAAATGTCCCCCAAACTGTCCCCAAACTGTCCCCAGACTGTCCCTAAACCGGCTCTAAACTGTCCCCAAACTGACCCAAACTATCCCAAAACTGTCCCCAAACCTGGCCACAAACTGGTCCCAAACTGGCCCCAACCCTGTCCCTTCCCTGTCCCTGTATCATGAGGAACCCCCCCAGATCTCCCCAATATTTGGGGACCCCCAGACCCTCCCCAGTGTTTGGGGACCCCCCCAAACCCTCCCCAGTGTTTGGGGACCCCCCAAACCCTCCCCAATATTTGGGGACCCCCCCAAACCCTCTCCAGTGTTTGGGGACCCCCTAAACCCTCCCCAGTGTTTGGGGACCCCCTAAACCCTCCCCAGTGTTTGGGGACCCCCAAACCATCCCCAGTATTTGGGGACCCCCCCAAACCCTCCCCAATATTTGGGGACCCCCCTAAACCCTCCCCAGTGTTTGGGGACCCCCCCAAACCCTCCCCAATGTTTGGGGACCCCCCCAGACCCTCCCCAATGTTTGGGGACCCCCCCCAAACCCTCCCCAATGTTTGGGGACCCCCCCAAACCCTCCCCAGTGTTTGGGGACCCCCCCAAACCCTCTCCAGTGTTTGGGGACCCCCTAAACCCTCCCCAATATTTGGGACCCCCTAAACCCTCCCCAGTGTTTGGGGACCCCCCTAAACCCTCCCCAATATTTGGGACCCCCTAAACCCTCCCCAGTGTTTGGGGACCCCCCTAAACCCTCCCCAGTGTTTGGGGACCCCCCATCCCAACCCCGTGTCCCCCCCAAATTCCAGACGGGACCTTCCTGGCCATCGGCTCCCACGACAATTTCATTTACATCTACAGCGTGGCCGAGGGTGGCCGCAAGCTCAGCCGCTTCGGCCGCTGCACGGTGAGCCCGGGGGGTCTGGGGGGCTCTGGGGGGGTCTGGGGGGCTCTGGGGGGGTCTGGGGGCTCTGGGGGGTCCCGAACCCCCAATGATCCCCCCCCACCCCCAGGGTCACTCGAGTTTCATCACCCACCTGGACTGGTCCAAGGACGGCCGTTTCATCATGTCCAACTCGGGGGATTATGAGATCCTCTACTGTGAGTCTGGGGGCTTGGGGGGCTTCCTGGGGGGGTGATGGGGTCCTTCTGATCCTGCTGGGACCCCCAGAGCTGGGGGGGAAACCCCTGACCCTGCCAGGACCTTTCTGATCCCAGTGGGAACTCCGTGACCCTGCCAGGACCCTCCTGACCCTGCTGGGACCCTCAGAGCTGGGGAGAACCCCCAGACCCTGCCAGGACCCTCCTGGGACCCCCAGAGCTCATCCTGACCCTGCCAGGACCTTTCTGATCCCAGTGGGAACCCCCTCACCCTGCTGGGACCCCCAGAACTGATCCTGACCCTGCCAGGACCTTCCTGATCCCAGTGGGAACCCCCTGATCCTGCCAGGACCCCCAGAGCTGGGGTGGAACCCCCTGACCCTGCTGAGACCCCTCATGGCCCTTCCAGGACCTTCCAGAACTTGGGGGGGAATTCCTTTTCCCTACTGGGAACCCCCCCTCAAATTTTGGGGTCTCCCTGCTCTCCCCTTCCCTGGTTTTTTGGGGGGGGGTCTCACTTTCCCTGCCCCTCCCCGAATTTTGGGGAGGTTTCACTCCCCCCTCCCCTGGATTTTGGGGGGGGGGTCGGGTCTCACTTTCCCTCCCCATTCCCAGATTTTTTTTTGAGGAGGGGATTTTCACTTTCCCTTCCCCCTCCTGGATTTTGGGTGCCTTTCACCACCCCCCCCACCCAAATTTCGGAGGGGTTTCACTGTCCCCACCCCCGATTTTGATGGGAAGCTCTCACAACCCCCCCCAAACCCCCAATTTTTTTGGGGGGGGTCTCCCTCCCTCTCTCTCTCTCTCTCCCCCTCTCCAGGGGACGTGGCCGGGGGCTGCAAACTGCTCCGGAACCGCTTCGAGAGCCGGGACCGGGAATGGGCCTCCTACACCTGCGTGCTCGGCTTCCACGTCTTCGGTGGGTCTGGGGGCTCGGGGGGGGGGGTGGGCAGGGGGGTTTTGGGGTCCCCCTGACCCCCCCCCGATCCCACAGGGGTGTGGCCGGACGGTTCGGACGGCACCGACATCAATTCCCTGTGCCGCTCGCACCACGAGCGCGTGGTGGCCGTGGCCGACGACTTCTGCAAGGTTCACCTGTTCCAGTACCCCTGTGCCCGGCCCAAGGTGGGCGGGGGGCTCCGGGGGTCCTGGAAGGGTTTGGGGGGGTCCCAGACCCCAATTTGGGGGTCCCAGACTCCAGTTTGGGGGTCCTGGTTGTGCAAAGTCCAGTGGTTCCAGTACCCCTGTGCCCGGCCCAAGGTGGACGGGGGGCTCCGGGGGTCCTGGAAGGGTTTGGGGGGGGGTCCCAGACCCCAATTTGGGGGTCCCAGATTTCAGTTTGGGGGTCTGGAGGGTCCTGGTTGTGCAAAGTCTGGCGGTTCCAGTACCCCTGTGCCCGGCCCAAGGTGGGCGGGGGGCTCCGGGGGTCCTGGAAGGGTTTGGGTGGGCTGGGGGAGGGTCCCAGACCCCAATTTGGGGTCCCAGATTTCAGTTTGGGGGTCTGGAGGGTCCTGGTTGTGCAAAGTCTGGCGGTTCCAGTACCCCTGTGCCCAGCCCAAGGTGGGTGAGGGGCTCAGGGGGTCCTGGAAGGGTGCTGGGGGGGTCCCAGATCCAAATTTGGGGGTCGGGGGACTCCGGGGGTCCTGGCAGGGTTCAGGGGAGGATCCCAGACCCAAATTTGGGGGTCCCAGACTCCAATTTGGGGGATCAGGAGGGTCCAAACCCCAAATTGAGGGGTCAGGGGGCTCCACACTCACAGGCTGGGTTTTTCTCGGGGGGTCTCAGACCCGTTTGATGTGAGGGGGGCCGAGACCACGTGACCCCGCCCCCCTCACGTGTTTCCCGCCCTTCCCCTCAGGCGCCCAGTCACGTGTACGGCGGGCACGGCAGCCACGTGACCAACGTGCGCTTCACGCACGACGACGGGCACCTGGTGTCGCTGGGCGGGAAGGACACGAGCGTGTTCCAGTGGCGGGTGCTGCCCGGCGACAGCGGCTGAGCCCCCCGCGCTTCCTCTTCCTCGCTGCTTCCTCTTCCCTTTTCCCCCTTTCCTGGGACCAAAGAGCGGGCGAGGGCTCGGTTAAACCGTCCCTTCCCCCCGCGGTTATCGCGCTGCACTGTGAGAAGCGTCAATAAAAGCCTTGGGGTCAGGGCAGGGCCCCGCCGCTTCCTCCGCGCCGGAATCGCCGCCACTTCCCGGAAGCGCCGCGGGTTCTTCCGTCTCCCCGCCCTCGGGGTCTTTCCGGTTCTGGCGGAACTCGGCGAGCGCTTTACGGAAAGAGCCGAGGTTGAGCCGAGGAGTGCCGGAAAGAGCCGAGGTCGAGCCGAGGCTTCCCCGAAGCCGGGCCGAAAAGCGCCGAGGTCGCTCCGGAAGCGCCCGAGGCGGCGTCGAGCCCGTGCCGGAGGTGCCCGAACGAATCCGGCAGCGCTCGAACCTCTCCGGAGGTGCCCGAGAGGCTTTGCCGGAGGTTGCCGAACGTGTCCGGGAGTGCCCGAAGCCTCTCCGGAGGTGCCCGAAGGGCTCCGAACCGGCCGTGCCGGCGCGGAGGCGGCGGGAGCGGCGATGAAGCGCGGCCGGGGCCGGGCCCGGGGGTAGCGCGGCCGAGCGAGCGGCCATGGCGGCCAACATGTACCGCGTCGGCGGTGAGCGCGCCGGGGGGCGCGGGAGGCCGGGAGGGACGGCCAAGGGCGCCCTCAGGGCTCCGGGGGCGCCCTGAGGGGATTTAGGGGGTCCCGGAAAGCGGAGGGGGGGGGGTCTGTAAGGGGATTTGGGGGTTCCGTGAGGCGCGGGGAGGCTCGTGAGGGGATTTTTGGGGCGTCCATGAGGGGTTAAGGGGGGTCTCTGAGGGGTCCCGGAAAGAGGGAGGCGTGAGGGGAGTCAAGGGGGGGTCCCACAACGGAAAGGGGGCGTCTGTGAGGGGATTTGGGGGTCCCGGAAAGGGGGAGAGGGTCTTGTGGGGAAATTTGGGGGTCGCGGAAACAGTGGGGGCGTCTTGTGAGGCAATGAGGGGGTCCCGGAAAGGGGGGGGGTCCCGTGCGGGAATTTGGGGGGTCCCGGAAATTGGGGAGGGGTCCTGTGAGGGGATTTAGGGGGGTTTTATGAGGGTGTTCGGGGGGTCCCGAAAACGAAAGGGTCCCGTGAGGGGGTTCAGGGGGTCCTTGAGGGGATTTGTGGGGGTCTGTGAGGAAAAGGAGGTCCCAGAAATGGGGAGGGTCCCGTGGGGGGATTTAGGGGTTCATGAGGGGAGACCCCAATTCCTGAGACACGGAACATAGAGCTTGGGTGAGAAGGACAACCCCAGGAGGGGGAACCCCAATTTTTTTTTAGCGGGGGGGGCATCCTGCCCCCCAAATATTTTGGGGAGGAAGGAAGAGAGATCCTGACACCTTCAAGAAGAGGGATTTTTTTGGGGGAGGGGGAGGTTTCTCCTCACGGCCCCCCCATTTTTGCCCCCCACCCCTCAGACTACGTTTACTTCGAGAACTCCTCCAGCAACCCCTACCTGGTGCGGCGCATCGAGGAGCTCAACAAGGTGAGACCCCCGTTCCTTGAGGGGTGTCCCCGTTTCTGGGGGGGGGTCCCCAAGCCTTGGGGAGCCCCCCTGACCCCTCTGTGCCCCCCCAAACCCCCAGACGGCCAATGGCAATGTGGAGGCCAAGGTGGTTTGTCTGTTCCGGCGGCGCGACATCTCCAGCAGCCTCAACAGCCTGGCCGACAGCAACGCCCGTGAGCGTTTTGGGGGGGTTTTGGGGGGGGTTTTGGGGATTTTTGGGATTTTTTGAAGCAGCCTTAAAAGCCAGGCCAACAGCATTGCCCGTGGGTGGGTGTTTTTTGGGGTTGTTTTGGGGTTTTTTGGGTTTTGGAGAAGGGTGTGGGGCAGATTTTTCTTTGGTGCTGCTCCTTCTTTGGGGGTCAGGAATTTTGAGGGGGGTCCGTGACCCACTCATCCCAATGGGGTGCTCCCCAGATTTTGGGGAGAGGTGGTTTGATGTCACTGGGGTAATTTGGGGGTGCTGAGGGGTCTGTGACCCCTCTCAAAGGGGCACCCCAATTTGGGGGGGAGGGGTATGAGCTGCTCTGTCCCTCTCCACCACCCTCGGGCTGATTTTTGGGCAGGTTTTGTCAATTTTAGGGGGTCACAGCTGCACCTTTTTGGGGAGGGATAAAGAACTGAACCCCAACCCATCCCCCCATCAAACTGGGGAGGGGGGATCCCCACAGCCCCTCCCCCTCCCTCCCCTCCCCCTTCCCTGGAACCGCTGCCAAAACCCCGGAGGGGGATTTTGGGAGAACAATGGCTCTCCCAGCTGGATTTTGGGGACACCCCGGTGTGACCCCCCCCACCCGTGGCCCCCCAGGCGAGTTCGAGGAGGAGTCGAAGCAGCCGCCCATGACGGAGCAGCAGCGGCACCAGCTCAAGCACCGGGAGCTGTTCCTGTCCCGCCAGTTCGAGTCGCTCCCGGCCACCCACATCCGGTACCGGGGGCAGCAAAAGGCTCAGGACAGGCTGGGGAAAAGCTCTGGGGGGGCTTGGGGAGAGGTTTTGGGGTGACCCCCTCCTTGGGGAGAGGTTTTGGGGTGACCCCCTCCCCGATTTTTGCCGGCAGGGGGAAGTGCAGCGTGACGCTGCTGAACGAGACCGACATCCTGGGGCAGTACCTGGAGAAGGAGGTGAGCTCTGTGTGCCCCAAAATGGGTCTGGGGGAGGATTTTGGGGGTGTCCCCACCCCGCTGAGCCCCCCGGTCCTCGATGTGCCCCCTCCCCACAGGATTGCTTCTTCTACTCGCTGGTGTTCGACCCCGTGCAGAAAACGCTGCTGGCGGACCAGGGCGAGATCAGGGTGGGCTGCAAGTACCAGGCCGAGATCCCCGAGCGCCTGGCCGAAGGTTTGGGGGGTTCTGGGGGGGCTCTGGGGGGTGCAGGATGTGGGGGTCACCCTTAGAGCACCCCCCCGAACCCCTCCTCAGGTGAGTCGGACAACCGGAACCAGCAGAAGATGGAGATGAAGGTGTGGGACCCCGACAACCCCCTGACGGACCGGCAGATCGACCAGTTCCTGGTGGTGGCTCGGTGAGGGGGGAACTGGGGGAGCTGGGAGAGGGTCTGGGGGGATTGGGGGGACCCCACTGAGCCCCCCGTGTCCCCCCCTCAGGGCTGTGGGGACGTTTGCACGGGCGCTGGACTGCAGCAGCTCCATCCGCCAGCCCAGCCTGCACATGAGCGCGGCCGCAGCCTCCCGAGACATCACCCTGGTGAGGGGGAGCCCCCCGGGCACCCCAAAACTTTCTTAGAGCTCTCAGTTCTCACTGGGACACCCCAAAAACTCCTTAGAACCCCCCATTTCTCACTGGGACACCCCAAAATCTTTCTTAGAATTTCTCGTTTCTCACTGGGACATCCAAAAACCTCCTTAGAACTTCCCCAGGAATCTCTGTACTCCCTTTAAATGTTCCCAACGCTTCCCTGGGATACCCCAAATCCCCTCTAGAGCCCCCAAAACCTCCCTCAGAACCCACCAGACCCCCGTTAGAGCCCTCCCAGTGTTCCCAGGACACGCCATTGCCCCCAGTTCCACGCCATGGACACGCTGGTGCCGCAGGGGGGGCTCTGAAACCCCCCCAAACCTGCCCCAAATCCCCCCAAACCTGCCCCAAACCCCCCCAAACCTGCCCCAAACCCCCGTTAGAGCCCTCCCAGTGCTCCCAGTACACGCCATTGCCCCCAGTTCCACGCCATGGACACGCTGCAGAGGAACGGCTACGACCTGGCGCGGGCCATGGCCACGCTGGTGCTGCGGGGGGGGCTCTGAAACCCCCCAAACCTGCCCCAAACCCCCCCAAACCTGCCCCAAACCCCCCCAAACCTGCCCCAAACCCCCTGCTAGAGCCCTCCCAGTGCCTCCCAGTGCTCCCAGTACACGCCATTGCCCCCAGTTCCACGCCATGGACACGCTGCAGAGGAACGGCTACGACCTGGCGCGGGCCATGGCCACGCTGGTGCCGCAGGGGGGGCCGGTGCTGTGCCGGGACGAGATGGAGGAGTGGTCGGCGTCCGAGGCCATGCTCTTCGAGGAGGCCCTGGAGAAATACGGGAAGGACTTCAACGACATCCGGCAGGATTTTGTGAGTGGGGGGAGCCCCTCGTGGGGGTGGGGGGGATCAGGGGACCCCCCGAGCCCCCCGAGCTGAGTTGGGTGCCCGCAGCTGCCCTGGAAGTCGCTGGCCAGCATCGTCCAGTTCTACTACATGTGGAAAACCACTGACCGCTACATCCAGCAGGTATGGGGTGTGGGGCTGGGGGGTTTGGGGGGTTGTGATGGGGGTTTGGGGGGCTGTGATGGGGTTTGGGGGGGCTGGAATGGGGTTTGGAATGGGGCTGGAATGGGGTTTGGGGGGCTGTGATGGGGGTTTGGGGGGCTGGAATGGGGTTTGGGGGGTTGTGATGGGGTTTGGGGGGTTGTGATGGGGTTTGGGGGGCTGTGATGGGGTTTGGGGGGCTGGAATGGGGGTTTGGGGGGCTGGAATGGGGTTTGGGGGGCTGTGATGGGGGTTTGGGGGGTTGTGATGGGGTTTGGGGGGTTGTGATGGGGTTTGGGGGGTTGTGATGGGGTTTGGGGGGCTGGAATGGGGGTTTGGGGGGGGTTGGGGGGCTGGAATGGGGCTTTGGGGGGGTTGTGATGGGGTTTGGGGGGCTCTGATGGGGGTTTGGGGGGCTGGAATGGGGTTTGGGGGGTTGTGATGGGGGTTTGGGGGGGTTGTGATGGGGTTTGGGGGGCTGGAATGGGGTTTGGGGGGCTGGAATGGGGTTTGGGGGGCTGTGATGGGGTTTGGGGGGTTGTGATGGGGTTTGGGGGGTTGTGATGGGGGTTTGGGGGGCTGTGATGGGGGTTTGGGGGGCTGTGATGGGGGTTTGGGGGGTTGTGATGGGGGTTTGGGGGGCTGTGATGGGGGTTTGGGGGGCTGGAATGGGGTTTGGGGGGTTGTGATGGGGGTTTGGGGGGTTGTGATGGGGGTTTGGGGGGCTGTGATGGGGTTTGGGGGGCTCTGATGGGGGTTTGGGGGGGTTGGGGGGCTGTGATGGGGCTTTGGGGGGCTGGATTGGGGTTTGGGGGGTTGATCTGGGGGTTTGGGGGACTCTGGAGGTTTGGGGGGCTGATGTGGGGGGTTTCTGGGGGGCTCAGTGCCCCCTGTGACCCCCTCCCTGCTCGCAGAAGAGGCTGAAGGCAGCCGAGGCCGACAGCAAGCTGAAGCAAGTCTACATCCCCACCTAGTGAGTGGGGGGCTCTGGGGACCCCCTGCCGGGCCTGGGGGGGGCACAGGAGACCCCTCTGGGACCCCCCAAAATCCCCTGACCCCCTCCCCCCTTTCCCACAGCACCAAACCCAACCCCAACCAGATCATCTCGGTGGGCTCCAAACCCGGCGTCAACGGGGCCGGCTTCCAGAAGGGGCTGAGCTGCGAGAGCTGCCACAGTCAGTGGGGACTGGGGGGGTCCTGGGGGGTCCTGGGGGGTTTGGGGGGGTCCTGGGGGGTTTGGGGGGGTCCTGGGGGGCGTGTGGGGGTCATGGGGGGTCTCTGGGGTTTGGGAACAGGAATTTGTGGCTTCCAAAAGGGGCTGAGCTGTGAGAGCTGCCACAGTCAGTGGGGACTGAGGGGGTTTGGGGGGGTCCTGGGGGGCTTGGAGGGGTCCCTGGGGGGTTTGGGGGGGGTCCTGGGGGGCGTGTGGGGGTCATGGGGGCAGTCTCTGAAGTTGGGGAACAGGAATTTGGGGGCTCCCTGACATTTGAGAGGAGTTTTGGGGGCGTCTCAGATCCTGGGGTTTGGCATGGGGGGATCCTATGAGGGTCCCTGGGTCCCCCCAGAGTGTCCCAGTTGCCCCCAGAGTGTCCCAGTTGCCCCCAGTAACTCCCAGTCCCCCCCAGTAACCCCCAGTTGCCCCCCACAGCGTCCCAGTCCCCCCAGTGGTACGCCTGGGGCCCCCCCAACATGCAGTGCCGCCTCTGCGCCTCCTGCTGGATCTACTGGAAGAAATACGGGGGGCTCAAGACCCCCACCCAGCTGGAGGGGGTGACCCGCAGCGCCTCGGTGAGCCCCCAGACCCACAGACCCCTCTGAGGGACCCCCAGAACCTCCTGGGACCCCCAAATTCCACCTAGGGACACCCGATTTCTGTTGGAACACCCCAAACTCCTTTTGGAGCCCCACAAACCCCTTCTTGGAGCCCCCCAAATCCCTCTCAGAGTCCCCTGAACCCCCTTTAGAGACCCCAGACCCCTCTTGGAGCCCCCCCAAATCCCTCTCAGAGTCCCCTGAACCCCCTTTAGAGACCCCAAACTCCCTTTAGAGCCTCTCCAAGTCCCGTTAGAGCCCCCAGACCCCTTTAAGAACCCCTAAATGTCTTCTGGGACCCCCTGAATTCTGCAGGAACCCCTGTCCCGGGGTCACCTGTCCCCCTACACCCACCCTGGGGTGTTTTAGGTGGGATTTGGGGTTGTCCAACCTTTTCTAACCCCCCAGAAATCCACAGGATCCCCACTCCTGGGGTCACCTGTCCCCCTACACCCACCTGGGGTTTTCTGGGAGGGTTTTTGGGGTGCTGGCATCCCCTGTGACCCCCTGAATTTCACAGGAGCCCCTGTCCCGAGGTCACCTGTCCCTGTACACCCATTCTGGGGTGTTTTAGGTGGGATTTTGGGGTTATCCAACTCTTTCTGACGCCCCAAAATTCACAGGAGCCCCTGTCCCGAGGTCACCGGTTCCCGTACACCACCCTGGGGTGTTTTAGGGAGGATTTTGGGGTTGTCCAACCCTTTTCTAACGCCCCATAAATCCACAGGATCCCCACTCCTGGGGTCACCTGTCCCTGTACACCCATTCTGGGGTTTTAGGGGGGATTTTGGGGTTGTCCCACCTTTTCTAACCCCCCTGCATTTCCCAGGAGCCGCACTCGCGGGGTCACCTGTCCCGTCCCGAGGCGCAGTCGCTGTCCCCGTACACGACGAGCGCCAGCCGGGCCAAGCTGCTGGCCAAGAACCGTCAGACGTTCCTGCTGCAAACCACGCGGCTGACGCGGCTGTCGCGCCGCCTGTGCCGCGACGTGCTGCAGCCGCGCCGCGCCGCGCGCCGGCCCTACGCGCCCATCAACGCCAACGCCATCAAGGCCGAGTGTGAGAGGGGTGGGGGGGGAAAAATGGGGGGAAATGGGGAAAAATGGGGGGAAATGGGGAAAAAATGGGGGGAAATGGGGGGAAATGGGGAAAAAATGGGGGGAAATGGGGGAAAAATGGGGGAAAATGGGGAAAAAATGGGGGGAAATGGGGTTTGGGGTCCTCATCAAGGCCGAGTGTGAGAGGGTTGGGGGGGGAAAAATGGGGGAAAATGGGGAAAAAATGGGGGGAAATGGGGGAAAAATGGGGGAAACATGGGGGGAAATGGGGAAAAATGGGGAAAAAATGGGGGCAAATGGGGAAAAATGGGGGAAAACGGGGGAAACATGGGGGGAAATGGGGAAAAAATGGGGGGAAATGGGGAAAAATGGGGGCAAATGGGGAAAAAATGGGGGAAAATGGGGAAAAAATGGGGAAAAATGGGGTTTGGGGTCCTCATCAAGGCTAAGTGTGAGAGGGGTGTGGGGGGAAAAATGGGGGAAAATGGGGAAAAAATGGGGGGAAATGGGGAAAAATGGGTGAAAATGGGGGGAAATGGGGAAAAAATGGGGGAAAATGGGGAAAAAATGGGGGGAAATGGGGTTTGGGGTCCTCATCAAGGCCGAGTGTGAGAGGGTTGGGGGGGGAAAAATGGGGAAAAAATGGGGGGAAATGGGGGAAAAATGGGGGAAACATGGGGGGAAATGGGGAAAAATGGGGAAAAAATGGGGGCAAATGGGGAAAAATGGGGGAAAACGGGGGAAACATGGGGGGAAATGGGGAAAAAATGGGGGGAAATGGGGAAAAAATGGGGGCAAATGGGGAAAAAATGGGGGAAAATGGGGAAAAAATGGGGAAAAATGGGGTTTGGGGTCCTCATCAAAAACTAATGTGAGAGGGGTTGGGGGGAAATGAGGGGAAATGGGGAAAATTGGGGTTTGGGGTCCTCATCAAGGCTGAGTGTGAGGGGGTGTGGGGGGAAATGGGGGAAAAATGGGGGGAAATGGGGAAAAATGGGGGGAAATGGGGGAAAATAGGGGAAAATGGGGGGAAATGGGGTTTGGGGTTCTCATCAAGGCCGAGTGTGAGAGGGGTGTGGGGAGAAATGGGGTTTGGGGTCACCAAGACTGAGTGTGAATGGGGTTTGGGGGGGAAAATGGGGGTTTGGGATCCCCTCAGGGGGTTTGAGGGGTCTGTGGGATCCCTGCACCCCCATCAACGCCATCAAGGCCGAGTGTGAGTTCTGTGGCTGGGAGGAGGAATGGGGGGGTCTGGCACCCCCTCAGGGGGTCCTGGGGGGTGTCTGGACCCTCCCCCAGTGTCAGGGGGTGCTGTGGGACCCCCCCCCGACCCTCTGTCCCCCTCCCCAGGCTCCATCCGGCTGCCCAAGGCCGCCAAGGCCCCCCTGAAGATCCACCCGCTGACCCGGCTGCCCCTCGCCGCCATCGTCAAAGAGCTGGGTGAGGGGGCCTGGGGGGTCTGGGGGGGATTTTGGGGGGCCTGGGGGGCTTTTGGGGTGTTGGGGATACAGGAAAGGGGGCCCAGGTGAGTCTGGGGGTGACAGGAGGCTGTTGGGGGGGGTCGCAGGGGTGGGGGGTGCACAAACAGGGGTGACCCCAGGGTGGGGGAGGGGGGGCTGAGGGCTGGATTTTGGGAATTGGGGGACACCCCTGACCCCCCCTCCCCCCCTCCCCAGCGGCTCAAGCCCCCCTGAAGCCGAAGACCCCTCGAGGCACCAAGACCCCGATCAACCGGAACCAGCTGAGCCAGAGCCGGGGGCTGGCGGGGCTGGGGGGAAAGAGGGGCTACGAGGGGGGGGGCGATGGCCACCGGCCCCCCCGCATGAGGGTAGGGGTGATTGACAGGGGCATGGGGTGATTGACAGGGTGGAACTGGGGGTGATTGTCAGGATGATTGATGGGTCGGTGGGAGGGGATGGGGCAGTTTTGGGGTGACTGACAGCGGGGCCTGTGGGGATTGGGTGGGGCCTGGGGGTGATTGACATATGCTGGAGCTTGTGGGGGTGGGGTGTGAGGTGATTGACAAGGCTGGAGTGATTGGCTGGGAGCCTAACCTGGGGGTGGAGCTTTGGGGTGATTGACAGGGGTGGAATGTGGGGGTGTGGCTTGGGATGATTGACAGGGTTAGAATATGGGGGTGTGGCCTGGGATGATTGACAGCGGGCGTGGCCTCGAAGTTAAATTGTGGGGAGGGTTTGTGGGCGGGGATTGCATTTGATTGATAGCGGCGCTGTGGGGATCAAGGCGGGGTTACAATTGAGTGGCAGCTCGGGGCGGGCTGTGATTGGTCGGGAACCGCGCGCGCGCGCGCCTGAGGGGTGAGCCGCGATTGGCCGACGGGCGCGCGCGGCGCGCTGTGATTGGCCGGGCAGGGGGGCGGAGCTGACGTTCCCGCGCAGGTCGGAACGGCGGCGCTGCCGTTCTCGGCCAACGGGCGCCCCCTGGCGGCGGCGCTGCGCCCCGCGCCCCCCCCCGGCAGCAAACGGCAGAAACTGAACCCGGCGGACGCCCCCAACCCCGTGGTGTTCGTGGCCACCAAGGACACCCGGTACGGCGGGCCCGGGCCCTCCCGAGGGGGTTTGAGGGGTCCCGAGGGGGTTTGGGGGGGTCCTGAGGGGGTTTGGTGAGTCCTGAATGGGCTTGAGAGGGTCTTGAAGAGCTTTAGGGGGGTGACAAGAGGGTTTGAGGGGGTCCTGTGGTGGTTTGAGGAGTCCTGAATGGGCTTGAGAAGGTCCTGTGGGGGTTTGAGGGAGTCTTAAGGGGGTTTAGGAGGGTCCTGAAGAAGTTTAGGGGGGTCCTGAGGGGGTTTGGGGAGTGTGGAATGGGCCTGAGGGGGTTTGAGGGGGTCCTGAATGGGCTTGAGGGGGTCCTGGGGGGTTTGAGGGGGTCCTGAAGGGGTTTAGGGGGGTCCCTAAGGGGTCTTGGACTCTGTTGAGGGAATTTGGGGAAGCTTTGAGTGAGTCCTGAAGGGGTCTGGGAGGTCCTTAGGGGCCCCCGAGGGGGTTTGGGGGGTCCTGAGGGGGTTTGGGGGGGTCCTGAGGGGGTTTGAGGGGTCCTGGGAGGTTTCTGGGGGTGTTCATGGCCACCAAGGACACCCGGTACAGGGAATTGGAGACTTTTGGGGTGCGGATCACACAGAAATTGCCGGTCACACACGGTGGGTGGGTGTGGGGAGGAAGGAATCTCAGCGAGTTTTGGGGGTGACCCCTCCCATCCGTTCCCCCCCTTTCCCCAGGGCGCTGCGGAAGGCGCTGACGCACCTGGAGCTCCGCCGCGCCGCCCGGCGCCCCAACCTCCCCCTGAAGGTGAAACCGGGGCTCCCCCTGCGCCCGGGGGGGGCCCTGGCGCCCCCCGCCCCCCCTCACCCCGCCAGCACCTCGGAGCCCATCGTGCTCGAGGACTGACCCCTGCCCGGCCCCTTTTGTATTTTTTTTATTTCCATAGAAAAATCTCGCGGGGGGGGTTGGGGGGGGGTCCGGTGCCCCTCCCCCGCTGTCCTTTCTGCCCCCCCTCCCCCCCCCAAACCCCCCCCCCCCGCGGGCCCCTTTTGTACGTGGAGCGACGCCCCCGGTTTTGTATCTCGGGCTGTCCCGGTTCTGTAGCGACAGGAAATAAACGCGATGAGTTTTTTCTTCAGCGGGAGCCACGAAAACGGAGGAAAACGGGAAGGGGGGGGTGGGAAAAACGGGGATACCGGGGGGGGGGGCAGCGGGCGGAATGTTTGTAACGGGGCGCGTTTCCGGGGGGGAGCCGTGAGGGCCGGACCGCTCGGGGGGAGCGGGAAGGGACGGACCGCTTCCGGCGGAAGTGGCTGAGGGACGGCGCGCGGGAACCGGGGCTCGCCATGGAACCGGGGCCGGCCCCGGGCCCTGACACCGCCACGGGCCCGAGCCACGAGCCCGAAACGGGCCCGGTGCCGGGAACTGACCCGGCAGCCGATCCCGACGTGGAGCCGCTGCGCCGGGGCGGCTTCCGCTGCCGCCTGTGCCAGATCACCGCGGCCAACCGTGAGTGAGGGACCGGGGGCTCCGGGACCCCAATTCCCGGGACCGGGGGGGCTCCGGGACCCCAATTCCCGGGACCGGGGGGGCTCTGAGGTCCCGGTTAACGGGACCGGGGGGCTCAAGGACCCCGGGGGGCTCCGGTGTTTCCCCGGTTCCCGTGTCCGGGAGCGCTCCCAGACGCCGTTTTACCGGGCCCGGGGAGTCTCCACGACCTCAATTCCCGGCAGCGGGGGGGCTCTGGCACCCCGGTTAACGGGAGCGGGGGGGCTCTGGCACCGCGGTTAACGGCAGCGGGGGGGCTCTGGCACCGCGGTTAACGGGACCGGGGGGGCTCTGGCACCCCGGTTAACGGGACCGGGGGTCTCCCAAGACCCCAATTTTCGCGTGGGGAGGGGTCTCCCATTCCCCCATAACCCCCGGTACCGGCACCGGCGGGGCTCTCCCGTGCCCGGTGACCCCAAGCACCGATCCTGGGGGGTCTCTTACCCCAATTCCCATTCCCGGTTCTCCCTCCCGGTGCCAGTGATCCCAGTTCCCATTCCCGGGGGTCTCTCTCCCGGTTCCCGGTTCCCATTCCCGGTTCCCATTCCCGTTCCCGTTCCCATTCCCGTTCCCGGTTCCCATACCCGGTTCCCGTTCCCGTTCCCATTCCGGTTCCCGGTCCCGCAGGTCCCAGCCTGCAGTCGCACCTGGCGGGGCCCGGTTCCCATTCCCATTCCCGGTTCCCGTTCCCGGTTCCCGTTCCCGGTTCCCATTCCCGGTTCCCGGTTCCCATTCCCGGTTCCCATTCCCGGTTCCCGGTTCCGGTTCCCATTCCCGGTCCCGCAGGTCCCAGCCTGCAGTCGCACCTGGCGGTTCCCGGTTCCCGGTTCCCGTTCCCGGTTCCCATTCCCATTCCCGGTTCCCGTTCCCGGTTCCCATTCCCGGTTCCCATTCCCGGTTCCCGTTCCCGGTTCCCATTCCCGGTTCCCATTCCCGGTTCCCGGTTCCCATTCCCGGTTCCCGGTTCCCGGTCCCGCAGGTCCCAGCCTGCAGTCGCACCTGGCGGGGAAGCGGCACCGGCGGCTCCGGTGGCTCCGTTCCGAGCGGCTCTCGCAGGAGCAGCGGAGCCTCTTCGTCAGCGGCTTCCCCCGGGGCACGGAGCCCGCGCGGCTGCGGCGCCACTTCCGCGCCTTCGGGGATGTCGCGACAGTCGTGATGGACAAGGAGAAGGTGCGGGGGGAGGGGCGGCTCGCGATTGTCGCGATAGTCGGGGTGGGGTGGGGGAGGGGCGCTGGGAGCCCGCGGGAGCTCCGGGGGCGCTTTGGGGGCTCTGGGGGTGTCGCGATTATCGCGATAGTGAGGGAAAAAGCGAGGGGGGGAGAGATCTGGTGGCCCTGGAGGGGATTTGGTGGCCCTGGAGGGGATTTGGTGGCCCTGGGAGGGATTTGGTGGCCCTGGGGAGGAATCTGGTGGCCCTGGGGAGGATTTGGTGGCCCTGGGGAGGATTTGGTGGCCCTGGGAGGGATTTGGTGGCCCTGGGGAGGGATTTGGTGGCCCTGGAGGGATTTGGTGGCCCTGGGAGGGATTTGGTGGCCCTGGAGTGGATTTGGTGGCCCTGGAGGGGATTTGGTGGCCCTGGAGGGGATTTGGTGGCCCTGGGAGGGATTTGGTGGCCCTGGGGAGGATCTGGTGGCCCTGGGGAGGATTTGGTGGCCCTGGAGGGGATTTGGTGGCCCTGGGGAGGGATCTGGTGGCCCTGGGGAGGGATTTGGTGGCCCTGGGGAGGATCTGGTGGCCCTGGGGAGGATTTGGTGGCCCTGGGGAGGATTTGGTGGCCCTGGAGGGGATTTGGTGGCCCTGGAGGGGATTTGGTGGCCCTGGGAGGGATTTGGTGGCCCTGGGGAGGGATTTGGTGGCCCTGGGGAGGATTTGGTGGCCCTGGGAGGGATTTGGTGGCCCTGGGTGTCCCCTCAGCGCTCCCTCCGCCCCTCCCGCGGGCGATAGTCACAACAGTGTCACAGTGGTGTCACGATAGTGCAGTGACAGTGTCACGATGGTACCACGATAGTGTCACTACAGTGTCATGATAGCGTGGTGACAGTGTCACAACAGTGTCACGACAGTGTCATGATAGCGTGGTGACACTGCCATAACAGTGCTGCGATGGTATCGCTGTAGTGTCACGATATTGTCACAATTGTCACGATAGCGTGGTGACAGTGTTGCGATAGCGTGGTGACAGTGTCGCGATAGTGCAACTACAGCGTCACGATACCACAGTGTTAGCGTCACAACAGTGTCGCGATAGCGTGGTGACAGTGTCACGACAGTGTCACGACACTGTCACTCTAGTGTCACGACAGTGTCACTGTAGTGTGACGACGCAGTCACTCCAGTGTCGCGATAGTGTCACTCCAGTGTCACTCCAGTGTCACTCCAGTGTCGCTTCAGTGTCGCGATAGTGTCGTGATAGTGTCACTCCAGTGTCGCTGCAGTGTCGCGATAGTGTCGCTCCAGTGTCGCTCCAGTGTCACGATAGTGTTGCTCCAGTGTCGCTGCAGTGTCACTCCAGTGTCGCAATAGTGTCACTCCAGTGTCGCGATAGTGTCGCGATAGTGTCACTCCAGTGTCACTCCAGTGTCGCGATAGTGTCGCGATAGCGTCACTCCAGTGTCACTCCAGTGTCACTCCAGTGTCGCGATAGTGTCTCTCCAGTGTCACTCCAGTGTCACTCCAGTGTCGCGATAGTGTCGCTGCAGTGTCACTCCAGTGTCGCTGCAGTGTCACTCCAGTGTCGCTGCAGTGTCACTCCAGTGTCACTCCAGTGTCACTCCAGTGTCTAGTGTCGCTGCAGTGTCGCTGCAGTGTCGCTGCAGTGTCACTCCAGTGTCGCGATAGTGTCACTCCAGTGTCGCTCCAGTGTCGCTCCAGTGTCACTCCAGTGTCTAGTGTCGCGATAGTGTCGCTGCAGTGTCGCTGCAGTGTCACTCCAGTGTCGCGATAGTGTCACTCCAGTGTCGCTGCAGCGTCACTCCAGTGTCACTCCAGTGTCACTCCAGTGTCGCGATAGTGTCACTCCAGTGTCACTCCAGTGTCACTCCAGTGTCGCTCCAGTGTCGCGATAGTGCCCCGCCCATGTCGCGACAGCGCTGTCGCCGTGTCCCCGCAGGGCGCGTTTGCCATCGTGGAGCTGCGCGACGCCGCGGGGCGGCTGCGGGCGCTGCAGGAGCCCCGGCACCTGCTGGGGGGGCGGCGGCTGCGGGTGCGGCCCCGGGAGCACCGGGAATTCCCCCGGGAGCCCCCCCGGGACCCCCCCGGGACCCCCCCGGGACCCCCGGGGCTGCTGCAGGCGCTGGGCCGGGCCCAGGATGTGAGTGGGGGGCTCGGGGAGGGGGGCGGGGGGGGTGGGGAGGGGTCTCAGAGCTCTCGGGGGGGGGGGTTGGGGGGTCCCAAAGCTCTCGGGGGGGGTTGGGGGGTCCCAAAGCTCTCCTGGGTTTTTTGGGGGGGTTTGGGGGGTCCCAAAGCTCTCGGGGGGGTTTGGGGGGGTCCCAAAGCTCTCGGGGGGGTTTTGAGGGGTTTAGGGGGGGGTCCCAGTGCTCCCAGTTTGCCCAGTTCATGTTCCCGCAGGTGGGGGGGGCTGTTCCCAGTGCTCCCAGTGCTCCCAGTGTTCCCAGTCCATGTTCCCGCACGTGGGGGGTTGGTTCCCAGTGCTCCCAGTATTCCCAGTATTCCCAGTGTTCCCAGTGCTCCCAGTGCTCCCAGTTTGCCCAGTTTGCCCAGTTCATGTTCCCGCAGGTGAGGGGTTGGTTCCCAGTGCTCCCAGTGCTCCCAGTATTCCCAGTGCTCCCAGTGCCCCCAGTGCCCCCAGTGCTCCCAGTGCCCCCAGTGTTCCCAGTGCTCCCAGTTTACCCAGTCCGTGTTCCCGCAGGTGGGGGGGTTGGTTCCCAGTGTCCCCAGTGTCCCCAGTGTCCCCAGTGTCCCCAGTGTTCCCAGTGTCCCCAGTGTTCCCAGTCCGTGTTCCCGCAGGTGGGGGGGTTGGTTCCCAGTGTCCCCAGTGCTCCCAGTGTCCCCAGTGTCCCCAGTGTCCCCAGTGTCCCCAGTTTGCCCAGTCCGTGTTCCCGCAGGTGGGGGGGTTGGTTCCCGGTGTTCCCAGTGTCCCCAGTGTCCCCAGTGTCCCCAGTGTCCCCAGTGTTCCCAGTCCGTGTTCCCGCAGGTGGGGGGTTGGTTCCCAGTGTCCCCAGTGTCCCCAGTGTCCCCAGTGTCCCCAGTTTGCCCAGTCCGTGTTCCCGCAGGTGGGGGGTTGGTTCCCAGTGTCCCCAGTGCTCCCAGTGTTCCCAGTGTCCCCAGTGCTCCCAGTGTTCCCAGTGTTCCCAGTCCGTGTTCCCGCAGGTGGGGGGTTGGTTCCCGGTGTCCCCAGTGTCCCCAGTGTCCCCAGTGTTCCCAGTGTCCGCAGTGTCCCCAGTGTTCCCAGTGTTCCCGGTGTTCCCGGTGTCCCCAGTGTCCCCAGTGTCCCCAGTGTCCCCAGTGTCCCCAGTGTCCCCAGTGTTCCCAGTTTGCCTTCCCGCAGGTGGGGGCGCAGCTGGAGCTGCTGGTGCGGGCTCTGGAGCTGAGCGCGGCCGAGCGCCGCCTGCGGGAGCTGCTGCTGGCCCTGATCCGGGAGGTGTTCACCGAGTTCTTCCCAGGTGAGCTCACCTGCAACAGCCGGCGCCGCCCCGGGGCTGGCAGGGGTGGCCGGGTGTGGCCGGGTGTGGCCAGGTGTGGCCGGGTGTGTCTGGGTGTGTCCAGGTGTGATCCGGGTGTGTCCAGGTGTGTGTGATGTACCCCGGGTGTGTCCAGGTGTGATCCGGGTGTGTCCAGGGGTGTGTGATGTACCCCAGGTGTGTCCAGGGGTGTGTGATGTACCCCAGGTGTGTCCAGCTGTGATCTGGGTGTGTCCAGGTGTGTGTGATGTACCCCAGGTGTGTCCAGGTGTGTGTGATGTACCCCAGGTGTGTCCAGGTGTGATCCGGGTGTGTCCAGGGGTGTGTGATGTACCCCAGGTGTGTCCGGGTGTGATCCGGGTGTGTCCAGGGGTGTGTGATGTACCCCAGGTGTGTCCAGGTGTGATCCGGGTGTGTCCAGGTGTGTGTGATGTACCCCAGGTGTGTCCAGGGGTGTGTGATGTACCCCAGGTGTGTCCAGGTGTGATCCGGGTGTGTCCAGGTGTGTGTGATGTACCCCAGGTGTGTCCAGGGGTGTGTGATGTACCCCAGGTGTGTCCAGGTGTGATCCGGGTGTGTCCAGGGGTGTGTGATGTACCCCAGGTGTGTCCAGGGGTGTGTGATGTACCCCAGGTGTGTCCAGGTGTGATCCGGGTGTGTCCAGGGGTGTGTGATGTACCCCAGGTGTGTCCAGGTGTGATCCAGGTGTGTCCAGGGGTGTGTGATGTACCCCGGGTGTGATCCGGGTGTGTGATGTACCCCGGGTGTGTCCAGGTGTGATCCGGGTGTGTCTGGGGGTGTGTGATGTACCCCGGGTGTGTCCAGGTGTGATCCGGATGTGATCCAGGGGTGTGTGATGTACCCCAGGTGTGTCCAGGTGTGATCCGGGTGTGTCCAGGGGTGTGTGATGTACCCCAGGTGTGTCCAGGTGTGTGTGATGTACCCCAGGTGTGTCCAGGGGTGTGTGATGTACCCCGGGTGTGATCCGGGTGTGTGATGTACCCCAGGTGTGTCCAGGTGTGATCCGGGTGTGTCTGGGGGTGTGTGATGTACCCCAGGTGTGTCCGGGTGTGTCCAGGGGTGTGTCCAGGTGTGTGTGACGTGTCCCAGGTGTGATCCAGGTGTGCTCCAGGTGTGCCCAGGTGTGTGTGACATGTCCCAGGTGTGCTCCAGGTGTGTCCAGGTGTGTGTGACGTGTCCCAGGTGTGCTCCAGGTGTGCTCCAGGTGTGCCCAGGTGTGTGTGACATGTCCCAGGTGTGATCCAGGTGTGATCCAGGTGTGTCCAGGTGTGTGTGACATGTCCCAGGTGTGCTCCAGGTGTGCTCCAGGTGTGTCCAGGTGTGTGTGACATGTCCCAGGTGTGATCCAGGTGTGTCCAGGTGTGTGTGACATGTCCCAGGTGTGTCCAGGTGTGATCCAGGTGTGCTCCAGGTGTGTCCAGGTGTGTGTGACGTGTCCCAGGTGTGTCCAGGTGTGTCCCCCACCTGTCCTCCCCCATCCCCACCTGTCCCCGTGTCCCCCCCAGGCTGCTCCGTTGTCCCCTACGGCTCCTCCGTCAACGGCTTCGACGTCCACGGCTGCGACCTTGACCTGCACCTGGAGCTGGGGGGCCAGGACGGGGACCCCCAGAGCCCAGAGACCCCAAATGGGGACCCCCAGAGCCCAGAGACCCCAAATGGGGACCCCCAAAACCGGGAGACCCCAAATGGGGACCCCCAGAGCCCAGAGACCCCAAATGGGGACCCCCAGAGCCAGGAGACCCCAAATGGGGACCCCCAGAGCCAGGAGACCCCAAATGGGGACCCCCAAAACCGGGAGACCCCAAATGGGGACCCCCAGAGCCCAGAGACCCCAAATGGGGACCCCCAGAGCCAGGAAACCCCAAATGGGGACCCCCAGAGCCCAGAGACCCCAAATGGGGACCCCCAGAGCCAGGGGACCCTGCTGGGGGATGGGGACCCCCCTCCCAATGGGTCCCGTTTGGGGGACAAGGACCCCCCCATAAAGGGGTCCCTTTTGGGGTCCGGGGGGTCCCTTTTGGGGGACAAGGGGTCCCTTTTGGGGGACAAGGGGTCCGTTTTGGGGGACAAGGGGTCCGTTTTGGGGTCTGAGGGGTCACTTTTGGGGTCCGAGGGGTGCATTTTGGGGGACAGAGGGTCCCATTTGGGGTCCGAGGGATCTCTTCTGGGGTCCGAGGGGTCCCATTTGGGGTCCGAGGGGTCCCTTTTGGGGTCCGAGGGGTCCCATTTGGGGTCTGAGGGGTCCCTTTTGGGGTCCCATTTGGGGTCCGAGGGGTCTCTTTTGGGGTCCCATTTGGGGTCCGAGGGGTCCCTTTTGGGGGACAGAGACCCCTCCCTGGACGGGTCCCTTTCAGGGGACGAGGCCGCTCCTCCCTCGGGCTCCGACTCCGAGGGTTCCCTGTCGGGGGGTGAATCCCCCGAGCCCGGGGGGTCCCTTTTGGGGTGCGGGGGGTCCCTTTTGGGGCGCGGGGCCCCCCCCGAGCAGCTGCTGGCTCTGGTGGGCGCGGTGCTGCGGCGCTGCGTGCCGGGGGTCCGGGGGGTCCGGGCCGTGCCCGGGGCCCGGCGGCCCGTGGTCAAATTCAGCCACAAACAGTCGGGACTGGCCGGAGACGTGTGCCTGGACAACCGGTACCGGACTGGGGGGGACTGGGAGGGACTGGGGGGGGACTGGGAGGGACTGGGAGGGGACTGGGGGGACTGGGAGCACTGGGAGGGGACTGGGAGGGGACTGGGGGGGGGCTGGGAGCATTGAGAGACACTGGGAGCACTGGGAGAGACTGGGAGAGACTGGGAGCACTGGGAGGGCACTGGGAACACTGGGAGGGGACTGGGAGAGGACTGGGAGCAACTGGGAGGGACTGGGAGCAACTGGGAGAGGACTGGGAGCAACTGGGAGGGACTGGGAGCAACTGGGAGAGGACTGGGAGCAACTGGGAGGGACTGGGAGGGACTGGGAGCACTGGGAGGGACTGGGAGGGACTGGGAGCAACTGGGAGGGACTGGGAGGGACTGGGAGCACTGGGAGGGGGGCCTGGGGGTACTGGGAGCAACTGGGAGTGGACTGGGAGGGACTGGGACGGGGGCTGGGAGCACTGGGAGGGGACTGGGAGGGACTGGGGGTACTGGGAGTGGGACTGGGAGCAACTGGGAGGGACTGGGAGGGGGGCTGGGAGGGTACTGGGGGTAACTGGGAGGCGCCTTCCCATTTCTTTCCCTTCTTCCTCCTCTTTCCCTTTCTCTCCTCCCTTTTTTTCTTCTTTTTTCTCCCTTTTTCCCCATTATTTCCATCATTTCCCTGTTTTTTCCCCATTTTCCCCGTTTATTTCCCCATTTTCCCCCATTTTCCCACTTTTCCCCCCATTTTTCCCCGTTTTTCCCCCATTTTTTCGCATTTTTCCCTGTTTTTCCCCGTTTTTCCCCGTTTCCCCCCATTTTTTCCCCATTTTCCCCATTTTTTCCCCATTTTCCCCATTTTCCCCCCATTTTTTTCCCATTTTCCCCATTTTTTTCCCATTTTTCCCCATTTTCCCCCCTTTTTTCCCCATTTTTTCCCCATTTTCCCCATTTTTTCCCCATTTTCCCTGTTTATTTCCCCACTTTTTTCCATTTTTTCCCCCATTTTCCCCGTTTATTTCCCCATTTTTTCCCCCATTTTTCCCTGTTTTCCCCCATTTTTTCCCCATTTTTTCCCCCATTTTTCCCCATTTCTCCCCCCTTTTTTCCCTTTTTTTCCCCGTTTTTCCCCATTTTTTCCCATTTTCCCCGTTTATTTCCCCCGGTTTTTCCCCGTTTTTCCCATTTTCCCCCGTTTTTCCCCCATTTTTCTCATTTTCCCCCGTTTTTCCCCGTTTTTCCCCCATTTTTTCCCATTTTCCCCGTTTATTTCCCCCGTTTTCCCCCGATTTTCCCGTTTTTCCCCCATTTTTCCCGTTTTCCCCCGTTTTTCCCATTTTTCCCCGTTTTTCCCCCGTTTTCCCAGCCTGGCTCTGTTCAACACCCGTTTCCTGCGGCTCTGCGCCGACGCCGACCCCCGGGTGCGGCCCCTGGGCTACGCCGTGCGGCTCTGGGCGCGGGGGCAGCGCCTGGCGGGTGAGACCCCTCCCCAGGACGGCCCGGGGACCCCAAAACGGGATGGGGACCCCAAAAATGGACTGGGGACCCCAAAAATGGGCTGGGAACCCTCAAAAATGGGCTGGGACCACCCAAAAACGGGATGGGGACCCTCAAAAAGGGGCTGGGACCACCTAAAATGGGCTGGGACCACCCAAAAACGGGCTGGGGACCCTCAAAAAGGGGCTGGGACCACCCAAAAACGGGCTGGGAACCCTCAAAAAGGGGCTGGGACCACCCAAAAATGGGCTGGGAACCCTCAAAAAGGGGCTGGGAACCCCAAAAATGGGCTGGGGACCCTCAAAAAGGGGCTGGGACCACCCAAAAATGGGCTGAGACCCCAAAAAGGGGCTGGGACCCGCAAAAAAAGGGTTTGGGGACCCCAAAAAGGGGCTGGGACCCCCAAAAAAAGGGTTTGGGACCACCCAAAAATGGGCTGGGGACCCTCAAAAACGGGCTGGGACCCCCAAAAAAAGGGTTTGGGGACCCCCGAAAATGGGCTGGGACCACCCAAAAACGGGCTGGGGACCCCCAAAAATGGGCTGGGAACCCTCAAAAAGGGGCTGGGACCACCCAAAAATGGGCTGGGGACCCCAAAATGGGCTGGGGACCCTCAGACAGGGGCTGGAGACCCCAAAAATGGGCTGGGACCACCCAAAAATGGGCTGGGAACCCTCAAAAAGGGGCTGGGGACCCCAAAAAAAGGGTTTGGGGACCCCAAAAATGGGTTGGGACCACCAAAAATGGGCTGGGAACCCAAAAAAAGGGTTTGGGGACCCCAAAAATGGGCTGGGACCACCTAAAATGGGCTGGGAACCCCAAAAATGGGCTGGGACCACCCAAAAATGGGCTGGGGACCCTCAAAAACGGGCTGGGACCCCCAAAAAAAGGGTTTGGGGACCCCCGAAAATGGGCTGGGACCACCCAAAAACGGGCTGGGGACCCCAAAAATGGGCTGGGGACCCTCAAAAAGGGGCTGGGGACCCCAAAAATGGGCTGGGGACCCCAAAAAAGGGCTGGGACCACCAAAAATGGGCTGGGGACCCCAAAAATGGGTTGGGACCACCAAAAATGGGCTGGGAACCCAAAAAAAGGGTTTGGGGACCCCAAAATTGGGCTGGGACCCCCAAAAACGGGCTGGGGACCCTCAAAAAATGGGCTGGGAATCTCAAAAAACGGGCTGGGAACCCCCAAAAATGGGCTGGGACCCCAAAAATGGGTCGAGAACCCCCAAAAGGGGCTGGAGACCCCTCCCAAAATGGACTGAGACCCCCAAAAAGGGTCGAGGACCCCCCCCAAAAGCAGAAAGGACCCCCCCCAAATCTCCTCGGGAGGGGGAGCTGAGCAGAGCCCCGACCCCAGCAGGGTCAGCGAGGGGGGGGGGGGGGTCGCGGCCCCCTGGGGACCCCCCCGGCACGACCCCCGCCCGTTTTTCCCGCAGGGAACGGGGCCGGGGGCGGACCCCTCCTCACCAATTACGCTCTGACGCTGCTGCTGGTGCTGTTCCTGCAGAGCCGCAGCCCCCCCGTGCTGCCCTCGGTGCGGCGCCTCCGGCACCTCGCGGGTACCCGGGACCCCTCCCCACGCCCCCGCCCGGGGGTCCCCCGGCCCCTTTCGGGGGGTCCCTGACCCCTCCTCTCCCCGTGTCGGCCGCAGGAGCCCGGGACCGTGCCCAGGTTGGGGGGTGGGATTGCAGCTTCCCCCGGGACGCGGCCGAGCTGGAGCCCAGCGGCAACACCCAGAGCGCCGGTGAGGGGGGGGCCCCAAAATGGGGAGGGGTCCTGAAATTGGGGAGGGGTCCCGAAATCGGGGAGGGGTCCCCAAAATGGGGAGGGGTCCCTAAATCGGGGAGGGGTCCCGAAATCGGGGAGGGGTCCCCAAAATGGGGAGGGGTCCTGAAATCGGGGAGGGGTCCTGAAATGGGGGAGGGGTCCCTAAATCGGGGAGGGGTCCTGAAATGGGGGAGGGGTCCCCAAAATGGGGAGGGGTCCTGAAATCGGGGAGGGGTCCCCAAAATGGGGAGGGGTCCCCAAAATGGGGAGGGGTCCTGAAATCGGGGAGGGGTCCTGAAATGGGGGAGGGGTCCCTAAATCGGGGAGGGGTCCTGAAATCGGGGAGGGGTCCCTAAATCAGGGAGAGGTCCTGGAGTCGGAGGGGGGGGGGTCCGAAATTGGGGAGGGGTCCCCAAATCTGGGTGGGGTCCCCAAATTGGGGAGGGGTCCCTAAATCGGGGAGGGGTCCTGAAGTCGGAGGGGGGGGGTCCCCAAATCTGGGTGGGGTCCCCAAATTGGGGAGGGGTCCTCAAAGGGAGGAGGGGGCTCAAATCCCACTGGGGGTCCTGAAACCCCGCTGGGTTTTGGGGGCGTTTTTGGGGCTGTTTCTGGGTGATTTTGGGGTATTTTGGGGTTGTTTCTGGCTGTTTTGGGGGGTATTTAGGGGGTTTCTGGCTGTTTTGGGGTTGTTTCCGGCTGTTTTTGGGGTATTTTGGGGATTTCCGGCTGTTTTTGGGGTTGTTTCTGTCTGTTTTGGGATGGTTTTGGAGGTTTCTGGGTAATTTCGGGGGGGTTTTTGGATGATTTCGGGGGTGGGTTTTGGGGTGTTTTTGGGGGGTATTTTTGGGGTTGTTTCTGGCTGTTTTTGGGGTGGTTTTTGGGGTTGTTTCTGGCTGTTTTGGGGTTGTTTCTGGCTGTTTTGGGGGCTATTTTGGGGGTTGTTTCTGGCTGGTTTTGGGGTTGTTTCTGGGTAATTTTTGGGGTTGTTTCTGGCTGTTTTTGGGGTTGTTTCTGGGTGATTTTGGGGGTGGTTTTTGGGGTTGTTCCTGGCTGTTTTGGGGGTGGTTTTTGGGGTTGTTTCTGGCTGTTTGGGGTTGTTTCTGGCTGGTTTTTGGGGTTGTTTCTGGGTAATTTTTGGGGTTGTTTCTGGCTGTTTTGGGATTGTTTCTGGGTGATTTTGAGGGGTCTCAGCTCTCTGACCGCCCCCTTCCCCCCCCCCCAGCCTCCCTCCTGGCCGAATTCTTCTCCTATTTCGGGAGCCTGGATCTGGGGGGGCTCCTCCTGTCCCCCCTGGAGGGCCGAGCTCTGCCGCGACCCCCGCCCGGGACCCCCGGGGGGCTCCGCCCGGGCCCCCTGACCCTGCAGGACCCCTTCGAGCTCAGCCACAACGTGGCCGCCAACGTCACCGCGCGCACGGTGTCGCGATTCGTGCGCTGCTGTCGCGACGCCGCCCGCCTGTGTCGCGGCCCCGAGTTCCGGCAGAAGTCGCGGCGGGGCCGCCCCTGGGGCGTGATGCGGCTGCTGCAGCCCGGGGGCGGCGGCGATTCCCGGGGGAAATTCCTCATCCCGGTGCCGGCTCCGGGGGCCCCGCGGGGCGAGGTGTGCGCGGCCGTGGGGTTCGTGCTCACGGAGGTGCTGGGCTGCGGCTGCGAGCCCGAGGGGGGGCCCGAACCGGGAACCGGGAGTGACCCGGGTTTGGGGGTCCCGGGAGCACCGGGGAGCGAGGAGGAGCTGCTCCCGGAGCCAGAACCGGGAACCGGGAGTGACCCGGGGGGGAGTTTGGGGGTCCCGGGAGCACCAGGGAGCGAGGAGGAGCTGCTCCGGGACCCGGGAGAGCCAGAACCGGGAGCCGGGAGTGACCCGGAGCGGGGTTTGGGGGTCCCGGGAGCACCGGGGAGCGAGGAGGAGCTGCTCCCGGAGCCAGAACCGGGAACCGGGAGTGACCCGGAGCGGGGTTTGGGGGTCCCGGGAGCCCCGGGGGGCGAGGAGGAGCTGCTCCCGGACCCGGGAGAGCCAGAACCGGGAACCGGGAGTGACCTGGAAGGAGTGGCGGGCGATTCCCGGGGGGATTTGGGGGTCCCGGGAGCCCCGGGGCCGGGCTGGAAGCGCCGCCTCCCCGAGGGGGTCGCGGATGGGGCGGGGGTCCCGCCCGCAAAGCGCCCCCGGGGCCCCGCGGTGCCGGCCCGGTGGAGCTGCTGTGTCTGGTACCGGGTGTGGCGGGGCCGCCGCCGCCTCCGCCGCCGCCTCCGGCTGGGGGGTCCCGGGGGGGCTCCGGGCCCCGGGGGGGTTCAGAGTCCCGGGGATTTTGGGGGTCCCAGAGGGGTTCAGAATCCCGGGGGGGCTCCGGGCCCCGGAGGGGTTCGGGATCCCGGGGGTGTTGGGGGTCCCGGCGGTGTTGGGGATCCCGGGGGGGCTCCGGATCCCGGGGATTTTGGGGGTCCCAGAGGGGTTCAGAATCCCGGGAGTGTTCCAGATGCCGGGGGGGCTCCGGATCCTGGCGGGGCTCAGAATCCCGGGGGATTTCGGGGTCCCGAGGGGGCTCCGGCTCCCGGGGGGTTTTGGGGTCCCGGGGCGGCTCCGGGTTCCGGGGATTTTGGGGGTTTCGGGGGTCCCGGGGGTTTCGGGGGTCCCGGGGGGTCGCCCCTGGCGCTGGAGCGGGCGGTGACCGAGGCCATTGTCCGAGGGGACACCGGGACCCCCCCCGGGCCTCCCCCCGAGCCGCTGCTCCGGTTCCAGCTCAGCGCCCGCCCGGGGGGGTCGCGCCGGGACCCCCAAATTGTGCTGCGCCTCCAGCCCGACCCCCCCTCGCAGCTTTTCCAGGAGTTTTTCCACTTTCTGCGGAGTTTTCTGCCGGAAATGGTGCGGCAGCGCCTGGGGCGGGGGGCGGGGGGCGCGGAGACCCCCGCGGGGGGCGCTTTTGGACACTCGGAGGTTTTGCAGTAAAATCCGTTCCAGCCTGGCCCGGAGGGGTTTAATGGGGGGGGGAGCGGGAACCGGCACCGAGCAACCGCCGGAAACGGTGGGGACACCCGGGGACACCCGGTGACAACACCGGCACTGGCAACAGCCGGCACTGACAACACCGGCACTGACAACACCCGGTACTGGCAACACCCGGCACTGGCAACAGCCGGCACTGACAACAGCCGGCACTGACAACAGCCGGCACTGACAACACCTGCACTGACAACACCCGCACTGGCAACACCCGGCACTGACAACACCCGCACTGACAACACCCGCACTGACAACAGCCGGCACTGACAACACCCGCACTGACAACACCCGCACTGGCAACACCTGCACTGACAACAGCCGGCACTGACAACACCCGCACTGACAACATCCCATCACTGACCACAGCACTTACGGACCGCCACACCCCGTTAGTGACCACCGGACACCCTTCAGTGACCACCGGACACCCTTCAGTGACCACCGGACACCCTTTAATGACCACCGGACACCCTTGAGTGACCACCGGACACCCCTCAGTGACCCCTCACTGCCCACCGGGCCCCCTTCACTGCCCATCTCACCCCATCCAGCGCCCACCGCCCGTTTCCAGCCCCCGTCCCCAGGGCCAGATTTGGGAACCCCCGGGGGAGATTTTGGGATCCATGGACGATTTCGGGATCCCAGGGGTGTTCGGGGGTCCCAAGGGGTGGATTTGGGGGTCCCAGGGGTGGATCCGGGGGGGCTCAGAGCAGCAGCAGCAGCGAGTACTCGGCCCGTGGCCAGCGGCGCGGGGCGCGGCCGGTCCGGCCGATCATCGGGAGCCGCTGCGCGTACCGGGAGCCCAGCGCGGCCCCGGGGGGCTGCGGGAAACTCGTCTGGAACCTCCGGCCGGGGCAGCGCCGCCCCGTCTGCCGCCCCGCGATCACGAAACTGAAGCGGGGAGGCCCCCGAGGAGCGAACCGACACTTCTGGAACACGTCCCGAGCCCCGGGCCGGTGACCGGAGGGGGTGCGGGGGGTCCCGCGGGGCCGGGGCGGGGGTCCCGGGGCTCGGTGCAGGGCGGGCCGGCCCGGGGGAGGCTCCTCGTCCCTCGGGCTCACCGTGGCGTTGGTCAATTGCGGCATTTTGCGGGCGGCTCCTTCGCCCGGGGGCTCCTTGCGGGCGCCCTCGGCCGCGCCCGGGGGGCTCGGGGGCTCGGCGGGGGCTCCGGTACCGAAGCGAGCGGCCAGGCTGTCCCCGAAAAAATCGTACAGCTCCCGGTACATGTCCCGCAGCGACGGCGGCGGCGGCGAGAGCGGCGAGGAGGAGGAGGAGGAGGAGGAAGAGGAGGAGGAAGAGGAGGAGGAGGCGGTGGGGGCGCCCCCGCCGCCCCCCGGTAACAACGGGCGGCCAAAGCCCGGCTCGGGGTTCGGGGGCTCCGCACCGCGGGGGCTGTGCCGGGGGGACCCCTCGGGACCCCCAAATCCCGGGGATTGCTGAGCCTTGGCCTTCAGCAGCCGCTCCACGGCCACCTGCGGGACACGGGGGGATGTCAGGGGGGGGTGAAGGGGTGCGGGACCCCCACCCGAAACCCCCCGCGCCCCCAGCCCCTCACCAGGATGGCTCCGTAGACTTTGTGGCCATCGGCCTTGACCTGAGCGTTGGACACGGAGTAATCGTCCAGCACGGCCTGCAGGTTGGGCCAGTAGGTGGCCAGGTGGGGGTACAGCACCCGCTCCACCGCCTGCGGGGGGGGGACACGGTCTGGGACCCCCCAAAACCTGCCCAGGACCACCCAGCGACCACCCAAACCCCCCAAAACCCCCCAAAACCCCCCACCCAAACCCCACCCAAACCCCTCCCAAAGCAGGCCATGGCCAGGTGGGGGTACAGCACCCGCTCCACCGCCTGCGGGGGGGGGACACGGTCTGGGACCCCCCAAAACCTGCCCAGGACCACCCAAACACCCCAAAACCCCCCAAAACCCCCCACCCAAAAACCCCTCCCAAAGCAGGCCATGGCCAGGTGGGCGTACAGCACCCGCTGCAACGCCTGCGGAGGGGGACACGGTCTGGGACCCCCCAAAACCTGCCCAGGACCACCCAGCGACCACCCAAACACCCCAAAACCCCCCACCCAGACCCCCATCCAAAAACCCCTCCCAAAGCAGGCCATGGCCAGGTGGGGGTACAGCACCCGCTCCACCGCCTGCGGGGGGGGACACGGTCTGGGACCACCCCCCGACCACCCAACCCCTCCATGGGACCCCCTGAATACCCCCCAAACCCTCTTGAGACCCCTCCAAACCCTCAAGACCCCCCCAAACCCTCTTGAGACCCCCCCCAAACCCCCCCAAACTCCCCTGAATACCCCCCAAACCCTCTTGAGACCCCTCCAAACCCTCGAGACCCCCCCAAACCCTCTTGAGACCCCCCCAAACCCTCTTGAGACCCCCCCAAACCCTTCCAGGACCCCCCTGAATACCCCCCAAACCCTCTTGAGACCCCCCCCAAACCCCCCCAAACTCCCCTGAATATCCCCCAGCCCCTCCAGACTCTCTTTAGACCCCCCCAAACCCCCCTGAATACCCCCCAAACCCTCTTGAGACCCCCCCAAACCCCCCTGAATACCCCCCAAACCCTCTTGAGACCCCCCCAAACCCCCCTGAATACCCCCCAAACCCTCTTGAGACCCCCCCAAACCCCCCTGAATACCCCCCAAACCCTCTTGAGACCCTCCCAAACCCCCCCAAACCCCCCTGAATATCCCCCAAACCCTCTTGAGACCCCCCAAACCCTTCCAGGACCCCCCTGAATACCCCCCAGCCCCCCCAAAACCCCCCCCAAGACCCCCCCTCACCTTCCACCCCAGCGCGTGCAGCCCCACCACGGCCCCGTAGTGCGAGCAGAGCGGCCGCACCGGATCCGCCAGAACCTTCTGGAGCGAGAGCAGGATCTGCTGGTAAAGCCCCCTGACCAACTCCCCGTGACTCCTGCGGGCACAGGCGGGCGCTGAGACCCCCGGAAACCCCCCCGGAGACCCCCGCCCCCCCCCCCCAGGAGCCCCCTCCCCACCAGAAGATGCGGCCCAGCAGCAGCGCGGCGTAGTCGCGCAGGGTCCAGTGGTCGTTGAGGGGGTTGATGGAGGCGGCCAGCGGCTCCAGGACGCAGTAGAGCACCGAGGCCACCAAACTGCACGAGTACGAGCCCAGGCACAGGAACGGGTTCTGGATCAGGCTCCGCGCCAGGTGCAGCAGCCGGCTCAGCTGCTCCAGGTCGTGGCTGACGGATTTGACCTGCGGGGAGGGTTGGAAGGAGGGGGTTTGGGGGGGTTTTGGGGGTCTTGAAGGGATTTGGGGGGAGGTTTGGGGGTCTTGAAGGGATTTTGGGGGGAGGTTTGGGGGTCTTGGAGGGGTTTTGGGGGAGGTTTGGGGGAGGTTTGGGGGTCTTGGAGGGATTTGGGGGGAGGTTTGGGGGTCTTGAAGCGATTTTGGGGGAGGTTTGGGGGGGATTTGGGGGGGGTTTGGGGATTTTGGGGGAAGTTTGGGGGGTTTTGGGGGAGGTTTGGGGGTCTTGAAGGGATTTTGGGGGAGGTTTGGGGGTCTTGAAGGGATTTTGGGGGAGGTTTGGGGGTCTTGAAGGGATTTTGGGGGAGGTTTGGGGGTCTTGGAGGGATTTGGGGGGAGGTTTGGGGGTCTTGAAGGGATTTTGGGGGAGGTTTGGGGGGTTTTGGGGGAGGTTTGGGGATCTTGAAGGGGTTTTAGGGGACGTTTGGGGGGGTTTGGGGGGTTTGAAGGGATTTTGAGGGAGGTTTGGGGGGTTTGGGGGAGGTTTGGAGGGATTTGGGGGGTTTGGGGCAGGTCTGGAGAGGTCTCAGCATCTCCAAGGAGGAGCCTCCAGCCCAGGATTAACCCCAACCCCAGAATTAAACTCACCCCAAGACCCCCAAAACTCACCCCAGATCCCCCAGAGACCCCCCCAGGACCCCCCAGACTCACCCCAGACCCTCTCAGGACCCCCCAGATTCCCTCAGGACCCCCCAGACTCACCCCCTGGAGACCCCCTGGAGACTCCCCCCAGGACCCCCAGACTCACCCCAGACCCCCTGGAGACCCCCCAGGACCCCCCAGATTCACTACAGACCCCCCCAGGACCCCCAGACTCACCCCAGACCCTCTCAGGACCCCCCAGACCCCCCCAGGACCCCCAGACTCACCCCAGATTCCCCCAGGACCCCCCAGGACCCCCAGACCCCCCAGGACCCCCCCAGGACCCCCAGACTCACCCCAGACCCCCCCAGGACCCCCAGACCCTCTCAGGACCCCCCAGACTCACCCCAGGACCCCCCAGACCCCCCAGGACCCCCAGACTCACCCCAGACCCCCTGGAGACCCCCCCCAGGACCCCCCAGACCCCCCCAGGACCCCCAGACCCCCCAGGACCCCCCGACTCACCCCACTGACCACGTAGACGAAGTAGGGCAGCAGCGCCGCGATTTTGGGGTTGCTCTGGAGATCCTGCAGAGCCACCTGGGGGGGGTCGGGGGGGGTCGGGGGGGGTCAGGGGGGAGCAGCCCCCCCCCCAGGGGGGTCTCCCCAGCCCCCCCACCCACCTTCATGAGCTGGGGGTCGTCGCCCAGCACGGCCCTGGTGACGTGCTGGTAATACTTGAGGAGATCGTCGCTGAGCGAGGAGACGGCGCTGGGCACTGCGGGGGCACGGGGAGGGGAGAGACCCCCCAAAAATCTCCTCTGGGGGGGTCTGGGGGGGTCTGGGGGGGTCTGGGGGGGGTCTGGGGGGGTCTGGGGGGGTCTGGGGGGTCCTGAGAGGGTCTGGGGGGGTCTGGAGGGGTCTGGGGGGGTCTGGGGGGGTCTGAGGGGTCCTGAGAGGGTCTGGGGGGGTCTGGGGGGGTCTGGGGGTCTCGGGGGGGTCTGAGGGGTCCTGAGAGGGTCTGGGGGGGTCCTGAGAGGGTCTGGGGGGGTCTGGGGTGAGTCTGGGGGGTCCTGGGGGGGTCTGGGGGGGTCTGGGGGGGGTCCTGAGAGGGTCTGGGGGGGTCTGGGGGGGTCTGGGGGGGTCTGGAGGGGTCTGGGGGGGTCTGGGGGGTCCTGAGAGGGTCTGGGGTGAGTCTGGGGGGTCCTGGGGGGGTCTGGGGGGGTCTGAGGGGTCCTGAGAGGGTCTGGGGGGTCCTGGGGGGGTCTGGGGGGGTCTGGAGGGGTCTGGGGGGGTCTGGGGGGGTCTGGGGGGGTCTCTGGGGGGTCTGGGGGGTCCTGAGAGGGTCTGGGGGGGTCTGGGAGGGTCCTGAGAGGGTCTGGGGGGGTCTGGAGGGGTCTGGGGGTCTCGGGGGGGTCTGAGGGGTCCTGAGAGGGTCTGGGGGGTCCTGGGGGGGGTCTGGGGGGGTCTGGGGGGTCCTGAGAGGGTCTGGGGGGGTCTGGGGGGGTCTGGGGTGGTCCTGAGAGGATCTGGGGGGGTCTGGAGGGGTCTGGGGGTTTGGGGGTGAAGGCCTGAGGGTGTCTGGGGAGGGGTCCTGGGGATTTTAGGGTGTCCTGGGGGGGTTTTGGGGGGGGGGTCCTGAGGGTCTCAGGGGGCTTTGGGGGGACCCGGGCATGGCTGGGGAGGGGTCCTGGGGGGGTCCCAGGAGTCTCAGGGGGGTTTCTGGGGGTCCCAGGGGTCTCTGGGTGTGAGGGGGGTCCCAGGGGGTTTCTGGGGGTCTCGGGGGGTCTCAGGGGGGTCTCGGGGGTCTGGGGGGTCTCAGGGGGTCTCAGGGGTCTCAGGGGGTCTCTGGGGGTCACAGGGGTCTCAGGGGGTCTCGGGGGTCTCGGGGGGGTCTTGGGGGGTCTCAGGGGTCTCGGGGGGGTCTCAGGGGGGTCTCGGGGGGGGTCTCTGGGGGTCTCGGGGGGGGTCTCGGGGGTCTCAGGGGTCTCTGGGGTCTCTGGGGTCTCGGGGGTCCCGGGGGTCTCAGGGGGTCTCGGGGGTCCCGGGGGTCTCGGGGGTCGCTCCCCACCTGCTCCCTGCGGCTCCAGGTTCCCTTTGCCGTCCAGGTAGGAGACGTGAACTGCGGGACAGGGGGGGCTGAGACCCCCACCCTGCTGGGGGGGCTGGGGGCTCCCAGGGGGGATTCGGGGTCCCAGGGCAGGATTCAGGGGTCCCAGGGGTTATTTTGGGGTCCCAGGGTGTATTTTGGGGGTCCCAGGTGTATTTTGGGGGTCCCAAGGTGTTATTTTGGGGTCCCAGGGTGATATTTTGGGGGTCCCAGGGGTTATTTCGGGGGTCCCAGGTGTATTTTGGGGTCCCAGGGGGATATTTGGGGGTCCCAGGGGATATTTGGGGGTCCCAGGGGGTTATTTCGGGGGTCCCAGGTGTATTTTGTGGGTCCCAGGGGTTATTTTGGGGGTCCCAGGGGGTTATTTTGTGGGTCCCAGGTGTATTTTGGGGGTCCCAGGGGTTATTTTGGGGTCCCAGGTGTATTTTGGGGGTCCCAGGGGGATATTTTGGGGGTCCCAGGTGTATTTTGGGGTCCCAGGTGTATTTTGGGGGTCCCAGGGGGATATTTTGGGGTCCCAGGGGGATATTTTGGGGGTCCCAGGTGTATTCTGGGAGTCCCAGGGGTTATTTTGGGGGTCCCGGGTGTATTTTGGGGTCCCAGGGTGTATTTTGGGGGTCCCAGGTGTATTTGGGGGTCCCAGGTGTATTTTGGGGTCCCAGGGGGATATTTTGGGGGTCCCAGGGGTTATTTCGGGGGTCCCAGGGGTTATTTTGGGGGTCCCGGGTGTATTTTGGGGGTCCCAGGTGTATTTTGGGGTCCCAGGGGTTATTTTGGGGTCCCAGGGTGATATTTTGGGGTCCCAGGGGGATATTTTGGGGGTCCCAGGGTGTATTTCGGGGGTCCCAGGGGATATTTTGGGGTCCCAGGGGATATTTTGGGGTCCCAGGGTTTATTTCGGGGGTCCCAGGGTGATATTTTGGGGGTCCCAGGTGTATTTTGGGGGTCCCAGGGGGATATTTGGTGTCCCAGGGGGATATTTTGGGGGGTCCCAGGTGTATTTCGGGGGTCCCAGGTGTATTTTGGGGGGTCCCAGGGTGTATTTTGGGGTCCCAGGGGTTATTTCGGGGGTCCCGGGTGTTATTTTGGGGGTCCCAGGGGGATATTTGGTGTCCCAGGGGGATATTTTGGGGGTCCCAGGTGTATTTTGGGGGTCCCAGGTGTATTTTGGGGTCCCAGGGGTTATTTTGGGGTCCCAGGGTGATATTTTGGGGTCCCAGGGGATATTTTGGGGGTCCCAGGGTGTATTTCGGGGGTCCCAGGGGTTATTTCGGGGGTCCCAGGTGTATTTTGGGGGGTCCCAGGTGTATTTTGGGGGGTCCCAGGGCAGGATTTGGGGGTCCCAGGTGTATTTTGGGGTCCCAGGGGTTATTTCGGGGGTCCCAGGTGTATTTTGGGGGGTCCCAGGGTGTATTTTGGGGTCCCAGGGGTTATTTCGGGGGTCCCAGGTGTATTTTGGGGGTCCCAGGGGGATATTTGGGGGTCCCAGGGGGATATTTTGGGGGTCCCAGGGGATATTTCGGGGGTCCCAGGGGTTATTTTGGGGTCCCAGGGGGTTATTTTGGGGTCCCAGGGTGATATTTTGGGGTCCCAGGGTGATATTTTGGGGTCCCAGGGTGATATTTTGGGGTCCCAGGGGGATATTTGGGGGTCCCAGGTGTATTTCGGGGGTCCCAGGTGTATTTTGGGGGTCCCAGGTGTATTTTGGGGGTCCCAGGGGTTATTTCGGGGGTCCCAGGTGTATTTTGGGGGTCCCAGGGGTTATTTTGGGGGGTCCCAGGTGTATTTTGGGGGTCCCAGGTGTATTTTGGGGGTCCCAGGTGTATTTTGGGGGTCCCAGGGGGTTATTTTGGGGGTCCCAGGTGTATTTCGGGGGTCCCAGGTGTATTTTCGGGGGTCCCAGGGCAGGATTTGGGGGTCCCAGGTGTATTTTGGGGTCCCAGGTGTATTTTGGGGGTCCCAGGTGTATTTCCGGGGTCCCAGGGGGATATTTTGGGGGTCCCAGGTGTATTTTGGGGGTCCCAGGGGTTATTCTGGGGGTCCCAGGTGTATTTCCGGGGTCCCAGGGGGATATTTTGGGGTCCCAGGGGTTATTCTGGGGGTCCCAGGTGTATTTCGGGGGTCCCAGGGGATATTTTGGGGGTCCCAGGTGTATTTTGGGGTCCCACCCCTGACGGCGGTCTCGGCGCAGCCCTTGGGGATGTTGGTGGCCAGTGCCAGCTCCACCAGGTTGACCTCGCGGTCCTCGGGGAAGAACAAATCGCCCTCGCGGAGCGGCCGGAGCGGCAACGAGTCCTGGGAGCCACAGCCACACACGGCCTGGGGACATTGGGGACACTGCGGACACTGGGGACAGCGCTGGGGACACTGGGGACACTGGGGACACTGGGGACACTGGGGACATTGGGGACACTGCGGACACTGGGGACAGCGCTGGGGACACTGGGGACAGCACTGGGGACACTGGGGACACTGGGGACATCCAGGGGACAATGGGGACACTGGGGACATCCTGGGGACACTGGGGACAGCACTGGGGACAGTGGGGACATCATTGGGGACACTGGGGACACTGGGGACACTGGGGACACTGGGGACAGCACTGGGGACACTGGGGGGACACTGGGGACAGCGCTGGGGACATTGGGGACACTGGGGACAGCGCTGGGGACACTGGGGACATTGGGGACACTGGGGACAGCACTGGGGACATCCAGGGGACACTGGGGACACTGGGGACACTGGGGACAGCACTGGGGACACTGGGGACACTGGGGACACTGGGGACATCCAGGGGACACTGGGGACATGCAGGGGACACTGGGGACAATGGGGGGACATTGGGGACACTGGGGACATGCAGGGGACACTGGGGACACTGGGGACACTGGGGACAGCACTGGGGACACTGGGGACAGCGCTGGGGACACTGGGGACAGCGCTGGGGACAGCACTGGGGACATTGGGGACAGCACTGGGGACAGCACTGGGGACAGCACTGGGGACAGTGGGGACAATGGGGGGACATTGGGGACATTGGGGACATTGAGGGGACATTGGGGACATCATTTGGGACACTGGGGACATCATTGGGGACAGTGGAGACAATGGGGGGACATTGGGGACATTGAGGGGACATTGGGGGACATTGGTGGGACATTGGGGGGGCATTGGTGGGACATTTGGGACATTGAGGGGACATTTTGGGGGACATTGAAGGGATATTGAGGACATTGAGGACAGCAGGGGACATTGGGGACGTCATTTGGGACAGTGGGGACACTGGGGGACATTGGGGGGACATTGAGGGGACAGGGGGACGTCATTGGGGACATCATTGGGGACATTGGGGGGACACTGGGGACAGTTGAGGAACATTGGGGACATTGCAGGGACATTGGGGACATCATTTGGGACATTGGGGACATTGGGGGGACATTGGGGATACCCCAGCAACAACCCTGGACTGGCACCTCCCAGTGCCCCCCAGTGTCCCCCTGGTGTCCCCAGTGTCCCCAGTGTCTGCCCCCGGTGTCTCCCCCATTGTCCCTGGTGTCCCTGGTGTCCCCAATGTCCCCCCCTGTCCCCCTGGTGTCCCCCCGGTGTCCCCCCCAATGTCCCCAATGTCCCCAATGTCCCCAGTGTCCCCAGTGTCTCCCCCACATTGTCCCTGGTGTCCCCCCGGTGTCCCTGGTGTCCCCCCCACGTCCCCCCGGTGTTCCCCCCAATGTCCCCGGTGCCCCCAGTGTCTCCCCCCCATTGTCCCCGGTGTCCCCCCGGTGTCCCCAATGTCCCCCCCCTGTCCCCACCTCCACGTTGCTCCACCGCAGCGCTCGGTTGAAATCCTCCACGGTGAGACGGCGCCGCCGGGTGTGCTTGAGGAACTGGGAACTGTTCTGGGAACGGGAACCGGAACCGGGGATGAGAATGGGGAACCGGGAACCGGGAATGGGGAACGGGAACCGGGAATGGGGAACGGGAATGGGAACAGGAACCGGGAATGGAAATGGGAACGGGAACCGGGAATGGGAACCGGGGATGGGAACCGGAATGGGAACGGGAACGGGAACCGGGGATGGGAACGGGAATGGGAACAGGAACCGGGAACCGGGAATGGGAACGGGAACCGGGAACCGGGAATGGGGAACGGGAATGGGGACGGGAACCAGGAACGGGAACGGGAACCGGGAACCGGGAATGGGAACAGGAATGGGGACGGGAACCGGGAATGGGGAAAGGGAACCGGGAATGGAAATGGGAACGGGAACGGGAACCGGGAATGGGAATGGAAATGGGAACCGGGAACGGGAATGGGAACGGGAACGGGAATGGGAACCGGGGATGGGAAATGGGGAACGGGGGGAATGGGAATGGAAAACCGGGAACGGGAATGGGAAACCAGAATGGGAACCGGGGATGGGAACCGGCCCCAGCACCCCCGGTACCCCCGGTAACCCCCGGTAACCCCCGGTAACCCCGGTAACCCCCGGTAACCCCGGTAGCCCCGGTACCCCCGGTAACCCCCGGTACCCCCGGTAACCCCGGTAGCCCCGGTAACCCCGGTAACCCCCGGTACCCCCGGTACCCCCGGTAACCCCGGTAACCCCGGTAGCCCCGGTACCCCCGGTAGCCCCGTCCCCGGTACCTGCGTGGCCTCCCGCAGCCGGTAGCACACATCCTCGGCCAGCAGCGCCGCCACCTCATCGCTGAGCTCCACCCCGGCGCTCTCCGCCATGAGCCTCACCGAGTCCCGGGGCAGCTCCACGAAACGCCGCTCCTCCCGCTCCGCCATGGCGGGGCCGGCCACGCCCACGAGGGGCGTGGTTATGCAAATGAGCCCGGCGCGAGGGATGCCGGGAGCTGCCCGGAACTTTTCTGCCCGGAACGGTCCGGCCGCGTTCGAGGTTCCCGGTCCGGAGCGCTCGGGAGGAGCGGACCGGCGCGCGGCAAGATGGCGGCGCCCGCGCGGTTGTTTCACGTGTGGGTGGGGGCGGAAACCGGAGCCCTTAAAGGTGGGGGGGGGTCCTGAAGGGCTTGGGGGGGTCTCCGGGAGGGGGCTGGGGGGTCAGGGAGGGCCCTCAAGGGGGATCCGGGGGGTTCTGAGGGAGTTCCGGGGCACCGGGAGGGGCCTTTGGGGGGTCCCGGGGGTGGCTGGGAGGGCCCCGGGGGTTTGGGGAGGGGTTTTGGGGGTCCCGGGGGGGTTTGAGGGGTCCCAGGAGGGGTTGGGGAGGGGCTTTGGGGGTCCTGGGGGGGTTTGAGGAGGCCAGGAGGGGCTGGGGAGGGGTTTTGGGGGTCCCGGGGGGGTTTGAGGGGTCCCAGGAGGGGTTGGGGAGGGGCTTTGGGGGTCCCGGGGGGGTTTGAGGAGGCCAGGAGGGGCTGGGGAGGGGTTTTGGGGGTCCCGGGGGGGTTTGAGGGGTCCCAGGAGGGGTTGGGGAGGGGCTTTGGGGGTCCCGGGGGGGTTTGAGGGGTCCCAGGAGGGGCTGGGGAGGGGTTTTGGGGGTCCCGGGGGGGTTTGAGGGGTCCCAGGAGGGGTTGGGGAGGGGTTTTGGGGGCCCCGGGGCGGTTCCCGGGAGGTTTCGGGGTGATCCGGGGTGTTCCCGGGGGGGATCCCGCGGTTGCGGCCTTTGGTGGGGAGGGGGCTCCCGGTGATTTTGGGGGGGGGGTCTCAGAGGTTCCCGAAGCCCCCCAAAACCCCCCGCTCGCCCCCCCAGGGGTGAACCTGCAGCGCAAAGAGGCCTCGAACCAGGCGGGGGGGCCGGGGCTGAGCCGGGCCCGGGGGGTCTCAGCCCTGGCCTGGGGGGACCCCGCCCAGACCGAGGTGAGCCCGGGGGGGTTTGGGGGGGTCTGGGGGGGTCTGGGGGTGTCCGGAGCCCCCCCTGAACCCCCCCCGGGCCCCCCCCAGCTGCTCGTGGCGTGTCTGGATCGCTCCCTCAGCGTTTTCAGCACCGAGAAGGGAAAATTCACCGGGACGCGGCTCTGCCCCGGCGGGGACGGCGCCTTCTGCGGGCTGGGGGTGCTCGGCAGGTCCGGGGGGGTCGGGGGGGTCCTGAGGGGTTTGGGGGGGTCCTGAGAGGGCCCTGAAAGGGTTTGGGGGGGTCCTGAGGGGGTTTGGGGGGGGTCCTGAGAGGGTTCTGAGAGGGTTTGGGGGGGTCCTGAGGGGTTTTTGGGGGTCCTGAAGAGTTTGGGGGGGTCCTGAGAGGATTTGGGGGGGTCCTGAGAGGGCCCTGAAAGGGTTTGGGGGGTTCTGAGAGGGTTTGGGGGGGTCCTGAGGGGTTTTTGGGGGTCCTGAGAGGGTTTGGGGGGGTCCTGAGAGGATTTGAGGGGGTCCTGAGAGGGTTTGGGGGGTCCTGAGGGGTTTTGGGAGGGTCCTGAAAGGGTTTGGGACCTGAGGGTTCTGGGGTCCTGAGGGGTTTTTGGGGGGGTTCTGAGAGGTTTTGGGGGGGTCCTGAGAGGGTTTTTGGGGGTCCTGAGAGGAATTGGGGGATCCTGAGAGGGTCCTGGGAGGGTTTGGGAGGATCCCGAGAGGATTTTTGGAGGGTCCTGAGGGGTTTTGGGGGTTCTGAGGGGTTTTTGGGGGGGTCCTGAGAGGATTTTGGGGGTTCTGAGGGGTTTGAGGGGGTGCTAAAAGGCTCCTGAGGGGTTTGGGGGGGGTCCTGAGGGGTTTTTGGGGGGGTCCTGAGGGGTTTTGGGGGGCTCCTGGGTCTCTGAGGGGTCTTTAGGGGGGTCCTGGGGGGGGATCTGGGGGTGTCCAGGGATTCCTTGGAAGGTTTTGGGGGGTGGGGGATGGGTCAGAGCCGCTCGGGGGGGTCCCCAAACCCCCCCAGACCCCCCCAAATCCCCCCCTGACCCCCCAAACCCCCCCAGCTCCGTCGTCACCGCGGTGGAGTCGGGGCTGGTCCGGCTCTGGGGGGAGGATGAGGCTGAGGAGGTGAGTGGGGGGATTTGGGGGGGATTTTGGGGGGATTTTGGGGGGATTTGGGGGGATTTTGGGGGATTTTGGGGGATTTTGGGGTCACCCCGAGACCCCTCCCCAATCCCAGCCCCTTCTGGGGTTCTTGGGAGGGGCCGGATGAGCCAAAATGGGGAAAATTTGGGGCTTTTGGGTGGTTCTGAGGTTTTGTGCAACATTTGGGGGGGGTTGGGGTCTCTGGGGGTTTTGGGGAGGTTTTGGGGGGTTTGGGGTGGTTTTTGGGGGGGTTTTGGGGTCTCTGGGGGGTTTGGGGTGGTTTTTGGGGGGGTTTTGGGATGGTTTTAGGGGGTTTGGGGTGGTTTTTGGGGTGGTTTTGGGGTCTCTGGGGGTTTTGGGGTATTTTTGGGGGGTTTGGGATGGTTTTTGGGGGGGTTTTGGGATGGTTTTGGGATGGTTTTGGGGACTCTGGGAGGTTTTGGGGGGGTTTTGAGGTCTCTGGGGGGTTTGGGATGGTTTTGGTGGGTTTGGGGTGGTTTTTGGGGGGGTTTGGGGTGGTTTTGGGATGGTTTTGGGGACTCTGGGAGGTTTTGGGGTGGTTTTGGGGGTGTTTTTGGGGTCTCTGGGGGTTTTGGGGAGGTTTTGGTGGGTTTGGGGTGGTTTTTGGGATGGTTTTGGGGTCTCTGGGAGGTTTTGGGGTGTTTTTGGGGTCTCTGGGGGTTTTGGGGGTGGTTTTGGGCTGTTTTTGGGCTGTTTTTGGGGTCTCTGGGAGGTTTTGGGGAGGTTTTGGGGTCTCTGGGGGTTTTGGGGGTGGTTTCTGGGTGTTTTTGGGGTCTCTGGGGGTTTTGGGGGTGGTTTTGGGCTGTTTTTGGGGGGTTTTTGGGCTCTCAGGGGGTTTTGGGGGTGGTTTAGGGCTGTTTTTGGGGTCTCTGGGGGTTTTGGGGTGACCCCTCCCCATTTCAGCCCCTGCAGGAGCTGCGAGATGTGTCAGAATGGGGATTTTTGGGTGTTTTTGGGGTCTCTGGGAGGTTTTGGGGAGGTTTTGGGGTCTCTGGGGGTTTCTGGGGTCTCTGGGAGGTTTTGGGGTGACCCCTCCCCTCTCCAGCCCCTGCAGGAGCTGTGAGATGTGTCAGAATGGGGATTTTGGGGTGTTTTTGGGGTCTCTGGGGGTTTTGGGGGTGGTTTTGGGCTGTTTTTGAGCTGTTTTTGGGGTCTCTGGGAGGTTTTGGGGTGTTTTTGGGGTCTCTGGGGGTTTTGGGGGTGGTTTTGGGCTGTTTTTGGGCTGTTTTTGGGGTCTCTGGGAGGTTTTGGGGTGTTTTTGGGGTCTCTGGGGGTTTTGGGGGTGGTTTTGGGCTGTTTTTGGGCTGTTTTTGGGGTCTCTGGGAGGTTTTGGGGAGGTTTTGGGGTCTCTGGGGGTTTTGGGGGTGGTTTCTGGGTGTTTTTGGGGTCTCTGGGAGGTTTTGGGGTGACCCCTCCCCGCTCCAGCCCCTGCAGGAGCTGCGGGCGGGGCCGGGGCTGTGCCGGATGCGCCAGGACCCGGCGCGGCCTCAGGTGCTGGGGACGGCGGGGAAGGAGAACGGGCTCAAGGTGTGGGACCTGCAGCGACCCGGGGAGCCCCTGTTCCGTGCCAAAAACGTGAGTGGGACCCCCAAAAACCCCGAAAACACCCAAAAAAACCCCCAAAACACCCCAAAATCCCCCCCAAAAACCCCAAAAATACCCCAAACCACCCCAAAAACACCCCAAAAACACCCCAAAATACCCCAAAAAAACCTTCCAAAACCCCAAAAACACCCCCAAAAATATCCCAAAACCCCCCCAAAACCTCCAAAACACCCCCAAAACCCCCCCAAAAATACCCCAAACCCCCCCAAAAACACCCCAAAAATACCCCCAAAAAAACCCCCAAACCACCAAACCAAAATACCCCAAAAACACCCCCAAAAATACCCTAAAAACACCTCCAAAACACCCTCAAAAACACCCCAAAAATACCCCCCAAAAAAACCCAAAATACCCCAAAAACACCCCAAAAAATACCCTAAAAACACCCCTAAAAACACCCCCAAAACACCCCCAAAATACCCCAAAAACCTCTCCAAAAACCCCCCAAAATACCCCAAAACCCCTCAAAAATACCCCAAAATACCCCAAAACCACCCCCAAAATACCCCCAAAACCCCCCAAAATACCCAAAAACCCCCAACCCCCCCCAAAAACACCCCAAAATACCCCAAAATGCCCCAAAACCCCCCAAAATACCCCAAAAGTACCCCCAGATCTCAGGGGGGAGACCAAAAACCTCGGTGGGACCCCAAAATCCTCAAAAAAATTCCTTAAAAAGTTCCTGTTTTGCACCAAAAACGTGAGTGGGACCCCCAAAAACCCCAAAACCACCCCAAAATACCCCAAAAACCCCCCAAAATACCCCAAAAAACCCCCAAAATGCCCCAAAAACCCCCCAAAATCCCCCCAAATTTTAAGTGGGAGGCCAAGAACGTTGGTGGGACCCCAAAAACTTCAAAAAATCCCTTAAAAAGTTCCTGGGTTGGGTCAAAAACGTGATCAGGATCCCCTAAAAAATCCAAAAAATTCTTCAAAATATTCAAAATTTTCTATTTTGGATCAAAAACGTGAATGGGACCCCAAAAAAAAACCCCAAAAATTTAAGATTGTTTAAAATTCTCTATTTTGGATCAAAAATGTGAGTGGGATCCTCAGGAAAACACAAAAAAATCCTCAAAGAGCCCCAAAATCCTTCCTGGCGTTTGTGTTTTGGGATAAAAATGGGAGAGGAACCCAAAAAATCCCAAAAATTTATTTCAGAATAATTGGAATTTTTTGGTTTTGGGGTCAAAAATGGGAGCAAAACCCAAAAAACCCCAAAAGTTCCCCAAAATTTTTTATTTTTGGTGTTTGAATCCCCCAAAAAAAACCCCAAATTTCAGGAAAATCCCCCCAAAAAAATCTCAGTTTTGGGTCAGGAGTTTGAGTGGGAGCTGAAGAATGTTCTGGGAGGTTTTCAGTGTCCCCAAATGTCCCCAAATGTCCCCAAATGTCCCCAAATGTCCCCAGGTGAGGAACGATTGGCTGGATCTGCGCGTGCCCGTCTGGGATCGGGACCTGCAGTTCCTGCCGGGATCCCAACGGGTCCTCACCTGCACGGGACACGGCCAGGTGAGGGCTGGGGACACCTGGGGACACCCCTGGGGATGGCTGGGGACACCTGGGGACAGCTGGGGACACCTGGGGACAGCTGGGGACACCTGGGGACAGCTGGGGACACCTGGGGACACCTGGGGACACCTGGGGACACACCTGGGGATGGCTGGGGACACCTGGGGCATGGCCAGGTGAGGGCTGGGGACACCTGGGGACACCCCTGGGGATGGCTGGGGATACCTGGGGATGGCTGGGACACGGCCAGGTGAGGGCTGGGGACAGTTGGGGACACCTGGGGACACCTGGGACACCTGGGGATGGCTGGGGACAGCTGGGGACACCTGGAGCACACCTGGGGACAGCTGGGGACAGCTGGGAGGGACGTGGGGATATCTGAGACATCCCTGGGGACACCTGGGGGAATCTAAGGGAGCCTGGGGACACCTGGGGGCACCTGGGACACACCTGGGACACACCTGGGACACACCTGGGGACACCTGGGACACACCTGGGGGCACCTGGGACACACCTGGGGACACCTGGGGACACCTGGGACACACCTGGGGGCACCTGGGACACACCTGGGGGCACCTGGGACACACCTGGGACACACCTGGGGACACCTGGGACACACCTGGGGGCACCTGGGACACACCTGGGACACACCTGGGACACACCTGGGGACACCTGGGACACACCTGGGGGCACCTGGGACACACCTGGGGACACCTGGGGACACCTGGGACACACCTGGGGACACCTGGGACACACCTGGGCACAGCTGGGACACACTTGGGACACACCTGGGGACACACCTGGGGACACCTGGGACACACCTGGGACACACCTGGGGACACCTGGGACACACCTGGGACACACTTGGGGACACCTGGGACACACCTGGGGACACCTGGGGACACCTGGGACACACCTGGGGACACCTGGGGACACCTGGGACACACCTGGGGACACACCTGGGACACACCTGGGGACCCCTGGGGACACCTGCAGCTCCCACCCCCACATTGGGGACCCCGCTGTGGGTGGGGCACAGGGGAGGGGGTGGCTCTCGCCCCTCCCCCACCCATCCCCGCCCCTCCCCCGCTCTCACCTGCCCCAGGTGCGTCTCTACGACCTCTCCACGCCCCAGCGGCGCCCGGTGCTCGACGTCACCTTCGGGGAGGCGCCGCTGACGGCGCTGGCCCTGCCCCCCGGGGACACGTCAGTGCTGGGGGGTCCTGGGGGAGTTTGGGGGGCCCTGCGGGGGGTTTTGGGGGTTCCTGGATGGGTTTTGGGGGGTCCTGGGGGAATTTGGGGGGTTTGGGGGGGGTCCTGGGAGGAATTTGGGGGGTCCTGGGGGGGTTTGGGGGGTCCTGGGGGGGATTGGGGGGTCCTGGGGGGAGTTTGGGGGGGGTTTGGGGTGTCCTGGATGGGTTTGAGGGGCCCTGCGGGGGGTTTTGGGGGGTCCTGGATGGGTTTTGGGGGGTCCTGGGGGAATTTGGGGGGGTCCTGGGAGGAATTTGGGGGGTCCTGGGGGAATTTGGGGGGTTTGGGGGGTCCTGGGGGAATTTGGGGGGTCCTGGAGAGGTTTTGGGTGTCGTGGATGGGTTTTGGTGGGTCCTGGGGGGAGTTTGGAGGGTCCTGGATGGGTTTGGGGGGTCCTGGGTGGGTTTGGGGGGCTCCTGGGGGGTTTGGGGGGGTCCAGGGGTGAATTTGGGGTGCCTGGGGTGGGGTCCCATCTCCCCATCTCCCCCCTCCCCAGCTCGGTGGTCGTGGGCAGCGCCCGGGGGGACGTGGCCGTGCTGGAGCTGCGCAAAGGTGAGGAGGGGTCCCGGGGCTGGGGGTCCCAGGGGTGGGGGTGGGGGTGGGGGGTCTGTGCCCCTCCCCCGCACCCCCCTGACCCCCCCGTGCCCCCCAGGGCGGGTGCTGAGGGCTCTGAAGGGTTTTGCCGGGGGGGTCCGGGGGCTGCAGTGCCACCCCCGCCTGCCCCTCGTCGCCTCCGTCGGCCTCGACCGATTCCTGCGCCTGCACGGCCTGAGCGACGGGCGGCTGCGGCACAAGGTGGGGCACCCCGAAACCTCCCCAAAATCATCCCCAGAACCGCCCCAAGACCTCCCCGAAACCTCCCCAGAACCTCCCCAGAACTGCCCCAAAACCTCCCCAAAACCTCCCCAGAACTGCCCCAAAACCTCCCCGAAACCTCCCCAGAACTGCCCCAAAACCTCCCCAAAACATCCCCAAAACATCCCCACAACAGCCCCAAAACCTCCCCAAAACCTCCCCAGAACCGCCCCAAAACTTCCCCGAAACCTCCCCACAACAGCCCCAAAACCTCCCTGAAACCTCCCCGAAACCGCCCCAAAACCTCCCCGAAACCTCCCCAGAACTGCCCCAAAACCTCCCCGAAACCTCCCCAGAACCGCCCCAAAACCTCCCCGAAACCATCCCCACAACAGCCCCACAACAGCCCCAAAACCTCCCCGAAACCTCCCCGAAACCTCCCCAGAACTGCCCCAAAACCTCCCCAAAACCTCCCCAGAACAGCCCCAAAACATCCCCAGAACCGCCCCAAAACCTCCCTGAAACCTCCCCAAAACTTCCCCAGAACAGCCCCAAAACCTCCCCAGAACCTCCTCAAAACCTCCCCAAAACCTCCCCAGAACCTCCCCAAACCTCCCCAAAACATCCCCAAAACCATCCCCAAATCTCCTGGGACTCCCTGAAACGCCCCAAAACCTCCCCAAACCTGCCCAAAATCATCCCCAAAACCTCCCCAGAACCTTCCCAAAACCGCCCCAAAACCTCCCCAAAACCTTCCCGAATCATCCCCAAAACCGCTCCAAAACCGCCCCAAAACCTCCCCAGAACCTTCCCAAAAACCTCCTGGGACCCCCTGGAACACCCCAAAACCTCCTGGGACCCCAAAACCTTCCCAGAACCTCCTGGGACCCCCCCCAACCCCCCCAAAACCTCCTGGGACCCCTCTAAATCCCCCCAAAACCTCCTGGGACCCCCCTAAATCCCCCCAAAACCAACTGGGACCCCAAAACCTTCCCAGAACCTCCTGGGACCCCTCCCAATCCCCCCCAAAACCACCCCAAAACCTCCTGGGACGCCCCTAAATCCCCCCAAAACCTCCTGGGACCCCCCTAAATCCCCCCAAAACCTCCTGGGACCCCCCTAAATCCCCCCAAAACCAACTGGGACCCTCCAAACCACCCCAAAAAACCTCCTGGGACCCCCTTAAATCCCCCAAAACCAACTGGGACCCCCCTAAATCCCCCAAAACCTCCTGGGACCCCCCTAAATCCCCCCAAAACCTCCTGGGACCCCCCTAAATCCCCCCAAAACCTCCTGGGACCCCCCTAAATCCCCCCAAAACCTCCTGGGATCCCCCTAAATCCCCCAAAACCTCCTGGGACCCCCTAAATCCCCCCAAAACCAACTGGGACCCTCCAAACCACCCCAAAAAACCTCCTGGGACCCCCTTAAATCCCCCAAAACCAACTGGGACCCCCCTAAATCCCCCAAAACCTCCTGGGACCCCCCTAAATCCCCCCAAAACCTCCTGGGACCCCAAAACCTTCCCAGAACCTCCTGGGACCCCCCCCAATCCCCCCCAAAACCACCCCAAAACCAACTGGGACTCCCCTAAATCCCCCCAAAACCAACTGGGACCCCCCTAAATCCCCCCAAAACCAACTGGGACCCCCCCCAAACCACCCCAAACTCCTGAGATTGATCCCAAAAAACCCCAAACCCCCCCCAAAACCCCCCCAAATCCCCCCTGGGTCCCCCCAAAACCCCCCTGTCCCCCCAGGTGTACCTGAAGTCGCGCCTCACCTGCCTCCTGCTGAACACACACCTGGACTGGGAGGTGAGACCCCCACCCCGGGCGGGTTTTGGGGGGGTCTGGGGGTGCCCCCCACCCCTTTAACCCTTCCCTCTCCAGGCCCAAGAGGAGCCCCCTCCCCAAAAGGAGAAGGGTGAGGAGGGGGACGAGCTGTGGGACGCTCTGGAGTCCATCCCCACCCCCAGGAAAAGCAAGAAAAGGAAAATTTCGGGGTTTTGAGGGGGGGGGGTCCCGAGACCCCCACCCCAAAACCTTCCCCTCCCCCGCTGTAAATAACGTAAATAAACGGGATTTTGGGGTTTTTTTTGGAATTTGATCGGAAATTGGGTCTGGGGGCTGCTGGGATGGGTGGGGAGAGAGCACAGAGGAATTTGGGGAGGGGGATCCAGCACCGCCAACCCGGAGCGCGGCCCCTTTAAATCTTTAACCCCGCCCCCCTCGGGGGGGTTTAGCCCCGCCCCCAGGGGATAATTAATTCAGGAATAATTAATTCGGGAATAATTAATTCGGGAATAATTAATTTGGGGAGGGGGCTCTGCCCCAGCCCGGCCTTGGGGGAGTTTTGGGGGTGATTTTTGGGGGTATCCTGGGGGTGACGTCGCAGAAGCGCGGCCGCTGTCGCGATATCAACGCGACTGTCACGATATCAACGCCGTTATCGCGGTATCGACGCCGTTATCGCGGTATCGACGCCGTTATCGCAGTATCAACGCGATTATCGTGATATCAACGCCATTATCGCTGTATCGACGCGATTATCGCGATATCAACACCGTTATCGCGATATCGACGCCGTTATCGCGACATCGACGCCGTTATCGCGACATCGACGCCGTTAATCTGGGATGAAGCCCAGGGGTGACCCCGAAGCGCGACCCCGCCGCTCGTGTCGCGATAATCGCGATTTGTCGCGATAATCGCGATTTGTCGCCGTGCCGGGAGCTTTGGGTCTGTTTGAACACACCAAGGCCCCGTTGGGGGGCAGAGGCGCCGTGGGAGCGAGGCCCAGCGGCCATGGCAGGGCCGTGAGCGCGACAGAACCGCGATAGAATCGCGATAGAATCGCGACAGAATCACGATAGAGCCACGACAGAATCGCGATAGAATCGCGATAGAGCCACGACAGAATCGCGATAGAATCGCGATAGAGCCACGATAGAACCACGATAGAGCCACGACAGAACTGCGATAGAATCGCGATAGAGCCATGACAGAACCGCGATAGAATCGCGATAGAGCCATGACAGAATCGCGATAGAATCGCGATAGAGCCACGATAGAACCACGATAGAGCCACGACAGAACTGCGATAGAATCGCGATAGAGCCATGACAGAACCGCGATAGAATCGCGATAGAGCCACGACAGAACTGCAATAGAATCGCGACAGAACCGCGATAGAATCGCGATAGAACCGCGATAGAACCACGATAGAATCGCGATAGAGCCACGATAGAATCGCGATAGAGCCACGACAGAACTGCGATAGAACCGCGATAGAATCGTGATAGAATCACGATAGAACCGCGATAGAATCGCGATAGAGCCACGACAGAATCGTGATAGAATCGTGATAGAATCATGATAGAATCACAATAGAGCCACGACAGAACTGCGATAGAATCGCAACAGAACCGCGATAGAATCGTGATAGAATCACGATGGAATCACAATAGAACCGCGACAGAATCGCGACAGAACTGCGATAGAATCACGATAGAGCCATGATAGAACCATGATAGAATCATGTATAGAGCCACGATAGAATCGCAACAGAATCACAATAGGGCCACGATAGTTGCGATAGAGCTATGACAGAACCATGATAGAATCGCGATAGAGCCACGATAGAATCGCGATAGAGCCACGATAGAGTTGCGATAGAGCCACGATAGAATCACGATAGATCAATGATAGAACCATGATAGAATCGCGATAGAATCACGATAGAATCGCGATAGAACCACGACAGAACCGTGATAGAATCGCGATAGAACCACGATAGAACCGTGATAGAATTGCGATAGAGCCACAATAGAATCGCGATAGAATCACAATAGAGCCACGACAGAACCGCGATAGAATCGCGATAGAACCACGACAGAACCGTGATAGAATTGCGATAGAGCCACGATAGAATCGCGATAGATCGGCAATAGGACCGCGATAGATCAGCAATAGAATCGCGATAGAATCGCAACAGAATCGCGATAGAGCCGCAATCGATCAGCAATAGAATCGCGATAGAATCACAACAGAATCGCGATAGAGCCGCGATAGATCAGGGATATGGCGATAGAGAAGAGTCCGGGTGTGAGGCGCAGCTCGGGGATATCGCGACAGAGAAGGGTCGGAGGCTGAAGCGCAGCGATATCGCGATAGAGCAGCAGCTGAGTCTGTCTTTAACCCTGTGATGACCCCGGGCGGGGTGCACCGTTCCCGGAGGCACTGCAATAGCGGGACGATAGCAGCGATATCGCGATATCGCGATAGCAGGAGCTGAGTCTGTCTTTAACCGTGTGATGACCCCGGGCGGGGTGCACCGTTCCCGGAGGCACTGCAATAGCGGGACGATGGGCAGCGATATCGCGATAGAGCAGCAGCTGAGTCTGTCTTTAACCCTGTGATGACCCCGGGCGGGGTGCACCGTTCCCGGAGGCACTGCAATACCGGGACGATGGGCAGCGATATCGCGATAGAGCAGCAGCAGCAGCAGGAGCCGAGTCTGTCTTTAACCCTGTGATGACCCCGGGCGGGGTGCACCGTTCCCGGAGGCACTGCAATAGCGGGACGATGGGCAGCGATATCGCGATAGAGCAGCAGCAGCTTTAATCTGTCTTTAACCGTGTGATGACCCCGGGCGGGGTGCACCGTTCCCGGAGGCACTGCAATACCGGGACGATGCGCGGAGCGGAGGGAGCAAGCTCCGGGTCCAACTCCCGAGCCCAAAAATCCGTTTAATATGAAGTCCTCTCATCGAGGACGTATCAGATATTAAACTGATAAGAACAGATACTACACTTGATCTTAGCCAAAAGGCCGAGAAGCGATGCCGCCGCAGCTCCTCGCCCCGCAGCCGGCCCCGCTCGGCCCGCCCCAACCTCACGCTCACCCCCGCGCCGCCCCCGCGCCCGCCCCGAGCCGTTCCCGGGCTCTCCCCGCGCCCCCTCCCGCATTTCCCGCTCGCGTCCCGCCCGCTGCGACCCCCGGGAACCCCGAAACCCCCAGAAAAACTCTCCCAGCGTGCCTTTCGCGCACTCCGGCACGGGAAATCTACATAACCCCGCCTATTTATGCAAATCAGCAGCCGGAATCCCCCGAAAAACTCTCCCAGCGTGCCTTTCGCGCACTCCGGCACGGGAATTCTGCATAACCCCGCCTATTTATGCAAATCAGCAGCCGGAATCCCCCGAAAAACTCTCCCAGCGTGCCTTTCGCGCACTCCGGCCCGGGAAATCTGCATAACCCCGCCCGTTTATGCAAATCAGCAGCCGGGCCCTGGTTGTAACCCCGCCCGCCGGGTTTTTCCCCGCCTCGCAACGTGATTGGTTGACTGCGCTTCTTTATTTGCATTAGCCACGCCCCCTTGGGGGTACACTCATTAACATAGCCCCGCCCCCTGGGGTTGTCTCGTCCCCCCTTCAGAGCCGGGGTGGGGGAGGGGAGGAAATCGGGGACCCCCCGAACCGCCCCTCCCCCACACCCAAAACGGCTCCGAGACCCCCAAAACTCCCCCGGGGGGCGGGGGGGGAACCTCGGGACCCCAAATTCCTTCCCCGAACCCATTTGGGGAGGGGTCCGTGAGGCGCAACCCCCGCGGGTTCCTCAGCGTTTATTGAGGGGTGACAAAGCCGGGACCCCCCCAAATCCCCCCGGAGGGAGCGGGCCGGGCTCTCCCGGTGTCCCCCGCGTGTCCCCCGGGCCCGCAGCGCTCTAGAACTTTCGGAAGGCGCCCACGGTGACATCGAAGAGCCGGGGGTCGCTGAGCTGCCCGGCCTTGTCCAGCAGGAAGAAGAAGGGGCGGCCCCGCACCTTGATGGGGATGGCGGCGGCCACCTCAGCCCGGTGAGCGCGGCCGGACACGTCCCGGAGCGGCACGGTGAACGAGCGCCGGCCCAGCCCCAGCGGCCCGTGGGTCCCGATGGTGACGGCGGAGCCGCCCCGCAGCAGCGTCACCCGGCGAACCGAGCGCAGCGGCAGCAGCCAGCCCGCCGCCAGCACCAGCGAGCCTGCGGGGACACCGGGCTCAGCACCGGAACCGAGCCCCGAGCCCCAGCGGGGACACCGGGCTCAGCACCGGAGCCTCCCCCCGAGCCCTGCCCCCGCTCCCCCGCTACCGACGGTGAGGCAGGACGCCGTGAACCCGTAGCGCCATTTGTTGTCGCGGGGTCGCAGCGGATCGTCGGGACCGGGTCCGGGAGCGGGGCGCAGCGCCGTGAAGGCGAAGTGAGCCAGGTAGGCCCAGAAGAGCCCCTGGCCCGCGCAGAAGAGCCCCACGAGGCGGAAGAAGCGGCTGCGGTCGTGCTGGAACAAAACCACGTCCCGCGACACGGCCGCGGCCTCCAGCGCCGCCCGCGCCGCCATCACCGGCAGCGCCTCCGGTACTTCCGGGTCACGCAGCGCGTCAGCCAATCAAAAGAGGAGCCGCAGCCAATCGGCTTTCGCGTGGCGGCTCAGCCAATCAGCTGCGGCGCCACATCCGCCTCAGCCAATCAGCTCCCGCTACCGCGTCGCCCCGCCGCCATCTTTGTTGCTGGCGCGTTCCCGCCGTGCCCTCAGGGCCCCCCCCCTTAAAGGCGCCGCGTCCCGAATCGGCGGCGGGAGCGATCAATAATCAATAATCGATCGATTTATTTACAAAACTCGGGGCTGCGGCGGGAACGGAACACGGGAGGGGCCCGGGGAGGGGGCGGGGATCTCCAACGTTCACTTGAGAAACGCGACCTCTGGAATCTTCCCTTCCAGCTGGAAAGAGAGGGGGGGGTCAGGGGATGGGGGAGGGGAAATTGGGGAAAATTGGGAAAAAATTGGGAAAAAATTGGGAAAAATTGGGAAAAATTTGGGAAAGAATTGGGAAAAAGTTGTGAAAAATTTGGGAAAGAATTGGGAAAAAAAATGGGAAAAATTTGGGAAAGAATTGGGAAAAATTTGGGGAAAATTTGGGAAAGAATTGGGAAAAATTTGGGAAAGAATTGGGAAAAAATTGGGAAAGAATTGGGAATAAATTGGGAAAGAATTGGGAATAAATTGGGAAAAAAGAAGTGGGAAACGGGAAAAATAGGGAAAAATTGAAATAATGGGGAAAATGGGAAAAAAAATGGGTAAAAACAGGGGGGGAATGGGAGAAAATGGAAAAAAATGGGAAAAAAAATGGGAAAAAAAAGGGAAAAATGGGGAAAAAGCTAATAAATAATAAATAAATGGATAAAAAAATGGGGGGAAATGGGAAAAAATGGGAAAATCCGGGAAAAAAGGGGAAAAGTGGGAAAAACAAACCTTGAGCTGGGTGAAAACCTGGCCGGCCTGGCCGTAATCCCAGTCGTTGTCCTGGAGGCACCTGAGGAACAGGAAAAGGACGGAGGAAATTTGGGAATTTTGGGGATTTTTTGGGAATTTTTGGGATTTTTTTTTGATTTTCAGGGGATTTTTTTGGGATTTTTTTGGGATTTTTGGGGGGATTTTTTTGGATTTTCAGGGGATTTTCAGGGGGATTTTTTGGGATTTTTAGGGAAATTTTTTTGGATTTTCATGGGGATTTTTGGGGGATTCTTTTGGGATTTCTGGAGTATTTTTTGGGATTTTCAAGGAATTTTTTGGGGATTTTTGGGGGATTTTTTTTGATTTTTAGGGAAATTTTTTGGGATTTTCAGGGGGATTTTCGGGGGGATTTTTTGGGATTTTTTGGGAATTTTTTGGGATTTTTTGGGGATTTTTAGGGAAATTTTTTGGGATTTTCAGGGGGATTTTTTGGGATTTTTTTTGGATTTTCAGGTGGATTTTGGAGGATTTTTTTTTATTTTCAGGTGGATTTTTGGGATTTTTTTTTGGATTTTCAGGGGATTTTTTTTGGATTTTCAGGGGGATTTTTTGGGATTTTTTTTTGATTTTTCAGGGGATTTTTTGGGGATTTTTTTTTTGGGATTTTCAGGGGGATTTTTTGGGAATTTTTTTGGATTTTCAGGGGGATTTTTTGGGATTTTTTTTGAATTTTTTGGGATTTTTTTTGGATTTTTTGGGATTTTCAGGGGATTTTTTTGGATTTTTGGGGGGATTTTTTTGGATTTTCAGGGAGATTTTTTGGGGATTTTCAGGGAAATTTTTTGGGATTTTCAGGGGGATTTTTGGGACTTTTTTTTGGATTTTCAGGGGATTTTTGGGATTTTTTTCAGAGTTTTGAGGAATTTTCAGGAGGATTTTTTTTGGATTTTCAGGGGGATTTTTGGGATTTTTTTGAGTTTGGAGGAATTTTCAGGGGATTTTTTGGGAATTTTTTGGGGATTTTCAGGGGGATTTTTTGGGATTTTTTTTGGATTTTCAGGGGATTTTTTGGGATTTTTTTTTGATTTTCAGGGGAATTTTTGGGAATTTTCTGGGGGATTTTTTGGGAATTTTTTGGGATTTTCAGGGGAATTTTTTTGGGATTTTCAGGATTTTCAGGGGATTTTTTGGGATTTTTTTTGGATTTTCAGGGGGATTTTTTGGGATTTTTTTTTGATTTTCAGGGGAATTTTTGGGAATTTTCTGGGGGATTTTTTGGGAATTTTTTGGGATTTTCAGGGGGATTTTTTGGGATTTTTTTTTGATTTTCAGGGGAATTTTTGGGAATTTTCAGGGGGATTTTTTTGGGAATTTTTTTGGATTTTCAGGGGATTTTTTGGAATTTTTTGGGGATTTTCAGGGGAATTTTTGGGAATTTTCAGGGGGATTTTTGGGATTTTCAAGGGATTTTTTTGGATTTTCAGGTGGAATTTTTGGGGTTTCCAGGGGGATCATTTGGGTTTTTTGGGGACTTTTTGGAGCAATTATTTTCCTTTTTTGGGACGTTTTTGGGGCAATTTTTTTCCTTTTTTGGGGAGATTTTTTTCCTTTTTTCGAGCGATAATTTTGATTTTCTGGGGGGTTTTTTGGGCGATTTTTTTCCTTTTTTGGGGCAATTTTTTTCTTTTTTCGAGTGATTATTTTCCTTTTCTGGGGAGGTTTTTGGGACGATTTTTTTCCTTTTTTTGAGCAATAATTTTGATTTTCTGGGGCGTTTTTGGGGCGATTTTTTTCCTTTTTTGGGGCAATTTTTTTCCTTTTTTCGAGCAATAATTTTGATTTTCCGGGGACATTTTTAGTGCGATTTTTTTTCTTTTTTTGAGCGATAATTTTGCTTTTTTGGGGAGGTTTTTTGAGCGAATATTTTGATTTTCTGGGGCAATTTTTTTGCTTTTTTGGGGACATTTTTGGGACAATTTTTTTCCTTTTTTCGAGCGATAATTTTGATTTTCTGAGGGGTTTTTGGGCGATTTTTTTCCTTTTTTGGGGCAATTTTTTTCCTTTTTTCGAGCGATAATTTTGATTTTCCGGGGACGTTTTTGGGGCAATTTTTTTCTTTTTTTGAGCAATAATTTTTGTTTTCTGGGGCGATTTTTTTGCTTTTTTAGGGACTTTTTGAGGTGATTATTTTCCTTTTTCGGGGAAGTTTTTGGGGCAATTTTTTTCTTTTTTTGAGTGATAATTTTGCTTTTCTGGGGACGTTTTTGGGGCAATTTTTTTCCTTTTTTTGAGCGATAATTTTGGTTTTCTGGGGCAATATTTTTCGTTTTTTGGGGACTTTTTGAGGCAATTATTTTCCTTTTCCGGGGCCTTTTTGGGACAGTTATTTTCCTTTTTTGGGGACATTTTTGGGGCAATTTTTTTCCTTTTTTTGAGCGATAATTTTGATTTTCCGGGGACGTTTTTGGGGCGATTTTTTTCCTTTTTTGGGGCGATTTTTTTGCCTTTTTGTGTTGAATTGCAGGTGTTTGTGTCACTTCTGGGACCACTCGAGGTTCGTGCCCGACTGCAGGCGAAGGCCGCCAGCATCTCCTGCTGCTCCCGGGGCGTTTTGGGGACTTTTTTGAGCAATAATTTTGGTTTTCTGGGGTGATTTTTTTGCTTTTTTGGGGAGGTTTTTGGGACAATTTGTTTCCTTTTTTCAAGCGATAATTTTGATTTTTTGGGGGGGTTTTTCGGGCGATTTTTTTCCCTTTTTGGGGCGATTTTTTTCCTTTTTTTGAGCGATAATTTTGATTTTCTGGGGACGTTTTTGGGGCGATTTTTTTTCTTTTTTGGGGCAATTTTTTTACTTTTTTCGAGTGATTATTTTCCTTTTCTGGGGGGTTTTTGGGACGATTTTTTTTCTTTTTTCGAGCGATAATTTTGATTTTCTGGGGACGTTTTTGGGGCGATTTTTTTCCTTTTTTGGGGCAATTTTTTTCCTTTTTTGGGGTGATTTTTTTCCTTTTTTCGAGTGATAATTTTGCTTTTCCTGGGTCATTTTTAGAGCGATTTTTTTGGTTTTTTGTGTTGAATTGCAGGTGTTTGTGACTCACTTCTGGGACCACTCGAGGTTCATGCCCGACTGCATGGCGAAGGCGGCCAGCATCTCCTGCTGCTCGGCCGTCAGCGTGGGCACGGGGCTGGAGGAGGGCGTGGGCGCCGGCAGAGCGAAGGCTTTGCGCAGCTCCTCGGGGCTGGCCCCGCGCACAAACAGCTCGTCGTTAACGATGCACAGCCTGCAGCGGGGAAAAACGGGGGAAAACGGGGTTTGGGGGGGAAAAATGGGGAAAAACGGGGGGAAAACGGGGTTTGGGGGGGAAAAATGGGGAAAAACGGGGGGAAAACGGGGTTTGGGGGGGAAAAATGGGGAAAAACGGGGGGAAAACGGGGGGAAAACGGGGTTTGGGGGGGAAAAATGGGGAAAAACGGGGGGAAAACGGGGGGAAAACGGGGTTTGGGGGGGAAAAATGGGGAAAAACGGGGGGAAAACGGGGTTTGGGGGGGGAAAAATGGGGAAAAACGGGGGGAAAACGGGGTTTGGGGGGGGAAAATGGGGAAAAACGGGGGGAAAACGGGGGGAAAACGGGGTTTGGGGGGGAAAAATGGGGAAAAACGGGGGGAAAACGGGGTTTGGGGGGGAAAAACGGGGAAAAATGGGGAAAAACGGGGGGAAAACGGGGTTTGGGGGGGGGAAAAATGGGGAAAACGGGGGGAAAACGGGGAAAAACGGGGAAAAATGGGGAAAAACGGGGGGAAAACGGGGAAAAACGGGGGGAAAATGGGGAAAAACGGGGGGAAATTGGGGAAAAACGGGGGGAAAACGGAGTTTGGGGGGGAAAAATGGGGAAAAACGGGGGGAAAACGGGGGGAAAACGGGGTTTGGGGGGGAAAAATGGGGAAAAACGGGGGGAAAACGGGGAAAAACGGGGGGAAATTGGGGAAAAACGGGGGGAAATTGGGGTTTATGGGAAGAAATTGGGGTTTATGGGGGGGAAATTGGGGAAAAACGGGGGGAAATTGGGGTTTATGGGGAGAAATTGGGGTTTGGGGGGGGAAATTGGGATTTATGGGGGAAAAAAAAGAGGATTTGGAGGAAACAAATTGGGATTTTGGGGAAAGAATGAGGATTTTTGGGGAAAGAATTGGGATTTTTGAGGAAGGAATGGGGATTTTGGGTGAAGAACTGGGATTTTGGGGAAGGAATGAGGATTTCTGGGGAAGGAATGGGGATTTTGGGGAAAGAACTGGGATTTTTGGGTGAAGAACTGGGATTTTGGGTGAGGAACTGGGATTTTGGGGAAGGAATGGGGATTTTTGAGTGGAGAATGGGGATTTTTGGGTGGAGAACTGGGATTTTTGGGTGAAGAACTGGGATTTTGGGTGGAGAATTGGGATTTTTGGGTGGAGAACTGGGATTTTTGGGTAAAGAATGGGGATTTTTGGGTGAGGAACTGGGATTTTGGGGTGAGGATCGGGGATTTTGGGGTGAGGATCCGGGATTTTGGGGTGAGGATCCCGGATTTTGGGGTGAGGAACTGGGATTTTGGGGTGAGGAACTGGGATTTTGGGTGAGGAACTGGGATTTTGGGGTGAGGATCTGGGATTTTGGGGTGAGGATTGGGGATTTTGGGTGAGGATCCGGGATTTTGGGGTGAGGAACTGGGATTTTGGGGTGAAGATCCGGGATTTTGGGGTGAGGATCCCGGATTTTGGGGTGAGGATCGGGGATTTTGGGGTGAAGATCCGGGATTTTGGGGTGAGGATCCGGGATTTTGGGGTGAGGAACTGGGATTTTGGGGTGAAGATCCGGGATTTTGGGGTGAGGATCCGGGATTTTGGGGTGAGGATCCAGGATTTTGGGGGAGGCAGGGGAGGGAGGCGCTCACCCGCTGTTCCCGGCCGGCACCGCGATGAACATCCGCGTGAACGCCCGAACGGAATCCCGGGATTTGCCGTCCACTGAGGGCAGAGCAGGGCAGGGGTGAGGGGTGGGAATGGGGAAAAAAAGGGGGAAAATGGGAAAAAAATGGGGAGAAAAAATGGGGGAAAGGGGGGGGAACAGAGAGGAAAAGTGGGGGGAAAATGGGGGGAAAAAAGGGGGGGAAAAAGGGGGAGAAACAGGAAAAAAGGGGGGAAAAGAGGGAGAAAATGGTGGAAAAGGGGGAGAAAAGAGGGGAAAAAGGAGGGGAAAATGGGGAAAATGTGGGGGGAAAAGGGGGAGAAAAAAAGGAAAAAAAGGGGGAGAAAAGGGGAGAAAATGGGAGAGAAAAAGGAAAAAAAGGGGGAGAAAAGAGGGGAAAAGTGGGGGAAAAATAGGGAAAATGTGGGGGGAAAAGGGGGAGAAAAAAAGGAAAAAAAGGGGGAGAAATGGGGAGAAAATGGGAGAGAAAAAGGAAAAAAAGGGGGAGAAAAAGGGAAAAAAAGGGGGGAAAAGTGGGGGAAGATTCAGGAAAATGTGGGGGAAAAGGGGGAGAAAACAGGGAAAAAAGGGGAGAAAAAAAGGGAAAAATTGGAGAAAAAGGGGGGGAGAATCAGGAAAATGTGGAAAAATAGGGAGAAAAAAGGGAAAAAAGGGGGGAGAAAAAAAGGAAAAATTGGGGAAAAAATAAGGAAAAAACAAGGAGGAGAAAAGAGGAAGAAAGGAATAAAAAAGAGGAAAAAAAGAATGAAAAAAGAGGAAAAAGTAATAAAAAAAAAGGAAAAAAAAGAATAAAAAAAGACAAAAAAAGGGGAAAAAATAAGGAAAATAAGGAGGGAAGAAAGGAATAAAAAAGAGGAAAAAAATAAAAAAAGAAGAAAAAAGGAATAAAAAAGACAAAAAAAAGAATTAAAAAAAAAAGGAAAAAATAATAAAAAAGAGGAAAAAAAAGAAGAAAAAAGGGGAAAGAATAATGAAAAAAAAGGAGGAAAAAAAGAGGAAGAAAGGAATAAAAAAAGAGGAAAAAAAAGAAGAAAAAAAGAGGAAAAAAGGAATAAAAAAAAGAGGAAAAAAAGAATAAAAAAAGATGAAAAAAGGAAGAAAAAAGGAAAAAATAAGGAAAAAAAAGAGGAAAAAAAGGAATAAAAAAGAGGAAAAAAAAGGAGGAAAAAAGGAGGAAAAAAAGGAGGAAAAAAAGGAGGAAAAAATGGAATAAAAAAGAATAAAAAAGAGGAAAAAAGGAAGAAAAAAAAGGAAAAGGAGAAAAGAAGAGAGGAATAAAAAAGAGGAAAAAAAAAGAATAAAAAAGAGGAAAAAAATAATAAAAAAAAAGAGACAAAAAGAATAAAAAAAGGAGGAAAAAAAAGAAGAAAAAAGGAAGAAAAAAGAGAAGAAAAAAGAGGAAAAAAATAATAAAAAAAAGGAGAAAAAAAAGTCAAAATTCCAAGTGGGAACTCACCTTCCTTAAAAATGCCGTGGACGGTGAAGCAGAGCAGCGTGTTCTGGAAGAGAGGGGGGGTGAGGAGGGGCTGGCAGGGGATTCCAGAGGGAATTCCAGAGGGAATTCCAGCTGTTCCAGCTGTTCCAGCTGTGCCAGGCTCCCCTCTCACCGTCTGGGCACAGATGTCCACCACGAAGGAGTTGACGTCGTGCTGGGTCTTGGGCAGCTCGTTGAGAAACGCCACCACGTTGAGCCTGGTGTGCTTGAGCAGCTTGAAACGCATGGCTGGGGAGGGAGAAAATGCCAAAAACACCTGAAAACTGCCCAAAAATCCCCTCCTGAAAGGCCCAGAAATGCCCCAAAAATCCCGTCCTGAAATGCCCAAAAATTCCCAAAATCCCGTCCTGAAATTCCCCAAAAATCCCCTCCTGAAATGCCCAGAAATTCCCCAAAATCCCGTCCTGAAATACCCAAAAATCCCATCCTGAAATGCCCTGAAATTCCCCAAAATCCCATCCTGAAATGCCCAGAAATTCCCAAAATCCCATCCTGAAATGCCCAAAAATCCCCTCCTGAAAGGTCCTGAAATTCCCAAAATCCCGTCCTGAAATTCCCAAAAATCCCGTCCTGAAATGCCCAGAAATTCCCAAAAATCCCGTCCTGAAATGCCCAAAAATTCCCAAAATCCCGTCCTGAAATTCCCCAAAAATCCCCTCCTGAAACGCCCAGAAATTCCCAAAAATTCCCTCCTGAAACGCCCAAAAATCCCCAAAAATCCCATCCTGAAATACCCAAAAATCCCATCCTGAAACGCCCAAAAATCCCCAAAAATCCATCCTGAAATTCCCAAAAATTCCCCAAAAATCCCATCCTGAAATGCCCAAAAATCCCCAAAAATCCCGTCCTGAAATGCCCAAAAATTTCCCAAAAAATCCCATTCGAAACCTTAAAAAAAATAAAAATAAATTCAAAATGTGCACCCAAAAATAATGGAAATGGGTTCAAAAATCTTAAAAAGATCCTTGAGGAAAACACCCAAAGCTCCCCAAATAATTCTGCAAAAAAACCCCAAAAGTGCCCAAAAATCCCATCCTGAAATGCCCAGAAATTCCCAAAAATCCCCTCCTGAAATGCCCAAAAATCCCCAAAAATCCAATCCTGAAATGCCCAAAAATTTCCCAAAAAATCCCATTGGAAACCTTAAAAAAATCCAAAAAAATTCAAAATGTGCACCCAAAAATAATGGAAATGGGTTCAAAAAACCTTTAAAAAGTCCTTGAGGAAAACAACAAAAGCTCCCCAAAAAATTCTGCAAAAAAAACCCCAAAAGTGTCCCAAAAACCCCTTAAATTCCCCTCCAAAAAAAACCCCAAACCCACCCTAAAAACCCTCGAAAAACCCCCCTAAAATCCAAAAACTCAAATTAAAACCCTTCAAAAATCCCCCTAAAAAATCCCAAAATTCTCTTTAAAAACCCTCAAAAAAAAAACCCTAAAAACCCCCAAATCCCTCATTTTAAATCCCCTTAAAAAACCCAAAATCCCACAAAAAACCCCAAAATCCAACCAAAAAAACCCCAAAATCCCATAAAAAAACCCCAAAACCCCATAAAAAAACCCCAAAATCCCCTTTTGGTCTCACTGGGGTCTTTGAGCTTCTTCACGTTCCGGCTGTCCTTGAAATACTCGTTCAGGCTGTTCCTGGGGGCACAAAAAACCCCCAAAATTCACATTTTAACCTCCCTAGAAACCCAAAACCCACCCTAAAAACCCCCAAAACCCACCCTAAAAACCCCCAAAACCCACCCTAAAAAAACCCCTAAAAACCCCCAAAACCCACCCTAAAAAAACCCTAAAAACCTCCAAAATCCACCCTAAAAAAACCCTAAAAACCCCCAAAACCCACCCTAAAAGCCTCCAAACCCACCCTAAAAACCCCCCAAACCCACCCTAAAAAAACCCCCTAAAAACCCCCAAAAATCCATCCTAAAACCCCTCAAAAAAAACCCCCCAAAATCCACCCTAAAACCCCCCAAAATCCACCCTAAAACCCCCCAAAATCCACCCTAAAAACCCCCAAAATCCACCCTAAAAAAACCCTAAAAACCCCCCAAACCCACCCTAAAAAAAACCCCTAAAAACCCCCCAAATCCACCCTAAAACCCCTCAAAAAAAACCCCAAAAACCCCCAAATTCACCCTAAAAACCCCCAAAAATTCACCCTAAAAACCCTCAAAAAACCCCAAAAACCCCCAAATCCATCCTAAAAACCCCCAAAATCCACCCTAAAAAAACCCCTAAAAACCCCCAAAAATCCACCTTAAAACCCCTCAAAAAAACCCCAAAAACCCCCAAATCCACCCTAAAAACCCCCAAAATCCAACCTAAAAACCCTAAAAAAAACCCCAAAAATCCACCCTAAAAACCCCCAAAAATCCACCTTAAAACCCCTCAAAAAAAACCCTAAAAACCCCCAAAAATCCACACTAAAACCCCCCAAAAAAACCCCCAAAAAACCCAAAACCCACCCTAAAAACCCCCAAAAATCCACTCTAAAAACCCCCCCAAAAAAACCCCCAAAAAACCCAAAACCCACCCTAAAAACCCCCCAAACCCACCCTAAAAAAAACCCCTAAAAATCCATCCTAAAACCCCTCAAAAAAACCCCCGAAAATCCACCCTAAAACCCCCCAAAATCCACCCTAAAACCCCTCAAAAAAAACCCCAAACACCCCCAAAAATCCACCCTAAAAACCCCAAACTCCACCCTAAAAACCCCAAACCCACCCTAAAAACCCCCAAAATCCAACCTAAAAACCCTAAAAAAACCCCAAAAATCCACCTTAAAACCCCTCAAAAAAAACCCCAAAAACCCCAAAATCCACCCTAAAAACCCCCAAAACCCACCCTAAAAACCCCCAAAAATCCACCCTAAAAACCCCTAAAAAAACCCCAAAAATCCACCTTAAAACCCCTCAAAAAAAACCCCAAAATTCACCCTAAAAACCCCCAAAAATTCACCCTAAAAACCCTCAAAAAACCCCAAAAACCCCCAAATCCACCCTAAAAACCCCCAAAATCCACCCTAAAAAAACCCCTAAAAACCCCCAAAAATCCACCTTAAAACCCCTCAAAAAAAACCCAAAAACCCCAAAATTCACCCTAAAAACCCCCAAAAATCCACCCTAAAAACCCCTAAAAAACCCCCAAAAAACCCCCAAATCCACCCTAAAAACCCCAAACCCACCCTAAAAAAACCCCTAAAAAAACCCCAAAAATCCCTTTTGCTCTGAGTTATTTTTGGGGTTTTTGGGGTGTTTTTTAGGGAGTTTTTGGGGTGTTTTTTAGGGGTTTTTTGGGGTTTTTGGGGTGTTTTTTAGGGGTTTTTTGGGGTTTTTGGGGTGTTTTTTAGGGGGTTTTTGGGGTGTTTTTTAGGGGGTTTTTGGGGTTTTTGGGGTGTTTTTTTAGGGTGTTTTGGGTGTATTTTTTGGGTGTTTTCGGAATATTTTCGGGGGGTTTTTGGGGTGTTTTTAGGATGTTTTTGGGATATTTTGGAGGTATTTTTAGGGTGTTTTTGGGGGTTGTTAGGGGGTTTTTGGGGTATTTTTGGGGGGTCTTGGGGGGGTTTTTGAGGTGTTTTTGGGGTATTTTTGGGGTATTTTTAGGGTGTTTCTGGGGTGTTTTGGGGGTGTATTTAGGGTGTTGTGGGGGGTATTTTCAGGGTGTTTTTTGGGGTGTTTTCAGGGTATTTTCAGGGTGTTTTCAGGGTGTTTTAGGGGTGTTTTAGGGGTGGTTTTGAGGTGTTTTTAGTGAATTTTTGAGGTATTTTTAGGGTGTTTTTAGGGGGTTTTTGGGGTATTTTTGGGGTATTTTTAGGGTGTTTCTGGGGTGTTTTTGGGGTGTATTTAGGGTGTTGTGGGGGGTATTTTCAGGGTGTTTTTTGGGGTGTTTTCAGGGTGTTTTAGGGGTGGTTTTGAGGTGTTTTTAGTGAATTTTTGAGGTATTTTTGGGTGTGTTTTGGGTTATTTTTGGGGGTATTCTCAGGGTGCTTTTGGGGTGTTTTCAGGGTGTTTTTGGGGTGTTTTCAGGGTGTTTTCAGGGTGGTTTTGAGGTATTTTTGGTGTATTTTTGAGGTATTTTTTGGGGTATTTTCAGGGTGTTTTTGGGGTATTTTTAGGGTGTTTTTGGGGTGTTTTCAGGGTGTTTTTGGGGTGTTTTCAGGGTGTTTTTGGGGTGTTTTCAGGGTGTTTTGGGGGTGTTTTCAGGGTGTTTTGGGGGTATTTTTGAGGTGTTTTTAGGGTGTTTTTAGGGTGTTTTTGGGGTGTTTTCAGGGTGTTTTTAGGGTGTTTTTGGGGTGTTTTCAGGGTGGTTTTGGGGTGTTTTTAGGGTGTTTTGGGGGGTATTATTGAGGTGTTTTTGGGGTATTTTTAGGGTGTTTTGGGGGGTATTTTCAGGGTGGTTTTGGGGTATTTTTGGTAAATTTTTGAGGGTTTTTTTGTATTTTCAGGGTGTTTTGGGGTGGTTTTTGGGGTGTTTCTGGGGGTGTTTTCAGGGAGTTTTCAGGGTGTTTTTTGGGGTATTTTTGGGGTATTTTTGGGGTATTTTTAGGGTGTTTTGGGGATATTTTTAGGTTTTTTTGGGGGGTATTTTTGAGGTATTTTCAGGGTGTTTTTGGGTGTTTTTGGGGTGTTTTTGGGGTATTTTCATGGTGTTTTCAGGCTGGTTTTTAGGTGGTTTTGAGGTATTTTTGAGGTATTTTCAGGGTGTTTTCAGGGTGTTTTCAGGGTATTTTGGGGGTGTTTTTGGGGTATTTTCAGGGTGTTTTGGGGGGTATTTTCAGGGTGTTTTCAGGGTGTTTTCAGGGTGTTTTGGGGGTGTTTTTGGGGAGTTTTCAGGCTGTTTTTTGGGAGTTTTCAGGGTGTTTTGGGGGTGTTTCTGGTACCTGGGAGGGGTGTGGGGGCCGTAGGGGATGCTGAGGGAGCAGCAGGCGCCGTCGTGGTACGCGTCCAACAGCCCCTGCCGGTCACTGGAGTCGTACACGGAATAATACCTGGGGAAAAACGGGAATTTCGGGGGGAAAATGGGAATTTTGGGGAGAAAAATGGGAATTTTGGGGGGAAAATGGGAATTTTGGGGGGTGGAATGGGAATTTTGGGGAAAAAACGGGAATTTTGGGAGGGAAAATGGGAATTTTGGGGAAAAAAACGGGAATTTTGGGGAGAAAAATGGGAATTTCAGGGAGAAAAATGGGAATTTTGGGGAAAAAATGGGAATTTTGGGGAGAAAAATGGGAATTTTGGGGGGAAAATGGGAATTTTGGGGGGAAAATGGGAATTTTGGGAGGGAAAATGGGAATTTTGGGGGAAAAATGGGAATTTGGGGGGGAAAAACGGGAATTTTGGGGAGATAATGGGAATTTTGGGGGAAAAATGGGAACTTCGGGGGGAAAAACGGGAATTTGGGGGGGAAAAACGGGAATTTTGGGGAAAAAATTGGGAATTTTGGGGGGAAAAATGGGAATTTCAGGAGAAAAATGGGAATTTTTGGGGGGAAAAATGGGAATTTTGGGGAGAAAAATGGGAATTTTGGGGGAAAAACGGGAATTTGGGGGGGAAAAATGGGAATTTCGGGGAGAAAAATGGGAATTTTGGGGGAAAAACGGGAATTTGGGGGGGAAAAATGGGAATTTCGGGAGAAAAATGGGAATTTTTGGGGGGAAAAATGGGAATTTTGGGGAGAAAAATGGGAATTTTGGGGGAAAAACGGGAATTTGGGGGGGAAAAATGGGAATTTTGGGGGGTGGAATGGGAATTTTGGGGAAAAAAAGGGAATTTTGGGAGGGAAAATGGGAATTTTGGGGAAAAAATGGGAATTTTGGGGAAAAATGGGAATTTGGGGGGGAAAAATGGGAATTTTGGGGGGAAAACGGGAATTTTGGGGGGAAAATGGGAATTTTGGGGGGAAAAATGGGAATTTTGGGGAGAAAAATGGGAATTTTGGGGAGAAAAATGGGAATTTCGGGGGATAAACGGTAATTTTGGGGAAAAACGGGAATTTTGGGGAGAAAATGGGAATTTTGGGGAGAAAATGGGAATTTTGGGGGGTGGAATGGGGTTTTGGGGGAAAAAAATGGGGTTTTGAGGAGGAAAAATGGAGTTTTTATGGGAAAAAATGAGATTTTAGGGAGGGAAAATGGGAATTTTGGGGGGAAAATGGGGTTTTTAGGAGGGAAAATGGGATTTTAAGGAGGAAAAAAGGGATTTTTTTTGGGGAAAATGGGATTTTAAGGGGGAAATGGGGTTTTTTGGGGAGACAATTGGATTTTTAGGTGGGATATGGGGTTTTTAGGGAAGAAAAATAAAATTTTAGGGAGGAAAAATGTTTTTTGGGGGGGGAAAATTGGATTTTTGGTGGAAAATTGGGGTTTTAGGGGGAAATGGGAATTTTGGGTGGGGGGAAAGTGAGTTTTTTAAGGAAAAAAAGAGGATTTTAGGGAAGAAAAATTTTTTTGAGGGGGCAAAAACTGGGATTTCAGGGGTGGAAAATGGGGTTGGATGGGAAAAAAAACGGGGTTTGGGTTTTTTGGGGGCAGATGAGGTTTTTTGGGGGGATTTTTTGGGATTTTTGGGGCAGTTTTTGGGATTTTTGGGGGCATTTTTTGGGATTTTTGGGGCATTTTTTGGGATTTTTGGGGCATTTTTGGGGATTTTTGGGTGGGTTTTGAGAGGTTTTCTTGAGGTTTTTTTTGCGAGGGGGGAGTTGAGGTTTTTTGGGTGGGTTTGAAGGAGTTTTTTGGGGTGAAACTGGGGGATTTTGGGGTTTTTTGGGGGGCACTCACTGCTGGAGGAACCGCAGCACCAAAGCCTTGAGGTCGTCGGAACCGAAGTAGCTGCCCTAAAAATGGGGGGGGGGCACCCCAAAAATGAGCGTGGGGACCCCAAAAACGAGCGTGGGGACCCCAAAATCGGGTGAGGAGACCCCCAAAAATGGGTGGGGGGTCCCAAAAAGGGGGTCCCACCTTGCAGGGCGGCAGCGTCGTGGGAGCCTCGACGTCGAAGGCGATGGGGGGGGGGAGCTCGTGGCCGTCCTGGGGGGGCACAGGGGGGGATTTTGGGGGGTCTTGGGGGGGTTTTGGGGGGTGGGAACCTCCCCTCCCGCCCCCCAATAAAATTTTGGGGTGTTTTTAAAGGGAGACAGAAGCCCCCAGCCCCCCAAAAATGGGTTTGGAATCGGTGCTGAAGCTCCAAAAAGAAATTGTTGGCGCCCCCCCAAAAAAAGAAAAGGTTTGGGGAATTCTTTTCATAAACGGGGGGGTCCAAAATTCCCCCCAAATCCCCTCAGAGACCCCCAAATCCCTCCCAGACCCCTCAGAGCCCCCCCCCAAAATGCCCCAAATCCCCTCAGAGCCTCCCCAAAACCCCCCAAATCCCCTTAAATCCCCCCCAAAATCCCTTTAATCCCCCCAAAATCCCTTAAATCCCCCCCAAATTCCCTTAAATCCTCCACGAATCTCCCCCAAATCCCCTTAAATCTCCCCCAAATCCTCCCCAGACCCCTCAGAGCCCCCCAAATCCCCCCAAAATCCACTTAAATCTCCCCCAAATCCCCTTAAATCCCCCCCAAATCCCTCCAAGCCCCCCCAAAATCCTCTTAAATCCCCCCAAATCCCCTTCAATTTTCCCAAATCCCTCCTAAATCCCCCCCAAATCCCCCCCAGACCCCCCAAATCCCCCCAGACCCCCTCCAGACCCCTCTCAGACCCCCCAAATCCCCTTAAATCCCCCCCAAATCCCCCCCAGACCCCTCAAATCCCCTTAAATCCCCCCCAAATCACCCCCAAATCCCCCCCAGACCCCTCCCAGACCCCCCAAATCCCCCCCAAATCCCCCTCAGACCCCTCCCAGACCCCCCAAATCCCCCCCAAATCCCCCCAGACCCCTCCCAGACCCCCCAAATCCCCCCAGACCCCTCCCAGACCCCCAAAATCCCCCCCAGACCCCCCCAGACCCCCCAGGCTCACCAGGCGCAGCAGTTTGGGGAATCTCTCTCTGATGGAGCTGCCGGGGGGGCACAGGGGGTGGGGGGATAGGCTGAGCAGCCCCCCCAGGACCCCCCAAAACCCCCCCAAAACCTTCCCCTCCCCCACCCCTTCTCAGCCAGTTCATTGGAGACCCCCTACCCAAAAAACTGCCCCTCCCCCCCGGGGGGGTTTTGGGGGGTCCCGGGGGGGTCCCAGGGGGTCCTGAAGGTCTTGGGGGGATCTTGGGGGTCTCGGGGGGGTCCTGGGAGTCTCAGGGGGGTCTCTGGGGGTCTCTCAGGGGGTCCCAGGGGGTCTCAGGGGGTCCCAGGGGGGTCCCAGGGGGTCTCAGGGGGTCTCAGGGGGTCTCAGGGGTTTCAGGGGGGGTCTCAGGGGGTCCCAGGGGTCTCTCAGGGGTCTCTCAGGGGGTCTCAGGAGCCTGACCTGATGTAGCTGGACTGGTCCCGGAAGGAGTCGCACAGGGGGTCCCAGGGGGTCTCAGGGGTCCCAGGGGGTTTCAGGGGGTCCCAGGGGGTCTCAGGGGGTTTTGGGGGGTCCCAGGGGGTCTCAGGGGGTCTCAGGGGGTCTCTCAGGAGCCTGACCTGATGTAGCTGGACTGGTCCCGGAAGGAGTCGCACAGGGGGTTCCCGTCCAGCCACAGCTCCTCCAGCTTGAGACCCTTCAGCTTGTCCAGCTCCCGCTCCGACTTCAGCTGCGACGGACACACGGACACGGACACACGGACACACGGACAGACGGACACACGGACACACGGACACACGGACACACGGAGAGACAGACAGACACGGACACACGGACACACGGACACACGGAGAGACAGACAGACACGGACACACGGACACATGGACACACGGACACACGGACACACGGAGAGACACGGAGAGACAGACACGGACACGGACACACGGACACACAGACAGACACGGACACACGGACAGACAGACACGGACACACGGACACACGGACACACGGACAGACAGACAGGGACAGACAGACACGGACACACGGACAGACAAATAGGGACAGACAGACACGGACACACGGACAGACAGACAGACACGGAGAGACAGACAGACAAGGACAGACAGGGACACACAGACAGGGACAGACACACAGACAGGGACAGACACACGGACACACGGACAGACAGACACGGACAGACAGACACGGAGAGACAGACACGGAGAGACAGACAGGGACAGACAGGGACACACGGACAGACACATGGACACACAGACAGGGACAGACACACGGACACACGAACAGACAGGGACAGACAGGGACAGACGGACACACGGACAGACAGGGACAGTCAGGGACAGACGGACAGACACAGAGACAGGGACAGACAGGGACAGACACACAGACACACGGACAGACAAGGACAGATAAGGACAGACACACAGACACACAGACAGGGACAGTCAGGGACAGACGGACACATGGACAGACAGGGACACACGGACAGACAGACACGGACACACGGAGAGACAGACACGGAGAGACAGACAGGGACAGACAGGGACAGACATGCAGACACACGGACAGACGAGGACAGATAAGGACAGACACACAGACACATGGACAGGGACAGACAGGGACAGACGGACAGACAGGGACAGACACGTGGACACATGAACAGTCAGGGACAGTCAGGGACAGACGGACACACGGACAGACAGGGACAGACACGTGGACACACGAACAGTCAGGGGCAGACAGGGACAGACGGACACACAGACAGACAGACGGACAGTCAGTCAGGGACACCAGGAGCATCCCAACAAGGGATGTGGGGTCCCAGGGGTGGATTTGGGGGTTCCCAGGATGGGATTTGGGGTCCCAGGGGTGGATTTGGGGTCCCAGGATGGGATTTGGGGGTCTCAGGATGGGATTTGGGGGTCTCAGGGGTGGATTTGGGGGTCCCAGGGGTGGATTTGGGGGTCTCAGGGGTGGATTTGGGGTCCCAGGATGGGATTTGGGGGTCCCAGGATGGGATTTGGGGGTCTCAGGGGTGGATTTGGGGGTCCCAGGGGTGGATTTGGGGTCCCAGGATGGGATTTGGGGGTCCCAGGGGTGGTTTTGGGGTCCCAGGGGTGGATTTGGGGGTCCCAGGATGGGATTTGGGGGTTTGGGGTGGATTTGGGGGTCCCAGGATGGGATTTGGGGGTCCCAGGGGTGGTTTTGGGGTCCCAGGGATGGATTTGGGGGTCCCAGGGGTGGTTTTGGGGTCCCAGGGGTGGATTTGGGGGTCCCAGGGGAGGATTTGGGGGTCCCAGGGGTGGTTTTGGGGTCCCAGGGGTGGATTTGGGGTCTCAGGGGTGGATTTGGGGTCCCAGGATGGGATTTGGGGTCCCAGGATGGGATTTGGGGTCCCAGGGATGGATTTGGGGTCCCAGGGATGGATTTGGGGTCCCAGGGATGGATTTGGGGGTCCCAGGATGGGATTTGGGGGTTTGGGGTGGATTTGGGGGTCCCAGGATGGGATTTGGGGGTCCCAGGGGTGGTTTTGGGGTCCCAGGGATGGATTTGGGGGTCCCAGGGGTGGTTTTGGGGTCCCAGGGGTGGATTTGGGGGTCCCAGGGGAGGATTTGGGGGTCCCAGGGGTGGTTTTGGGGTCCCAGGGGTGGATTTGGGGTCTCAGGGGTGGATTTGGGGTCCCAGGATGGGATTTGGGGTCCCAGGATGGGATTTGGGGTCCCAGGGATGGATTTGGGGTCCCAGGGATGGATTTGGGGTCCCAGGGGTGGTTTTGGGGTCCCAGGGATGGATTTGGGGGTCCCAGGTGTGGATTTGGGGGTCCCAGGATGGGATCTGGGGGTCCCAGGGGTGGATTTGGGGTCCCAGGGGTGGTTTTGGGGTCCCAGGATGGGATTTGGGGGTTCGGGGTGGATTTGGGGGTCCCAGGATGGGATTTGGGGGTCCCAGGATGGGATTTGGGGTCCCAGGGGTGGATTTGGGGGTCCCAGGGGAGGATTTGGGGGTTCGGGGTGTCCATCCCCACCTCGTTCCGGGACAGGTCGAGCACTTTGAGCCGCGGGGCCTTGAGGGGGAGCTCGGCCAGATCGTCCAGCCGGAACAGGCGGTTGGAGCCCAGGTTGAGAGACTGCAGCTGCGGGGAACAGGCGGAGAAACAGCCGGAATTACAACCGGAAACAACGGGAAACAGGCGGGAAACAGCCGGAATTACAACTGGGAACAACGGGAAACAGCCGGGAAACAGCCGGAATTGTAACCGGGAACAACCGGGAACAGGCGGAGAAACAGCCGGAATTACAACCGGGAACAACGGGAAACAGGCGGAGAAACAGCCGGAATTACAACCGGGAAACAATGGGAAACAGGCGGAGAAACAACGGGAAACAGCCGGAATTGTAACAGGAAACAGCCGGAGAAACAGCCGGAATTACAACCGGGAACAACGGGAACAGCCGGGGAAACAGCCGGAATTACAACCGGGAACAACCGGGAACAACGGGAAACAGGCGGAATCGTAACGAGAAACAGCCGGGGAAACAGCCGGAATTACAACCGGAAACAACCGGGAACAGCCGGAATTGTAACAGGGAACAACGGGAAACAGCCGGAGAAACAACGGGAAACAGCCAGAATTACAACCGGGGAACAGGCGGAGAAACAGCCGGAATTGTAACGGGAACAATGGGGAACAGGCAGAGAAACAGCCGGAATTACACCCGGGAACAACGGGAAACAGCCGGAATTGTAACGGGAAACAGCCGGAATTGTAACCGGGAACAACGGGAAACAGCCGGAGAAACAACGGGAAACAGCCGGAATTGTAACGGGAAACAGCCGGAGAAACAACGGGAAACAGCCGGGAAACAGCCGGAATTGTAACCAGGGAAAACCAGGAATTACACAGCGGGAACAACGGGAATTAACAGGGGAAACAACGAGAAACAGCCGGGGAACAACGGGAATTGTAACCAGGAACACCGGGAATTGTAACTGGGAACACCGGGAACTGTAACGGGGAACACCGGGAATTGTAACGGGGGACACCGGGAATTGTAACAGGGAACACCGGGAATTGTAACAGGGAACACCGGGAATTGTAACGGGAAACAACGGGAATTGCCGGGGGGGAACAACGGGAATTGTAACGGGGAACACCGGGAATTGTAACCGGGAACACCAGGAATTGTAACCGGGAACACCAGGAATTGTAACCGGGAACACCGGGAATTGCCGGGGAACACCGGGAATTGTAACAGGGAACACCGGGAATTGCCGGGGGGGAACACCGGGAAACACCCGGGGGAAAATGGGGATTGTGGGGGAAACGGGGAATTGGGGTAAACGAGGAGTTTGGGGGAAAAGGGGTGGGGGGTCCCAGGTGGGTCTGGGGTCCCAGGGGGTCCCAGCTGGGTCTGGGGGGGGTCCCGGCTGGCTCGGGGGTCCCAGCTGGGTCTGGGGTCCCAGGGGGGTCTGGGGTCCCGGCTGGGGCGGGGGTCCTGGGGGGTCGGGGGTCCCGGCTGGGTCTGGGGGGGGTCCCGGGGGGGTCTGGGGTCCCGGCTGGGTCTGGGGGGGGTCCCGGCTGGCTCGGGGGTCCCGGCTGGGTCTGGGGTCCCAGCTGGCTCGGGGGTCCTGGCTGGGTCTGGGGTCCCGGCTGGCTCGGGGGTCCTGGCTGGGTCTGGGGTCCCAGGGGGGTCTGGGGTCCCGGCTGGGTCTGGGGGGGGTCCCGGCTGGCTCGGGGGTCCCGGCTGGCTCGGGGGTCCCGGCTGGCTCGGGGGTCCCAGGGGGGTCGGGGGTCCCACCTCGGGGATGTTCTCCTCGATGATGCGCAGCACGGCGCCCATGGAGCTGCGCTGGTTCAGCAGCACGTCGATGCTCTGAGCCACCAGGTCTGCCCGGGGGGCACGGGGGGGTCAGGGCTGGCCCCCGAGCCCCCCTGAGCCCCCCAAAACACCCCTGAGACCCCCAAACCCCCCTGAGACCCCCAAAACCTCCCTGAGACCCCCAAAACCCCCCTGAGACCCCAAAACACCCCTGAGACCACCCAATACCCCCCTGAGACCACCCAATACCCCCCTGAGACCCCCAAAACCCCCCTGAGCCCCCAAAACCCCCCTGAGCCCCCCCAAAACCCCTCTGAGATCCCCCCAAGACCCCTCTGAGACCCCAAAACCCCTCTGAGACCCCCCAAAACCCCGAGACCCCCCAAAACCCTCCCTGAGCCCCCTAAAAACCCCCCCTGAGCCCCCCTGAGCCCCCCAAACTCCCCCAGAGCCCCCCAAAACCCCCCCTGAGCCCCCCAAACCCCCCCGAGCCCCCCCAAACCCCCCCGAGCTCACCGGGGTCCACGCGGAGGCTCTTGAGGTCCAGCGCCTGCTGGGAGCCGTCGTATCTCTTGCTCATGCACAGCTGGGGCACGGCAGTGGGGTGAGACCCCCCAAAGCAGCCCTGGGACCCCCAAAATATCCCTGGGACCCCCCAGAGCAGCCCTGGGACCCCCAAACCATCCCTGGGACCCCCAAAACCAGCCCTGGGACCCCTAAACCATCCCTGGGACCCTCAAAACCATCCCCGGGACCCCCAAAACCAGCCCTGGGACCCCCAAACCATCCCTGGGACCCCAAACACCATCCCTGGGACCCCCAAACCATCCATGGGACCCCCCAGAGCAGCCCTGGAACCCCCAACACCATCCCTGGGACCCCCAAAACCAGCCCTGGGACCCCAAAATCATCCCTGGGAACCCCAAACCATCCATGGGACCCCCTGGGACCCCCAAAAACCATCCCCGAGACCCCCAAACCATCCTTGGGACCCCCAAAACCAGCCCTGGGACCCCCAAACCATCCCTGGGACCCTCAAAACCAGCCCTGGGACCCCCAAAACCAGCCCTGGGACCCCCAAACCATCCCTGGGACCCCCAAAACCAGCCCTGGGAACCCCAAACCATCCCTGGGACCCCCAAAACCAGCCCTGGGAACCCCAAACCATCCCTGGGACCCCCTGGGACCCCCAAAAACCATCCCCGAGGCCCCCAAACCATCCTTGGGACCCCCCAGACCAGCCCTGGGACCCTCAAATCACCCCTGGGACCCCCCTGGAACCCCCCCAGAGCAGCACTGGAACCCCCCAGACCATTCCTGGGACCCCAAAATCATTCCTGAGACCCCCCCAAACCATCCCTGGGACCCCCTGGGACCCCCAAATCATCCCTGGGACCCCCAAAACCAGCCCTGGGACCCCAAAATCGTCCCTGGGACCCCCAAAACCACCCCTAGGACCCCCTGGGACCCCCAAATCATCCCTGGGACCCCCAAAACCAGCCCTGGGACTCCCCTGAGCCCCCCAAATCACCCCTGGGCCCCCCCAGACCATCCCTGGGCCCCCCCAAACCCCCCCGGGCCCCCACCTTGAGCTGCTCGATCTCCTCGGCTTTGAGCTCGTTCTGCAGCGACTGCGGCGGCGCCGAGGAGTTGATGACGATGACGACCTGGGGGGCACGGGGGGCAGGAGATCCCGGGAAATCCCCGCTGCCCGTTCCCAGAACCTCCCAGAACCTTCCAGAACCTTCCAGAAGCTTCCCAGAACCTTCCAGAACCTTCCAGAACCTTCCCAGGACCTTCCAGAACCTTCCCAGAACCTTCCAGAACCTCCCAGAACCTTCCCAGAACCTTCCCAGAACCTTCCAGAACCTTCCAGAAGCTTCCCAGAACCTTCCAGAACCTTCCCAGAACCTTCCCAGAACCTTCCAGAACCTTCCCAGAACCTTCCCAGAACCTTCCAGAACCTTCCCAGAACCTTCCCAGAACGTTCCCAGCCCCCGTTCCCAGCCCCCGTTCCCAGCCCCAATTCCCGCCCTGTTCTGACCATCCTCATCCTCATCCCATCACGTGGATCCAACCCCATGGATCTGACCCCATCCCATGGATCCCATCCTGTCCCATGGATCCCATCCCATGCATCCAACCCCATCCCATAGATCCCGTCCCGTTCCATGGACCTGATCCCGTCCCAAGGATCCAACCCCATGGATCCCATCCCATGGATCCCATCCTGTCCCATAGATCCCGCCCCATTCCATGGACCCGATCCCATCCCATGGATCTCATACAACCCCCCATGGATCCAATCCCATCCCATTCCATGGACCCGATCCCATCCCAAGGATCCCACCCCATGGATCCCACCCCATGGATCCCATCCCATGGATCCCATCTCATCCCATGGATCCCACCCCATGGATCCCACCCCATGGATCCCACCCCATGGATCCCATCTCATCCCATGGATCCCACCCCATGGATCCCACCCCATGGATCCCACCCCATGGATCCCATCTCATCCCATGGATCCCACCCCATGGATCCCACCCCATGGATCCCACCCCCTGGATCCCATCCCACGGATCCAACCCCATCCATTAGATCAACTCCCATCCCACAGATCCCACCCTGTCCCACGAATCCGATCCCATCCTGCGGATCCTGTGGATCCCGCGGATCCAATCCCATCCCACGGATCCCCCCAGGCCCCCCAGACCCCCCGGATCCCCCGGATCCCCACCTTGTAGTTGTCCCTGTCGGTGATTTTCCGGGACACCTGCTTGAGGGCGCTGGCCGTGGTCGCGTCCTCCACATAGAACTGGGCCCGGTTGTGATCGTAATGGAACTGCAACGGCAGCGGGGCTGGGATCACCTGGGATCCACCCAATCCACCCGGGATCCACCTGGGATCCACCAAATCCACATGGGATCACCTGGGATCCACCCAATCCACAAAGGATCCACCCAAATCCACCAAATCCAGCCGGGATCCACCTGGGATCCACCCAATCCACCCGGGATCCACCTGGGATCCACCAAATCCAGCCGGGATCCACCTGGGATCCACCAAATCCACCCGGGATCCACCTGGGATCCACCAAATCCACCCGGGATCCACCCGGGATCCACCAAATCCACATGGGATCCACCTGGGATCCACCCAAATCCACCTGGGATCCACCTGGGATCCACCCAAATCCACCCGGGATCCCCCAAATCCACCTGGGATCCACCCAAATCCACCCGGGATCCCCCAAATCCACCTGGGATCCACCCAAATCCACCCGGGATCCCCCAAATCCACCTGGGATCCACCCAAATCCACCCGGGATCCCCCAAATCCACCTGGGATCCACCCAAATCCACCCGGGATCCCCCAAATCCACCTGGGATCCACCCAAATCCACCTGGGATCCACCCAAATCCACCTGGGATCCCCAAATCCCCTCAGATTCCAGGGGCTGGAACAGGATCCCAATCCCCCAGGATCCCCGGATTCCCCCGGATCCCCCCGGGGGTCCCGCTGACCTCGACGGGGGTGAAGGGGACGCTGCAGAGGTTCTGGATGGAGCTCAGCAGCCAGGACTTGTCGTATTTCTTCCCGTACGGGATCTGCGGGGTGATCCCACCGGAGCCAGGGTGATCCCAGGGTGATCCCATGGGATTCCAGGGTGACCCCAGGGTGATCCCACGGGATTCCGGGATGGGGATGGCAAGCAGAGGAAAGGAAAGAGGAAAAATGGGAACAGAGAGAGGAAAACAAGAATGGAGAGGGGAAAATGGGAATGGAAATGAAATGAGAGGAAAAAGGAAGCGGCAAAGGGAGAGAGCGGGAAAGGGAAGGGGAAGCGAGGTGGGAAGAGAGCGAGGGATGTGAGAGACCCGAACTCCAATCCCAGTCCCGATCCCAATCCAATCCTGATCCCAATCCCAATCCCAATCCCAATCCCAATCCCGATCCCAATCCCAATCCCGATCCCAATCCAATCCCAATCCCAATCCCAATCCAATCCCAATCCGAATCCAATCCCGATCCCAATCCAATCCTGATCCCAATCCCAATCCCGATCCCGATCCTGATCCCAATCCAATCCCAATCCCAATCCAATCCAATCCAATCCCAATCCCAATCCCAATCCAATCCCAGTCCCAGCTCTCCCTGATTTCTGTGCCTGATCCCAGCACTCCCCACCCCAATCCCCCAGTCCCTTTCTCATTCCCGTGCCCCAATCCCCTCCCTGTCCCAATCCCCCCTTTCCCACCCTAACCCCAATTCCCAGCCCCATTCCCATCCTAACCCCAATTCCCAGCCCCGTTCCCATTCCCTTCCCCAATTCCCAGCCCCATTCCCACCCCAATCCCAATTCCCAGCCCCATTCACACCCTAACCCCAATTCCCAGCCCCGTTCCCATTCCCTTCCCCATCCCAGCCCCATTCCCAGCCCAATCTCATCCTGCCCCAGTCCCCAATCCCCATTCCCACCCCATCCCATTCTCATCCCAATCCCATTCCCGTTCCCATCCCAATCCCCTCCCACCACATCCAAAACCCAATTCCCATCCCATTCCCAATCCCAGCCCATCCCGATCACAATCCCAGCCCATTCCCATCCCCACCCCATCCCAATCCCCATCCTGATCCCATTCCCATCCCCACCCTATCCCAATCCCCATCCTGATCCCATTCCCAATCCCACCCCATCCCAACCCCCATCCTGATCCCATCCCCACCCCATCCCAATCCCCATCCTGATCCCATCCCCACCCCATCCCAATCCCCATCCTGATCCCATTCCAGTTCCCAATCCCAATCCCCATCCTGATCCCATTCCAGTTCCCAATCCCAATCCCCATCCTGATCCCATTCCCAATCCCATCCCAATCCCATTCACATCCTGATCCCATTCCCATCCCCACCCCATCCCAATCCCCATCCTGATCCCATTCCCGTTCCCAATCCCATCCCAGTCCCATTCACATCCTGACCCCATTCCAATCCCGTTCCCAATCTCCATTCCCGATCCCGATCCCATTCCCATTCCCGTTCCCATTCCCATTTCTGTTCCCATTCCCATCCCCATTCCCATTCCCCCATTCCCATCCCTGTTCCCGTTCCCATTCCCCCGTTTCCCATTCCCATTCCCATTCCCATTCCCATCCCCATTCCCATTCCCATCCCCGTTCCCATTCCCGTTCCCGTTCCCATCCCCATCCCCATTCCCGTTCCCGTTCCCGTTCCCATTCCCGTTCCCATTCCAATCCCGATCCCAATCCCATTCCTGATCCCAATCCCAATCCCATTCCCATTCCCCCGTTCCCGTTTCCCCGCAGTCTCACCGTGATTTTGAACCAGCTCCTCCTGCCGCCGTCCCTGCCGGAGCCGCCCCCGCGCTCCCCGGGCTCCCGTTTCACCGTGATGTTGATGTTGGCCAGGCGGCCGGAGCGCGGCGCGTACGGAACGCTGGGGAGGCCGGTCAGCAGGAGCCCCGGGATCAACCGGGATCAACCGGGAAACACCCGGGGAACACCCCGGATCAACCGGGAAACCCCCCAGGGAACACCCGGGAACCCCCGGGATCAACCGGGAAACCCCCAGGAACCCCAGGAAACTCCAGGAACCCCCCGGGAAACTCTGGGAAGCCGCCAGGAATCCCAGGAAATTCCGGGAAATCCCCAGGAATCCCTGGGAACCCCCCCGGGAACCCCCGGGATCAACCGGGAACGCTCCAGAACTGCCGGGAAACCCCTGGGATCAACCGGGAACTCCCGGGAATCTCCTGGAGAACTCCCCGGGATACCCAGAACCGCCCCGGGAACCTCCGGGATCAACCGGGAACACCCCGAGATCAACCGGGAACCCCCAGGAGTCTCCTGGAGAACTCCCGGGGAACCTCCGGGATCAACCGGGAACTCCCCGGGAACCCCCGAGATCAGCCAGAACCATCCCGAGAACCCCCCGGTGCCCTCCCAGTACCACCGATGTCCCTCCGGTCCCCTCCCGGTGTTCCCGGTCCCCTCCCGGTGTTCCCGGTGCCCTCCCGGTTCCCCTCCCGGTGTTCCCGGTGTCCCCGGTTCCCCCGCACTCACTACCGCCCGCGGGGTCCATCGTGGGGCTCGGCCATGGGAACGTCTCCGTCGCCCTCGTCGGTGCGGGCGCGGCGGGGGCGGCTCCGGGGGTTCACCTCGCTGTACATCTTCCCCCGGAACGGCCCCCGGCCCTTCCGCCGCCGCCCCGGGAAGCCCCGGCCACCGACGCGGTCATCGTGCTCTGGGGATGGCACCGGGGATGGCACCGGGGATGGCACCGGGGATGGCACCGGGGATGGCACCGGGGATGGCTCCGGGACCGGGACCGCCCCGGTTCCGCGCTCCCCGGCTCCCGGCTGCCTTCCGCACCGCGGAGCGCTCACCGGGCAGAGCCCGCGGGGCTCCCGGAGCGCGGCTCGGTCACTCCCGAGCCCGCTCGGCACCGATCCGGACCCCGCCGGGAGCACCGGGAGCGACCCCAGGAGCGGCCCCGGTCCCGGCCAGACCCCCACACCGGGCATCGCTCCCGGCCCCGCTCCCACCGCTCCCGGCCGCGGGCTCCGCCGCTCCCCCGGTTCTTCCCGGGGCCGCTCCTCTCTCCCCGTTCCCCCTCCCCGGTTCCACCACCGGCCCCGGGGGTCACCGCTACCGGCCCCGAGCCCCCTCCCCTCTCCCGGTCCGCCCTCCCCGGGGTCCCCCCGTGCGGGCCCGGCCTCTCTCCCCTCCCGGTGCCGCTCCCGGTGCTGTTCCCGTGTCCCCGCTCCCCTCCCGGTGCCGCCCCCCCCCATCCCGGGCCTACCCGCACCCCCCGGGCCTGCCCCGCCGGGCTCGCTCCCCGCCGCCGCCGCTGCCCCGAGGGCTCCCCCCGCGCGGTCCCGGTATCCCCCCGGTGCCCGCCGAGCCCCCCGGTGCCCCCGCCCCGCTCACCGCTGTACCCGCCCCCCTTCCCCTCCTCCGCCATCGCCGCCGCCGCGGCCTCCCCGCCGCGCGTCCCGCTGACGTCACTTCCGCCCGCGGGGTCACGCGCGCACGCGCAGTCGCCACTCCCCCCCCTTCCCCCCCCCCCCCGGGGAAAGGCCCCGAGGCCGCGGGTTCGAGTCCCGGCCCGGGAGACAAAAAACACAACGCGGGGTTCGGGGGGGCCCAGGGGTTTATTGGGGGGCCCGAGGGGTTCGGGGGGGGCTGCGGCCGCCCCAAAGGCTCCCTGAAGGGTTCAGGGCATCCCCAGAGCCCCTCCCTGGCGGCCCCAAGGCTTTAACGGGGGGCTCCTGTTCCCAAGGGGCTCCTGCAGCCCCCCCCCGTTAATTGAATGGGGTCCCCAGGCCCCTTTCGGGGGTCCCCAGGCCCATTTTGGGGGTCCCCAGGCCCATTTTGGGGGTCTGCAGCCCCCCCAGAGGAACCCAAATCGCTTTAATGGGGTCCACAGCCCCCCCTTTTGGGGGTGCCAAGGCTTTAATTTGGGGCTGAGGCCCCAGGGGGGTCCCACAGCCCCCCCACCGTTATAACAAGCTCCACCCCTCCCCCCCTTTTTGGGGGTCCCGGGGTTTTCAGGGGGGTCCCGCACCCCCCCAAAGGCTCGTGGGGTTCAGACACCCCCACCCCGGGGGTCTCACAGCTTTACCTGGGCTCCTGCAGCCCCCCCAAAGCCCAGAGGATCCCCCCAAACTCCCCGGGGTCACCAATGGGGTCCCAACCCCTTTCCGGGGGTCCCAGGCTCTCCTGAGGGGTCCCCAGCCCCAGTTTGGGGGGTCCTGGGCTATCCAGAGGAACCGCCAGCCCCATTTTGGGGGTCCAGGGCTTTCCAGAGGGGTCCCCAGCCCCAGTTTGGGGGATCCAGGGCTCTCCAGAGGAACCCCCAGCCCCATTTTGGGGGTCCAGGGCTCTCCTGAGGGGTCCCCAGCCCCATTTTGGGGGTCCCGGGCTCTCCTGAGGGGTCCCCAGCCCCAGTTTGGGGGGTCCCGGGCTCTCCTGAGGGGTCCCCAGCCCCAGTTTGGGGGGTCCAGGGCTCTCCTGAGGGGACCCCAGCCCCAGTTTGGGGGTCCAGAGCTATCCAGAGGAACCCCCAGCCCCATTTTGGGGGTCCAGAGCTCTCTTGAGGAACCCCCAGCCCCAGTTTGGGGGTCCTGGGCTCTCTTGAGGAACCCCCAGCCCCATTTTGGGGGTCCAGGGCTCTCCAGAGGGGTCCCCAGCCCCCGTTTGGGGGTCCAGGGCTCTCCAGAGGGGTCCCCAGCCCCATTTTGGGGGTCCAGGGCTCTCCAGAGGGGTCCCCAGCCCCATTTTGGGGGTCCAGGGCTCTCCAGAGGGGTCCCCAGCCCCAGTTTGGGGGGTCCAGGGCTCTCCAGAGGGGTCCCCAGCCCCATTTTGGGGGTCCCATGGTCCATGGGGAGGGGTCCCAGAGCATTCCCAGGATTCCCACAGCTCCCAGAGACCCCGGCCCGGGCAGAGAGACCCCCGGATCGGGGAGGGGGGGGATGGAAAAAGCGGGGAGGGGGTCCCGTGTCCGTGTCCGAGCCCCGCGGGGCCGAGTCCGTGCGGAAGAAACGGGGAGAAAAGGAGGGATTTCAGGCCAGGAAGACGACGAAGACGATGAAGAAGACGATGAGGATGAGGAAGATCTTCACCATCAGCCAGCGGTTGGACGTCACCGACTGGAAATACTTGAGGATCTCCCCGTGAGCCGCCTCCACGTTGAGCTGAGCGTCCTCCACGCTGGAGTCGATCCTGGCGGGAACAGAGAGGGAAATTTGGGGGGAAATCGGGGGGAAATTGGGGGAAAATTGGGGGGAAATCGGGGGGAAAATTGGGAAAAAATTGGGGGAAATTTGGGGGAAAAATGGGGGGAATTGGGGGAAAATTGGGGGAAATTTGGGGGGAAAATTGGGGGGAAATGGGAAAAAATTGGGGGAAATTTGGGGGAAAAATGGGGGGAATTGGGGGAAAATTGGGGGAAATTTGGGGGAAAAATGGGGGGAATTTGGGGGAATGGAGGGAAATGAGGGGGAAAATTGGGGGGAAATTGGGGGGGAAATTGGGAAAAAATTGGGGGAAATCGGGGGAAAAATGGGGGGAATTTGGGGGAAAATTGGGGGAAATTGGGGGGGAAATTGGGAAAAACTGGGAAAAAATTGGGGGAAATTTGGGAGGAAGGAAAATTGGGGGGATTGGGGGAAAAATGGGGGGAATTTGGGGGAAAATTGGGGGGAAATTGGGGAGGAATGGGGGAAATGAGGGGGAAATTTGGGGGAAATTTGGGGGAAAATTGGGGAAAATTTGGGGGAAATTTGGGGGGAAATTGGGGGAAAAATGGGGGAATTTGGGGGAAAATTGGGGGGAAATTGGGGAAAACTGGGAAAAAATTGGGGGAAATTTGGGGGAAAAATTGGGGGGAAATGGGAAAAAATTGGGGGAAATTTGGGGGGAAATTGGGGGGAAATGGGAAAAAATTGGGGGAAATTTGGGGGAAAAATGGGGGGAAATTGGGGAAAACTGGGAAAAAATTGGGGGAAATTTGGGGGAAAAATGGGGGGAATTTGGGGGAATGGAGGGAAATGAGGGGGAAAATTGGGGGGAAATTGGGGGGGAAATTGGGAAAAAATTGGGGGAAATCGGGGGAAAAATGGGGGGAATTTGGGGGAAAATTGGGGGAAATTGGGGGGGAAATTGGGAAAAACTGGGAAAAAATTGGGGGAAATTTGGGAGGAAAATTGGGGGGATTGGGGGAAAAATGGGGGGAATTTGGGGGAAAAATTGGGGGGAAATTGGGGGGAATGGGGGGAAATGGGGAGGGAAATGAGGGGGAATCGGGGGGCAAATTGGGGGAAATTTGGGGGGGAAATGGGGAAAAAATTGGGGGCAATTTGGGGGGAAATTGGGGGGAAATGGGGGAAAACTGGGAAAAAATTGGGGGAAATTTTGGGGAAAAATGGGGAAATTGGGGGGGAAATTGGGGGGAAAATTGGGGGGAAAATTGGGGGGAAAATTGGGGGGAAAATTGGGGGGAAAATTGGGGGGAAATGGGAAAAAATTGGGGGAAATTTTGGGGAAAAATTGGGGGAAAAATGGGGAAATTGGGGGGGAATGGGGGGAAAACTGGGGAAAATTGAGGGAAAATTGGTGGAAAATTGGGGGGAAGAGGGAATAAAACGGGGAGAAATGGGAGAAAAGAGATGAAATGGGAGAAAAAAGGGGAAAACAGAGATAAAAATGAGCGGGAAAATGAGGAAAAATAAGGAGAAAATGGAGGGGGTGAGAAATTGGGGGGGAAAAGGGCGGAGAGACGGGGAAGGAAAACAAAAAAGATGAAGAAAAGCGAAAATAAAGTGGGGAAAAAAGCGGAAAAATGAGGCAAAAATGAGGCAGGGGAGGGGGAGGGAAGGGGGAAGCGGGGAAGGGAAGGGGTGGGGAAGGGGGAAGGGCAGAGGGGGGTGAGGGAGGGGAATTGGGGGGGTCTGGGGGCACCTCTGGATGGTTTCCTCCTGCTCCTTGACCATGTGTGCGAGCTGCTGGAAGATGGAGCCCAGCTCCACGATGGTGGATTCGATGTTCTGCATGGTGTCTGCCCGGCTCTGGATGTACGAATCCTGCGGGGAGGGACCCCAGATCCTCAAAAACCGGCCCTGGGACACACCTGGGACACCTGGGACACACCTGGGACACATCTGGGACACCTGGGACACATCTGGGACACCCCTGGGACACCCCTGGGACACCCCTGGGATCCCTGGGACACCCCTGGGACATCCCTGGGACATCCCTGGGACCCCTGGGACCCCAGACCCCCCTCTGGGACACCCCTGGGACACCCCTGGGACACCCTGGGACACCCCTGGGATCCCTGGGACACACCTGGGACACCTGGGACACCCCTGGGACCCCTGGGACCCCCCTGGGACCCCTGGGACCCCCCTGGGACACCCCTAGGACCCCAGACCCCCCTCTGGGACACCCCTGGGATCCCTGGGACACCCCTGGGACACATCTGGGACACCCCTAGGACCCCAGACCCCCCTCTGGGACACCCTGGGACACCCCTGGGACCCCTGGGACACCCCTGGGATCCCTGGGACATCCCTGAGACACCCTGGGACACCCCTGGGACACCCCTGGGACCCCCCTGGGACACCCTGGGACACCCCTGGGACACCTGGGACACATCTGGGACACCCCTGGGACATCCCTGGGACCCCCCTGGGACACCCCTGGGACACCTGGGACACATCTGGGACACCCCTGGGACACACCTGGGACACATCTGGGACACCCCTAGGACCCCAACACATCTGGGACACATCTGGGACACCCTGGGACATCCCTGGGACCCCCTGGGACACCCCTGGGACACCCTGGGACACCCTGGGACACATCTGGGACCCCTGACCCACCCTGGAAACCCCCTTGGGACCCCAGACCCTCCCAGGACACCCCCCTGGGACCCCAGACCCCCCTTGGGACATTCCTGGGACCCCCTGGGACACCTGACCCCCCCCTTGGGACATCCCTGGGACCCCCTGGGACACCTGACCCCCCCGTGGGACATTCCTGGGACCCCAGACCACTCTGGGACCCCCTCTGGGAACCCCCCCAGAACCCCAAACCCCTCTGGGACACCCCTGGGACCCCAAACCCCCCCTCAGGACACCTCTGGGACCCCCTCTGGAACATCCCTGGGACCCCAGACCCTCCCAGGACACCCCCCTGGGACCCCAGACCCCTCTGGGACCCCCCTTTGGGACCCCAACCCCTTCTGATCCCCCCAATCTCCCCCTGGGCCCCACAACCTCCCCCCAGACTCCTCAAATCCCTCCGGGACCTCCCACCCCCTTTTCCCCCCAAACCCCCCATTTTCCCCTGAATTTACCATTTCCCCCAAAACTCCTCATTTCCCACCCTAATTCACCGTTTTCCTCTCTAATTACCCATTTTCCCCCCCCAAATCCCCTTTTCCCCTCCCCAAACCTTTCCAAATCCTTATTTTCCCCCCCAAATCCCATTCAAATCCCCCCAAATCCCCTTTTTTTCCCCCCAAATCCTATTCAAATCCCAACAAATCCCATTTTTTTATCCCCAAAAATCCCATTTTCCCCCCCTAAATCCCATTTTTTCTCCCCAAATCCCCATTTTCCCCCCCAAATCCCCATTTTTCCCCCCCCAAATCCCATTTTCCCCTCCCCAAACCTTTCCAAATCCCCGTTTTTCCCCCCCAAATCCCCATTTCCCCTGAAATCTCCCAATTTTCCCCAACCAAATCCCCATTTTTTCCCCCCCAAATCCCCATTTCCCCCCAGAATCTCCCCATTTCCCCCCCCAGTCCCCGTTTTTCCCCCCCAATCCCCATTTTCCCCCCCAAATCTCCCCATTTTTCCCCCCGAATCTCCCCATTTCCCCCCGGAATCTCCCCATTTTTCCCCCCCAAATCCCCATTTTTCCCCCCCAAACCCCCATTTTTCCCCCCCCAATCCCCATTTCCCCCCCCAAATCCCCATTTCCCCCCCCAAATCCCATTTTCCCCCCCCCCCAATCCCCACTTCCCCCAGAATCTCCCCATTTCTCCCCCCAAATCCCCATTTCTCCCCAAATCTCCCCATTTTCCCCCGGAATCTCCCCAGTTCCCTCCCAAATCCCCATTTTCCCCCGGAATCTCCCCATTTTCCCCCGGAATCTCCCCATTTCCCCCCCAAATCTCCCCATTTCCCCCCGTCCCCGTTCTCTCTCGGGGCGCTCGCCTGCTGCTCCAGGAGCTGCAGCTGCTGGCCGGCCCTGCCCGCGTCCATCTCGATGGCCACGGCCCCCGCGCGCTGCTGGGGCGGCTCCTGCAGCACGGCCGGGCTCCCTGCGGGCCCAGGGGGGTTGGCAGGGGGCTCGGGGACCCCCCCCAATTCCCCTTTCCCCACCGGGGACCCCCGGGCTCACCGAGGCTGCTGGAGGCCAGGGCGGGGGCGCGGGAGAAATGCTCCCGACGGCTGCGCTGCTGCTTGAGGTTCTGCGGAGAGGGGCGGGAGAGAGAGGAAATGGGGAAAAACGGGGAAAAAATGGGGAAAAATGGGGAAAAATGGGGGGAAATGGGGGGGAAATGGGGGGAAATGGGGGGAAATGGGGGAAACGGGGGGAAATGGGGGAGAGGGGACGGGAGAGAGAGGGGAAATGGGGGGAAAAATGGGGGAAATGGGGAAAAAATGGGGAAAAATGGGGGGAAACGGGGGGAAATGAGGGGGAAATGGGGGGAAATGGGGGGGAAATGGGGGAAATGGGGGGGAAATGGGGGGAAATGGGGAAAAATGGGGGGGGAAATGCGGGAGAGGGGACGGGAGAGAGGGGGAAATGGGGAAAAATGGGGAAATGGGGAAAAACAGGGGGAAATGGGGAAAAATGGGGGAGAGGGGACGGGAGAGAGGGGGAAATGGGGGGAAACGGGGGGGAAATGGGGAAAAATGGGGAAAAATGGGGGAGAGGGGATGGGAGAAGGGGGGGAAAATGGGGGGAAATGAGGGGGGGAAATGGGGGGAAATGAGGGGGGAAATGGGGGAGACGGGACGGGAGTGAGGGGAAAATGGGGAAAAATGGGGGGAAATGGGGAAAAAATGGGGGAGAGGGGACGGGAGTGAGGGGGGAAAAATGGGGGGAAATGGGGGGCAATGGGGAAAAATGGGGGGAAAATAGGAGGGAAATGAGGGGGGAAATGGGGGAAAATGGGAGGGGAAATGGGGAAAAATGGGGGAAAATGGGGGGGAAATGAGGAGGGAAATGGGGAAAAATGGGGGAAAATGGGGGGGAAATGAGGGGGGAAATGAGGAGGGAAATGGGAGAGAGGGGACGGGAGTGAGGGGGGAAAAATGGGGGGAAATGGGAGGGGAAAATGGGAGGAAAATGGGGAAAATGGGAGGGAAAATGGGGAAAAATGGGGAAAAATGGGGGGAAATGGGGTGGAAATGAGGGGGGAAATGGGGAAAATTGGGGGGGAAATGGGAGGGGAAATGGGGAAAAAATGGGGGGAAAATAAAAGGGAAAATAGGGGGAAAATGGGGGAGAAATGGGGGAAAATGGGGAAAAATGGGGGAAAATGGGGGAAAAATGGGGGAAGAGAAAGGGAAAAATGGGAAGAAATAGCAGAAAGGTGGAAAATGTGGAATAAGGAGAAAAATAGAATTGGAGAAAAAGGAGAAATACGAGAGAAAAAAAGAAAAATAAAAACAAGAAAAAACGGGGAGGGAAAAAAAAACGGGAAAAGGAGAAAAAGAAGAAAAAAGGAAAATAAAAAATGAAAAATGGGGTAAAAAAACCGACCCAAAAACGTGGAGAAAAGGGAAAAAGGAATAAAAGGCAGGAGGAGGCAGGGGAGGAGCGAGGGACGCGACGGCGCCGCGCTCACCTCCGTGCGGACCTCCAGCACCGACTTGAAATCGTTGGACATGGAGGCCAGTTTGGACTGGGGAGGGAATTGAGGAGGGGTCAGAGCAGGTTGGGAGGCTCCGGGGGGTCTGTGAGACCCCTCCCCAGCCCCTCCCCGAGCTGTCCCCACCTGCAGGGACACCACCACGCTGTTGGAGTGGCTCTGGAGGTGGCGCCCGGCCGGGCCCCCCCGCGCCCGCACCAGCTCCTGCAGCTGCGCGATCTGTTTGTTCAGGCTGCCGATGTCCTGGGGAGGGGGCGAGGCGGGCAGGGGGCTCAGGGGGACCCCAAAAACCCCCTGGGGACCCCCAAAAACCCCCTGGGGACCCCCCAAAAACCCCCTGGGGACCCCTCCCCAGTCACCTGTTTGATGATGTAGGTGAGCTCCTCGATCTCCACGGATTTGTCGTCGAACAGGGATTTGCGTTTGGCCACTGCGGGGGAGGGGGAGCTCAGGGAGACCCCCCCAGGACCCCCCTAAAGACCCCCAGGACCCCCCCAGAGCCCCCCACTCACGGAGGGTCAGGGAACCCCTTCAGAGTCCCCCAAGACCCCCCCCAAGACTCTCCCAAAGCCCCTCAGGACCATCCCAAAGTCCCCCGGGACCACCCCCCAGAGCCCCCCACTCACGGATGGTCAGGGAGACCCCCCAAAGTCCCCCAGGACTCCCCCAAAGTCCCCTCAAAGTTCCCCCAGAGCCCCCCAGGACCACCCCAAAGCCCCCCACTCATGGATGGACAAGGAGACCCCCCCAAAGGCCCCCCTGGACCCACCCAAAGCCCCCCAGGACCACCCTGCAGAGCCCCCCACTCACGAAAGGTCAGGGAGACCCCCCCCAGAGCCCCCCCAGGACCCCCCAAAGCCCCCCAGGACCCCCCCAAAGCTCCCTCAGGACCCCCCCCAGGACCCTCCAGAGCCCCCCCAAAGCCCCCCAGGATCCCCCAAAGCCCCCCCCAGAGCCCCCCACTCATGGATGGTCAGGGAGACCCCCCCAGGACCCCCCAAAGCCCCCCCAGGACCCCCCAAGCCCCCCACTCACGGATGGTCAGTTTCTCCAGCTTGGCAAAGGTGTTGCTCAGGTCCTTCCCGATGCGCCTGGGGGGGTCAGGGTGGGGGTCTGGGGACCCTCCCCACACCTGGGACCCTCCCCCCACACACCTGAGACCCTCCCCCCGTACCTGGGACCCTCCCAACACCTGGGACCCTCCCCACACACCTGAGACCCTCCCCCCACACACCTGGGACCTTCCCCCCACACCTGGGACCCTCCCCCCACACCTGAGACCCTCCCCCCACACCTGAGACCCTCCCCCCACACCTGGGACCCTCCCCCCACACCACACACACCTGGGACCCTCCCCACACCTGGGACCCTCCCTACACACCTGGGGACCCTCCCCGCACACATCTGGGGGCCCCCCACCCCACACCTGGGGACCCCCTCACACCTGGGGACCCTCCCCTCATACCTGGGACCCTCCCCCAACACCTGGGGACCCCCTTCACACACCTGAGACCCTCCCCCCACACCTGGGGACCCTCTCCCCCCACACCTGGGGACCCTCCCCCCTCACACTTGGGGACCCCCACCCACACCTGCAGACCCTCCCCCCCACACCTGGGGACCCCAACCCCAATTCCCGGGTTCCCCGCCCCCATCCTGTCCCCCCCGCGCCCCCTCCTCACTTTGCCATCAGGCTGAACTCGCTGCGCTGCCGCCCGGGCCCGGGGGCTCTGCCGGCCGGGACCCCCCGCTCCTGCGGGAGGGGAGAGCGCTCAGGGGGAGCCCCCGGAGCGGGGAGGGGGCTGCGGGTTCGGGGGGGGGGGGTCCCGGGCCCGGGGGCTCTGCCGGCCGGGACCCCCCGCTCCTGCGGGAGGGGTCCCGGGGGTCGCGCACCTGCCGGCCCTGCAGCGATTTGCAGGCGAAGAGGAACTCCTGGGTCCTGTCGCGACACGACATGACGTCTGCGGGCGGGGGCTCCGGGGGGGGCACGATTTGGGTCTGGGGGGGCCCCAGGTACGCGCCCGGTTCGCGCTGCCTAGGGCCGAGCCGGCGGCGCGCCTGCATCGGGGCTCATCGCCTGCGGCTGCGGCACAAAACCGGGGTCACCGGGAGGGGGGAGCGGCCACACCGGGACCTCCCCGGGACCCCCCCGAGCTCCCCCCGCCCCTCACCGCGGGCTCGGGCCGGACGCCGGGACCCTCCGGCCGCGCTGACGTCACTGCCACGTCCCTTCCGCCGGAAGTGCTGCCGAGACCGGAACGGAACCCGCGGGGCTTCCGGGAGGGAACGGAACAGGCCACGCCCCCCAATGGGCGGGGCCTGATGTAGCCGTGCCTATGTTCGCAGACCACGCCCATGGCAACAGGCCACGCCCATGGTAACGGCGGCCGCGGGTGGGGAATGGCGGGAACGAGACCCCGCCCATCAAATGATCCGGGAATGAGACCCCGCCCCCCTAAATTCGGACCCGGAATTGAGGATCCGAGCCCCGGTACCGACCCCGTCTCACGGAGCCCCCGGGGATGGCGGGGCTCCGCCCCTGACACGCCCCGACCACCGCGCTGGCCCCGCCCCTGGCAACAAACCCCGCCCTTAGCAACGTCCCCATTGCCCGTGAGGTCCCGGCCCGGTTCCGGTAACGGCGGGACCCGACAGAGAACGGCACAGGCGGAAGCCGCGGCCTTTATTGGGGTGGGGAGGACGGGGAGGGTCCCGGGGGTGCGGGAGCGGCGCTCCCCGGTGGTCCCGGCGGCTGGTCCCGGTGCTCGGGGCGGGGGTCCCGGCTCGGCTGGTCCCGGTGCTCGCGGCGGGGCTCCCGGTTCACTCCTCCCGTTTCTTGTAGTGGTTGAGGTGTCCCAGCACCCAGGCGGCGGGGCCGAGGATCGAGACGAACACGGCGACCAGGCCCACCGCGGTGTCCTGCGGGCACAGCGCCGTCAGTGCCGCCCGGCCCCTCCCTCCGCCCCCCGCCAAGGTCACCCCGCGCCCCCCGCGGCCCCCGCGCTCACCCCGAGCCCCACCGGGCTCTGCGGAGGCCCCGAGGTGAGGCCGCGCCGGGCCGGGCCGGGCCGGGCCGCGGAGCGCAGGAGGGAGCGGGCGATGAGGGCTGCGGGCTGCATGGCGGCGGCGCTCTCGTGACGTCACTTCCGGCGCGCGCCGACGTCTCCCGCGCTAAGCCACGCCCCTCTCTAGGCGCGTGTAACGCCACGCCCCCTCATTAACATAATTAATGCAGAGCCGCGCTCGGTGCTTTTAACCGCGCTTCATTAGCATGATATTAGCATGGTATTAGCAAGATATTAGCATAGTATTTGCATATTAGCATGGTATTAACATGATATTAGCATGGTATTTGCATGATATTAGCATATTAGCATAACCTCGCCCGCCAACACCAGGAGCCGTGATTAAAGTTCCCTCATTATTTATTTGTGACGTACAAACAAAACCGCTTAAAAAAACAAAATAAAAGGAAAAAAAAAATAAACAAAAGAAAAGAAAAAAAACAAAATAAAAGAAAAAAAACAAAATAAAAGGAAAAAAAACCCAAAATAAAAGCGCAAAAAATGCCCTTCCGGCCCCCAAACCCGGCCCGGGGGCTGGGGAGGGGGAAGGGGCGTTGGTGTCACCCCCCGGGGGGGGCTGGGGGCAGTCCGGGGGGGCTCAGTGGCAGCAGCCGGCGCAGGGGCCCCCCCCGGGGTGGGGGTCCCCGAAGCGGGTGCTGCGGCTCAGGATCTCGTAGGAGGAATCGTCCCCGCAGCAGCCGGACACGCTCGGGGACGTGGCGTCCACCTCGAACCTGGGGGGACAGCGGGGGACACGGGGTGACCGCCACCCCCCCGCCCCCTCCCCCCATGGGGACACCCCGGGGAGCCCCGAATTCAGCTTGAGCCCCTCCCCCCCCCACCAAGGGTGACCCTGACCCCCCCAGTGTCACCCAAACCCTCCCAGTGTCACCTCAAATCACCCCAGTGTCACCCCCAGTGTCACCCCAAACGTCACCCCAAACCCCCCAATGTCACCCTGACCCTCCCAGTGTCACCTAAACCCCCCCAGTGTCACCCTGACCCCCCCAGTGTCACCCAAACCCTCCCAGTGTCACCTCAAATCACCCCAGTGTCACCTCAAATCACCCCAGTGTCACCCAAACCCTCCCAGTGTCACCTCAAATCACCCCAGTGTCACCCCCAGTGTCACCTAAACCCCCCCAGTGTCACCCTGAACCCCCAGTGTCACCCAAACCCTCCCAGTGTCACCCAAACCCTCCCAGTGTCACCTCAAATCCCCCCAGGGTCACCCCCAAAGTCACCCTGACCCCCCCCAGTGTCACCCAAACCCTCCCCGTGTCACCCCCAGTGTCACCTAAACCCCCCCAGTGTCACCCTGACCCCCCCAGTGTCACCCTGACCCCCCCAGTGTCACCCAAACCCTCCCAGTGTCACCTCAAATCACCCGTGTCACCCCCAGTGTCACCCCAAACGTCACCCCAAACCCCCCAATGTCACCCTGACCCCCCCAGTGTCACCCAAACCCTCCCAGTGTCACCTCAAATCACTCCAGTGTCACCCCAAACCCCCCAATGTCACCCTGACCCCCCCAGTGTCACCCTGACCGTGCCAGTGTCACCCAAACCCTCCCAGTGTCACCTAAACCCCCCCAGTGTCACCCAAACCCTCCCAGTGTCACCTCAAATCAGCCCAGTGTCACCCCCAGTGTCACCCCAAACCCCCCAATGTCACCCTGACCCCACCAGTGTCACCCTGACCCCCCCGAGTGTCACCTCAAGTGTCACCCCAAACCCCCCAGTGTCACCTAAACCCCCCCAGTGTCACCCTGACCCCACCAGTGTCACCCTGATCCCCCCCAGTGTCACCCCAAACCCCCCCCACTGTCACCCTGACCCCGCCAGTGTCACCCCCAGTGTCACCCTGACCCCCCCAGTGTCACCTCAAACGCCCCCTTGTCACCCTGACCCCCTCCAGTGTCACCCTGACCCCCCCCCAGTGTCACCCAAACACCCCCCGGTGTCACCTCACATCACCCCGGTGTCACCCAGACCCCCCCGGTGTCACCCAGACCCCCCCGGTGTCACCCTGACCCCCCCAGTGTCACCCCAAACTGGCAATGGGAGGGGGGAACACCCAAAAATGGGTAAAAAAGCCCCAAAAATTTAACAAAAAAAAAAAGAATTCAAAACATCCAGGGCAGAAAAAAACCCGGAAAAATCAACGTGAAAAATGGGTGAAAAACACCCAAAAACGGTGAAAAACGGGTGAAAAACACCACAAAAATGGTGAAAAATGGGTGAAAAACACCCAAAAACGGTGAAAAATGGGTGAAAAACACCCAAAAACGAAAAAAGTGAAAAATTAAATGCATTTAAACCAAATTTGGGCTCAAAAATTCCAGATCTGGGTAAAGGGAAAGTGAAAATGGATTTTGGAGATGAGGAGAAAAGGAGAAATTTAAACTTAAAAAACTTTAAAGAGAATCTTTAAAAATTCTTTAAAAATCCTTAAAAGAATCCTTTAAAAATCCTCTAAAAAACCTGAAAAAAATCTTTAAAATCCTTTAAAAAATCTTTTAAAAATCCTTTAAAAAAAAACTATAAAAAAGCCGTTTAAAAACCCCATAATGACACAAACCATCCCCAAAACCACCTTCAAACCCTTCCTCAGAGGGGCAAAACCCAAAACCGGGCTCTTCCCCACCCCCACTCCGGGAATTTTGGGGGGCGGTGCCGACAGCGGGGGAGGGGATCCCCAAGTTTGGTTGTTATTTTGGGGAGGGGATCCCCAAATTTGGTTGTTATTTTGGGGAGGGGATCCCCGAGTTTGGTTGTTATTTTGGGGAGGGGATCCCCGAGTCTGGTTGTTATTTTGGGGAGGGGATCCCCAAGTTTGGTTGTTATTTATTTTGGGGAGGGGATCCCCAAGTCTGGTTGTTATTTTGGGGAGGGGATCCCCAAGTTTGGTTGTTGTTATTTTGGGGAGGGGATCCCCGAGTTTGGTTGTTGTTATTTTGGGGAGGGGGATCCCCGAGCCTGGTTGTTATTTTGGGGAGGGGATCCCCGAGTCTGGTTGTTATTTTGGGGAGGGGGTTCCCCGAGCCTGGTTGTTATTTTGGGGAGGGGATCCCCGAGTCTGGTTGTTATTTTGGGGAGGGGATCCCCGAGTCTGGTTGTTATTTTGGGGAGGGGGTTCCCCGAGCCTGGTTGTTATTTTGGGGAGGGGATCCCCGAGTCTGGTTGTTATTTTGGGGAGGGGATCCCCGAGTCTGGTTGTTATTTTGGGGAGGGGATCCCCGAGTTTTGTTGTTATTTTGGGGAGGGGATCCCCGAGTCTGGTTGTTATTCTGGGGAGGGGATCCCCGAGTCTGGTTGTTATTTTGGGGAGGGGATCCCCGAGTCTGGTTGTTATTTTGGGGAGGGGATCCCCGAGTCTGGTTTTCATTTTGGGGAGGGGATCCCCGAGTCTGGTTGTTATTTTGGGGAGGGGATCCCCGAGTTTTGTTGTTATTTTGGGGAGGGGATCCCCGAGTCTGGTTGTTATTTTGGGGAGGGGTTCCCCGAGCCTGGTTGTTATTTTGGGGAGGGGATACCCGAGTTTTGTTGTTATTTATTTTGGGGAGGGGATCCCCAAGTCTGGTTGTTATTTTGGGGAGGGGATCCCCAAGTCTGGTTGTTATTTTGGGGAGGGGATCCCCAAATCTGGTTGTTATTTTGGGGAGGGGGATCCCCTAGCCTGGTTGTTATTTTGGGGAGGGGATCCCCGAGTCTGGTTGTTATTTTGGGGAGGGGATCCCCGAGTCTGGTTGTTATTTTGGGGAGGGGATCCCCGAGTCTGGTTGTTGTTATTTTGGGGAGGGGATCCCCGAGTCTGGTTTTCATTTTGGGGAGGGGATCCCCGAGTCTGGTTGTTATTTTGGGGAGGGGGTTCCCCGAGCACCCACCTCTGTCTCTGCCCCTGCCCCGCCTGCCCGCGGCGCCCGGCCCCGGCCACTGCAACGAGAGGGTGTCCCTGCTGTCACCTCCCGGTGTCCCTGCTGTCACCTCCCGGTGTCCCTGCTGTCAGCTGCCGGCGGGGCTGGGGGCGGCGCGGGGCTGGGCGGGGGGCTGGCGGGGCGGGCAGCACTTACTGCAGCGCCTCGCGGAAGAACTGCAGAGCGCCCTGGTTGTGCTTGAAGACCGTCAGCATCACCTTCTTCATCTGCGTGCTGCAAGGAGCCGGGGGTTACAGACGGACGGGGGCGCTGGGGGGAGACCCAAGTGTGCTGGGTTCGGCCCAAATTGATCTGGGTTTGGCTCAGAGTGTGATGGGTTCGGCCCAAATTGATCTGGGTTCGGCTCAGAGTGTGATGGGTTCGGCCCAAATTGATCTGGGTTTGGCTCAGAGTGTGATGGGTTCGGCCCAAATTGATCTGGGTTCGGCTCAGAGTGTGATGGGTTCGGCCCAAATTGATCTGGGTTCGGCCCAAATTGATCTGGGTTCGGCTCAGTGTGCTGGGCTTGGCCCAAATTGAGCTGGGTTCGGCCCAAATTGAGCTGGGTTCGGCCCAAATTGATCTGGGTTCGGCCCAGAGTGTGCTGGGCTTGGCCCAAATTGAGCTGGGTTCGGCCCAAATTGATCTGGGTTCGGCCCAAATTGATCTGGGTTCGGCCCAGAGTGTGCTGGGCTTGGCCCAAATTGATCTGGGTTCGGCCCAAATTGATCTGGGTTCGGCCCAAATTGATCTGGGTTCGGCTCAGTGTGCTGGGTTCGGCCCAGAGTGTGCTGGGCTTGGCCCAAATTGATCTGGGTTCGGCCCAAATTGATTTGGGTTCGGCCCAAATTGATCTGGGTTCGGCCCAAATTGATCTGGGTTCGGCCCAGAGTGTGCTGGGTTCGGCTCAGATTGATCTGGGTTCGGCCCAGAAAGGGGTTTGGGATCGAGCCCAAACTGTCCTGGGTTCACCCCAAACTGTCCTGGGCTCACCCCAAACTGTCCTGGGCTCACCCCAAATTGATCCAGGTTTGACCCCAAACTGTCCTGGGCTTGGCCCAAACTGTTCTGGGTTTGGCCTGGAGTGTTCTGGGTTCGGTCCAGAAAGGGGTTTGGGATCGAGCCCAAACTGTCCTGGGTTCAGCCCAAATTGACCCAGGTTTGACCCCAAACTGTCCCGGGTTCACCCCAAACTGTCCCGGGTTCAGCCCAGAAAGGGCCTCAGTCACCCCCAAACTGCCCCAGGTTTGCTCTGGAAAGGGGCCGGGGTTCACCCCAAAACCCCACATTTCACCCCAAAACCCCACATTTCACCCCAAACCACTCCCATCCCACTCCAACACCCCCACATTTCACCCCAAAACCCCAAAATTTCACCCCAAACCCCCCAGATTTCACCCCAAACCCCCCAGATTTCACCCAAAACTCCGGATTTCACCCCAAAACCCCCAGATTTCACCCCAAACCCCCCAGATTTCACCCCAAACCCCCCAGATTTCACCTGTTGGCCACCAACTGCAGGATCTGCAGCAGGAACTTGCCCAGCCCACAAAACCCCAAAATTTCACCCAAACCCCCAGATTTCACCCCAAACCCCCAGATTTCACCCCAAAACACCCCAGATTTCACCCCAAACCCTGGATTTCACCCCAAAACACCCCAGATTTCACCCAAACCCCAAAATTTCACCCCAACACCCCAGATTTCACCCCAAAACCCCTGGATTTGACCCCAAACCCCCCAGATTTCACCCCAAACCCCCCAGATTTCACCCCAAACCCCCCAGATTTCACCCCAAAAACCCCGGGATTTCACCCCAAACCCCCAAAATTTCACCCCAAAACCCCAAAATTTCACCCAAACCCCCAGATTTCACCTGTTGGCCACCAACTGCAGGATCTGCAGCAGGAACTTGCCCAGCCCACAAAACCGCCAGATTTCACCCAAAAACCCCCGGATTTCACCCCAAACCCCCCAGATTTCACCCCAAAACCCCAAAATTTCACCCCAAACCCCCCAGATTTCACCCCAAAACCCCAAAATTTCACCCAAACCCCCCAGATTTCACCTGTTGGCCACCAACTGCAGGATCTGCAGCAGGAACTTGCCCAGCCCGCGCCGCCTGACTCTGCTCTCCAGCTGCACCTCGTAACTGCGGGAACACAGCCCAGAGCCACCTCAGAAAGCTGGGGAGAGGCCCCAAAAGCGGCGGATTTCAGCCCAAAAGCCGCTCTCACCAGTACAGGACCTCGTCCCCGCACTCGACGTCGAAGCGGAAGTGGGAGAAGGCGACGGGGCCGGCGCCGGGCTCGCGGGCCAGCAGGTACCAGGCGCGCTCGTCCCGCAGCTCCTCCCGCTTCTCCCGCTCCTTCCAGCCCCACTCGCTCTGCTCGTAGCTGGGACGGGAAACCGGAGTGGGGAAATGGGGAAATGGGAATGGGGAAAATGGGGAAAAATGGGAAAAATGGGAATGGGGAAAAATGGGGGAAATGGGGAAATGGGAATGGGGAATGGGAAATGGGGAAATGGGAAATGGGGAAATGGGAATGGGGAAAATGGGAAATGGGGAAATGGGAAATGGGGAAAATGGGGAAAAGGGGGAAAATAAATGGGGAAAATGGGGGAAAAATGGGAAATGGGGAAAAATGGGGAAAATGGGGAAAAATGGGGAAATGGGAATGGGGAAAATGGGGAATGGGAAATGGGAATGGGGAAAATGGGGAAATGGGAATGGGGAAAAGTGGGGAAAAATGGGAATGGGGAAAATGGGAAATGGGGGAAAATGGGGAAATGGGGAAATGGGGAAAAATGGGAATGGGGAAATGGGGAAATGGGGAAATGGGGAAAAGTGGGGGGAAATGGGAAAAATGGGGGAAAATGGGAATGGGGAAAAATGGGAATGGGGAAATGGGGAAAATGGGGAAAATGGGGAAAATGGGGAAATGGGAATGGGGAAATGGGAATGGGGAAAATGGGAAATGGGAAAAATGGGAAATGGGGAAAAATGGGGAAAAATGGGAATGGGGAAAAATGGGGAATGGGAAACAGGAATGGGGAAATGGGGAAATGGGGAAAATGGGGAAAAATGGGGAAAATGGGGAAAATGGGGAAAAATGGGGAAAAATGGGAATGGGGAAATGGGGAAAATGGGGAAAAATGGGAAATGGGAATGGGGATGGGGAAATGGGAAATGGGGAAAAATGGGGAAAAATGGGAAAAATGGGGAAAAATGGGAATGGGGAAAAATGGGGAATGGGAAACGGGAATGGGGAAATGGGGAAATGGGGAAAATGGGGAAAAATGGGAAAAATGGGGAAATGGGGAAAATGGGGAAAAATGGGAAAAATGGGGAAAATGGGGAAAATGGGATGGGGAAAAAATGGGGAAATGGGAATGGGGAAAAATGGGGAAATGGGGAAATGGGAATGGGAAAAAATGGGGAAAACGGGGAAAAATGGGGAAAATGGGGAAAAATGGGGAAAATGGGGAAATGGGAAATGGGGAAAAATGGGGAAAATGGGGAAATGGGAATGGGGAAAAATGGGGAAAAATGGGAATGGGGAAAAATGGGGAATGGGAAACGGGAATGGGGAAATGGGGAAATGGGGAAAATGGGGAAAATGGGGAAAAATGGGGAAAATGGGATGGGGAAAAAATGGGGAAATGGGAAAATGGGGAAAATAGGAATGGGGAAAATGGGAAAAATGGGAATGGGGAAAAAACGGGAAAAACGGGAATGGGGAAAAATGGGAATGGGGAAAATGGGAAAAATGGGGAAAATGGGGAAAAATGGGAATGGGGAAAATGGGAAAAACGGGAATGGGGAAAAACGGGGATGGGGAGGTGAACAGGTACCAGGTGCCAAGGACAAGGGACAGGTGCCAGGGACAGGTGCCAGGTGACAAGGACAGGTGACAAGGACAGGTGACAGGTGACAAGGACAGGTGCCAGGGACAGGTGACAAGGACAGGTGACAGGTGACAAGGACAGGTGCCAGGGACAGGTGACAAGGACAGGTGACAGGTGACAAGGACAGGTGCCAGGGACAGGTGCCAGGTGACAAGGACAGGTGACAAGGACAGGTGACAAGGACAGGTGCCAGGTGACAAGGACAGGTGACAGGAACAGGTGCCAGGTGACAAGGACAGGTGACAAGGACAGGGGACAGGTGACAAGGACAGGTGACAAGGACAGGTGACAAGGACAGGTGCCAGGTGACAAGGACAGGTGACAGGAACAGGGGACAGGTGGCACTCACAGTGTCTGCATGTTGGCCTTGGTCAGCTCGAAGGCCCAGTCCAGCGTTGAGGGCTCCAGGCCGGACACGCGGCGACACTCGATGGACACGTTCAGCCTGCGGGATGGCACACGGTGACACCGGGAACGGGCTTGGGGACACCGGGAATGGGCTTGGGGACACCGGGAATGGCATCGGGGACACCAGGAATGGCATCAGGGACACCGGGAATGGCATCGGGGACACCAGGAACACTCCAGGAACACCAGGAATGGCCTCGGGGACACCAGGAACACTCCAGGAACACCAGGAATGGCCTTGGGGACACCAGGAATGGCCTTGGGGACACCAGGAATGGCCTTGGGAACACCAGGAACACTTCGGGAACACCAGGAATGGCCTTGGGAACACCGGGAATGGCCTTGGGGACACCAGGAATGGCCTTGGGGACACCAGGAACACTTCGGGAACACCAGGAATGGCCTTGGGGACACCAGGAACACTCCTGGAACACTGGGAATGGCCTTGGGGACACCAGGAACACTCCAGGAACACCGGGAATGACCTTGGGAACACCGGGAATGGCCTTGGGAACACCAGGAACACTCCAGGAACACCAGGAATGGCCTTGGGGACACCGGGAACACTCCAGGAACACCGGGAACACTCCAGGAACACCGGGAATGACCTTGGGGACACCAGGAATGGCCTTGGGGACACCAGGAACACTCCAGGAACACCGGGAACACTCCGGGAACACCGGGAATGGCCTTGGGAACACCAGGAACACTCCAGGAACACCGTCACTCACCCATTCCTGTCGTACTTTTTGAACACCGGGAAAGCCTCGAGGGGATCTTGGAGCTGGAAGAGACCAAAGAGCGGCCGAGCGCCAGCGGGGCGCTGGCGGGATTTTCACCGATTCCGGCCTTTTTCTCCCCGTTTTCGCTCTCCACACTCACTTTGTTGGCGGCCTCGACCTTGGCGCAGACGGCGGCCATGGCCGCGCGCTCCTCCAGCCGCCGCTGCTTCTTCTCCTTGGCTTTGCTCGACTTCCTCTGAAACGGGGAAAAAACGCACCAAAATCCCGGGAATTCGCACCAAATCCCATCCCGGCAAAGCTCTGCCCCGCCGGCAATCCCAAAAGTTCTGCCCCAAAACGATCGACAATCGTGGAGCTGGGCTAAAATCTTTGGGGAAAATGGGTTTTGGGGTGTAAAAATCGATGTGATGTTTTTGGTATCCCCGTGGGAGCGTCGCTGATGGGGTTGTGAGGTTTGAGGGGTTTTGACCAAAATCTTGGGGGTTTTGGGTGGGATGAGGAGGCGACACCAAGTTACAAGTTTGGAGCGGTTTTCCCCAAATTTGAGGAGTCTGGTGGTAAAAATGTGGGGGATTTTAGCCAAAATAGAGGATCCTGCTGGGATCCCTCCAAATCTCTGATCACAGACGGACTGGGATTCCTCAACTTCAGCTCCACCAAAATTGAGTAAACCCAAAAGCAAAGATTTGACAGGAAAAGCAGCGGGTTGGGGAGGGGGACAGGGCAAAGTGTCCCCCAGAAATAAATCTGGCAGTGGGTTTGGGGGGATTTCAGGTGTTTTGGGGGGCTGGAGCAGCCACCACCTGCTGCTGGGATGTGGATGCACAAATCTCCACTTTAGGCTCATTTTTGAGGGGAGGACATGGAAATTTTGCAGCAGTTGGGGTTCAGGGTTGGATGGGACATCGTGCGAGGTGTCTGGGGGAGCGCAGCCCCAAATTCATCTTAGAGATCCCCAAATCCACCCCAAATCCACCCCAAATCCCCCCCAGTCCTGACCAACCCTCTCTACACAGCCCCGAGACCCCCAAATCGTTTATAATGGCCCCAAACCCGCTCAGGGAGCCTCGAATCCACTCAGAAGATCCCACATTTCGCCGTGGGAACCTCAAATTCTCATGCCAGGCTCTAAAACCCTCACAGAAGCCCCAACAGCCTCAGATAACCCCCAAAATTTCCTCATAGCAGCATCCAGACCCCTCGCAGAGCCACAAGCGTCCTCCTGAAGGCCCCAAATGACCTCAGACAACCCCAAAACCTCACGGAAAGTCCCAAATCTCCAAGAAAGATCCCAAATCAGCCCATGGTAGCCTCGTATCGCCCCAAAGAGCCTCCTCATCCTCTGAGACGACCCCAAATGCCCGCACAAAACCCCCGGAGGGCCTCGCGGTGCCCCCCCACCCTCTCAGACGACCCCAGATTCCCTCGCAGAACTCCCGTATCCCCTCGCGGCGACCCCTCCACCCGTTCAGGCGGCCACAAATCCGCTCAGCGGCGCCTCGCAGGCCCCACCCCCGCCCTCTCTCCCCTCAGGCCGAGCTCCCCCCGGGCGCGGCGCGGCCCCGCTCACCCCCATAATGGCGGCGGCGGCGGCTCCTCACGGCGCGGGGGGCGCGGGGGGTCTGAGGGGGCGCGCGCGGGGGGCGCGCTATTTATACGGGGGGGGGCGGGAAGGGGGGGCGGAGCGCGAAGCGCGCGAGCCCTCGGCCAATGCGCAGGCGCGGAGGGGAGAGGGGCGGGGCGAGGGGGCGGTGGCGCGGGCGGGGCCGGCACGCGTGCGTGGAAAGGGAGCGGGAAGGGCGGGGAACGGGCTCGTGGCCTCGGCGCCGGGCGCGAAGGCGGCTCGGCGCTGATTGGCTGAGAGTGGAGGGGGCGGGAGCGCGCGAGGCCACGCCCAGTGCGCTGAGGGGAGTGGGGCCGCCATTGTGGGAGCGGGGGTCTCAGGGAGCGCGGCGGGGTCCTAAACCGGCCCCACAGAGCCCGGTACCACCCCACAGATCCAGGTACGGCCCCACAGAGCCCGGTACCACCCCACAGATCCAGGTACGGCCCCACAGAGCCCGGTACCACCCCACAGATCCAGGTACGGCCCCACAGAGCCCGGTACCACCCCACAGATCCAGGTACGGCCCCACAGAGCCCGGTACCACCCCAGTACCACCCCACAGATCCAGGTACGGCCCCACAGAGCCCGGTACCACCCCACAGATCCAGGTACGGCCCCACAGAGCCCGGTACCACCCCACAGATCCAGGTACGGCCCCACAGAGCCGGGTACAGTCCTAAACCAGTCCCAGAGAGCCCGGTACCACCCCACAGATCCAGGTATGGCCCCACAGATCTGGGTACGCCCCTAAACGAGTCCCAGAGAGGCTGGTACGGCCCCACAGAGCCCAGCACGGCCCTAAACCAGTACCAGAGAGCCGGGCACGGCCCTATAGATCCATGTACAGCCCCAGAGATCCCAGTACTGCCCCATAGATCCGTATACAGCCCCAGAGATTCCGGAATGGCCCTAAACTGGTCCCACAGAGCCCAGTATGGACTGACGGAGTCCAGTTTGTCACACAGATCTGCCCCACAGCCCTTGGTCCACCCCATAACCCAGCCCCACAGCCCACCCCACAGCCCTGAGCCAGCCCCACACCCTCCCGCAATGGGGTCACCCCACAGAACACAGTGGGGCACCCCCAGGTGGAAGGGGGTGATGGGGGTGTGGGGCAGCCCCACAGTGTGTGACAGAGGGTGGGAATCGCCATGGGCATCGCCCCACATGGGGACAGACCTCAGCCCCAGAGAGGGACAGACCCCAGCCCCACATGGGGACAGACCCCAGCCCCACACATGGTCAGACCCCAGCCCCACATGGGGACAGACCCCAGCCCCACACAGGGTCAGACCTCAGCCCCAGAGAGGGACAGACCCCAGCCCCACATGGGGACAGACCCCAGCCCCACACAGGGTCAGACCCCAGCCCCACACAGGGACAGACCCCAGCCCCACACAGATATAGACCCCAGCCCCAGAGAGGGTCAGACCCCAGCCCCATAACACCCCCCTGACCCCCCAGCTCCCCAGCAGGTCCAGCCCCCGCCCGCAGCAGCCCCTGACCCGCAGCCCCTTTGTTCCCCCGGCCCCCCCCGCGAGGCTTCCAGCCCCACAGCCGCTCCCCGCTCGCCCCCCGGGCCCCCCCGAGCCCCCCGAGGCGGCGCGGAGGGGTACGGGGGGCGGGGGGGCCGTGCTGAGGCCGGGGGAGCTGGAACTACTTTGGCACCGGGAGGCGGCGGCAGCGGCCGGCGGCGCTTTGTGCGGGCTCGGCGGGCTCGGGACCCCCGGCACGGCACCCCCGGCCGGGACCCCTCCCCTAAAGCCGCTCTGCTTCGCCCCCTCCCCAGCCGGGGGTGCTCCTCCTTTCGGGGGAGGGACCCTCCCGTCCGCCCCGCGTCCTCCCCCCTCCCCAAATTCCCACGCCCCCTCCCCAAACCCCCCGCGCTCGGGTTAAAGTTTGGCGGGGGGCGCCGGGGCCGAGCCCCTCCCCCGCGGGGACCCCCGGGGGGCTCGGGGGGCTTCCCCGCGCCGCCCCCCCCGGGCGATGCCGTCGGTGATGGAGAAGCCCTCGGGGATCCTGTCCCGCAGCCGGGCCAAGGCGGGGGGCGGCGCGGGGCCCCCCCACTCCGAGGACGAGGCCAGCGAGGACGAGCACGCCCACGGTGAGTGACCCCCTCCCCAAAAATAACCCCCCCCTCCTCACCTGCGTGCCCCCCACCCCCGGGACCCCCCCCCAAAACCACGCCGTGTCGGGGACACCGCGCTCGCCCCACGTGTTTATTTTGGGTGGGGGGGGAAACAGCGCTCGCGTCACCCCCCCACCTCCCCCCCCTCCGTGGGGTTTGGGTGGGTGGGGGGGACACACGGGGACACGGGGGGGGAACAAAGCCCCGTCCCCATTGTCCCCGGCCGCCCGCGTGTGCGCGGCCACAGCTTTGTTCGCCGGCGGGGAGGGGGCTCGGCCGCGGGCCCCCCCCTCTGGCAGCCCCGGGGGGGGCGGTGCGGACCCCCCGCCCCCCCGGTAAGCCCCGGCCCCCTGTGCCCCTCCCTGCCCGCAGACAGCATGATCCGGGTGGGGGCCGACTACCAGGCGGTGATTCCCGACTGCAAACCAGGTACGGGGCTTTGGGGAGGGGGCGCGGGGCTCCAGGGGGGTGGTCCCCCCCCCCCCAAACCCCGTGTGACCCCCCCCGTGCCCCCCCCAGAGAGCCCCGCTCGCTACAGCAACAAGGAGCTGAAGGGGATGCTGGTGTGGGCCCCCAACCACTGCGTGTCCGACGCCAAACGTGAGCCCCCTCCGTGGGAGTGGGGGGCTCGGACCCCCCGGGACCCCCCTCGACCTGCCCGTGACACCCCCCCACCCCCTGCATGCCCCCACAACCGCCCCTCTCATCCCCCAAAACTCCTCCTTTCTCCCCCCAACCCCTCTTTGCCCTCTCCTTGACCCCTTCCAACCCTCCCAACTCCCCTTTTTACCCCCTTAACTCCTCCTTTACCCCCAAAACCTCTCCATACACCCCCAAAGCCTCTCCAAATCCCCCCAAAACCTCTCAAAATCCCCCCAAAACCTCTCCATATCCCCCCAAAACCTCTCAAAATCCCCCCAAAACCTCTCCAAATCCCCCCAAACCCCTGTCAGTCCTCCAAAACCCCTCCAAACCCCATCCAAAACTCCTCCAAACCTACCCAAAACCTCTCTCGCTCCCCCAAAACCCCTCCAAACCCCCCAAAACTCCCCCAAGCCCCCCCAAAACCCCTCCATAAACCCCCCAAACCCCTTCAAGCCCCCACAAACCCCTCTCACCCCCCAATCCCCTCTCCCCCAGTGGACAGGTACATCGCCATGGCCAAGGACAAGCACGGCTACAACATCGAGCAGGTGCCGCGTCCCCCTCCCCACAAACCCCCCTGGGCCGCCCCCAAAACCCCTCCTGAGCCCCCCGGGGCGCCCCCAAAAGCCCCCCTGACCCCCCCCGCGCCCCCTGCCCAGGCTCTGGGGATGCTGCTGTGGCACAAACACGACGTGGAGAAGTCCTTGGCCGACCTGGCCAACTTCACTCCCTTCCCCGACGAGTGGACGGTGGAGGACAAGGTGCTGTTCGAGCAGGCCTTCAGCTTCCACGGCAAGAGCTTCGCCCGCATCCAGCAGATGGTGAGACCCCTCCCCAAAATCTGACCCCCAAACCCCCAGGGAGGGCAGCACGGAGCGGCCCCCCCCGCCCCAGAGCGGTTGGATCGGTCCCGGTTTGAGACTTTTTGGGGTTTTTTTGGGGCTTTTTGGGTTTTTTTTGGGCTTTTTGGGTTTTTTTTGGGGTTTTTTGAAGGTGCTGTCGCTCCTGTGGGACCCCCAGGGTGTCACCCAGGGAGTTTTGGGGGGTCTGGGGGGGTCACAGGACCCTCGTGGGGATGAGGAGGTGCCACCCCCTTACTCCCCCCTCGATAGGAGATGGTACATCCCACCTCTGTTGTGTCCCCCCCCCACCCACCAGGTGGTGCCTTCCCCCCATTTCTGGGGGTTCCCCCTGATTTTGGGGGTCCCAACCCCCCCATTTTTCAGGTTTCCGTTGCCATTTCCTCCTTTCCTATTTCCAGGGGTTTCTGCTGCTCCGTTTTTAGGGGTTTTCCCCTTTTTTTGTGGGTTTGCCTCTCCCCATCTCAGGGGTCTTCCTGCGCCTTTTCCCCCCCATTTTTAGGGGTGACCTCTCCTTTCCCTCACCTCTCACCCCATCCTTGAGACTAAATCACCCCAAAACTCCCCCTTTTATCCCCCCAAACCCCCTCTGTGCCCCCCAGCTCCCGGACAAGCTCATTCCCAGCCTGGTTAAATATTATTATTCCTGGAAGAAAACCCGGTCCCGCACCAGCGTCATGGACCGCCAGGCGCGGCGCCTGCTGGGCCGCCGGGACCGCGACGACAGGTACGGCGCCCCAAATCCCACCTGGACCCCCCAAAAACCCACCCTGAACCTCCCAAAAACCCACCCTGCGCCCCCAAATCCCACCTGGACCCCCCAAAAACCCACCCTGCACCCCCAAATCCCACCTGGACCCCCCAAAAACCCACCCTGCACCTCCAAATCCCACCTGGACCCCCCAAAAACCCACCCTGAACCTCCCAAATCCCACCTGGACCCCAAGAAACCTCCCCAAATCCCACCTGGACCCCCCAAAAACCCACCCTGCACCTCCAAATCCCACCTGGACCCCCCAAAAACCCACCCTGCACCCCCAAATCCCACCTGGACCCCCCAAAAACCCACCCTGGACCTCCCAAATCCCACCTGGACCCCCCAAAAACCCACCCTGCACCCTCAAATCCCACCTGGACCCCCCAAAAACCCACCCTGCACCCCCAGATCCCACCTGGACCCCCCAGAAACCTCCCCAAATCCCACCTGGACCCCCCAAAAACCCACCCTGGACCTCCCAAATCCCACCTGGACCCCCCAAAAACCCACCCTGGACCCCCAAATCCCACCTGGACCCCTCAAAAACCCACCCTGTGCCCCCAAATCCCACCTGGACCCCCCAAAAACCTACCCTGCACCCCCAAATCCCACCTGGACCCCCCAAAAACCCACCCTGCACCCCCAAATCCCACCTGGACCCCCCAAAAACCCACCCTGCACCCCCAAATCCCACCTGGACCCCCCAAAAACCCACCCTGGACCTCCCAAATCCCACCTGGACCCCCCAAAAACCCACCCTGCGCCCCCAAATCCCACCTGGACCCCCCAGAAACCCACCCTGCACCCCCAAATCCCACCTGGACCCCCCAGAAACCCACCCTGCACCCCCAAATCCCACCTGGACCCCCCAAAAACCCACCCTGGACCTCCCAAATCCCACCTGGACCCCCCAAAAACCCACCCTGTGCCCCCAAATCCCACCTGGACCCCCCAAAAACCCACCCTGGACCTCCCAAATCCCACCTGGACTCCAAGAAACCTCCCCAAATCCCACCCTGAACCCCAAAAACCTCCCCAAACCACCCAAATTCCACTCTGAACCCCCAAAAACCTCCCCAAATCCCATCTGGACCCCAAAAACCCACCCTGGACCCCCAAAAACCTCCCCAAACCACCCAAATCCCACTCTGGACCCCCAGATCCCACCCTGAGCCCCCAAAACCCCCAAAAACCTCCCCAAACCACCTAAATCCCACCCTGGACCCCCAAATCCCACCCTGAACCCCCAAAACCTCCCCAGATCCCACCCTGAACCCCCCAAATCCCCCAAAATCCCACCCTGCACCCCCCAAACCCCCCCAAGCCCCCGGCTCACCTCTGGCCCCGCAGCAACGACGAGACCGACGAGCAGCGACCCAACCCCGACGGGGACGTGGAGCCCCCAGACCCCAAAAAAGAGGTTTGGGGGGCACGGGGGGGTTTGGGGGGGGTTGTCAAGGGTGGGGTGAGCGGGAAAAGGAGGAAAATGGGGGGAAACCCCCAAATTATGGGGCCAGACCCCCAAAAAATGGGGGAGAATCCCTAAAAATGAGGAGAGAGGAGCTTGGGGGGGTGGGGACTCTAAAGACGGTCTGGGAACCCCAAAATTCGGGGGGATCTTTTGGGGGGACCCCTGAAAACAACGAGGGGGAGCTGGGGGGGGGTTGGGACACCCCAAAAATTGGGGGAAACCCCCAGAAATGGGGCAGGGGGGGGAGCAGGGCTGGGGCGGGACATACCAAGTCTGGGGTGGTCAGGGGGGGGGTCAGGGGGGGGGTTTCCCCAGCCGTAACCAAGGGAACCAATTAAACCAATTAACGGGCGGAGCCGATTAACGAGCCGGGCTAATCGCAGCCGTGCTGCCCCAAGGCGGGGCCGCGCAAGGAGCCCCAGTACCGGCACCACCCCCCGGCGCGGCAGCGGCGCCGTCCCCCCCGCGGGATGCGCCTGAGCCGCGAGGACGTGGCCGAGGTGACGGCCAACCCCGACCTGGGCGCGCGGGCCCTGCGCCAGCTCGACTGCCAGCTGGTGGCCCTCAAACGGCAGGTGAGCCCCGGGACACCCCCCCGGGGCACCCCCAAACCCGCGGGGACCCCCCCAGGGGTGAGCCCTCGCTGCCCCCTCCCCGCTCCCGCAGGTGCAGCGCATCAAGCAGATCAACAGCGGCCTCCGGCAGGCGCTGGACGGGGGCCTGGAGGGGCTGCGGCCGCCCGAGGTGGGTCCTGGTGTGCCCCACGGTGTCCCCACGCTGTCCCCACAGTGTCCCCACGCTGTCCCCAGAGTGTCCCCGCGGCAGCCCCAGCCGTGTCCCCTCCGTCCCCCAAAATCTCCTCCCGTCACCCCCCAGGGCAGCAGCAAGTTCAGCTCGCGCTGGACCACGGACGAGCAGCTGCTGGTGGTGCAGGGTGAGTGTCCCCGCCTGGTTAGCCTGGTTAGCCTGGTTAGCCTGGTTAGCCTCGTTAGCCTGGCTAGCCTGGTTAGCCTGGTTAGCCTGGTTAGCCTGGTTAGCCTGGCTAGCCTGGTTAGCTTCGTTAGCCTGGTTAGCCTGGTTAGCCTGGTTAGCCTGGTTAGCCTGGTTAGCCTCAATAGCCTGGTTAGCCTGGTTAGCCTGGTTAGCCTGGTTAGCCTGGTTAACCTCGTTAGCCTGGTTAGCCTGGTTAGCCTCGTTAGCCTGGTTAGCCTGGTTAGCCTCGTTAGCCTGGTTAGCCTGGTTAGCCTGGTTAGCCTGGTTAACGCGAGCATCCCTCACGGCCTGTCCCTCCCGCCGTGCCCCCAGCCCTGCGCCGTTACGGCCGCGATTTCCCGGCCGTGGCGGCCGTGCTGGGCAACAAAACGGCGGCGCAGGTTCGGAGCTTCGTGCTGGGCCCGCGGCGCCGCCTGGGGCTGGAGCGGCTCCTGCAGCAGCGCCAGGGCCCGGGGGAGCCCCCGCCGGCCCCGCCCGGGGAGCGCCCCCAGCCCGAGGAGGAGGAGGAGGAGGTGAGGAGGGGCGGGGGCGGGGGCTGGGGGCGGCTCCCAGCTGGGAACTGGTGCCGGTGCCGGTCCCGGTGCCAGCCCCGATCCTGGACTGGTCCCGGTTCCACATCAGGGCCTGTCCCACACCCTGCACGCACAGTGACCCCATCCCAATTAATCGATCGATCAATCAATCACACCCCAATCAATCATTGCCCCACACACACCACAGCCCTGCCCCACCCCCCTGCCTCCCACCCCCTCCTCAGACCCAGGCCCTGTCCTGGACTCACCCACACCCCAACACTGCCCAGCCCCGCCCACCGCAGCCCCACCCAATCCCTGCCCCACCCACTGCAGCCCCACCCAATTCCAGCCCCACCCAATCCCAGCCCTGCCCACCGCAGCCCCACCCAATCCCTGCCCCACCCACTGCAGCCCCACCCAATCCCAGCCCTGCCCACCGCAGCCCCACCCAATCCCTGCCCCACCCACTGAAGCCCCACCCAATTCCATCCCCACCCAATCCTCGCCCCACCCACTGCAGCCCCACCCTGACCCCACCCAATCCCTGCCCCACCCTAACCCCGCCCAATCCCTGCCCCACCCAATCCCAGCCCCACCTTTCTCTCCACAGGTGCAGATCACGGGCGTGTCCCGCCCAGCCCCGCCCCTGCTGCCCTCCTCGGCCCCGCCCCCTGGTGCGTCACCGCCCCCCTCGCGCCCACCGGCCCCGCCCCCTCTGCTGCGCCCGGCCCCGCCCCTGGCCCCGCCCCCTGCACTCCCGCGGCCGCCGCCCCCCCTCCAGCCCGGCCGGGCCCCGCCCCCGCTGCTCCGCCCCGGCCCCGCCCCTGCCGCAAGGCCACGCCCCCCGGCTGCTGGCCACGCCCCTCCCCGCTGAGCGCCCCCGGTCCCGGGGGTCCCGGGGGGTCCCCGTTTGCAATAAAGGTATTTTACTACACTGGGAGCACTGGTGTGTACTGGGAGCTCTGGGGTGTGCTGGGTTACACTGGGAGCACTGGGTTACACTGGGAGCACTGGGTTACACTGGGAGCTGTGGTTTGTACTGGGAGCTCTGGGGTGTGCTGGGTTACACTGGGTTGTACTGGGAGCTCTGGTTTGTACTGGGAGCTCTGGTTTGTACTGGGAGCTCTGCGGTGTACTGGGTTACACTGGGTTACACTGGGAGCTCTGGTTTGTACTGGGAGCACTGGTTTGTACTGGGAGCACTGGGTTACACTGGGAGCACTGGGTTACACTGGGAGCTCTGGTTTGTACTGGGTTACACTGGGTTACACTGGGAGCTCTGGTGTGTACTGGGAGCACTGGGGTGTGCTGGGTTACACTGGGTTGTACTGGGAGCTCTGTTTTTTACTGGGAGCACTGGGGTTACACTGGGAGCTTTGGTTTGTACTGGGAGCTCTGTTTTTTACTGGGAGCTCTGGTTTTTACTGGGAGCTCTGGGATTCCCCCTCGAGCACCACTCGGAGGCCGCGGATCTTTCTGGAAAGTTTTTAATTAGAACCTGGAAAATCCACCGCGGAGGGGGCGTGGCCTGGGATTGGCCCCTCCCCCGGAGTGTCCCCGCCCCCAGGGGCGGTGCCTGGGGCGGGGCTACAGCAGGACAAAAAAAGGGGGGGGGGGAGGGGACGCCCCACCCCCACCCCGGAGCCACCCCCGGCAGCAGCAGCGCCCCCGCCCCTCCCCCCCCCGGGGCCTTCCTGAGTGCGGGGGGAGGGGACACCCCTGTCCCCAAGGGGGGAGGGGCAGGGACGCGCCCCACCCCCCCTAAGGCCACCGAGGGGCCCTGGGGGAGCCCCGGACTGGCCCCGTGTCCCCCCGGTAAGGCTCGGGGACACCGGGGTGTCCCCACGCGGCCCTGGGCCCCCCCCAGCTGTTCCTGAGCCACCCACAGTGTCCCCAAGGGCCACCCACGGTGTCCCCACGTCCTCCCGAGGCCCAGGACCCCCCCATGGGGGCCACTCCTGTCCCCAGAGGCCCCTGGGCCCCCCGGCTGTGTCCCCGTCCTCACACGGGCCGTGCTCCCCCTCCCCGACGGTGCCCCCAGGTCCCTGGGCCACCCTGGATGTCCCCAGCAGGTCCCAGGGTCCCCCTGAAACCCCGGCCCTTGTCCCCAAAGGCCCATCCGGGATGTCCCCACATCCTCACGAGGCCCTGGACACCACGGGACAAACCCGGGGGGTCCCGGCAGGGCGACCCCAGAGGTCCCAGCCCCACCCATGGGGACACACCTGGACCCACAGGAGGTCCCAGCCCCACCCATGGGGACACACCTGGACCCACAGGAGGTCCCAGCCCCACCATGGGGACACACCTGGACCCACAGGAGGTCCCAGCCCCACCATGGGGACACACCTGGACCCACAGGAGGTCCCAGCCCCACCATGGGGACACACCTGGACCCTCGGAGCTCCCGCCAGGTGAGCCCCAGGTGAGGTCCCGGCTCCATCCCCGTGGGCCGGGTTCAGCCGTGAGTTCTCCCAGGTCCATCCTGGACATCCCAGGTCCATCCAGGAGCTCCAGGGCCCACCCCGGGAGGTTCCCTGGGGCCGCCAGGTCCATCCAGGAGCTCCTGGATCCATCCAGGACATCCCCACAAAGGCCTGGAGCGTGCCCGAGGTCCATCCAGGAGCCCCCGAGGTCCATCCCGGCGCTCCCGTGGCCGTCCCCGCCGTGTCCGTGGCTCGCGGCCGGAGCTCGGCGGCCACCTCAGAGGCACTCCCGGGTCGCCGTGTCCGCGGCCGGCGGCCGGAGCTCGGCGGCCGCCTCGGGGCCGCTCCCGGCTGGCCGTGTCCGTGTCCCCGGAGCCGCTCCCGGGCGACCCCTCCGGCCCCGTCCTCGTCCCGCGGCCGCCGGGCGGCGCCGGAGCCGGCGGCGGGCGGCCGCGGCTCAGAGCTTGAGCTCGTTGGCCACCTTGGAGGCGATGTTCTTGAAGGCCATGGAGGTGCCGGCGATGCGCTTGAAGCGGACGCCGTTGAGCGAGAGCCGGGGCAGTTTGCACACCTCCATCTCCCACTGCACGAAGGAGTCGTGGCCGGGCGCGCCGTGGGCGCAGAGCAGCACGAAGCGCTCCTGGGGCTCGCAGCGGCAGCTGTTGGCGTCCAGCACCTTGCGGATCTCGCGCAGCATCTCCCCGGGCTCCAGGGAGCTCGTGGTCTTCATGCTCCAGGTGAAGCGCAGCGAGCGCGGCTTGGCGTCGCGGCCGCCGGCGTCGCGAGGGTCCTTCTCGGGGCCCACGGCGGGTCTGGGGGAACGGGGTGGGAGGGGGTCAGGGGGGCTCTGGGGGGTTCTGGGGGTCCCTGGGGGTCCTGGGGGTCCTGGGGGTCCTTCTCGGGGCCCACGGCGGGTCTGGGGGGAACGGGTGGGACAGGGTCAGGGGGGTCCTGGGGGTCCCTGGGGGTCCGTCTCGGGGCCCACGGCGGGTCTGGGGGGAACGGGTGGGACAGGGTCAGGGGGGCTCTGGGGGGTCCTGGGGGTCCTGGGGGTCCCTGGGGGTCCTGGGGGTCCTTCTCGGGGCCCACGGCGGGTCTGGGGGGAACGGGTGGGGCAGGGGTAGGGGGGTTCTGGGGGGTCCTGGGGGTCCTGGGGGTCCTTCTCAGGGGTCTGGGGGGGAAACGGGGTGGGAGGGGATTAGGGGGGGTCCCTCTCGGGGGTCTGGGGCGGCACCATGGGGTCACCAGGGGGGTTGGTGGCCCCGGGAGAGGTGGGGCCACCGTGGGAAAGCTGTGCTGGGTCACAGGGACGGCACCTGGGCCCTGGGGACAAAGGGGTGGCCCTGGAGGTGTGGGGAGCCCAGGGGTGTCCCCAGGGTGTCCCCAGGGGTGTCCCCAGGGTGTCCCCAGGGTGTCCCCATATCCCCAGGGTGTCCCGAGGGTGTCCCCAGGCTGTTCCCAGGGTGTCCCCATGTCTCCAGGCTGTCCCCAGGTGTCCCCAGTGTCCCCACTCACCTGAGGGTCTCCACCCTCTCCTTGCTCTCGGGCTCGTGGGGGTTCCTCGGGAGACAAAAGGGGCCGAGATCAGTCGGGGGGGGCTGGGGGGGGGGTCACAGCCCCTCCCCCACCCCCCAGGGGACCCAGGGGGCACAGACAGCACCGGGGGGGGCGGGGGGGACACACGGACACACGGGGGGGACACACGGACACGGGGGGACACACGGACACACCAGGGGGACACACGGACACACCGGGGGACACACGTGGGGGGGACGAGGACAGACGGACGAGCAGGGCCGGGGGGGCCATGCGGGGCCGTGCAGCACTGGGGAGGGGCCGGGGGGGGATTGGGGGGTCCCTGGGGGGGTTTTGGGGGGCCCTGGGGGGGTTTGGGGGCCCTGGGGGTGCCATGCGGGGGGGACCCAGCGTCCGGCGCGGCCCTACCTTCTGGCAAACCTGAAAGACAGATTTCTACAAAGACAAACAGAAGAGAAGGGGGCGTTGGGGGGGGAGGGGCCGGGACAGAGCCACCCCTCCCCCCCCCCCGTGACCCCCCCCAAAACCCCCCAGAGACCCCTGAGAGGGGGAGGGGAGGGGGGCAGTGGGGTCCCCCAGCCCCCCACCCCAGCTCTGTGGGGACAGAGGGACAGGAGGGGACAGGAGGGGACACGGGGGGTCCCCAGTGGGACACAGGGAGTCCCCAGTGGGACATGGGGGGGACACGGGGGGTCCCCAGGAGGATTAGTGGGGGCACAGGAAGGGAGGTGGGGGTCCCTGAGGGGACAGTGCAGGGGACAGGAGGGGACACAGAGGGAGGAGAGGAAGAAAAGCCCTGAGAACACCACGGGGACACCCTGAGGGGACAGAGAAACACAGAGCGGGGACAAGGGGACACCGAGGAGGGGTCAGAGGGGACAGAGAATCCCTGGAGCACCGAGGGGACACCGAGGGGACACTCAGGGGACATTGAGGGGACACTCAGGGGACACCAAGGGGACATTGAGGGGACACTGAGGGGACACCGAGGGGACAGCCCAGGACACACAGAGGGGAGCACACCGAGAGGACACAGCGAGGGGACACCGGGGGACAGTGAGAGCCCAGCACACAGCGGGGGGACACATCCAGGAGCGGGGGGCGCAGGGGTGGCCCCGGGGCGGGGCGGGCGTGCCGCGTGTGCCGCTCACCTGCGCACGAACTTGGAGGTGAACTTGCTGAAGAGGCTGGCGGAGGGGCCGCGCCGGCCCTGGCTGGCGCCCGAGGGGGAGGCGGGCGGGGGCAGCCCGGGGGGCAGCGCGTAGGGCAGGGGGTCCCGGGGGTCCCGGGGGGCGCGGAGCTGCCCGGCGTGGAAGGTGCTGCGGCTCGAGACCCCCCGAGGGAAGCTCGGCCGCTCCCCCGGGCCCTGGCTCACGTTGTGGGCCGAGGGGGACGCTGCCGGCACCCGGGGGGGGGCCCCGCTGTGGGGGGACACGGGGGTCAGGGGGGGACACGGGGGTGGGGGACACCCCTGAGCCCCCCCCCACGGCAAGCGGGGACACCCCCAGACCCCCAAAAAGGGGACACTGCTGCCCCCAGGGACACCAGAGACCCCCGGGGAGCCCCTGTGGGAGCTGAACGTGGGAATGGGGGCCCGGGGGGGGTCACCCACCCCTCAGCCCCCCGGGAACCCCCCGGGGGGGTTTTGGGGAGGGTCCCACCTGTCCTTGCCGTTCTGCAGGGAGCTCTGGCCCAGGCTGGCGCGGTCCAGCAGCGGCGAGTTCCGGCTGCGCGTGGTGCCGGTGGAGAGGACGCTGTTCTGTGGGGGGACACGGGAAGGGGGCGCTGGGGGGGGGCAGCTGTCCCCAAACCCCCCCAGACCGCGGCCACTGGGACCTGGGGACCCTCCAGTGGGGACAACAACAGCCCCTCAGCGACCCCAGCCCCACCCTGGGGGACCCGGCTTTGAGTATCCCCCCCACTGCCCCCCGCCCTGAATGACAGAGCCCAAACCTGGGGGGCTCCGGGTGTTTGGGACCCCTCTCAGGACCCCTCCCCAAACCCGGGGGGCTCCAGGTGTTTGGGACCCCCCAATCCCAGCCCAAGACCCCTCCCCAAACCCAGGGGGCTCCGGGTGTTTGGGAGCCCCCCAGGACCCCTCCCCAAACCCAGGGGGGCTCTGGGTGTTTGGGACCCCCCAATCCCAGCCCAAGACCCCTCCCCAAACCCAGGGGGCTCCAGGTGTTTGGGAGCCCCCCAGGACCCCTCCCCAAACCCAGGGGGCTCCAGGTGTTTGGGACCCCCCAATCCCAGCCCAGGACCCCTCCCCAAACCCAGGGGCTCCGGCCCCCCCCGGTGTCCCCCCTGCACTGACCGTGGAGGGGGAGGGGGTTCCCTTGGAGCGCTCCAGGCCGGGCAGGGGGCTGGGGGGCACCTTGGCGGTGCTGCCGGCCCGGCGCCCCCCGCCCTCTTCCTCCCCTGCTCCTCCTCCTCCTCCTCCTCCTCCCCCCGCTCCTCGCTTGTTCTCCGCGTTGGCCGCCTGCGTTTTCTTGGAGTACGAGGCCGAGGTGGGGATGGAGAGCCCGGCTGGGGGTGGGAGGGGGGCTCAGGGATGGGGGTCCTCAAACCGGGACCCCTCCCTTCCTCCTCACCCCGTCCTTACCCGGGGATCCCACCCCGCTGCCCCCCAAACCCTCCCCGGGGGGGTCTGGGGCCCCCAATTCCCACCCCACGGGGACTTGGGGGTCTGGGCACCCCCATTCCCACCCCACGGGGACCCCCACTCCCCGAGGGGCCCCAGCTCCCCCTTCCTGGCCCCACAAAGCCCCCCCAGCATCCCGGACACCCCACTGCTGAGGGCTCCCCGCTCCCACAGACCCCCCCAATTGGGTCTGGGGGCTCACCCTGGTCGCTGACCCCCCCAATTGGGTCTGGGGGCTCACCCTGGTCGCTGACCCCCCCAATTGGGTCTGGGGGCTCACCCTGGTCGCTGACACCCCCCCAATTGGGTCTGGGGGCTCACCCTGGTCGCTGACACCCCCCCAATTGGGTCTGGGGGCTCACCCTGGTCGCTGACCCCCCCAATTGGGTCTGGGGGCTCACCCTGGTCGCTGACACCCCCCCAATTGGGTCTGGGGGCTCACCCTGGTCGCTGACGCGCCGTTTGGGGTTGGCCGAGACGCTGCGCTGGACCTTGTGGGCGGGGGAGGGGCCCGAGCTGTTGGCCACCTCCGGGGCCACCCGCGGCTTCAGGGACAGGTTCTCCTCCAGCTGGGGACACGGGGACATGTGGGGACATGTGGGGACAGGGACAGGGCATGGCAGGGAGGATGGTGTCCCCTCAGTGTCCCCTCAGTGTCCCCTCAGTGTCCCCACGTCCCTGCTCGTGTCCCTCCTTGTCCCCACGGCCCCTCAGTCCATCCGTGTTCCTCGTGTCCCCGTGTCACCTCAGTGTCCCCGTGTCCCCTCACCGTCACATGTCAGCGATGCCACACCGTCAGTGTCCCCTTGTCACCGTGTCCCCTCACCCTGACACCGTGTCACCCTGACACTGTGTCACCCTGACACTGTGTCACCCTGACACCCTGACACCGTGTCACCCCTGTCACCCTGACACCGTGTCACCCTGACACCGTCTCACCCCTGTCACCCTGACACCCTGACACCGTGTCACCCTGACACCGTGTCACCCTATCACCATGTCACCCTGGTACCACGTCCCCTCCTCGTCCCCTTGTTCTCACTGTCCCCTCAACCCCTCCCCTCCTCATGGTCCCTGTCCCCACAGTGTCCCTGCTGTCCCCCCATGTCCCTGCTGTCCCCCGGTGTCCCCCACCTCGGAGCTCTTGTGGTCCAGCAGCAGGTACATGGCCATCACCCCAATGTCCCCCCATGTCCCCAATGTCCCCTGGTGTCCCCCGGTGTCCCCCCACTGTCCCCCATGTCCCCCGATGTCCCCGATGTCCCCGGTGTCCCCCGGTGTCCCCACACCTCGGAGCTCTTGTGGTCCAGCAGCAGGTACGTGGCCATCACCCCAATGTCCCCCCATGTCCCCAGTGTCCCCCCATGTCCCCCACTGTCCCCCATGTCCCCCGGTGTCCCCCGGTGTCCCCACACCTCGGAGCTCTTGTGGTCCAGCAGCAGGTACGTGGCCATCACCCCAATGTCCCCCCATGTCCCCCATGTCCCCAGTGTCCCCCCGTGTCCCCCGGTGTCCCCCCGATGTCCCCGATGTCCCCGGTGTCCCCACACCTCGGAGCTCTTGTGGTCCAGCAGCAGGTACGTGGCCATCACCCCAATGTCCCCCCATGTCCCCCATGTCCCCAGTGTCCCCCCGTGTCCCCCGGTGTCCCCCCGATGTCCCCGATGTCCCCGATGTCCCCGGTGTCCCCACACCTCGGAGCTCTTGTGGTCCAGCAGCAGGTATGTGGCCATCACCTCGTTGTACTTCTGCCCCACCAGCGACTCCTGGATCTCCTCCCGCGTGTAGCCCATGGACACCATCAGCTCTGGGGGGGACAGGGCCCTCAGCCGGGGGGGACAGGGGGGTCCCCGTGTCCCCAGAGGTCACCCCGGGGGTCCCACCTGTCCTGCGGGGGTCCTTGTAGTCAGGCACGGGCTCCATGTAGGGCTTGAGCTCGTCGTCCTCGTGGCCCACGTTCATCCAGCGGTCCTTCATGATTTGCTGGGGGCACAAGGGGGGCTCAGGGGGGTCGGGGTCACCTCTGGGGACACTTTGGGGGCGGGAAAAGATCCTGGGGGTGACGGGGAGGGAACCCAGAAGCTCTTGGGGTGCTCTGGAGGTTCCCAGAGCCACGCCGGGGGGTCCCAGGGTGAGGTTGGGGTGTCCCCAGAACTCCTGGGGTGGCACTTGGGGGTGTCCAGGCCCACGCTGGGGGTCCCTGGACAAAGTTGGGGGTCCCAGGACAAAGTTGGGGGTCCCAGGACGATGTTGGGGGTCCCAGGACCATGTTGGGGTGTCCCCTCACCTCCAGGGTGCCCCTCTTGGTGGGGTTGAGGATGAGGAACTTCTTGAGGAGGTTCTCACAATCCGTGGACATGTAAAAGGGGATCCGGTACTTCCCCCGCAGCACCCGCTCCCGCAGCTCCTGCAGCCCCAAAAACAGACATGGGCACCCCGAAACCTCCTGAGAGACCTCCAAACCACCTGTGAGACCCCAAAACCTCCTGAGAGACCCCCAAAACCTCCTGAGAGACCCCCAAAACCTCCTGAGAGACCCCCAGATCCACCTGAGAGACCCCCAGATCACCTGTGGGCACCCCAAAACCTCCTGAGAGACCTCCAAACCACCTGTGAGACCCCAAAACCACCCGAGTGACCCCAAAACCTCCTGAGAGACCCCCAAACCACCTGTGAGACCCCAAAACCACCTGTGAGACCCCAAAGCCACCTGAGTGACCCCCAAACCACCCGTGGCCACCCCCAAAACCACCTGAGTGACCCCCAAAACCTCCTGAGTGACCCCCAAACCACCTGTGAGACCCCAAAACCACCTGTGAGACTCCAAAACCACCTGAGTGACCCCCAAAACCACCTGAGTGACCCCAAAACCACCTGAGTGACCCCAAAACCTCCTGAGTGACCCCCAAAACCACCCATGGCCACCCCCAAACCACCCGTGGCCACCCCCAAACCACCTGTGAGACCCCCAAACCACCTGTGAGACCCCAAAACCACCTGTGAGACCCCAAAGCCACCTGAGTGACCCCCAAAACCACCCGAGTGACCCCAAAACCACCTGAGTGACCCCCAAAACCACCCATGGCCACCCCCAAACCACCCATGGCCACCCCCAAACCACCTGTGAGACCCCAAAACCACCTGTGAGACCCCCAAACCACCTGAGTGACCCCCAAAACCACCCGAGTGACCCCCAAACCACCCGTGGCCACCCCAAAACCACCTGAGTGACCCCAAAACCACCCGAGTGACCCCCAAAACCACCTGAGTGACCCCAAAACCACCCGAGTGACCCCCAAACCACCCGTGGCCGCCCCCAAACGGCGCGAGGCGCCCCCAGCCCGTGCCCGTGCGCGCACCTTGAGGTTCTGCCCGTCGAAGGGCAGCGAGCCGCTGACCAGCGTGTACAGGATGACCCCCAGGCTCCACACGTCCACCTCGGGCCCGTCGTACTTCTTGCCCTGGAAGAGCTCGGGGGCGGCGTAGGGGGGCGACCCGCAGAACGTGTCCAGCTTGTTCCCGAAGGTGAACTCGTTGCTGAAGCCAAAATCGGCGATTTTGATGTTCATGTCGGCGTCCAGCAGCAGGTTCTCGGCCTGGCCACGGGAGGGAGAGCGCCCCGGGGGGGTTACCGGGGGTCTGGGGGGGGTTTGGGGGTGCTGGAACCTCTCTGGGGGTCCCAGGGGTGGCCAGGTGCTGTCCTGGAGGGTTCTGGGACCTACCCGGGAGGCTCAGGGATGTCGGGAGTTCTGTTCTGGGGGTCCCAGGGGGGGCTGGGGGCAATTTTGGGGGTCCCAGGGGGGTCTGGATGTTGTTCTGAGGGTCCCAGAAAGGTCTGGGTGTAATTCTGGGGGTCCCAGGGGTGTCTGGGTTTAATTTTGGGGGCCCCAGAGGTGCCTGGATGCTGCTCTGGGGGTTCTGGGGGGGTCTGGGTGCAATTCTGGGGGTCCCAGGGGTGCCTGGGTTTAATTTTGAGGGTCCCAGCAGTGTCTGGGTTTAATTTTGAGGGTCCCAGCAGTGTCTGGGTTTAATTTTGGGGGTCCCAGGGGGGGCTCCTCACCTTCAGGTCTCTGTGCACAATGAACTTCTGGTGGCAGTACTGCACGGCCGACACTATCTGCAGGACAGGGGGGTGTCAGGGGGGGCCCAGCCCAGCTGGGGGGCACAGGGACACCCCCAGCCCCCTTGGGGACCTGCTGGGGGGGGTCCCCAACCCCTTCAGGGGGGGTCAAACAGCAGCAGCCCCCCCAGACCTGTCGGAACTTCGCCCGGGCCTCCTTCTCCTTCATGCGCCCGTGGGCCACCAGGTAATCGAACACCTCACCTGGGGGGCAGGGGGGGGTGAGAGGCAGCCCAAGGTCACCCCCCCAACCCCTGGGACCCCCCAAAAACCCCCCCAAACCCCTGGGACCCCCCCAAAAACCCCCCCCAAACCCCTGGGACCCCCCAAAAACGCCCCACTCACCCCCACTGGCGTATTCCATGACGAGGTAAAGCGTCTTCTCCGTCTCGATCACCTCGAAGAGCTTCACTGCAAGGGGGGGGACGGGGGTTGGGGGACACCCCTGGGACCCCCCCGAGGGTGGGGGACACCCCCAGGGAGGGGTGGGGGAGCGGCTGAGGGGGATTTGGGGGGGTCTCACCTATGTTGGGGTGGTTCAAGACCTTCATTATTCGCACTTCCCGGAAGAGCTGGGAGGGACAGGGGGACGGGGGGATTTTGGGGGGTGTCAGAGACAACAATCTGCCATTTGTCACCCCAAAATCAGCTGTCACCCCCCCCCAGGGACACCCCTCACCTTCTGCAGGCTGGAGGAGTTGAGCTGCGTCTTGTCAATGATTTTCACGGCCACCTGCGAGGGGCACAGCGCGGTCAGAGGGTCCCCAGGGCTGTCCCCAAGCTTGGGTGGCACTTGCAGGGTGAGGAGCAGGGGGACAGGACTGTCCCCACGCCGTGGTGGCACTCCCAGAGTGAGAGGTGACAGGAGCAGCCCCAGGGCTGTCCCCACAGCGTGGTGGCACTCGTGGGATGAGGACGGAGAGCTTGGGACCATCCCTGTGCCACGGTGGCACTCCCAGGACACGGATCAGGACCCAGGAGTGTCCCCACGCCGTGGTGGCACCCACGGGGTGGGGACCAGCAGCCCATCCCTGTGGTGGCACCCACAGGACAAGGAGCAGGACCTAGAAGCGTCCCCACAGCACGGTGACAGTCACAGCTGAGGACAGGAAACTCCCTCCTGTGCCAGGTGGCACTCCCAGGGCAGGGACCAGAAGCCAGAGCTGTCCCCACAGCCCGGTGGCACCCACAGGACAAGGGCCGACCCCACACCACGGTGCCACCCGTGGGACGAGGACAAGGGGCCCAAACCTGCGGTGACAATCACAGGACCTGGGCCAGGAGCCCAGTCCTGTCCCCACGCTGTGGTGGCACTTCCAGGGCATGCACCAGCACCCAAAACTGTCCCCACGCTGTGGTGGCACCCACGGGACAAACACCAACAGCCAGAACTGTCCCCACGCTGTGGTGGCACTTCCAGGACAAGCACCAGCACCCAGAACTGTCCCCATGCTGTGGTGGCACTCACTGCTGGGGACAGGAAGCTCATCCCAGGGCAAGGGCCAGCTCGCAAAGCTGTCCCCACACCACGGTGGCACTCACGGAACAAAGACTGTCCCCACGCTGTGGTGGCACTTCCAGGACAAACACCAACACCCAGAACTGTCCCCATGGCACCCACAGGACAAGCACCACGAACCTGTCCCCACACCGTGGTGGCACTCACGGAATAAGGACTGTCCCCACGCTGTGGTGGCACTTCCAGGACAAACACCAACACCCAGAACTGTCCCCACGCTGTGGTGGCACCCACAGGACAAACACCACGAACCTGTCCCCACACCGTGGTGGCACTCCCAGCCTGTCCCCGTGCCACCCACAGACCCGTCCCGTCCCCGCGGTGTCCCCACGTCCCCCCACGCGCTGTCCCCGCGCCGGGACGGTGCCGCTCACCTCCTTGCCGGTCAGGACGTGCCGGGCCAGCTTGACCTTGGCGAAGTTGCCCTTGCCGATGGTTTTGAGGAGCCGGTAGTTGCCGATGTGGGGCTGCTCCTCGGCGGCCGTGCCGGCGTTCCGGCCCCGCAGCATGCTGGCCTTGCCGCCGCCCTTGCCCTCCACGGCGCCCGGCTGCGGGGACAGCGGGGACAGCGGGGCTGAGCTCGGGCCGGCCGCGTCCCCCCCCCGGGGGATGCCGGGGGGATCCGCGGGCTCCTGGAGGAGCCGGGAGCAAAGTCCGGAGCGGCGGAGCCGCGCCCGGCCCGGCGCCGCCCCCGATACCTGACGCAAGCGCCGCGGTTTCGGGCTGGGCCGCCAGGGTGGGAAGGGGCCGGGGGTGTCACCCCCGTCCCCGGGAGGGGACACGGCCACCCCGCTCCCCTCCCTAAAGCGGAGCCTCCAAACATCCAGGTTTTACCCCGAACGCAACCACCCCGACGGAGTTTCCACACCCCGGCCAAAAGCGGGGGGGCCGCCCCACAACGGCATCGCCACAAAGCCCCCTCTTCTCGCACCCCAAAAGCCGCCGTGGGGTCCCCCCCGAAGGTCACCGGGGCTTTGGGGACACTTTGGGGACACCGTGGGGGTGTTCCCTTTCGGGGAGCGAGGCCGGCGCGGTGTCCCCCCCCCGCCGGGGCTGTCACCGCTCGGGTGACACCGGAGATAACGGGAGCGCGTGAGCGGGCGGGGAAGCCGAGCCCAGCCCCCGCTCCCAGGTGGGATCTGGGGGCCCCCCCAAAACCCCCGCCGGGTTTATTTTTGTGGGGGCGCATCTTGGGGTGTCCCCCTCCCCCTCCGTGGGAAGGAAACCGCTGGCGGAAGCCATGGGGGAGGTGCCGGCGATGGCGCAACCGAACCCCGAGATTTGGGGGCAGAACGCGGTGTTTTGGGGCCTGGGGGGGGGGGGAACCGGAGTTTCCCCCTCCCCCAAAACCCAGCGCGGTGCTGTGGGAAAAGTGAAGGAAAACGGGAGTTTCTGCCAAAAAACTGCCGTGGCAACGGGGCGGGAGCGTGCGGAGCCATCTGGCCGCGCTGCCGGGATTCGCTCGGGCCCTGAGGCGGCACCGACGGCGGAGCCCCCGAACCCCCCCCGGGCGGGACCGGGGCAGCCCCGGTACCGGAACCCTCCCGGGCCTGCGGTGGCGGCAGGCGGGCGGCGCTCCGGGCGTTTCCCGGCTCCTCTTAGTGCCCGAGTGGCCAAAAACACGGCAAAACCGGCAAAGGAGGCACGGCCCGCACCGGGGGAAATGTCCCCGGCACCGCGGGGGGATCACCGGCACCGGGCACGGCAAGGGCGCGGTGGCGCTCGGTAACCAAAGCCCGGCGAGGCCGCGGAGCCCCTGCCGTGCCTCAGTTTCCCCATCCCGCCCGCCATGAGGGGACTCACCCTGGGCACCCCGAAGCGCCGGGAGCGGCGGGAGCGGGGTGGTGCCGGCGGGAGCCCCGCGGGACGCCGGGAGGGAGCGAGCGGGGACCGGCTCGACCGGTTGGGGCTGAGGCCGCAGCGGGACAGCGCGGGGTGGGGCCCGGGGAACACCTGGAGCGCCCGGGCGGGGAAAACGGGGCGGAAAAGGGGGGGAAAAATGGGGCGGAAAAGGGGAAAATGGGCAGCGGGAGAGTCCCGAGCGGAGCCGAAAGGTTGGGAATGACCATTGGGATCCCATTGGGAATGGCCATTGGAAATGACCATTGGGATCCCATTGGGAATGACCATTGGGAATGACCATTGGGAATGGCCATTGGGAATGACCATTGGGAATGACCATTGGGATCCCACTGGGAATGACCATTGGGAATGGCCATTGGGATCCCATTGGGAATGACCATTGGGAATGGCCATTGGGATCCCATTGGGAATGACCATTGGGAATGGCCATTGGGATCCCATTGGGAATGACCATTGGGAATGACCATTTGGATCCCACGGGGAATGACCATTGGGATCCCACTGGGAATGACCATTGGGAATGACCATTGGGATCCCATTGGGAATGGCCATTGGGAATAACCATTGGGATCCCATTGGGAATGACCATTGGGAATGACCATTGGGATCCCATTGGGAATGAACATTGGGAATGACCAGTGGGATCCCACTGGGAATGGCCATTGGGAATGACCAGTGGGATCCCATTGGGAATGACCAGTGGGATCCCATTGGGAATGACCATTGGGAATGGCCATTGGGATCCCATTGGGAATGACCATTAGGAATGACCATTGGGATCCCACTGGGATGGTGCGCGGTGATGTCACTGGATGAGCTGTGATGTCACCAGGCACGGTGTGATGTCACCGGGGCTGCAGTGATGTCACCAGGCGGGAGTGACGATCCCGCAGCCGCCCACGCCACCCAACCGGTGACAAGCGGTGGCGATGGGAGCGGCGCGGGTGACACCAGGGACGCTGTGACCGGGACCCCCGGCACGGCAGCCGGGCTGGCAGAGCTGCTTCGTGCGGCGCCGCTCAAATGTCAGCCAAATTTAGGTATTTTGGAAGATTTTCTTTTTTTTTTTTTAAAAAATCTCCAATCCCACCATATCAGGCTCAATGTGAGGGTGGAATTGGGGGCTGGTGGGGGGGGGGAGGCTGGGAAAGACCCCCCGATTTCGGCTGCTGGGGTTGGGGGAGATGCGCAGCCCCCCCCACACGGTGCTGCCGCCCCCTCCCCAAATCTTCCCAGCCAGGAATAATTTTCCTCTGGCGTTACATAACAGCGGATAAATAAGAGGGAAAAGCACCCAAAACGAGGAGGGGGAGCCCGATGCCACAGCCACGGCCACAGAACAGGTGGCATCGCCTTGTCCTCGGGCTTGGGGACACCGACACAAGGCCACTTGTGCCCCCACAAGCCCTGCTGGGGTCACTCCCCTGCGCTTGGGGGGGCCCCCGGTCACAGAATAGGGGGAAGCCCCCCAAGATATCAGCCAAGATGGAGGTGTCACACGGGTGGGGGGGCTGAGGAGCCCCCCAGGTGCTCCCCAAAAGGGCTGAGCCAGCACTGGGGTCTCCCACCAGCAACAGAAACTGGAAGCAGAGACAAACCCCAAGAGCCCCCCAAATCCACCCCCAAAACGGGGAACCCCCCCCTCCCAGTGCCCCTGAAGGGGTTTGGACCTCAACCCCCTCCCACCCCCAAACACACAAGGGGGTGAGCCCCCACTGCCCACCCTGGGGGGCTGATCCCTGCCTGCAGGGGTCAGAACCGGAGTGATTTGGGGGGTTCACCCCTCAGAGCCCCCCCAAAGCCCTGGGAGGGCGCTGAGCCCGTGGCAGCGCTGCCGCCGCCCCCACAGCTCCCCCGGTTTGGGGGGGCCGCAGCAGGGAAGGGGGTGGGGAAGGGGGTGGGCTGACGCCCCCACACCCCGATCGTGCAGCCACCGAGCTGGGGGGGGTGACAACGACACCCCAAACCTGCCCCCCACAGCAGATCCCAGACCCAGTGTGAGGGTCTGGCACCCCACTACTTGCCTCTCTCCCTTTGGGGTGCAAGGATTGAACCCCCCCTCACCCAAAATTTGGGGTCATGCACATCAACCCCCTGCTGCCCCTCAAGGAACCCCGAAATGGGACCCCAAAATTTGGGGAGGGGCTCATCCCAGCAGAAGCCCAGAGCACTGTCCCTACGGCAAATCCAGCCCTGAAGGGGGGGCCACGGCTCAGGACCCCCCACCCCACAGGAGGGTCTGGGCTGGGGGAGACCCCAGGGTCCTTCATGGGGGTGGAAGAGAGGAGCCGGGGGTCCCCCAGGACCACCTCACTGGGGGAACCCTTAGATCCCCCTTTTCCACCTCACCAAGACCCTCAGAGCCCCCTCTTCCCTCACAAAGCAACCCCAGACCCCCTCAGTCCCTCTTTTCCTTTCATAGAGGGATCCAGATCCCCCCACATCCCTTAATTTCTCCACATAAAATGCCCCAGGACCCCCTTTTTCCACTCCCAAAAACGTCCCTTAGATTCCTTATTTTCCATTTCAGACTCCCTTTTTACCTCAAAAATCAACCCAGGTTTCCCTCAAACACTCTTTTTACCTCACAGAATTGCTCAAATCCTTTTCAGGCCTCGCTTCCCCCTCACAAACAGACCCCAGACCCTTTTTACTCCTGGCGGCCCCGGACCCCCTTTTCCTGTCACAAAACGGGCAAGGGCCGCCTCAGACCCCCCTGCTTCCCCTCACAGAACAACCCCAGATTCTCTCAGCCCCCCTTTCCCTCTCGGATCCCTGTTTTCCCCTCCTCAAAAACCAGCCCAGGTCCCCCCTCAAGACACCCCTTTTACCGCACGAAATTACTCGGGCCCCTCTAAGACCCCTTTTCCCCTCACAAACCGAGCGCAGACTCTCCTTTCCCCTCACATAAACGCCTCAGAGCCATTCAGTCCCCCTTTTTTTTCCATATGGACGGGACCAGAACCCCCACAATCCTCCTTTTTATCGTCTCAGATCCCCCCTTTCCCCTCACAAATCAGTCCACAAACCTCTCAGAGCTCCTTTTTTCCCCTCACGAATCGGCTCACGATCCCCTTAAGCCCCATTTTCCTCCCTCAGATCCCCCTTTTCCCCTCACAAAAATCCCCCAGACTCCCTCAGTTCCCTCTTCCCCTCACAAAATGCCCCTTTTCCCCCACAGCCGCCCCTTTCCCCTCACGCCGGAGCCGGGTCCCCCTTCATCCACACCCGATCCCCGCCGGGCCTCCCTCACCTGTTCCGCGTCCCTCTCGTTGACGGTCGGCAAAGGGCTGCGACCGCTGCTCGACATGGCGGCCCCCCCCCCGCGCCGCCGGCGACTATCGCGATAGGGGGAAGCCGCGGCAGGCGGTGTGCGGGGAGGGGGAAGGGGAGGCGGGGGAGTTCAGGGGGCGGGGGGGGGCCAGGCCAGCGGCATTGGGGGGGCCGGGAGAGGAGCAGGGGGAGCGGGCGGGGTCCGCCCGGCCCGGCCCGGCCGCCGCCGCCGCCGCCTCACGCCGCCGCCGCCTCAGCGCCCCGCGGCTCCCAACATGGCGGCCGCCGCCGGCCCTCGGCCATTTCCGCCGCCGCGCCGGAAACACCCGACACGCCTCCCCGCTCCGCTTCGGCTGTTCCCGGAAAGGTTCGGCTCGAGGCCGTCACACACTTCGAGTGTTTCCGCCTCCACGACGGAGTTACCCGAAGCTTCCTTCGGTACTTTCCGCCGAGCGCCGCGGGAAGAGCCGAGAGCCGCCCGCGCCGCCGAGTGGAGCCGGAAATACCCGAGCGAGACCGAAACACCCGAGGGGATGCGGAACTACCCGAACACCTCTCGGTAGCTTTCGGGCGCTTCCGCCCGTGACGGAAACACCCGAGCGAAGCCGAATCCCCCTCCCCAACCCTGATGGAGACCCCAGGATGGGGCGGGGGGCGGCCCGGACCACAGCACCCTCCCCGAATTTGGGGGTCGGCCCGGACCACAGGACCCTCCCTGAATTTGGGGCGCTCTCCCGGACACCTGGGCCCTCCCGAATTTGGGGATCTCTCCTGCACTCCTGGGCGGGCCCAGATTTTGTGGGGCTGTGCTGGACCCCTGGGTTCTCCCCGATTTTGGGGGGAAGGGTCCCTGTCTGCACTGGGAGGGGGCACCGGGACGGGGCGGGTCCAGCCACAGAAGGGCGTGGCCTCACCCCCACCACGCCCCCTCTGGACCAAAAGGGCGGGGCCGGGCCGGGATGGGGGAGGGGTGGGGTTCCATGGGTGCCCCCATCGCTCCGGGCACCCCCGCGCCATGCTGCGGGGTGGGGGCGGGGATGGAGGGGGGTGCATGGGGGAGGGGAGCATCCAGGGGCTCCTCCTTCCCGCCCTCCTGGGGGGATCCCCTTTTAAAACCATCGCTATGGCTCTTCTGGGGATGGGGGTGGGCTGAGACCGGCCGGCAATTCATCGCCCCCCCCCCGTAGCCTTCACTTGCGGGGAGGGGCGGGCTCTGGGGGGCGATGGGAAAGGCGTGCGGCCCCTTTAAATTTACCCAGGAGCCCTTAAAGGAGCCCCAGGGGCCCCACGGCAGCGTCCCCACCCCGGTCGGCCCCCGCCCGCCGCCACCGCCGCCGCCCTGGGCCCCGCCATGGAGCCCCCGGCCCCCCAGCCCGGCCCCGGCCCGCTCCCGACCCCGGCCGGCCCAGGTGAGCACCGAGACGGCGGGGGAGGAACGGGGGGTGCGGTGGGACCCCCCCCCTACCTTGGCGCACAATGGGAGCAGCGCTGGCCCTTTAAGAAGCCCCCCGAGCCCCGGGGGTCCCCAGCCCTTCGCCATCCTCCTGTCATCGGCTGGGATGGCCCTGCCTCTTTAACGGGTTGCTGTCCCTTTAAGATGCACTGATAGAAATTCGGGTGCCCCTGTCCCTTTAAGATGCCTCCACCCCTTTAAATGTTCCCTTTCCAACGTCCCCGGGAATTTCGGATGTCCCTGGTCCTTTCACACGCCCCCATCCGATTCCGAACGTCCCTGCCCCTCTGGGGCATCCCTACCCCTCCAAAGGAGCCCTGTCCCTTTAAGATGCCCACAGGAATTTAGGGTGGCCCTGTCCCTTTAAGATGCCCACAGGAATTTAGGGTGGCCCTGTCCCTTTAAGATGCCCACAGGAATTTAGGGTGGCACTGTCCCTTTAAGATGCCCACAGGAATTTAGGGTGGCCCTGTCCCTTTAGGATGCCCACAGGAATTTAGGGTGGCCCTGTCCCTTCCCGATGTCCCCGACCCTTTAAGATGTCGCTGTCCCCTGCGGATCAGCCCCTCCCTTCCCACCCCCCTCATTTAAGGACCCTGCCCCTTTAAGAACCCCCCGTCTCTCTTAAGCTGCCCTGTGCCCCCCCCATTTCCCTGTCCCTTCAAGACCCCCCCAGCCTTGCCCCACCTCTTCCCCCTAACCCTGGATGTGTCCCCTCCACCCCTGAAATCCCCCCCAAACCCCTTCACCTCCCCCCCGCAGCCCCTTCCCCGCGCCAGAAACCCCCGAAACCCCACAAGCGGCCCCGGGAGAAAGCCGAGGAGCAGCCCCGGGACTCGCGGGCGTCGCGGCCGGGCCGGAGCCGGGTACCGGGCCGGGACCACCGCCGCTATTACCACGAGCGCTGGCGCTCCGAGTACCTGATGGAGTTCAACGCGGCGCGGCACGGCATGCGCTGCCTGGTGTGCGGCAGCGCCCTGGCCACGCTCAAGCTCAGCACCATCAAGCGCCACATCCGCCAGAAACATCCCTACTCCGGAGCCTGGGGACCCCGCGAGAAGCAGCTGGTGCTGCGCTCCTGGGACGCCCACCTGGGACACCCCCCCCGCCCCGAGGGACCCCCCGGCGGCCGCGGGACAGGTACGGGCTGGGGAGGTGGGGAAAATGGGGTGCGGCTCCTTTAAGAGGGGTGGGGGTCACTTTAAATGTGGCCACGCCCCTTTAGGAGCAGCACTCTTTAAATGTGGCCACGCCCCTTTAGGAGCAGCACTCTTTAAATGTGGCCACGCCCCTTTAGGAGCAGCGCTGTCTCTTTAAATGTGGCCACGCCCCTTTAGGAGCAGTGCTGTCACTTTAAATGTGGCCACGCCCCTTTAGGAGCAGTGCTGTCACTTTAAATGTGGCCACGCCCCTTTCATTGAGTCACACCCGTTTAACTTCAGGCCACGCCCTCATTCGGTGCAGCACTACATTGGCCACGCCCACTTCGGCTCTAGCCCCCCTTCCATCAAAGCCACGCCCCTTTAAGCTGTTGGCACCTCCCCTTAAAGTGCCACGCCTTTGCTCCCTGCCACGCCCCCACTAAGCCCCGCCCCTCCAAAGGGACACGGTCCCTTTAAGACCGGCCCCACCCAGACCACACCCAGCCCCTCAGCCCCGCCCCTCCCCGTGGCTCCTCCCACGACCGCAGTGTCAGCCCCAGGTCCCCAAATTGTCTCCAAATTGTCCCCAAGGGGTCCTCACCCCTCTGTCCCCCTCACTGACCGCGCTCTTCCCTTCCCGCAGGGCCCCGTCCCCCGTCCCCGAGGGCCACCAAGGTGTCACCGGGGGCCACCAAGGTGTCACCGGGGGCCACCAAGGCCTGGCCGGTGGCCGGGGACTCGCTGCGGGGGTGGCTGCGGGCGGAGCTGCTGCTGGACCTGGAGGCCGGGGGCCACCGCCTGCGCTGCCTCCTGTGCTCCTGTCCCCTGCCCTCGCTGCACCTCGGTGACATCCGGCGGCACGCGCTGGCCGCGCACCCCGACACCCTGCGGGGACAGCGGGGACACGGCGGGGACACCCCCGGTGAGCGGGGACGGGGGGGACAGGGGGACATCTGCAGGGACACCCCTGGTGAGCGGGGATGGGGGGGGACAGAGGGGACACTGGGGACACAGTGACACCTGCAGGGACACCCCCGGTGAGCGGGGACAGGGGGACAGAGGGGACACAGGGGACAGAGTGTCACCTGCAGGGACATCCCTGGTGACGAGTGACATGGAGGGTGTGGAGATGCTGGGGACATGGGGACACTTGGGGGGTGTGGGGGGGACATGGGGACACTGGGGGGGTGTGGGGGGGGACATGGGGACACTTGGGGGGTGTGATGGGGACATGGGGACACTGGGGGTGTGATGGGGACACTGTGGGGATGTGATGGGGACATGGGGACACTGGGGGTGTGATGGGGACATGGGGACACTGGGGGGGTGTGGGGGGGTGTGATGGGGACACTGGAGGGTGTGATGGGGACACTGGGGGGGTGTGATGGGGACATGGGGACACTGGAGGGTGTGATGGGGACACTGTCGGGTGGCACCTGGGGACACTGAGACCCTGGGGGCTGCTGGAGGCTTTGGGGACACTGGGAGGGGACCGGTGACAGGGCAGGGTGGTGACAGGAGGTGACAGCGCTGTCCCCCCCAGCCCTGCCAGCCCCCGCTCCCGCCGAGGAGGAGGAGGAGGAGGAGGAAGAGGCCGCAGTGGGGGTGGGGGGCACAGGACCCCCCCCCGCCTGAGCCCCCCGGGGTGGGGACACTGGGGGGAGGGACAGGGGACACCCCACAGGGGCAGTGGGGACACCAGCAACCCCCCCCCCCCGGTGTCCCCAGGTCCCGGTGTCCCCAGCCACACCCGGGTGTCACCGTCACCCCCTTGGTGTCACCATCACCCCCCCCCGGTGTCACCGTCACCCCCTCGGTGTCACCGTCACCCCCCCTCGGTGTCCCCTTATTTATGTGTGTGTGTCCCCCCCCTACCTTGTACGCGACCCCCCCAATAAACCCCCCCAGAGACCCCCGGGGACATTCGGGGGACCTTTGAGAGGAACACGGGGACATTTGGGGGGTCCCGGGGACATTCTGGGGGGTCCCAGGAGCATTTTGGGGGGGGGTCCCAGGTACATTTTGGGGGGTCCCAGGGGCATTTTGGGGGGGGGTCCCAGGAGCATTTTGGGGGGGGGTCCCAGGTACATTTTGGGGGGTCCCAGGGGCACTTTGGGGGGGGTCCCAGGTACATTCTGGGGGGGTCCCAGGGGCACTTTGGGGGGTCCCAAGGACATTCTGGGGGGGTCCAGGGACATTATGGGGGGTCCCAAGGACATTTTGGGGGGTCCCAGGGACATTCTGGGGGGTCCCAAGGACATTTTGGGGGGTCCCAGGGGCACTTTGGGGGGTCCCAGGGACATTCTGGGGGGTCCCAGGGGCACTTTGGGGGGTCCCAGGGGCATTCTGGGGGTGTCACCAGCACCAGGGGACCCAGCGTTGTCGCGGTGTTTTATTGTTGCCGCAGCCCCGCGGGTGGGTTTTTGGAGGGGGGGGGGATCCCCCATTACCCACCCCCCCCCCCCCAGGAGCGAGGGGGGGGCTCGGGGGGTGCAGTTTGGGGGGGCCATGGGAAGGGCTGAGCCCCCCCTCCCCAATTTACAGCAGTTACAGACATTTCACCTCAATTAACGTTAAAAAAATAAAAGGGGGGGGGGGGAACGAGCTGGGGGGGCCCCCCCGGGGGGGGGGAGAAATTCTGGGGGTTCAGCCCCCCCTATTTCAGCTGGGGGGGGGGCACAGACAAACGTCACCGTGAGACTGGGGAAAAGGGACGAGTTTTGGGGGGGCGGGTGGAGTTTGGGGGGGACGAGAAGACAAGCTCGGAGTGGGGGGGGGAGGGGCTGGGTACCCCCAAATTCCCCCCCCCAACCTTGGGGTTTATTCCGGCTTCTTCTTGGCCAGACCCGGGAGCTTCGCCTGGATCCTACAGAGAGAGGGGGGGAGACAAGATTTGGGGGGGTCACAGGATTTTTTGGGGGTCCCCAGGATTTTTTGGGGGTCCCCAGGATTTTTTGGGAGGTCCTCAGGATTCTTTGGCGATCCCCAGGATTTGGGGGGGGGATCCCCAGGATTTTGGGGGTCCCCAGGATTTTTTGGGAGGGTCCCAGGATTTTTTGGTGGTCCCCAGGATTTTTTGGGGATCCCCAGGATTTTTTGGGAGGGTCCCAGGATATTTTTGGGAGGGTCCCAGGATTTTTTGGGGTTCCCAGGATTTTTTTGGAGGGTCCCAGGATTTTTTAGGGGGGTCCCCAGGATTTTGGGGGGTCCCATGAGCACCTACTTGGCCATGAGGTCCTTGGTCTGGTGGCGGACGAGGCCCATGTAGTGACTGATCTGCACCTGGAGCGGGGGGAGAGAAATGGGGGTTTCAGGGGTGCCCCTTCATTCCTGGGGGGGTTCCCCTTGATTTTGGAGGGTTCCCCTTGATTTTGGGGGGGTTCTCTTCAGTTTGGGGCTCACCTCGTACTTCTCATACAGGGGCGGGACGCTGAAGGCCAAGATGTCGGCTGGGGAAAAACGGGGGAGGGGTGGAGGTTATTTGGGGGGAACCCCCCCCCACCCTCAGTGCTAATTTTGGGGGGAGGGGAGGGGTCACCATCCCCCAAATTCCAACTTTTGGGGGGGGGGGTCTCTCACCGAGGATGAGGAGGGTGATGCCGTTGAAAACGGCTCCCACGTAGGTCATCAACCACATGGCCACGGCGAGCTGGGGAGCACAGGAGAGGATTTTGGGGGGGTGCTGGGGGGGATTTTGGGGGGGTCCCAGGGGTGGAGGAGGAGGAGGAGGAGGAGGAGGGGGAGGAAGGCTCCGAACCTCCAGGGAATCCACCAGATCCTCCACCAGGAAGAGGCGGATGAGCAGCTGCAGGCCGCGGTTCAGGTGCTGGGCCACCACGGCCGCGTGCGCCTGGAAGGTCTCGGGGGACAGCGTCACGTCCAGGTCCAGGTAAGCTCTGGGGAGGGGGGCACAGCTCAGGGGGGAACCCCAAAATCCCCTCCCTGAACCCCCTCCCCAAATCTGAATCTACAGCCTAAAATTCCTGTCTGAATTACAACAGCCATCTCGACCCCCGGGAGGTCTCGGGGGACGGGCCCAGGGGAGCTCTGAGGGGGGGGGGGACAGGTGAGGGGGGACCCCACTGAACCCCAAAATCCCTCTCTGAATCCCAAAATCTGCACCTACACCCCAAAACTTGTGTCTGAACCCCAAAATTCCCCCCTCAGCCCAAGCCCTGCAAGGTCTTGGGGGACAGGATCAGGTCCAGATCAGAGACTGGGGTGGGGACACCCCAAAATCCTCCTTTACCCCCCCTTTGGACCCCAAAATCCCCAACTACACCCCAAAATCTCCATCAACACCCCAAAATCCCCATCAACACCCCAAAGTCCCCATCAACACCCCAAAATCCTCCTTCAACCCCCCTTTGGACCCCAAAATCCCCACCCACACCCCAAAATCCCCACCCACACCCCAAAATCCCCCCTGTAACCCGAGCCCTTCCCCCGCCCAGAGCAGACCAGCAGCCGGGTGTCCCCAAATCGGGTGTCCCCAAGCCCCCAAATCGGGTGTCCCCAAGCCCCCAAACCCCCCAAAAGCGGGGGGGACACCCCAAAACCCGCACTCACTTGAAGGGGTGCCCCTCCTCGGATTTCTGCAGCGCCTGCACCACGGCCTTGTAGACGCGGAGGCTGATGGTGACCGAGAGCAGGGCCAGCGCCACGTGGGCCACCACGGTGACAGCGCTGAGCGTGGCCAGCGACAGCAGCAGCACCACGCTGGCACCGAAGGCCACCGCGCTCTTCCTCACGTCCCGCCAGAACAGCAGATCCCACACTGCTGGGACACACGGGGGACACGGCCACGTCACGCGGGGGGACAGCGGGGGGACACGGCCACGTCACACGGGGGGACAGCGGGGGGACAAGGGGGACACGGCCACGTCACGTGGGGGGACAGCGGGGGACATGGGGGGACAGAGAGGGGACACGGCCACGTCACACGGGGGGACAGCGAGGGGACACACAGGGGGTGACAGTGAGGGGACAAGGGGGACACGGCCACATCACACGGGGGGACAGCAGGGGACAAGGGGGGACAGGGAGGGGACAAGGAGGGACAGCAGGAGGGACACAGGGTCACACAGGGGGTGACAGGAAGGGGACACGGGCGGACAGTGGGGTCATATAGGGGGTGACAGGAAGGGGACACGGGGGGACAGCGGGGTCATATAGGGGGTGACAGGAAGGGGACACGGGGGGACAGCGGGGTCATATAGGGGGTGACAGGAAAGGGACACGGGGGGACAGTGGGGTCACACGGGGACAGGAAGGGGACATGGGGGTTGACAAAGAGGGGACACAGGGTGACAAGAAGGGGACGGACAGGAGAAAGAGGAGGGGACATAGGGAGGACACAGGGTGACAAAGAAAGGACAGCGTAGCAAGGAGGGGACATGGGGTGACAGGGAGGACACAGGGTGACACAGAGGGGACATGGAGGGTGACAGGGAGGGGACACAGGGTGACACAGAGGGGACATGGAGGGTGACAGGGAGGGGACACAGGGAGGACACGGTTGGTGACAGGGAGGATATGGGTGACACAGGGGGTGACACAGGGGGTGACACAGGGAGGACAAGGAAGGGACACAGCGGGTGACAAGGACAGGTCACAGGAGGACAAGGAGGGGACACAGGGGGTGACAAGAAGGGTCCCTGTGTCACTCCCCACCCAGCACAGGGACAAAATTCACCACAATTCAGCCCAAACTGAGCCCAGCTTCCCGCTAATGACCCTCCCTCGTTAAAGGAGCCCCTTCGTTACACACAGGCCTTAATTACACCCCCCCATTAAAACCAGGCGTTAATTAACCCCTCCCAAGCGTGCCGGCGGGTTTGGCCCCAAATCCCTGGATTTTACCCCAAAACAAAGCGCACAGGAACCTCCCCTCCCAGCAGCATTTTGGGCTGGGGTCTCCCCCTTCCTCCTCCTCCTCTGCCCCATTTTTGGGGCCTTTCGCAGCCGCCCCCCCTCCCCCCGCTGCCGTCGGCGCCGTTTTGGGGTACAAAAGTCCATTTTTGGGGCTTTACCTGCCAGGTGGGGCAGGGGCCCGGCCGGGGGGGGCCGGGGGGGCTCCCCCAGCTCCTGCAGCGCCTGCAGGGTCTGGCGCTCCTGCTCCCAGTCCCGGGAGGCGGCGGCGGGGACGGGGACAGCACTGGGGACATCCCTGGGGACATCCCTGGGGACAGCACGGGGGGGCTGGCCCGGAGCCTCCTCGATGACGGTGTCGTCGGAGTCACCGGAGCTGTCGGCGTCCGTGGGGACAGCGCTGGGGACAGCGGTGGGGACGCCTCCGGTGACGCCGCTCCCTACGCCGGGGACACCTCTGGGGACATTCCCGGTGCCACCGAGGCCATTCCCACTGACGGTGACGTTGCTCTCCAGGCTGGTGACAGCAGTGACAGCGCTCCCAATGCCAGGGACACCGCTCCCGAAACTGGTGACGCCGTTCCCAATGGCGGTGACACCAGTGACACCACTCCCAGTGCTGGTGACACCAGTGACACCATTCCCGATGGCAGTGACACCGTTCCCAATGCCAGTGAGACCAGTGACACCAGTGACACCATTCCCAGTGCTGGTGATACCAGTGACACCATTGCCAATGCCAGTGAGACCAGTGAGACCAGTGAGACCAGTGACACCACTCCCAGTGCTGGTGACACCAGTGACACCATTCCCAATGCCGGTGACACCATTCCCAATGGCGGTGACACCGGTGACACCAGTGACACCCTTCCCGAGGCTGCTGTCGCCAATCCCAGCACTGGCCACGCCGTTCCCAGCACTGGCCACGCTGTTCCCAGCACCGGCCACGCCGTTCCCAGCACTGGCCACGCCATTCCCAGTGCTGGCCACGCCATTCCCGGCACCGGCCACGCCGTTCCCAGCACTGGCCACGCCATTCCCGGCACTGGCCACGCCGTTCCCAGCACTGGCCACGCCATTCCCAGCACTGGCCAAGCCATTCCCAGCACTGGCCACGCCATTCCCGGTGCTGGCCACGCCATTCCCGGCACTGGCCACGCCATTCCCGGCACTGGCCACGCCATTCCCGGCACTGGCCATGCCATTCCCAGCGCTGGCCAAGCCATTCCCAGCACTGGCCACGCCATTCCTGGCACTGGCCACGCCATTCCCGGCACTGGCCACGCCATTCCCAGCGCTGGTCAAGCCGTTCCCATCACTGGCCACGCCGTTCCCATCACTGGCCACGCCGTTCCCATCACTGGCCACGCCGTTCCCATCACTGGCCACGCCGTTATCGTCGCCGTGGCCGCCGTTGCGCTCCACCAGGTCCCAGGAGAGCAGCTCGCTGGTGAAGCTGTGCATCTCCCGCACGCAGCGCGACACCTCCTCCAGCGCCGCCGCCGAGCCGGGGGGCGGCCGGGCCGGACCCCTGCCCGCGCCGGTCACCCCTGCTGCGGTCACTCCTGCGGTCACTCCTGCGGTCACTCCCGCCGTCGCTCCGGCCACGCCGCGGGGTTTGGGCGGGAAGTGGCACACGCGGCCCTCGGGGATCTGGCCGAGCGCGGGGCCGAACTCGCGGTCGAAGGCGGCTCTGTCCGGCACCACCTCGAACGGCGACTCCGGCGACTCCGGGGGGCTCTGGGGGCCCCCCCCCGGGGACGCCCCCCGCTCGCGCCCGCCCGGGGACGCTGCTGGGGGACGGGGACGGCGTCAGGCGGGGCTGGGGTCCCCCTGTCCCCTCCTCTGTCTGTGTGTCCCCCACTCTGTCCCACCCGTTTGGTGACCTCGTGCACCCCCGCGGGGCTTTTGGGGTCCCCTCCCATCCCAGCCATGGCGGGGGGCGGTTTTGGGGTCCCCACACAGAATTATGGGGTCCCCACACAGAATTTTGGGGTCTGGTTTTGGGAACCCCACACAGAATTTTGGGGTCCCCACACAGAATTTTGGGGTCTGGTTCTGGGAACCCCACACAGAATTTTGGGAACCCCACACAGAATTTTGGGGTCCCCACACAGAATTTTGGGGTCCTCATGCAGAATCTTGGGGTCTCCCCCATCCCAGCCATGTTGAGGGCAGTCTTGGGGTCCCCACACAGAATTCTGGGGTCTGGTTTTGGGGTCCCCACACAGAATTTTGGGGTCCTCACGCAGAATTTTGGGGTCCCCACACAGAATTTTGGGGTCTCCCCCATCCCAACCATGTCAGGGGATGGTTTTGGGGTCCCCACACAGAATTTTGGGGTCCCCACACAGAATTTTGGGGTTCCCCTCCCTCCACTCCAGCCCCCACGTGGCATTTTGGGGGTCTCCTGTGTGTCCCCTCCCCCACAGCATAACCCACACGGAATTTTGGGGTCCCCCCCCCCATTTCAGCCATGCCGGGGGTGGGGGCAGTTCTGGAGTCCCCACATGAAATTTTGGGGTCCCCTCCCCATTCCAGCCATGCTGGGGAACCCCCTCCCCAAAATTCAGGGGTTCCCCCCATCCCAACCATGCGTGGGGACGGTTTTGGGGTCCCCCCACTGAATTTCGGGGGTCCCCCCAGCCCGGCCATGCAGGTGGGGGTCAAGCGGCGGCACAGAGGCTCCCCCCACCCCCCAAACACACCCCCAAATCCGGGGGGGAGAGACCCCAGTTTGGGACTAAAAACGCCTATTTTGGGGCCAAACCCAAATTCCATTTTGGGGCTAAAACCCCTCGGTTTGGGTTCAGCATGATGTGGGGGGAGCAGGACACCCCAAAACCCGCAGGTGTGGGAGGCAAAAATTGAGGGTGACCCCACTGAGAGCCTCAATTTGGGGCTAAACCCTCTCATTTTGGGGTTAAATCCCCCAGTTTTGGGTCTGGAGCGAGGCTGGCGGTGCCATTCAGCCCCCTCCTCGTTTTAGGGGGGGGATTTTGGGGTCTCTCCCCCTCAATTTCAGCTCGGGGGGGTCACACGAAGCCCCCGACGGCGGCGGGTGGGACACGGCGCAGGCGGGTCGGGGGTCGGGGGTGGGGGGGCAGGAATTTTTGAGGCCAAACCACAAAAAACGACGATTTTCACCTTCAGCAGCAGCGGGGGGAGGGGCCGTGCAAAGCTGGGGGTGGGGAGCAGCAGCCTTGGGGTGCAGGAGGGGGGTGGGGGGCAAAAGCTCGGGGGGCGGGGGGGTCACCCCGAAAAAGAGAGAAGAAACCATTTCAAAGAGCAGGAAAAGACAGAAAAAGAAAAATGTCTATTTTTGGAAAGTTTAACCCTTTGTTGGCATTTCTGGGGGGGGCTCAGCAGCATTTGCCCCCCTCAACACCCAAAACAGGTGAAAACCCCAAAATCCAGGGGTTATTTTGGGGTGAAACTCCCCCTTGATGTAACATCAGACCCCAAATCCGACCTTGGGGAACCCCAAAACAGCTCTGGGTGTCCCCAAAGTGGCTCTGGGGACCCCCCCAAAATCCAGGGGGCTTTTTTAGGGTGGGGGTCTCCCCCCCCAAGACATTTTTCTTCCTGGGAGCGCAGGAGAAAGGAAAGGAGAGAGGGGCAGACTTGCCTGGTGAAGCCGCAAAGAGAGAAACGGGCTGGGAGGAGGAAGAGGAGGAGAAGGAGGAAGAATTGGAGGGATCTGCAAGAGAACACAGAGGGTGAGAGCTCAGCACCCCCCAAAACCCCCCCAAAAACCCCCCCCGAAAGGCGGGGCCGGCGCGCTGCGGACTCGTCCCGGCGAATTTTTTAGGGTGACGCAAAAACCACGAGGAAAATTCCAGTCTGGACCGAATTTTTGGGGTGGTTTAACCCCGTTTTCCCAGCTTTTAGTGCGGGGAGCGGCGCAGGGATGTCACCCCGAAATTCCCACCCGCCCTTCTCGGCGCTGGACACCCCCCCCAAGGGTGAGATTTGGGGTGAAACCGCCGAGTTTTGGGGCTTTGTGGTGTCCAGGTGTGAAAGCTGAGATGAAATCCTGGGAATTGCCAAGTCAGGATGGCCGGGAATGACCGCGGGAAGGGGGGGGAATGCCCGGGGGAGGGGGAAATGCCCCCTCCCCAAAATCCCAGGGGAAGACGGACGGAGCAGCTGGTCCCCAACGACCCCCCCCCCGACCCCAAAAAACATCAATGCTCCCTTTCCTGCGGAATTTTCCACGTTTTTCTGAGGGATGTGGGGGTGGAGGTGTCACTGCCCATCAAAACTGGCCTCTAAAAAGCTTCTTCACCACCCAAATTTCCACATCAAAATTTGTTTATTCTCTAAAATGCCTCTAAACACCTCTTTCCTCCCTAAAACCCCCCTAAAAGCATCTTTCACCCCAGCTGTGCTCCCCCAAAGCCTCTTCTCCTTCATTTCACCCCGAAACTTCTTCAACCACCCCATTTTTGCCCCCCAAGCCTTTTAACCTCTCACCCACCCCCAAAATGCCTCATCACCCTCAAATCCCCCCACAAGTCTCTGCTCCCCAAAATCTGCTCCTCCAAGGCCTTTTCTCGCTCAGTTTCCCCCTCAGGTTCTTCCCCCCGCCATTTCCAGCCCGCTCTAAAAGACTTTTTACCTCACACCGAGCCCCCAAACGCTGCTTCCCCCCATATCTGCCCCCCCCAAAGGCCTCCTGCCCCAAATAACCGCTCCCTTAAGGTCTTTCCTTCCCTATTTCTGCCCCTCCCACCCGCTTTTTACCTCACACCCAACGCCCAAAGGCTTCTTCGCCTCACGCCCCCGCCGAGGCCTCACCCCTCTCACCCCCCTCAGGCCCCGCAGGCCCCGCCCGGCCCTTACCGGCGCTAGACATGGAATTGCCGCCCGTGCAGCCGCCGAGCGGGGCCCGCGCGGAGGAGGCGGAGGAGGAGTTCACGGAGCTGGACGAGGAGGTGGAGGAGACGAGCGAGAACTGCGCGGCGGAATCGGCCATGGCGGCAGCGGAGCGCGGTGCGAGCCCGTCCGTGCGGGGCGGCGGCCGCGCCCCGACTGCGGGGGGGGCGGTGCCGGGATGGGCGTGGCCTGCGCGAGACAACCAATCAGCGCCTCGCACCTGCTGCAGGTGGGCGGGGACGATGCGTCTAGACCAATCAGCGCCTCGAAATGGTCGCGCGCCGCCCTCCCGCCGCAGCTCGGCGCTGGTGCGCATGCGCAGAACGATGGGGCCCACGCAGTTGCCATGGCAGCAGAGGGAGAAGGAGAAGCTGCGCCTGCGCGCGGCTGGGGGAGCGCAGTGCACGACGGGAGTTGTAGTCCCACGATCGCTCCGCACAAGGGGTCCCGGGGAGGTTCTCGTGAGGGAGGAGCGTTTTGGGGGGGGGTTGCACCCCCGCACTCCAGTCATAGGGTCTCCTGTAGGGTGGAACGCCCCTTGGGGTACCCACCTAAAGGCGGAGAGGGGCTGTAGGAGAGGCCTGCACTCTCCTAAAGGGCGGGGAAGCGCCAATCCCTTCCCCTGCGGGGACGGGAGCGCAGAACCGCTGCCTGAGGAGGGCAGAAGCGGCCGCAGAGGCGGGAAAGGGGCTGAGGGGACCCCCGGGGGCGGGGCGGGGGCCTACAGAGAGCTCCCTGCGGCCCGGAGAGCGCCGGCACGGCCTCACAAAGCGCGCCCCCTGCTGGCCGGGATGACCGCTCCCCGGACACCCGGGAAAGGGCGGGGCCTGCGATAATCACGTGAAATCACCCGACCCCGCCCCCTCGTTTGGCTCCGCCCCCGCCTCGTCAGCGCCCGCGGTGTCGCCAATGGCAGCGGGAGGCTCGCCTGTTACGTCATGAAGACACGCCCCTCGCGCGAGGCGGGAAGGGGCGGGGCCTCGGCCGTGCGTGACAATTGATTGAGCCAATAGCGAGGCGAGGGCGGAAGCGGACGGGCCAATGAGGCGCCGTATTTGGGTAAAAGGGCGTGGTCCCGGTAAATGGTGGGCGGGGCCTCTGACGGGCGGCCAATGGGGGGTCAGGGGGCGGGGTCAGCGGGGCCGCCGGGACTCGGGGGGAAGCGGCGGTCGCGGAGCGGTGAGTGGGCACCACGTGACCTCGCGTATCGCCTGTCGCGACATGACCCCCGCCGTAGAGGACAGCCCTCGGGGGGAGGGGGGGCTGCCCCGCGACCCCCGCGCCGCCCGTGACCCCCCCCAAACACACACGCCCGAATCCGGGACCCCCTACGGGACCCCCTGTGGGGCCGGGGTCCCTCTGTAGGTCCTTAACCCCCCCCATGGGGCCCGGGACCCCCTACGGGACCATTTGTGGGGGCTGGGACCCCCTGCGGGACCCGGGACCCCCTACGGGACCCCCTGTGGGGCCAGAGACCCCCTATAGGACCCTCTGTGGGGGCTGGGACCCCCTACGGGACCCTCTGTGGGGGCTGGGACCCCCTCTGGGCCCCTTTTTGGGGGCTGGGACCCCTTGTGGGGGCAGAGACCCCCTGTGGGACCCCCTGTGGGGCCGGGACCCCCCTACGGGACCCTTTTTGGGGGTCGGGACCCCCCTACGGGACCCTTTTTGGGGGTCGGGACCCCCTGTGGGTCTCGAGACCCCCCCTTCGCGACCCCCTCTATAGGGTCCGGGACCCCAGGGACCCGACCCCCCCCCCCCAATAGGGACCGAGACACCCCCCCCCCCGCGACCCCCCCCCAATAGAGCCCCGGGGGTCCCAGCGCTCCCGGTTCGGCCGCTCGGTGTCCCCAGGGTGTCCCCAGGGTGTCCCCAAGGTGCCCCCCCCGCCCCCCCCGGGGCCGGCCGGACTTTGCCCCCCCCCAGGTCAATGATTCACCGGGGGGGGGGGCGGGAATTGGGGGCGGGGGCTGCGGGAGGGGGCGGGGGGAGCCCGGGGGGGGGGTGGGGGGTGGGGGGGGTCGGGACCGGCGAGGGGCTCCGGAGGGAGGGGACAGCGGGGACAGAGGGGACACGGCACGAGGGGACAGAGAGGGGACAGCGCCGAGGTTTGGGGGGGTCCTCAAAAGTGGGGGGGGTCCTCAAAAGTGGGGGGGGGGGGTCCTCAAAAGGGGGAGATTCTGTGCCTGGGGGGGGGGGCTCGGTGGGGCTGGGGTCGTGCGGGGGATGGGGGAGGGGGGATGGGGGAGGGGGGGTGATGGTGCAAGGGGGCGCCGGGGGGGGTGGGGGGCGGTGGTGAAAGGTGGGGGGGGGTTGTGCAAGAGGGACAGGCCCGGGCAGGACCCCGAGTGTGCGGGGGGGGGCGGGGAGGGGGGGGTTTGGGGGGGATTTGGGGGGGATTTGGGGGTGTTAAAAGGTGTTTGTGCAATGGGGGGGGATTTTGGGGGGGTTTGGGGGTGTAAAAACGTGCTTTTGTAATGGGGGTGGGGGAGTTTGGGGGGGTTTCGGGGGGATTTGGGGCTGTAAAAGGTGTTTCTGCAATGGGGGGGGATTTTGGGGGGGTTTGGGGGTGTAAAAACGTGCTTTTGTAATGGGGGAGGGGGAGTTTGGGAGGATTTGGGGGGGTTCCGGGGGGGGATTTGGGGGTGTAAAAGGTGTTTCTGCAATGGGGGGGGATTTTTGGGGGGATTTGGGGGTGTAAAAGGTGTTTCTGCAATGGGGGGGATTTTGGGGGGGTTTAGGGGGGATTTGGGGGGGATTTGGGGCTGTAAAAGGTGTTTGTGCAATGAAGGGGGGAGGGGAGGGGGGATTTGGGGTGTTTTAGGGGGGATTTGGAGGGGGTTGGGGGGTGTTTGGGGGTGCAAAAGGTGTTTGTGCAATGAGGGGGGAGGGGATTTGGGGGGATTTTGGGGGTGCAAAAGGTGTTTGTGCAATGGGGGGGAATTTGGGGGGGCTTAGGGGGGGTTTGGGGGTGCAAAAACCCCCCGTTCAAGGTGGGGGGAGGGGTGGGGTGGGGGTTTTTGGGGGGGAGCCCCCCGGGCACGGAGGGGATGGGGGGGGGGGGGGAGGATCGAAGCCGGGGAGGGGTCAAAGGTCACTGGGGCAGAGGTGAGCGGGGGGGGAGGGGGGGGCCAAGGGGATTTTTGGTGTTTTTTGGTCACGGGAGAGGTCAAAGGTCACTGGGGCAAAGGTGAGCGGGAGGGGAGGGGGATTCTCCGCCGTGGGGGAGGGGGTTTGGGGGGGGGGGTTTCACTGACCCCCTCTCCCCCCCCCCTTTTTTTCTTTCCCCCCCCCTCCAGATGTTCCAGCTGTGCCGCCCCCGCGGGGGCCGCGCCCTCCTGGGGCTGCGGCTGCTCCGGGGCCCCCCCGGGCGCGCCCGCCCCGTCAGCTACCGGCCCCTGCGCAAGGTCCTGGTGGCCAACCGGGGTGAGAGCGGCTGCCCGGGGGGGTCACAGCCCCCGGAGACCCCCTGAGCCCCCCTGAGCCACCCTGAGCCCCCTGAGCCCCCCTGAGCCCCCCTCGGACCCCCCCTGAGCCCCCCTGAGCTCCCCTCGGACCCCCCCTGAGCCCCCCGAGCCCCCCTGAGCCGCCCTGAGACCCTCTGAGACCCCCTCGGCCCCCCTGAGACCCCCTGAGACCCCCTGAGCCCCCCTGAGCCCCCCTGAGACCCCCTGAGCCCCCCTTGGACCCCCCCTGAGCCCCCCTGAGCCCCCCTGAGCCCCCCTGAGCCGCCCTGAGCCCCCCTGAGCCGCCCTGAGCCCCCTGAGCCCCCTGAGACCCCCTGAGCCCCCCTGAGACCCCCTGAGCCGCCCTGTGACCCCCTGAGCCCCCCTGAGACCCCCTGAGACCCCCTGAGACCCCCTGAGCCCCCCTGAGACCCCCTGAGCCCCCCGAGCCCCCCTGAGCCGCCCTGAGACCCCCTGAGACCCCCTGAGCCCCCTGAGACCCCCCGGTCCTCCTGGAGCCCCCAGTGTCCCTTTAACCCCTCCCCCCGTGTCCCCTTGACCCCGTGCGGTCCCAGGTGTGGTTACCGAGCACGTGTCCCCAAGGTGTCCCCAGGGTGTCCCTGGAGTGTCCCCAAGGTGTCCCCAGGGTGTCCCTGGAGTGTCCCCAAGGTGTCCCTAGTGTCCCCAGAGTGTTCTCAGAGTGTCCCCAAGGTGTCCTGAAAGTGTCCCCAAAGAGTCCCCAGAGTGTCCCTGGAGTGTCCCCAAGTTGTCCTCAGGGTGTCCCCACAGTGTCCCCATGTCCTTGTCCCCATTCCCATGTCCCCAGGCTGTCCCCATGTTCCCAGGGTGTCCCCATGTCCCCAGGGTGTCCCCATCATGTCCCCATCATGTCCCCATGTCCCCAGGTGAGATCGCCATCCGGGTGTTCCGGGCGTGCACGGAGCTGGGGATCCGCACGGTGGCCATGTCCCTGTCCCCGTGTCCCTGTCCCCAGGCTGTCCCCATGTCCCTGTCCCCAGGGTGTCCCCAAGGTGTCCCTGTCCCCAGGTGAGATCGCCATCCGGGTGTTCCGGGCGTGCACGGAGCTGGGGATCCGCACGGTGGCCGTGTACTCGGAGCAGGACACGGGCCAGATGCACCGGCAGAAGGCGGATGAGGCGTACCTGGTGGGGCGGGGGCTGCCCCCCGTGCAGGCCTACCTGCACATCCCCGACATCATCCGTGTGGCACAGGTGGGACAGCTGGGGACATCTGGGGACATCTGGGGACACCCCTGGGGACATCTGGGGACATCTGGGGACACCCCTGGGGACATCTGGGGACACCTGGGGATGGGTGGGGATGGCTGGAGACATCTGGGGATGGCTGGGGACACACCTGGGGACACCTGGGGATGGGTGGGGACACCTGGGGACACACCTGGGGACGGCTGGGGATGGGTGGGGACACCTGGGGACACACCTGGGGACAGCTGGGGATGGCTGGGGACATCTGGGGACACCCCTGGGGACGCCTGGGGACACCTGGGGATGGGTGGGGGCAGCTGGGCACACACCTGGGGATGGCTGGGGACGGCTGGGGACACCTGAGGACACCTAGGGACAGCTGGGGACAGCTGGGGACACACCTGGGGACGACTGGGGATGGCTGGGGACAGCTGGGGACACACCTGGGGACGACTGGGGATGACTGGGGACATCTGGGGATGGCTGGTGACACACCTGGGGACACCTGGGAATGGGTGGGGACATCTGGGGACACACCCGGGGACACCTGGGGGTGGGTGGGGACAGCTAGGAACACACCTGGGGACGGCTGGGGGTGGTTGGGGACACCTGGGGACACACCTGGGGATGGCTGGGGACATCTGGGGATGGCTGGTGACACACCTGGGGACAGCTGGGGATGGCTGGGGGTGGGTGGGGACAGCTGGGGATGTCTGGGGATCCCATGACCCCCCCAGACCCCCCCCGGGGGTCTCCTGGCAGCCCCGTGACCCCCCCGTGCCCCCCAGGAGAACGAGGTGGACGCCATCCACCCCGGTTACGGTTTCCTGTCGGAGCGCGCCGATTTCGCCCAGGCCTGCGTGGACGCCGGCGTTCGCTTCGTGGGGCCGCGGCCGGACGTGGTGCGCAGGATGGGCGACAAAGTGGAGGCTCGGGCCATCGCCATCGCCGCCGGTGGGCACCGGGGGGGCGTGGGGAGGGGGCTGGGGGGGATTCGGGGGGGATTTAGGGGGAGATTTGGGGAGGATTTGGGGGGTTATGGGTGGTTAAAGGGGGATTTGGGGGGTTATGGGGGGTTAAAGGGGGATTTGGGGGGGATTTGGGGGGATTTGGGGGGGTTATGGGTGGTTAAAGGGGGATTTGGGGGGGATTGGGGGGGGTTAAAAGGGGTTATGGGGGGTTAAAGGGGGATTTGGGGGGGATTTGGGGAGATTTGGGGGGTTATGGGTGGTTAAAGGGGGATTTGGGGGGGATTTGGGGGGATTTGGGGGGGTTTTGGGGGGTTATGGGTGGTTAAAGGGGGATTTGGGGGGGATTTGGGGGGTTATGGGTGGTTAAAGGGGGATTTGGGGGGATTTGGGGGGGATTTGGGGGGTTATGGGTGGTTAAAGGGGGATTTGGGGGGGATTTGGGGGGGATTTGGGGGGTTATGGGTGGTTAAAGGGGGATTTGGGGGGATTTGGGGGGTTATGGGGGGTTAAAGGGGGATTTGGGGGGTTACGGGTGGTTAAAGGGGGATTTGGGGGGGATTTGGGGGGTTATGGGTGGTTAAAGGGGGATTTGGGGGGGATTTAGGGGGCATTTAGGGGGATTTGGGGGGGAGTTGGGGGAGATTTGGGGGGAATTGGGGGGTTATGGGTGGTTAAAGGGGGATTTGGGGGGGATTTAGGGGGAGATTTGGGGGGATTTAGGGGGTTATGGGTGGTTAAAGGGGGATTTGGGGGGGATTTGGGGGGTTATGGGTGGTTAAAGGGGGATTTGGGGGGGATTTAGGGGGAGATTTGGGGGGATTTGGGGGGTTATGGGTGGTTAAAGGGGGATTTGGGGGGGTTTTGGGGGGTTATGGGTGGTTAAAGGGGGATTTGGGGGGGATTTAGGGGGAGATTTGGGGGGATTTGGGGGGTTATGGGTGGTTAAAGGGGGATTTGGGGGGGATTAGGGGGGGTTAAAAGGGGGTTTTGGGGAGGATTTGGGTGGTTAAAGGGGGATTTGGGAGGGTTGAAGGGGGATTTTTGGGGGGATTTGGGGGTTAAGGGGGGACTTGGGGGGGATTTGGGGGTTTAAAAGGAGAATTTGGGGGGGATTTGGGGGAGTTATGGGGGGTTTGAGGGAGATTTGGGGGGTTAAAAGGGGGATTGTAAACGGGTATGTCGGGGGCTTTTTGTGGGTCTCAGTGGGATTTTGGGGATTTCCAAGGAATTTTGGGGGTCTCAGAGGGATTTTTGAGCATCTGGGGGGGATTTCTGGGAGTCGCGAGGGCATTTTTGGGAGTTTCAAGGGGATTTTTGTGGGTCTCAGTGGGATTTTTGGGGGTCTCCGGGGATTTTTGGGGGTCTCGGGGGGGGGGTTTTGGGGGTCCCTGACGCCCCCGTGCCCCCCAGGGGTGCCGGTGGTGCCGGGGACGCCGTCGCCGGTGTCGGCGCTGGCCGAGGCTCAGGAATTCGCCGCCCGTGTCGGGTTCCCGGTGATCCTCAAGGCCGCGCACGGCGGCGGCGGCCGCGGCATGAGGGTGGTGCGGGCCCCCGAGGTACCAAAAACCCCAAAACCCCAAATCTCAAACCCCCAAATCCCAAAACCCCAAACCCCAAAAACCCCAAATTCCCCAAAACCTCAAACCCCCAAACCCCAAATCCCCAAACCTCAAATCCCCAAAACCCCAAAACCCCAAACCCCAAAAACCCCAAATTCCCCAAAACCTCAAACCCCCAAACCTCAAACCCCCAAACCCCCAAAACTCCAAAAACCCCAAACCCCCAAACCCCCAAACCTCAAATCCCCAACCCCCCAAATTCCCAAATCCCCAAAGCCCAAAACCCCAAAGCCCAAAACCCCAAATCCCCAAATCCCCAAATCCCCAAAACTCAAACCCCCAAATCCCCAAAACTCCAAAAACCCCAAACCCCCAAAACTCCAAATCCCCAAACCCCAAATCCCCAAATTCCCAAAACCTCAAATCCCCAAAACCCCAAACCCCCAAAACTCCAAACCCCAAAACCCCAAACCTCAAAACCCCAAAATCCCCAAACCCCGTATCCCCAAATTCCCCGGAACTGCAGCGCCCAAAACCCCAAACCCCCCCTGGACCCCAAATCCCCCAAAACTCCAAACCCCATGGAATTACAGCACCCAGGAACCCAAATCCTCCCAGGAACCCAAAATCCTGCAACCCCAAACCCCAAAACCCCAAATCCCCCTGAAACCCCAAATCCCCCACAACTCCAAACCCCATGGAATTGCAGCACCCAGGAACCCAAATTCCTGCAACCCCAAAACCCCAAATCCCCCTGGACCCCCAAATCCCCAGGAACGCCAAATCCCCGCAATCCCGAGTTGCTGGGAGACGAAATTCCCCAGGAATGTCAAATCCCGGAAATTCCTGGATCCCAAATCCCCAGGAACCCCAAATCCGCCTCTTGGAGGACCCCAAAATTGGGGTGGGGGGAGACTCTGGATTTGGGGGAGCCCCGGGGTTGGAGGTACCCCCGGTTTTGGGGTTCCCCCATTTTGGGGGGGGGGGGGGATCCCAGATTTGGGAAGAGCCAGGAATTTTGGGATCCCTGGATTTGGGGGAGGGGAGGGGGCGGGTGAATCCTGGGGTTTGGGATCCCCAAGATTTGGGATCCCCAAGATTTGGGGTCCCCGGATTTGGGGGGAACTCAAGGCAGAGATACCCTGGGTTTTGGGGACCCTGGGTTTTGGGGTCCATGGATTTAAGATCCCTGGAATTTGGGGTCTCTGTATTTAGGACCCCTGAGTTTTGGTCACCCCTGGATTTCGGGGGTCCCTGGATTTTGGACCCCTGGGTTTTTGGGGTCCCTGGAATTTGGGGTCCCTGGATTTTGGAGTCCCTAGATTTAACATTGCTGGGTTTTGGGGTCCATGGATTTAGGACCCCTGGGTTTTGGGGTCCCTGGGTTTTGGGGGTCTCTGGATTTTTGGGGGTCCCTGTATTTAGGACCTCTGGGTTTTGGGGTCCCTGGATTTAGGACCATGGGGTTTTGGGGTCCCTGGATTTCTGGGGGATCCCTGTATTTAGGATCCCTGGAAATTCAGGGTCCCTGGAATTTGGGGTCCCTGGATTTAGGACCATGGGGTTTTGGGGTCCCTGGATTTCTGGGGGTCCCTGGATTTAGGACCATGGGGTTTTGGGGTCTCTGGATTTTTGGGCGTCCCTGTATTTAGGACCCCTGGATTTTGGGGGTCCCTGGAATTTGGGGTCCCTGGAATTTGGGGTCCCAGGAATTTGGGGTCTCTGTATTTAGGACCCCTGGATTTTGGGGGTCCCTGGATTTTGGGGGTCCCTGGAATTTGGGGTCCCTGGGTTTTGGGGTCCCTGGATTTTTTGGGGATCCCTGTATTTAAGACCCCTGTTTTTTGGGGGTCCCCTGGAATTTGGGGAGCCACTTTTTGGGGTCCCGCAGGAGCTGGAGGAGAATTTCTCCCGCGCCACCTCGGAGGCGTTGGCCGCCTTCGGCAACGGGGACCTGTTCGTGGAGAAATTCATCGAGCGCCCGCGGCACATCGAGGTCCAGATCCTGGGTACGGCCGGGGGGGTTTGGGGGGTCCTGGAACATTTGGGGGGTCTCTGGAACATTGAGGGGTTCAGATCCTGGGTACGGCCGGGGGGTTTGGGGGTCCCTGGAACATTGGGGGGGTCCCTGGAACATTGGGGGGTCCCTGGAACATCGGGGGGTCCCTGGAACATTGGGGGGGTCCCTGGAACATTGGGGGGTCCCTGGAACATCGGGGGGTCCCTGGAACATTGGGGGGTCCCTGGAACATTGGGGTGGTCCCTGGCACATCGAGGTCCAGATCCTGGGTACGGCCGGGGGGGTTTGGGGGGTCCCTGGAACATTTGGGGGTCCCTGGAACATTGGGGGGGTCCCTGGAACATTGGGGGGTCCCTGGCACATCGAGGTCCAGATCCTGGGTGTCCAGGTGGATTTTTGGGGTCCCCAGGTCCCTTTTTGGGTTCCCCAGGTGATTTTTGGGGTCCCCAGGTGACTCCCACGGGAACGTGGTCCATCTCTACAAGCAGGACTGCTCGGTGCAGGGCCCTTTTGGGGGTGTCCAGGTGGATTTTAGGGGTGTCCAGGTGGATTTTAGGTGTGTCCAGGTGCATTTTGGGGTCCCCAGGTGATTTTTGGGGTCCCCAGGTGACTCCCACGGGAACGTGGTCCATCTCTACGAGCGGGACTGCTCGGTGCAGCGCCGGCACCAGAAGGTGGTGGAGATCGCGCCGGCAGCGCGGCTGCCCCCGGAGCTCCGCGCCCGCCTGGCCGACGACGCCGTGCGCCTGGCGCGGCAGGTGGGGACACCTGCGGGGTTTGGGGACACCTGGGGACACCTGGGGACACCTGGGGACACCTGCGGGGTTTGGGGACACCTGCGGGGTTTGGGGACACCTGGGGGACACCTGAGTACTCCTGGGGACACACCTGAGGGACACCTTGGGACACCTGCAGGGTTTGGGGACACCTGGGGACACCTGGGGGACACCTGGGGACACCTGGGGACACCTGGGGACACCTGCGGGGTTTGGGGACACCTGGGGGACACCTGAGTACTCCTGGGGACACACCTGGGGGACACCTGCAGGGTTTGGGGACACCTGGGGGACACCTGGGGACACCTGCGGGGTTTGGGGACACCTGGGGGACACCTGGGGACACCTGTGGGATTTGGGGACACCTGGGGACACCTGTGGGGTTTGGGGACACCTGAGGGACACCTGGGGCTCCTAGGGACACCTGGGGACGCACCTGGGGGACACCTGTGGGATTTGGGGTCACCTGGGGGTCACCTGGGGACACACCTGGAGGCTTTGGGGTCACCTGGGGGCTTTCGAGACATCTGGGGACACACCCGGGGACACCTGGGGATGGCTGGGGACACACCTGGGGACATACCTGGAGGATTTGGGGTCACCTGGGGGACATCTGGGGACACTTGGGGGTCACAGGGGGGACCCCAGGAATTGGGGCTGGGGTGCCCAGGAGTTGGGGCTGGGGGGGTCCCTGGAATTGGGGCTGGGGTCCCCAGGAATTGGGGCTGGGGGTGACCCCAGGAGTTGGGGCTGGGGTGCCCAGGAATTGGGGCTGGGGTCCCCAGGAATTGGGGCTGGGGGTGCCCACAGGAATTGGGGCTGGGGTCCCCTGGAATTGGGGCTGGGGGGGTCCCAGGAATTGGGGCTGGGGGTGACCCCTGGAATTGGGGCTGGGGGTCCTCTGGAATTGGGGCTGGGGTCCCCTGGAATTGGGGCTGGGGTGACCCCAGGAATTGGGGCTGGGGTCCCCTGGAATTGGGGCTGGGGGGGTCCCAGGAATTGGGGCTGGGGGTGACCCCAGGAGTTGGGGCTGGGGTCCCCGGAATTGGGGCTGGGGTCCCCTGGAATTGGGGCTGGGGTCCCCTGGAATTGGGGCTGGGGTGACCCCAGGAATTGGGGCTGGGGTCCCCTGGAATTGGGGCTGGGGGGGTCCCAGGAATTGGGGCTGGGGGTGACCCCAGGAGTTGGGGCTGGGGTCCCCGGAATTGGGGCTGGGGTCCCCTGGAATTGGGGCTGGGGTCCCCAGGAATTGGGGCTGGGGTCCCAGGAATTGGGGCTGGGGGTGACCCCAGGAGTTGGGGCTGGGGGGGTCCCTGGAATTGGGGCTGGGGTCCCCTGGAATTGGGGCTGGGGTGCCCAGGAGTTGGGGCTGGGGTCCCCAGGAATTGGGGCTGGGGGTGACCCCAGGAATTGGGGCTGGGGTCCCCAGGAATTGGGGCTGGGGTCCCCTGGAATTGGGGCTGGGGTCCCCGGAATTGGGGCTGGGGTCCCCTGACGGCGGCTCCGGGGCAGGTGGGCTACGAGAACGCCGGCACCGTGGAGTTCCTGGTGGACCAGAGCGGCGAGTATTACTTCATCGAGGTGAACTCGCGGCTGCAGGTGGAGCACACGGTCACCGAGGAGATCACCGAGTGAGCGGGGACCCCGAAACCGCGGGGGGACCCCGAAACCACGGGGGGACCCCAAAAACCACGGGGGGACCCTGAAAACGGCGGGGGGTCCCCAAAACGGCAGGGGGACCCCAAAAAACAGTGGGGGGACCCCAAAAACGGCGGGGGGACCCCAAAAACCGCGGGGGGACCCCGAAACCACGGGGGGACCCCAAAAACCAGCAGGGGGACCCCAAAAACGGTGGGGGGACCCCAAAAACAGCGGGGGGACCCTGAAACCGCGGGGGGACCCCAAAAATGGCGGGGAGACCCCAAAAACAGCGGGGGGACCCCAAAAACAGCGGGGGGACCCCGAAACCACGGGGGGACCCCAAAACCAGCAGGGGGACCCCAAAAACCAGTGGGGGGACCCCGAAACCGCGGGGGGACCCCAAAATGAGCAGGGACCCCAAAAACTGCGGGGGGACCCCAAAAACTGCGGGGGGACCCCCCTTCCTCAGCAGCAGGGTCCCTGCAGGTGTGGGGGATGCTCTGGTTCCCCGGATTCCCCCTGACCCCGTGTCCCCAGTGTCCCCCCGTGTCCCCCGTGTCCCCCCGGTGTCCCCAGTGTCCCCCCGGTGTCCCCCCGTGACCCCGTGTCCTTCGTGACCCCGTGTCCCCAATGCTGGCCCTGCTGTTCCCTGGATCTCCCTGTACCCCACTGTCCCCTGTGTCCCCCGTGTCCCCCGTGTCCCCTGTGTCCCCTGTCCCTCAAACCCCACTGTCCCCCATGTCCCCTGTGTCCCCTGTGTCCCCTGTCCCTGTCCCCTGTCCCCATGTCCCTAACACTGTCCCTATGCTGTCCCCGTGTCCCTGACTGTCCCCGTGTCCCTGTCCCCGTGTCCCTGTCCCCTGTCCCTGACTGTCCCCGTGTCCCTGTCCCCCGTCCCTGTGCTGTCCCCGTGTCCCTGACTGTCTCCGTGTCCCTGTCCCCTGTCCCCGTGTCCCTGTCCCCGTGTCCCTGACTGTCCCCGTGTCCCTGTCCCCGTGTCCCCATGTTGTCCCCTGTCCCTGTGCGGTCCCCGTGTCCCTGACTGTCCCCGTGTCCCTGTGCGGTCCCCGTGTCCCTGACTGTCCCCGTGTCGCTGTCCCCTGTCCCCGACTGTGGCTGTCCCGGTGGCAGTGTGGACCTGGTGCACGCCCAGCTGCAGGTGGCCGCGGGTCGCTCTCTGCCGGAGCTGGGGCTGGAGCAGGAGCGGATCCGCGTCAACGGCTGCGCCATCCAGTGCCGCGTCACCACCGAGGACCCCGCGCGCGGCTTCCAGCCCGACACCGGCCGCATCGAGGTGCGGGACCCCCGGGACCCCTCCCCGGGATCCCCGGGACCCCTCCCCAGGACCCCCTGCCCATGGACCCCTCCCTGGGACCCCTCCCCGGGACCCCCGGGACCCCCTGCCCATGGACCCCTCCCTGGGACCCCTCCCCGGGACCCCTCCCCGGGACCCCTCCCCGGGACCCCCTGCCCATGGACCCCTCACCGGGACCCCTCCCCGGGACCCCCGGGACCCCCTGCCCATGGACCCCTCCCCGGGACCCCCGGGACCCCCTGCCCATGGACCCCTGGGACCCCCAGGACCCCTCCCTGGGACCCCTCCCATGGATCCATCCTGGGACCCCTCCCTGGGACCCCTCCCCGGGACCCCTGGGACCCCTCCCTGGGACCCCTCCCCGGGACCCCCGGGACCCCCTGCCCATGGACCCCTGGGACCCCTGCCCATGGATCCATCCTGGGACCCCCTGCCCATGAACCCCCGGGATCCCTCCCGTGGATCCATCTCGGGACCCCCTGGGACCCCTCCCTGTGACCCCTCCCATGGACCCCCAGGACCCCCTGCCCATGGATCCATCCTGGGATCCCCTGGGACCCCTCCCATGGATCCATCCTGGGATCCCCTGCCCATGGATCCATCCCGGAACCCCCTGGGACCCCTCCCATGGATCCATCCCAGGACCCCTCCCATGGACCCCCGGGATCCCCCCACCCATGGACCCTCGTGGTCTCCTGGTCTCAGGGTGTCTGTAGGATGTCGGGGTGTCTCTAGGATCAGGCTGTCTGTAGGGTTTTGGGCTGTTTTTAGGGTTTTGGGGTGTCTGTAGGGTTTTGGGGTGTCTGTAGGATGTCGGGGTGTCTCTAGGATCAGGCTGTCTGTAGGATTTTGGGCTGTTTTAAGGGTTTTGGGCTGTTTTTCGGGTTTTGGGGTGTCTCTATGATGTCGGGGTGTCTCGGTGCAGGTGTTCCGCTCCGGGGAGGGGATGGGGATCCGCCTGGACGGGGCTTCGGCGTTCCAGGGCGCGCTGATCTCGCCGCACTACGACTCGCTGCTGGTGAAGGTGGTGGCCCACGGGCCGGACCAGCCGGCGGCCGCAGCCAAGATGAGCCGGGCCCTGGCCGAGTTCCGCATCCGGGGGGTCAAGGTGGGGGTTTTGGGGGGTTTGGGGGGGGTCCCGTGTGGGGCACGAGGGGTTGGGGGGAGGGAAATGGTGCTGGAAGGGATTTGGGGGGTCCTGGGGTGACATTGGGGGGGTGTGGGAGGTATTGGGGGGGGTCCTGTGTGGGGCACGAGGGGTTGGGGGATTTGGGGTGGGGTCCTGGTGCGGTTTGGGGGTTTTGGGGGGGGTCCCGTGTGGGGCACGAGGGGTTGGGGGATTTGGGGGGGGTCCTGGTGTGGTTTGGGGGTTCTGGGGGGGGTCCCGTGTGGGGCACGAGGGGTTGGGGGATTTGGGGGGGGGTCCTGGTGCGGTTTGGGGGTCTTGGAGGGGGTCCCATGTGACACGTGAGGGGTTTGGGGATTTGGGGGGGGGTCCTGGTGCGGTTTGGGGGTCTTGGGGGGGGTCCTGTGTGACACGTGAGGGGTTTGGGGGGGTCTTGGGGTGGTGCATGAGAGGATTTGGGGGATTTCGGGGGGGTCTTGTGGGATGGACGAGGGGTTTGGGGGACTCTTGGTGACCCCACCATGCCCTGCACAGGGATTTGGGGGGGTCCTGATGTCCCCAGTGAGGATTTGGGGGTCTCTCAATGTCCCCAGTGAGGATTTGAGGGGTCCCAATGACCCCACCCCAGATCTGGGGCTCTCCTGATGTCCCCTACGAGGATTTGGGGCTCTCCCGATGTCCCCAGTGAAGATTTAGGGTCTCCCGATGTCCCCAGTGAGGATTTGGGGGTCTCCCGATGTCCCCAGTGAGGATTTGGGGGTCTCTCAATGTCCCCAATGAGGACTTGGGGCTCTCCCGATGTCCCCAATGAGGATTTGGGGCTCTCCCGATGTCCCCAGTGAGGATTTGGGGCTCTCCCGATGTCCCCAATGAGGATTTGGGGGTCCCGATGTCCCCAATGAGGATTTGGGGTCTCTCAATGTCCCCAGTGAGGATTTGAGGGGTCCCAATGACCCCACCCCAGATCTGGGACTCTCCCGATGTCCCCAATGAAGATTTGGGGCTCTCCCAATGCCCCCAATGAAGATTTGGGGGTCTCCCGATGTCCCCAATGAAGATTTGGGGGTCTCCCGATGGCCCCCCCGGGTTTGGGGGCAGCTGGGGGGTCCGGCTGCCCCGCTGAGGCCGCGCTGTCCCCGCAGACCAACATCCCGTTCCTGCAGAACGTTCTGGCACACCCGCAGTTCCTGGCGGGCGCGGCCGACACGCAGTTCATCGACGAGAACCCCGAGCTGTTCCACCTGCGGCCGGGGCAGAACCGCGCCCAGAAACTGCTGCACTACCTGGGTGGGGCTGGGGGGCACCTGGGGGCACCTGGGGGCACCTGGGGGACACCTGGGGGGCTCTGGGGGTCACCTGGGGGGATCTGGGGATCACCTGGGGGGACCTGGGGATCACCTGGGGGGACCTGGGGGGCACCTGGGGGCACCTGGGTCAGCCTGGGGGGCTCTGGGGGTCACCTGGGGGGCTGGGGGACACCTGGGGGCACCTGGGGGCACCTGGGGGGATCTGGGGATCACCTGGGGGGATCTGGGGGACACCTGGGGGGCTCTGGGGGTCACCTGGGGGGACCTGGGGGCACCTGGGGGTCACCTGGGTCAGCCTGGGGGGGTCTGGGGGTCACCTGGGGGCACCTGGGTCAGCCTAGGGGGGTCTGGGGTTCACCTGGGGGCACCTGGGTCAGCCTAGGGGGGTCTGGGGGTCACCTGGGTCAGCCTGGGGGGGTTTGGGGGGCACTTGGGGGGCTCTGGGGGTCACCTGGGTCAGCCTGGGGGTCTGGGAATCACCTGGGGGACACCTGGGTCAACCTAGGGGGGTCTGCATCACACCTGGGGGTACCTAGGGGTCACCTGGGTCAGCCTAGGGGGGTCTGGGGGGGTCTGGGGGTCACCTGGGGGGCTCTGGGGGTCACCTGGGGGGATCTGGGGGTCACCTGGGGGCACCTGGGTCAGCCTGAGGGGGTCTGGGGGGCACCTGGGGGTGCCTGTGTCAGCTTGGGGGGGTCTGCATCACACCTGGGGGTCACCTGGGGGGCTCTGGGGGGGTCTGGGGGCATCTGGGTCAGCCTGGGGGTACCTGGGGGTCACCTGGGTCAGCCTGGGGGCACCTGGGGGGGCATTTGGGGGCACGTGGGGGTACCTGGGTTAGCCTGGGGGGATCTGGGGGGGCTTGGGGGGTACCTAGGGAGATATGGGGGCATCTGGGTCAGGCTGGGGGGGCCTGAGGGGGCCTGGGTCACACCTGCGGGGCACCTGGGGGTACCTGGAGGCATCTGGGTCACATCTGGGGGTGCCACCGGGGATTTTAGGGGGGTCCTGGGGGCTCTCAAAGCTTCCTGTGGGGTTTTAGAGGAGCCTGGAAAGGCTGGGAGGGTTTGGGGGGGGTCTCTGTGGGGGTTTGGGGGGTCCCTGGCTGTGTCACCCCCCCCGTCACACCTGTCCCCCCCCAGGTCACGTGATGGTGAACGGGCCCAGCACCCCCCTGCCCGTGAAGGCGAAGGCGGCGCTGGTGGAGCCCACCCCCCCCCCAGTGCCCATGGGTGAGTGGGGGGCTGGCCCTGCCAGAGTGTCCCCAAAGTGTCCCCAAAGTGTCCCCGGGGTGTCACAACGTGGTCTCTGTGCCTTGAGCATGTGCCACCCTCTGTCACTCCCTCCCTGACCCCTGACCCCTGACCCCTCACTGACCCCTCACTGGCCCCTCACTGACCCCTGACCCCCAGCTGACCCCCCACAAGTGCCCCCCGGCTGTCCCCATGCTCTGTCCCCCGGCTGTCCCCACGCTCTGACCCCGTCCCCGCTGTCCCCCAGCTGTCCCCCGGCTGTCCCCCGGCTGTCCCCCGGCTGTCCCCCCGCTCTGACCCGTCCCCGCTGTCCCCCAGCTGTCCCCCAGCTGTCCCCCGGCTGTCCCCCAGCTGTCCCCCAGCTGTCCCCCGGCTGTCCCCCAGCTGTCCCCCAGCTGTCCCCCGGCTGTCCCCCAGCTGTCCCCCGGCTGTCCCCCGGCTGTCCCCACGCTCTGACCCGTCCCCGCTGTCCCCCAGCTGTCCCCCAGCTGTCCCCCGGCTGTCCCCCAGCTGTCCCCCGGCTGTCCCCCGGCTGTCCCCACGCTCTGACCCGTCTCCGCTGTCCCCCAGCTGTCCCCCAGCTGTCCCCCGGCTGTCCCCCAGCTGTCCCCCGGCTGTCCCCCAGCTGTCCCCCAGCTGTCCCCCGGCTGTCCCCCGGCTGTCCCCCCGCGCTGACCCGTCCCCGCTGTCCCCCCAGGAGCGCCCCCGGCGGGGCTGCGGGCGGTGCTGCAGCGGGAGGGTCCCGGGGGCTTTGCGCGGGCGCTGCGGCGGCACCGGGGGCTGCTGCTGACCGACACCACCTTCCGCGACGCCCACCAGTCCCTGCTGGCCACGCGCGTCCGCACGCGGGACCTGGCCCGGGTGGCGCCCTTCGTGGCCCACGCGCTCAGCCCCCTCTGCAGCCTGGAGACCTGGGGAGGTGAGGGGGCGGGGCCGGGGGCGGGGCTTGAGGGGGCGGGGCTTGATGGGGCGGGGCTTAATGGGTGGGGCCTTGGGAGGAGCTTAATGGGGTGGGGCAGTGAGGGGAGGGGTCTAATGGGGTGTGGGAATGGGGAGGGACTTAATGGGGTGTGGCAAAGGGGAGGGACTTAATGGGGTGTGGCAAAGCAGGGGAGGGGTCTAATGGGGTGTGGCAGGGAAGGGGAGGGGTCTAATGGGGTGTGGCAAAGGGGAGGGACTTAATGGGGTGTGGCAAAGCAGGGGAGGGATCTGATAGGGTGTGGCAGTGAGGGGAGGGGTCTAATGGGGTGTGGCAAAGGGGAGGGGTCTAATGGGGCAGGACAGGGAAGGGGCAGGACCTCATGGGGTGTGGCAGAGTAGGGAGGAGTCTAACAGGGTGTGGCTCCTGGGGCGGGGCTTTTGGGGTGGGGCTTTCCCTGTGGGTGGGGCTTGCACGGGAACATGGGGGTGTGGCCAAGAGGGAAAGGCAGGGTTTGAATGGAGGGGCGTGGCTCTCATTTTATGGGTGTGGCTTGCACTCAAGGGGCGTGGCTCTCATTTGATGGGCGTGTCTTGCACTCAAGGGGCGTGGCTCTCATTTGATGGGCGTGGCTTGCACCCAAGGGGCGTAGCTCTCATTTGATGGGCGTGGCTTGCACTCAAGGGGCGTGGCTCTCATTTGATGGGCGTGGCTATAATTTGATTGATGTGGCTCTGCCATGGGGCGTGGCTATAATTTTGTGGGCGTGGCTTGCACACGAGGGGCGTGGCTATGAGTTGACGGGCGTGGCCAGGGGCGTGTCTGAGAGCCGGGCGTGTCCCCAGGTGCCACCTTTGACGTGGCCATGCGGTTCCTGCACGAGTGTCCCTGGGAGCGGCTGCGGGAGCTGCGGCGCCTCGTCCCCAACATCCCCTTCCAGATGCTTCTGCGCGGCGCCAACGCCGTGGGCTACACCAACTACCCCGACAACGTCGTGCACCGGTGCGGGACGGCGAGGGGACGGCGCGGGGACACGGGGACAGCGCGGGGACAGCGTGGGGACAGCATGGGGACAGCACAGGGACAGCGAGGAGACATGGGGACAGCACAGGGACAGCACAGGGACAGCACAGGGACAGCGAGGGGACACCGGGACAGCGTGGGGACAGCGTGGGGACACGGGGACAGTGTGGGGACAGCGTGGGGACAGCATGGGGACAGCGTGGGGACACCGGGACAGTGTGGGGACAGCGTGGGGACAGCACGGGGACAGCGTGGGGACACGGGGACAATGTGGGGACAGCACAGGGACAGCGAGGGGACACGGGGACAGTGTGGGGACAGCGTGGGGACAGCGTGGGGACAGCGTGGGGACAGCGTGGGGACAGCATGGGGACAGCATGGGGACACCGGGACAGTGTGGGGATGGCGCAGGGACAGCATGGGGACAGTGTGGGAACAGCGCGGGGACAGCGTGGGGACAGCGTGGGGACACGGGGACAACATGGGGACAGTGTGGGGACAGCAAGGGGACAGCGTGGGGACAGTGTTGGGACAACATGGGGACAGCATGGGGACACGGGGACAATACAGGGACAGTGTGGGGACACTGCAGGGACACTGGGACAACACAAGGACAGCGTGGGGACAGCATGGGGACAGCGTGGGGACACCGGGACACCACAGGGACGTGAGAACACGGAGGGACAGAGAGGGACAGTGGGGACAAGGAGGGATGAGGAAAGGGGACAGGGGGACATTGGGGACAAGAGGGGATACTTAGGGACACGAGCACAGGGGATGTTGGGGACACCGAGAACGTCGGTGACACAGTGGGACAGGGGGGACACAACGGGACGGGGGGGACACAACAGGACACCAGGGACACAATGGGACAGGGGTGACACAACAGGACAGCGGTGACACAACGGGATGGGGTGACAGAACAGGACAGGGGTGACACAACGGGATGGGGTGACACAACGGGACAGGGGTGACACAACGGGACAGGGTTGGGGGACACGAAGCGACCCCAGCCCCGGGACGTCCCCGCGAGCGCCGGCCGCGTCCCCAGGTTCTGCGAGGTGGCGGTGGCCAACGGCATGGACATCTTCCGCATCTTCGACGCCCTCAACTACGTGCCCAACCTGCTGCTGGGCGTGGAGGCCGCGGGCAACGCCGGCGCCGTGGTGGAGGCCGCGCTGTCCTACACCGGCGACGTGGCCGACCCCGCGCGCACCAAGTACGGCCTGGACTACTACCTGGGGCTGGCCCGCGAGCTGGTGGCCGCGGGGACACACGTGCTGTGCATCAAGGTCTGGGGGGGCCTGGGGGGGTCCTGGAGGGGTTTTGGGGGGTCCTGGGGGGCGTTTGGGGGGTTCTGTGGAGGTCTGGGGGGGTTTGGGGGGTCCTGGGGGGGTTGGGAAAGGGGATTTGGGAGGAATGGGGTGGGGATGGTCCCAGGGCTGGTGGCCGTGGGGACACACGTGCTGTGCATCAAGGTCTGGGGGGGCCTGGGGGGGTCCTGAGGGGGTTTGGGGGTCCTGGGGGGGTTTGGGGGGTCCTGGGGGCCACTCGGGAGGTTCTGGGGGACTTTGGGGAGTTCTGGGGGGCACTCAGGGGCTCCAGGGGGGGTTTTGGGGGGTCCTGGGAGGGTTTGGAGGGTCCTGGGGGGCACTCAGAATGTTCGGGGGGGGTTTGTGGGTCCTGGGGGGCACTCAGGGGGTCCTGGGAAGGTTTGGGGGGCTCCTGGGAAGGTTGTGAGGGAGGATCTGGGGGTGCCGTGGCGCTGAGGAGGATCTGGGGCTCCCCCATTCTCCCAGACCCATCTCTCCATGTGGAGGGGGGGGTGACACAGAAGTGTCCCCAGCCCCCCCTCCGTGACCCCCGTGACCCCCGTGACCCCTCCCCAGGACATGGCGGGGCTGCTGACCCCCGCGGCCGCGCGGCTGCTGGTGGGGGCCCTGCGGGAGCAGCACCCCGAGGTGCCCCTGCACGTCCACACCCACGACACGGCCGGCGCCGGCGTGGCCTCCATGCTGGCCGCCGCCCAGGCCGGCGCCGACGTGGTGGACGTGGCCGTGGACGCCATGTCCGGCATGACCTCCCAGCCCAGCATGGGCGCCGTGGTGGCCTGCGCGCGGGGGACGCCGCTGGACACAGGTGGGGACGGCCGCGGGGGGGTGGCACCGAGGGGTGGAGGGACAGCGAGGGTTTGGAGGGGACAATGAGGGTTTGGAGGGGACACCAAGGGTTGGAGAGCACAACGAGGGTTTGAGATGTCACCAAGGGTTTGGAGGGGACACTGAGGGTTTGAGATGTCACCAAGGGCTGGAGATGCCACCAAGGGTTGGAGGGGACAATGAGGGTTTGAGATGTCACCAAGGGTTTGGAGGGGACACCAAGGGTTGGAGTTGTCACCAAGGGTTGGAGGAGCCACCAAGGGTTTGGAGGGGACAATGAGGGTTTGAGATGTCACCAAGGGTTGGAGGGGACAATGAGGGTTTGAGATGTCACCAAGGGTTTGGAGGGGACAACAAGGGTTGGAGTTGTCACCAAGGGTTGGAGGGGACAATGAGGGTTTGAGATGTCACCAAGGGTTGGAGGGACAACGAGGATGTGTAGAGGACATCAAGAGCTGGAGGGACAGAGTTCGAGTGGCCACCAAGGGTTTGGAGGGGACAACAAGGGTGTGTAGAGGACATCAAGAGCTGGAGGGACAATCAGAGTTCGAGTGGCCACCAAGAGTTTGAGATGTCACCAAGGGTTGAAGGGGACAATCAGGGTTTGGAGGTGTCACCAAGGCCTTGAGGAGCCACCATAGTCATGGTGATGCCACCACAGCCCTGGAGGTGCCACCACCGCCAGGACTTTATTCCCAATCCACGGCACCTCCATCACCACACCCGCACTGTGTCCCCACGATGTCCCCACGGTGTCCCCTCAGTGTCCCCTCGTGTCCCCAGGCATCTCCCTGGAGCGCATGTTAGAGTACAGCGAGTACTGGGAGGTGTCCCTTCAGTGTCCCTGTCCCTTCAGTGTCCCCACGGTGTCCCTGTCCCATCAGTGTCCCCTCAGTGTCCCCTCAGTGTCCCCTCATGTCCCCTCGTGTCCCCAGGCATCTCCCTGGAGCGCGTGTTCGAGTACAGCGAGTACTGGGAGGTGTCCTCATGCTGTCCCTGTCCCCTCAGTGTCCCCTCAGTGTCCCCACGGTGTCCCCTCAGTGTCCCCTCAGTGTCCCCTCAGTGTCCCCTCATGTCCCCAGGCATCTCCCTGGAGCGCGTGTTCGAGTACAGCGAGTACTGGGAGGTGTCCCTTCAGTGTCCCTGTCCCCTCAGTGTCCCCACGCTGTCCCTGTCCCATCAGTGTCCCCTCAGTGTCCCCTCAGTGTCCCCACGATGTCCCCATGATGTCCCTGTCCCCACGGTCTCCCCTCGTGTCCCCAGGCATCTCCCTGGAGCGCGTGTTCGAGTACAGCGAGTACTGGGAGGTGTCCCCATGATGTCCCTGTCCCCTCAGTGTCCCCACAATGTCCCCATGGTGTCCCTGTCCCCACGGTGTCCCCTCAGTGTCCCCTCATGTCCCCAGGCATCTCCCTGGAGCGCGTGTTCGAGTACAGCGAGTACTGGGAGGGGGCGCGGGGTCTCTACGCCGCGTTCGACTGCACGGCCACCATGAAGTCGGGGAACGCCGACGTGTACGAGAACGAGATCCCGGGGGGGCAGTACACCAACCTGCACTTCCAGGCCCACGCCATGGGGCTGGGACACAAGTTCAAGGAGGTCAAGAAGGCCTACACCGAGGCCAACAAGCTGCTCGGGGACCTCATCAAGGTGGGGTGGCCCTGGGGGCTGCGGGGGCCTGGTGGGGCTGGGGGGTGTGGCGGGAGGTGGTGTTTGTGGGGTGGGTGGTCTCTGGGGGGTGGGTGGTGTCCATGGGGTGGGTGGCCTCCAGAAGATCTCTGTGGGGCAGGTGGTGTCCATGGGGTGGGATGATCTCCATGGGGTGGGTGGTGTCCATAGGGTGGGTGGTCTCTGTGGGGTGGGTGGTCTCCAGGAGGTCTCCATGGGGCAGGTGGTGTCCATGGGGTGGGTGGTGTCCATGGGGTGGGTGGTGTTTGTGGGGTGGGTGGTGTTTGTGGGGTGGGTGGTGTCCATGGGGTGGGTGGTCTCCAGGAGGTCTCCATGGGGCAGGTGCTGTCCATGGGGTTGGTGGTCTCTGTGGGGTGGGTGGTGTCCATGGGGTGGGTGGTGTCCATGGGGTGGGTGGTCTCCAGGAGAAGGTCTCCATGGGGTGGGTGGTCTCTGTGGGGTGGGTGGTCTCCAGGAGGTCTCCATGGGGCAGGTGGTGTCCATGGGGTGGGTGGTGTCCATGGGGTGGGTGGTGTCCATGGGGTGGGTGGTCTCCAGGAGAAGGTCTCCGTGGGGTGGGTGGTCTCTGTGGGGTGGGTGTCCATGGGTCGGTGGGGTGGGTGGTCTCCAGGAGAAGGTCTCCATGGGGTGGGTGGTCTCTGTGGGGTGGGTGTCCATGGGTCGGTGGGGTGGGTGGTCTCCAGGTCTCCGTGGGGCAGGTGGTGTCCGTAGGGTGGGTGTTCCACCGAGAGATGACCCATGTGATGACCCCTGAGGTGACCCTGAAGTGACCCTAAGTTGACCCATGAGTTAAGCCAAGAGTTGACCCTGGGGTGACCCAAGGTGACCTCCAGTGACCCCTGGTGACCCTTAGCTGACTCGAGGTGACCCCCGGTGACCCAGGGTGACCCCTGGTGACCCTTAGGTGACCTGAGGTGACCCAAGGTGACCCCAAGGTAACCCCTGGTGGCCCTTAGCTGACTCGAGGTGACCCTTAGATGACCCTGAGGTGACCCAAGGTGACCCCTGGTGACTGGAGGTGACCCTTAGATGAGCCATGTGACCCCTGCTGACCCCTGGTGTGCCCTGGTGACCCTTAGCTGACTTGAGGTGACCCTTAGGTGACCCCCGGTGACCCGAGGTGACCCGCGGTGTGTGTCCCCGCAGGTGACGCCGTCCTCCAAGGTGGTTGGTGACCTGGCGCAGTTCATGGTGCAGAACGGGCTGTCCCGCGCCGAGGTGGAGGCGCGGGCGGACGAGCTCTCCTTCCCCCAGAGCGTGGTGGAATTCCTGCAGGGACACATCGGGGTCCCCCCGGGGGGCTTCCCCGAGCCCTTCCGCTCCCGGGTGCGTCCCAACGGCCACTGGGAGCCACTGGGAGCCACTGGGAGACACTGGGAGGGACTGGGAGGGACCGGGATGGGACTGGGAGACACTGGGAGACACTGGGAGGGACTGGGATGGGACTGGGAGGGACTGGGAGACACTGGGAGACACTGGGAGGGACTGGGATGGGACTGGGAGGGACTGGGATGGGACTGGGAGGGACTGGGATGGGACTGGGAGGGACTGGGATGGGACTGGGAGGGACTGGGAGGGACTGGGAGGGACTGGGATGGACTGGGATGGGACTGGAAAGGACTGGGAGACACTGGGAGGGACTGGGAGGGACTGGGATGAACTGGGATGGGACTGGGATGGACTGGGAGGGACTGGGATGAACTGGGAGGGTTCCCCAGAGGTCGTTGCCATGGCAACAGGATGCTGCAGTCCCTAATGCTGGCTCCAAGTGATATTTGCCATGGCAACAGGGCCTAGAAATGGTGACCGTGGTACCGAGCCATGGCAACAGCACCGAGTGATGGTTACCATGGCAACCAAGCCTAGCAATGGTTTTCAATGGTTGTTGCCATGTCCTGCATCCTGTTGCCATGGTGTCCCTGCCCTGTTGCCATGGCAACGTGCCATTGCCATGGTGTTGCTGCTCTGTTGCCATGTCCCTGCTCGTTGCCATGCCAACACCCGTTGCCGTGGTTTCCCTGCCCTGTTGCCATGGTGTCCCTGTCCCGTTCCCATGCCAACACTCTGTTACCATGTCCCCCACCCTGTTGCTACGGTACCCCCAGCCTGTAACCATGCCAACACCTGTTGCCATGGTGTCCCTGCCCCATTACCATGGTACCCCCAGCCTGTTACCATGCCAACGTTCCATTACCATGTCCCCACCCTGTTGCCGTGCCAACGCCTGTTGCCATGGTGTCCCTGCCCCATTACCATGGCAACACCCATTACCATGGTGTCCCCACCCCGTTACCATGGTACCCCCGGCCCGTTACCATGCCAACACCCGTTCCCATGGTATCCCTGTCCTGTTGCCATACCAACACCCGTCACCATGGTTTCCGTGCCCCATTGCCATACCAACACCCGTTACCATGGTACCCCCACCCTGTCACCATGCCAACACCCGTCGCCATGGTTTCCGTGCCCCGTTGCCATGCCAAAACCCGTCACCATGGCATCCCCATCCCGTTGCCATGCCAACACTCTGTTACCATGTCCCCCACCCCGTCGCCATGGTTTCCGTGCCCCGTTGCCATGGCGACGCTGGCTGCCCGCAGGTGCTGAAGGACCTGCCGCGGGTGGAGGGGCGCCCGGGGGCGTCGCTGCCCCCGCTGGATTTCGAGGCGCTGGGGCGGGAGCTGGGGGCGCGGCACGGGGCCCCCCCCAGCCCCGAGGAGCTGCTCTCGGCCGCGCTCTACCCCAAGGTCTACGACGAGTTCCGCACCTTCAGCAGCACCTTCGGGCCCGTGGCCTGCCTGGGCACCCGCCTCTTCCTCGAGGGGCCCGCCATCGCCGAGGAGTTCGAGGTGCGGGCACCGGGAGGGGACTGGGAGCAACTGGGGGTGGACTGGGAGCACTGGGTGGGACTGGAAGGGGACTGGGAGCAACTGGGGGGGGACTGGGAGCAACTGGGAGGGGACTGGGAGCAACTGGGAGGGAACTGGGAGCACTGGGAGGGACTGGGAGGGGACTGGGAGGGGACTGGGATGGACTGGGAGCACTGGGAGGGGACTGGGAGCACTGGGGGGGACTGGGAGGGGACTGGGAGGGGACTGGGAGCAACTGGGAGGGGACTGGGAGCACTGGGGGGGACTGGGATGGACTGGGAGGGACTGGGAGGGGACTGGGATGGACTGGGAGCACTGGGAGGGGACTGGGAGGGGACTGGGAGCACTGGGAGGGGACTGGGACTTGTGCACACCTGGAACTCCTGGCACAGCCCCTTACACACTCCTTATACAGCCTTACAGTTACACACAGGTTACTCACACTTTACTCGCACTTTACGCGCAGGTGGAGCTGGAGCTGGGGAAGATGCTGCACATCCCTTACACACTGGTTACACACAGTTACAGCTACACACAGTTATAGTTACACACAGTTACAGTTACACAGCAGTTACACACAGGTTACTCGCACTTTACTCGCACTTTACTCGCACTTTGCGCACAGGTGGAGATGGAGCGGGGAAGACGCTGCACATCCCTTACACACCGGTTACACACAGTTACAGTTACATGCAGGTTACACACAGGTTACTCACACTTTACTCGCACTTTACGTGCAGGTGGAGCTGGAGCAGGGGAAGATGCTGCACATCCCTTACACACTGGTTACACACAGTTACAGTTGCACACAGGTTACACAGCAGTTACACACAGGTTACTCACACTTTACTCGCACTTTACTCGCCCTTTGCGCGCAGGTGGAGCTGGAGCGGGGGAAGACGCTGCACATCCCTTACACAGGTTACACACAGTTACAGTTGCACACAGTTACGGTTACACACAGGTTACTCACACTTTACTCACACTTTACTCGCACTTTGCGCACAGGTGGAGCTGGAGCGGGGGAAGACGCTGCACATCCCTTACACACCGGTTACACACAGTTACAGTTGCACACAGTTACAGTTACACACAGGTTACTCACACTTTACTCACACTTTACTCACACTTTACGCGCAGGTGGAGCTGGAGCGGGGGAAGACGCTGCACATCCTTTACACACTGGTTACACACAGTTACAGTTGCACACAGGTTACACAGCAGTTACACACAGGTTACTCACACTTTACTCGCACTTTACTCGCCCTTTGCGCGCAGGTGGAGCTGGAGCGGGGGAAGACGCTGCACATCAAGGCTCTGGCGCTGGGGGACCTGAACGCGGCCGGGCAGCGCGAGGTTTTCTTTGAGCTCAACGGGCAGCTGCGCTCCATCCTCGTCAGGGACACGCAGGCGCTCAAGGTGGGGGTCCCGGGGGGGTTTGGGGGGTCCCGGGGGGGTTTTGGGGGGTCCCGGGGGGTTTTGGGGGTCCCGGGGGGTTTTTAGGGTGGGTTCCAGTGGATTTTGGGGGGCTTCGAGTGCGCTCCATCCTCGTCAGGGACACGCAGGTGCTCAAGGTGGGGGGTCCGGAGGGTTTTTGGGGGTCAGGGGTGTTTTTGAGGGGGTCCGGGGGGTTTTGGGGGGGTTTCCAGTGGATTTGGGGGGTTCCAGTGGGTTCGGGAAGGTTCCGTTGTGTTTGGGGGTGTTTGAGTTGATTGGGGCGGGGGATTCTGAGGGACTTTTGAGGGTTCTGAGGGATTTTTGGGGGATTCTGAGGAGATTTGGGGGGGCTCAGTGGTTTTTTTCAGGGGTTCAAGGCAGTTTTGGGGGGCTTTGAGGAGCTTTTGGAGCGCTCTGAGCAGATTCAGGGGCGTCCGAGGGAGTTTGGAGTCACACGGGGAGAATCCTCGAGGAGCTCCGGGGACCCCAGGGGTGACTTTGTGGGGACACGAGGTGACACCGGAACCTCTGTAGCCACCCCTGACCCCCCGTTTTTCCCCCCCCCAGGAGATGCACGTGCACCCCAAGGCCGAGAAGGGGGCCAAGGGCCAGGTGGGGGCCCCCATGCCGGGGGAGGTGGTGGAGGTCCGGGTCAAGGAGGGGGCCACGGTGGCCAAGGGGGACCCCCTGTGCGTCCTCAGCGCCATGAAGATGGAGACGGTGGTGACGGCGCCCGTGGGGGGCAAAGTCACCAAGCTCCACGTGCGCCCCGGGCTCAGCCTGGAGGGCGAGGACCTCATCGCCGTCATCGAGTAGTTTTGGGGGGGTTCCCCCCCTCCCCCCCAAAAAAATCCCCCCTCAAATAACCCCAAAAACTCCCCCGGAAACGGCCTCGCGAAAATGGGACGTGGCCCCTTTAAGAGCCCCCCCCCACCCCCGGTGTGGCGCCCCCTGCTGGGGGCTGGGCGGTACAAGGCCTTAATTGGGGGGGCGTGTCTTAATTAGGGGGGGCCACGTCTTAATTAGGGGGTGCCCTGTGAAGGGGGGGACGCCTCATATTTTGGGGGGGAGGGGACCCCAATTTGGGGGGGGGTCACTCATTGGGGCGGGGGGGTCTCTTTTTTTGGGCGGTACGATCCATTTTGGGGGGGGGGGGACACACCCAATTATTGGGGGCCCCCCCCCCATTTTTTGGGCATTTCACCCCAGATTTGGGGGCTGAAACATTTTGGGGGGGGGAGGGGTGCTGGAGCAGAGTTTGGGGGGGGTCACCCCCTTTTGGGGGAGGGGATTCATGTCCTTTGGGCCCCCCCCCCGCGATTTTGTCCCCCCCCCCCATTTTGAGCCGCCCTCCCCCCCCCCCCCCACTTTTTGGGGTCTCCCCCCATTTTTGGGGGTCCCCTCGCACCTTGGGGGGTCCCCCCCTCCCCCATCCCTGCCAAGCTGCCTTAGGGGGATCTGGAGGATTTGGGGGGGGGAAGGGTCGGGTGGGTGTGGCCGCCCCTCCCCCCTCCCCCCACCCCCCCCGCTTTTGCCAAACGCCCCCGGGGGTGGGGGAGGGGAGGGGGCGGAGCCTGTGACCAAAGGGGGGGCGGGAATTGAACTGGACTTTGTGGGGGGAGGGGCCGCCCCTCCCCCCCCTCCCTGCGGGGAACAAACTGGAGAGGGAGGGGCCGCCCCTCCCCCACTCCCCCCCATCCCCCATCCCCCCACTCCCGGGGGGCCCCGGGCAATAAAAACTGGACTAACGACACCTGTGGTGTGGGGGAGGGGCTGCCGTGACCCCCACGTGACCCCCACGTGACCCCCAAGGTGTGACCAGCGCCGCCTCCGGGCGCTTTTATGGAGGGGGCGTGGCCTCCATCACGAGGGGCGTGGTCAGTGATCACAGAGGGGCTTTAATTCCTGGGAACCCCTCCCAGCCCCCAAAGAGGGCGTGGCTTTGACCCCAAATGTCCCGCCTGACCCCAAAAGGGGCGTGTCCTAACTCAATGGCCGTGGCCTTCTTTCCCTGGTGGGTGTGGCCTCATCATTTCCCTGACCCCAAACTGGGCGTGTCCCTTCACAAATGGGTGTGTCCCCAAATGGGCGAGTCTCTACCCTAAATGGGTGTGTCCCTTCCCAAATGGGCGTGTCCCTCCCCTCACTGGGCGTGTCCCTTCCCTAACTGGGTGTGTCCCCCCAAATGGGCGTGTCCCTGCCCTAACTGGGCGTGTCCCTGCCCTAACTGGGCGTGTCCCTCCCCTAACTTTGTCCCTCCCCTAACTGGGTGTGACCTCCAAATGGGCATGTCCCTCCCCTAACTGGGTGTGTCCCTCCCCAAACTGGGCGTGTCCCTGCCCTAACTGGGCATGTCCCTCCCCTCACCGGGCGTGTCCCTGCCCTAATTGGGTGTGTCCCTGCCCTAATTGGGCGTGTCCCTCCCCTAACTGGGCGTGTCCCTCCCCTCACTGGGCGTGTCCCCTCTCCGAATGCCCCCCTCCCTCCGTCGGGCGTGTCCCTCCCCGATCGGGCGTTGCCCCTACGGGGGCGGGGCGGCGCGGGGCGGGGCCGGGCGCGGTGCGGGCGTGGCCGCGGCCTTGCGGGCCAGCTTGGCCAGGAGGGGGCTGTGTGGGTGGCGCTGGCGCAGGTGAGCCAGGTGAGCGTCCTGGCTGTCGGCGGTGCCGCCGCACTCCTCGCACACGTAGAGCTTGGCGCGGCGCTCCTTGTAGCCGTAGCGCTGCGCCACGCCGTGGATCTTGCGCAGGTGCGACTCCAGCGAGCAGCGCTGCGTGAAGGCCTTGTCACACAGCGAGCACTTGTAGGGACGGACACCTGGACAGACGGACAGACAGACAGACAGACAGACAGTGTCACACAGCGAGCACTTGTAGGGACGGACACCTGGACAGACGGACAGACAGGACAGGGCAGTGTCACACAGGGAGCACCTGGACAGACGGACAGACAGGACAGGGCAGTGTCACACAGGGAGCACCTGGACAGACAGACAGGACAGTGTCACACAGGGAGCACTTGTACAGACAGACACCTGGACAGACAGACAGACAGACAGGACAGTGTCACACAGGGAGCACTTGTAGGGACGGACACCTGGACAGACGGACAGACAGACAGTGTCACACAGGGAGCACTTGTAGGGACGGACACCTGGACAGATGGACAGACAGGACAGTGTCACACAGGGAACACTTGTAGGGACGGACACCTGGACAGACGGACAGACAGACAGTGTCACACAGGGAACACTTGTAGGGACGGACACCTGGACAGACAGACAGACAGACAGGACAGTGTCACACAGGGAGCACTTGTAGGGACGGACACCTGGACAGACGGACAGACAGACAGTGTCACACAGCGAGCACTTGTACAGACGGACACCTGGACAGACAGACAGACAGGACAGGGCAGTGTCACACAGGGAACACCTGGACAGACGGACAGACAGACAGTGTCACACAGGGAACACTTGTACGGACGGACACCTGGACAGGGACACACACACGGGGTGAAGGGAGGTTGGGGGAGGTTCCCGATCCCGTTCCCAATCCCGATCCCGTTCCCACCGGTGTGGGTGCGGACGTGGTGCTTCAGGCTGAAGGTGTTGTGGAACCTCTTCCCACCCCAATCCCCTCCCTGTTCCCCTTCCCGATCCCATTCCCGTTCCCATTCCCGTTCCCATTCCCATCCCCATTCCCATCCCCAATCCCGTCCCCGTTCCCATCCCCGTCCCCGTCCCCGTTCCTGTCCCCATTCCCGTTCCCATTCCCGTTCCCATTCCTATCCCCATTCCCGTCCCCGTTCCCGTCCCCGTTCCCGATCCCGATCCCGATCCCGTTCCCACCGGTGTGGGTTCGGACGTGGCGCTTGAGGTCGAAGGTGTTGTGGAACCTCTTCCCACCCCGATCCCATCCTGTTCCTGATCCCGTTCCCATTCCCGTTCCCAATCCCATTCCCGATCCCATCCCCATTCCCGATCCCATTCCCGATCCCGTTCCCATCCCCGTCCCCGTTCCCATCCCCATCCTCGTCCCTGTTCCCGTTCCCATCCCGTCCCCGTTCCCGATCCCGTTCCCGTTCCCGTTCCCATCCCCGTTCCCGTTCCCGGTCCCGATCCCGATCCCGTTCCCACCGGTGTGGGTTCGGACGTGGCGCTTGAGGTCGAAGGTGTTGTGGAACCTCTTCCCACCCCGATCCCATCCTGTTCCTGATCCCGTTCCTGATCCCGTTCCCATTCCCGTTCCCAATCCCATTCCCGATCCCATCCCCATTCCCGATCCCATTCCCGATCCCATTCCCATCCCCATCCCCATCCCCGTTCCCATCCCCATCCTCGTCCCCGTTCCCGTCCCCATCCCCGATCCCGTTCCCATTCCCGTTCCCGTTCCCGTTCCCGGTCCCGGTCCCGTTCCCACCGGTGTGGGTTCGGACGTGGCGCTTGAGGTCGAAGGTGTCGTTGAAGCCCTTCCCGCAGTAGGGGCAGCGGTGCCGCTTCACCTCGCTGTGGCACTTGAGGTGCCGGTTCAGCATCCGCTGGAAGCCGAAGCTCTTCTGGCACACGGGGCACGAGAAGAGCTCGGAGCCCCCCGGGACCCCCCCGGACACCGGGACCCCCCCGGGGACGCCCCCGGCCAGGGGCAGCCCCGCGGGGAGGGGAGCGCCCAGAGGGCCGGACGGGACCTGCCAGCGAGGGGAGGAAGGGGTTAAATGGTTAAATGGGGGCGCCCAGAGGGGCGGGGACCCCCCCTCCTTGGGACCACCCCCCCTTGGGATCCCCCCTTGGGACACCCCCCCTTGGGACCACCCCCCCTCGGGACCACCCCCCCTTGGGACCCCCCCCTTGGGACCCCCCCGTGGGACCCCCCCCTTGGGATCCCCCCTTGGGATCCCCCCTTGGGATCCCCCCCTTGAGACCCCCCCCTTGGGACCCCCCAGTTCTGGGGAGACCCCCCCGATTTTGGGGACCCCCCCAGCCTTAGGGAGAGCCCCCCCATTGGGGACCGCTGGTTTTGGGGACCCCCAGCCCACCTTGGTGACCCCCTCTGGCTTTTGGAGCCCCCACCTCACATTGGGGACCCCCAGTTTTGCAGACCCCCCCCAGCAGGACCCCCCCCAGTCCAAAGGACCCCCCCAATTTTAGGAACCCCCCCAAATTCAGACACCCTCAATTCTGGAGACCCTCCCACCGTGGGGACCCCCAGTTTCAAAGCCCCTCCCCCCATCTGAGCACCCCCAACTCACTTTTCTCCCCTCCCCCATCCCCCCAGGGCCCCCCCAGATTTGGGGTCCCCCCCTTACCTTGCCCTTGGGGTGCAGGAAGGGGCCGGGGGGGGCGCGGGGGGGCAGCGTCATGTCCAGGGGGGACACGGGGGACGCGGGGGCCTCCCCCACCGCCGGCTCGGGGTCCCTGCGCAGGGGGCAGCCCCCCAAACAGACTGGGGGGGGTGGGGGAGGGGGGCACGGCTTCAGGGGGGGGGTCCTGCACCCCCAAATCCCCCAAAACGGGATCCCCCCCCCCCCCCAAAACCATCCCGCCCAATGGGGACCCCCCAAATGTGCCCCCCCTCCCCGGCCCCAAATCGGACCCCACAACGGGGACCCCCCAAATGTGCCCCCCCCCTCCCCCCGCCCACCCCCCACGGCAGGAGGAGAATTTGGGGGGGCCCCTCCCCCGCTCCCCTCCCCCACCCTTTGGGGTTCCCCCGACCGGTCGGACGGCTCCGGCCGCGACACCCCAAATTACAGCCCAAATTACACCCCAAATTAGGGGTTTCCGGCGGGTGTCGCCCGCGTGGGCCCCGGGGGGGGGACGCCACCCCCCCGCCCTCCCCACCCCCCCCGGGGGGACACGGGCGACACCCAAAAATCCCCTCCCCCACCAAGGGACACAGGCGGGCGGCCCAAAATCCCCCCCAAAATCCCCCCCCAAAACACCCCCCAAAGACATCCCGGCACCCCAAAAATCCTCCCCAAACCCTCCTGGGTGTCCGGGCACCCCAAAAATCCTCCCCAAACCCTCCTGGGTGTCCGGGCACCCCAAAAATCCTCCCCAACCCTCCTGGGTGTCCGAGCACCCCAAAAATCCCCCCAAACCCTCCTGGGTGTCCGAGCACCCCAAAAATCCTCCCAAACCCTTCTGAGTGTCCGAGCACCCCAAAAATCCTCCCCAAACCCTCCTGGGTGTCCGAGCACCCCAAAAATCCTCCCCAAACCCTCCTGAGTGTCCGAGCACCCCAAAAATCCTCCCCAAACCCTCCTGGGTGTCCGAGCACCCCAAAAATCCTTCCCAAACCCTCCTGGGTGTCCGAGCACCCCAAAAATCCTCCCAAACCCTCCTGGGTGTCCGAGCACCCCAAAAATCCTCCCAACCCCCCCCGTCCCCAGTGTCTGGGTGGGATTTTGGGGCTGAACCCCAACTCTGTCATTAAGGGGACACCCCTGGAGGGGGGGGAGGTCACCCCAAAACCCGGGATCCCTCCAAAATCCCGGAACTCCAGGATCCCCCAAATTCCAGTGTCCTCCCGCACTCCTGGGTCCCTCCAAAACCCCGAACCCCCCAAATTCCTGCGACCCCCAAACCTCGTGGTGCCCCCAAACCCTGAGGCCAAAAATTTCCGTCTCCTCCCGAACCCCCAAATTCCCGAGACCCCCCCAGACCTCTGGGTCCCCCCCCCCAGCAGCTGAATCCCAAGGCACTCCCGAGTCCCCCCAAATTCCAGGATCCCTCTGGACCGCCCCAGATCCCTGAACCCCCTCGAATCCCGGCTCCCAACGGATCCCAGGCCCCCCCAAAACCCCCGCGCGCCCCCAAACCCCGTCCCCCCGTACTGGGCACGTAGATCTCCGCCCGCTGCTCGTCCGGGAGCTCGCTCCAGTTGCGCTTGGCCGTGGCCACCACCGGCTTCTTCACCAGGAACGCGCGCGGCATGGCCGGATCCCGATGGATCCCGATGGATCCCGACCCGATGGATCCCGATGGATCCCGATGGATCCCGACCCGATGGATCCCGATGGATCCCGACCCGATGGATCCCGACCCGATGGATCCCGATGGATCCCGACCCGATGGATCCCGATGGATCCCGATGGATCCCGACCCGATGGATCCCGATGGATCCCGACCCGATGGATCCCGATGGATCCCGATGGACCCCCGCGGGATCCCTGCTCCCACCCCGGGGGATTTTGGTGCCGACTCCCGGCTCCCGGCGGGGCTGGAGCTCGGATCTCCGGCGCTGGATTCCCGGATCCGCCGGTGGTGTTTGGTCCCGGATCCGGAGAGTTTGGTCAATTCCTGCAGCCGATCCCAGATCCTGGGTCGGTTTTGGTGCTGGATCCCAGATCCTGGGTCAGTTTTGGTGTCAGATCCCAGATCCTGGGTCGGTTTTGGTGCCGGATCCCAGATCCTGGGTCGGTTTTGATCCCAGATCCTCGCTGGATTTTGATGCCGGATCCCGCGTGTTTGGTTGATTTCAGCGCCCGATCCCAGATCCCAGCTCGGGTTTGGCGCCGGATCCCAAATCCCGGCGAATCCCAGCGCTGGATCCCCTATCCCGCTGGATCCCGGCGCTCCGGAGGATCCCAGATCCGGGCTCAGATCCCGGGGATTGGAGCGATTCCGGTGCCGGATCCGCTCCCTCAATCCATCCCCGAGCGCCGGCCCGGCCCGAGCCCAGCTGCCCCCGGTTCTGTCCCGGTTCTGTCCCGGTTCTGTCCCGGTGCTGTCCCGGTTCTGTCCCGATTCTGTCCCGGTTCTGTCCCGGCACTGTCCCGGTTCTGTCCCGGTTCTGTCCCGGTGCTGTCCCGGTGCTGTCCCAGTGCTGTCCCGGTTCTGTCCCGGTGCTGTCCCGGTTCTGTCCCGGTTCTGTCCCGGTGCTGTCCCAGTGCTGTCCCGGTTCTGTCCCGGCGCTGTCCCGGTGCTGTCCCGGTTCTGTCCCGGTTCTGTCCCGGTGCTGTCCCGGTGCTGTCCCGGTTCTGTCCCGGTTCTGTCCCGGTGCTGTCCCGGTGCTGTCCCGGTGCTGTCCCGGTTGTGCTGTGCTGGTTCTATCCCGGTTCTGTCCCGGTTCTGTCCCGGTGCTGTCCCGGTTCTGTCCCGGTTCTGTCCCGGTGCTGCCCCGGTTGTGCTGTCCCGGTTCTGTCCCGGTGCTGCCCCGGTTGTGCTGTCCCGGTTCTGTCCCGGTGCTGTCCCGGTTGTGCTGTGCTGGTGCCGGTCCCGGCTCTGTTATCCCGGTCCCGGCTGCGCAATCCCGAATGTCCCGGTCCCAGTTCTGTTATCCCGGTCCCAGTTCTGTTATCCCGGTCCCAGTTCTGTTATCCCGGTCCCGGCTCTGTTATCCCGGTCCCGGCTCTGTTATCCCCCGGTGCTGTCCCGGTCCCGGTGCTGTCCCGGTCCCGGTGCTGTCCCGGTCCCGGCTCTGTTATCCCCCGGTGCTGTCCCGGTCCCGGTCCCGGCAGTGCTGTCCTAGTGCTGTCCTGGTCCCGGAGCTGTCCCAGTCCTGTCCCAGTCCCGGCTCTGTCCCAGTCCCGGCTCTGTCCCGGTCCCGGCTCTGTCCCGGTGCCGGTGCTGTCCCGGCTCTGTCCCGGCTCTGTCCCGGTGCCGGTGCTGTCCCGGCTCTGTCCCGGTGCCGGTGCTGTCCCGGTGCTGTCCCGGCTCTGTCCCGGTGCCGGTGCTGTCCCGGCTCTGTCCCGGTCCCGGCTCTGTCCCGGCTCTGTCCCGGTCCCGGCTCTGTCCCGGTCCCGCCTCTGTCCCGGTCCCGCCTCTGTCCCGGTGCCGGTGCTGTCCCGGCTCTGTCCCGGTGCCGGTGCGGCCGTGCCGGGCCGGTCCCGGCGGTGCCGCCCCGCTGCGCGTCCCCCGTCCCGCCCCGCGGTGTCCCGGGACCGGTTCCGCCGGTCGGGCCGGGCCGCGCCGCAGCCGGAGCCGGTCGGGCGGGCGCCGCTTGGGAAATAACGGGGAGCCCCCGCCCCGGCCCGGGGACACCGCGGGGACAGCACCGGGGGGGCACGGGGGACACCGGGACGGGGACATGCAGAATTTGGGGTGACACGGGGGCGTTCGGGACACGGGGGGGGACACGGGGATGGCGGCGACCCCGGCACGGGGCTGCCAGGGGGACACCGGGGACACCGGGGGGGGGTCACCTGCACACCCGGGGGGGTCAGGGGGGTCACCCGGGGGTGTCACCCGCACACCGGTGTCCCCCGGGGGGGTCACCTGGGCACTCCCGGTCCGGGTACCTGAGGTCCGGGCGGGTCCCCGGTGCCCCCGGGGGGGGGCGGGACCGGGAGCGCGGCCCGGGGGGGACACGGGGGGGACACGGGGGGGACACGAGGGGGACACGGGGGGGGGGGTCAGGGGTCCTGGAGGGGCTCTGGGGGTCTACAGGGACCCCCACGAGGCGCCTGTGGATAACCCCGCGCCCCATGACGTCACCCTAAGTGACATCTGACGTCACTCATCCCTGCTGTGACATCATCACCGTTCCCGCTGCCACGGCGGGGAGCGGCGTGACGTCACAACCCCGCCGCGGTTTCCCGCGGCCATAGCGGCAGTGTGACGTCACGGACAGGAGGAGGGGGGGCGGGCAGTGACGTCACGGAGCTCCCGGCAGCCCCCGCGGCCATGGCGGGGGGGGGTCCCTGGGCCCGGCTCGCGGCCGCGCTCGCGCCCCCCGCGCCCCCCGCGCTGCGCCGGCCCCGCCCCCCGCTACGTCATCAGGTGCGCGACGGCCGCGAGGGGCGGGGCCGGGGGGGGCCCGACCGGAATTTGGGGTCACCCGGGGGGGGTTGGGGTCACCTGAGGAGAATTTGGGGTCACTTGGGGAGAATTTGGGGTCACCCGGGGGGGGTTGGTGTCACCTGAGGAGAATTTGGGGTCACTTGGGGAGAATTTGGGGTCACCGCGATGCTCAGGACCCCCCCCCCGGACCCCCTGTGGCCCTGAGGGCGGGGCTGGGGGCTCCCCAATTTCCTGGGACCCCCGGGGGGGCTGATTTGGGGTCACTGAGGGGGGGTTTGGGGGTCCCCGAAGCCCTGCGGGCGGATTTGGGGTCACTGAGGGGGGGTTTGGGGTCTCTGGAGGGGAATTTTGGGGTCACCGTCCCCTGGGTGCCCCCGCCGCAGTCCTGGGGGTCCCTTGAGAGGAATTTGGGGTCTCTGGGAGTGATTTGGGGTCCCTTGAGGAGAATTTGGGGTCTCTTGAGGGATGATTTGTGTTTTTCTGGGGGTGATTTGGGGTCTTTGGGGTGATTCGGGGTCTCTGGGGGTGATTTGGGGTCTCTGGGGGTGATTTGGGGTCTTTGGGGATGATTTGGGGTCCCTGGGGGTGATTTGGGGTCTTTGGGGATGATTCGGGGTCTCTGGGGATGATTCGGGGTCCCTGGGGGTGATTTGGGGTCCCTGGGGGTGATTCGGGGTCCCTGGGGGTGATTTGGGGTCTCTGGGGGTGATTTGGGGTCTTTGGGGATGATTTGGGTTATTCTGGGGGTGATTTTGGTTATTTTGGGGTGATTCGGGGTCTCTGGGGGTGATTTGGGGTCTCTGGGGGTGATTCGGGGTCTCTGGGGATGATTTGGGTTATTTAGGGGTGATTTGGGGTCTTTGGGGTGATTTGGGGTCCCTGGGGGTGATTTGGGGTCTTTGGGGATGATTTGGGTTATTCTGGGGGTGATTTTGGTTATTCTGGGGTGATTTGGGGTCTCTGGGGGTGATTTGGGGTCCCTGGGGGTGATTTGGGGTCTCTGGGGATGATTTGGGGTCCCTGGGGGTGATTCGGGGTCTCTGAGGGTGATTCGGGGTCCCTGGGGGTGATTTGGGGTCCCTGGGGGTGATTCGGGGTCCCTGGGGGTGATTTGGGGTCTCTGGGGGTGATTTGGGGTCTTTGGGGATGATTTGGGTTATTCTGGGGGTGATTTTGGTTATTTTGGGGTGATTCGGGGTCTCTGGGGGTGATTTGGGGTCTCTGGGGGTGATTCGGGGTCTCTGGGGATGATTTGGGTTATTTAGGGGTGATTTGGGGTCTTTGGGGTGATTCGGGGTCTCTGAGGGTGATTTGGGGTCTCTGGGGGTGATTCGGGGTCCCTGGGGGTGATTTGGGGTCTCTGGGGATGATTTGGGGTCTCTGGGGGTGATTTGGGGTCCCTGGGGGTGATTTGGGGTCTCTGCGGGGCTGCTCCGGCCCCCCCCAATCTCGCTCCGGGGGGGTCTCCCCTCATTTCCCCCCTCCCCAATTTGCAGACGGAGCTGCTGCTGCTGCTGCTGGAGACCCCTGGGGCGCTGTGTGGGGAGGGGTCCCGGGCTGGGGAGGGGTCCCGGGCTGGGGAGGGGTCCCCGGGTCCCGGGGGGGCTCTGCTGGAGCTGCTGGCCGAGCCCCCCGCGCCCCCCGCGCCCCCCCGGGCGCTGCTGCTGCTCGCCACCCTGAGCGTGCTGGTGGCCACCGGGGACCGGGCGGGGGTCGCGGCGCTGGCGGCGCTGCTGCTGCGCCCGGGGGGCGCGGGGGGGGCTCCGGCGGCGGCCGCGGAGTGTCTGCGGGAGCTGCGGCGGCTCGGGACCCCCGGGAACCCCCCCCGGCCCCTCGGGACCCCCGGGAACCCCCCCGGGAACCCCCCCGGGAACCCCCCCGGGACCCCCGGGAACCCCCCCCGGCCCCTCGGGACCCCCGGGAACACCCCCGGGAACACCCCCGGGACCCCCGGGAACCCCCCCCGACCCCTCGGGACCCCCGGGAACCCCCCCGGGAACCCCCCCGGGGACCCCTCCGGAACCCCCGGGAGCCTCGGGACCCTCCGGAGCCGCCTCCGGGAGACCCCCGGGCTGCAGCCGCTGGTGCTGCTGCTGGCGGAGGCCGGTGAGGAGCGGGGGGGTCCCAGTAAGGACCGGGGGGGTCCCAGTGGGTCCCAGTAAGGACCGGGGGGTCCCAGTAAGGGCTGGGGGGGTCCCAGTAAGGACTGGGGGGTCCCAGTAAGGGCCGGGGGGGTCCCAGTAAGGGCTGGGGGGGTCCCAGTAAGGACCGAGAATGTCCCAGTAAGGGCTGGGGGGGTCCCAGTAAGGGCTGGGGGGGTCCCAGTAAGGGCTGGGGGAGTCCCAGTGGGTCCCAGTAAGGGCTGGGAGGGTCCCAGTGGGTCCCAGTAAGGACTGGGGGGGTCCCAGTGGGTCCCAGTAAGGGATGGGGGGGTCCCAGTGGGTCCCAGTAAGGGCTGGGGGGGTCCCAGTAAGGGCTGGGGGGGTCCCAGTGGGTCCCAGTAAGGACTGGGAGGGTCCCAGTAAGAACTGGGAATGTCCCAGTACGGGCTGGGGGGGTCCCAGTAAGGAGCGGGGGGGTCCCAGTAAGGACCGGGAATGTCCCAGTAAGGACTGGGAATGTCCCAGTAAGGACCGGGAGGGTCCCAGTGGGTCCCAGTAAGGGCTGGGAATGTCCCAGTAAGGGCCGGGGGGGTCCCAGTAAGGGCCGGGGGGGTCCCAGTAAGGACTGGGAGGGTCCCAGTGGGTCCCAGTAAGGGCTGGGGGGGTCCCAGTAAGGGCTGGGAGGGTCCCAATAAGGGCCGGGGGTGTCCCAGGGGGTCCCAGTAAGGGCAGGGGGGGTCCCAGTGGGTCCCAGTAAGGACTGGGGGGGTCCCAGTAAGGGCTGGGGGGGTCCCAGTGGGTCCCAGTAAGTCCCAGCACCGCACTGGGACGATCCCAGCGGTGCTGCCGGGAGGGATCGCGGGAACCCCGCGGTGGGACTGGGAAGGATCCCAGGAAATCCCAGTTTGGTACTGGGAGCATCCCGGGGGGGCTGGGGGATCCCCGGGGGGGTTTGGGGATCCCCGGGGGGGTTTGGGGATCCCCGGGGGGGTTTGGGGGGATCCCCGAGCCCCTCCCCCGGCCCCCTGATCCCTTTCACCCCCCAGATCCAGCGGATCCCTGGGAAGAGGCCGGGCCGGATCCCGGTGAGTCCCAAATCCCAGGGACCCCTCCCCAAATCCCAGCCCCGCCCCCCTGGACCCCCAAATCCCAGGGATCCCCGGGATTCCCCCCCCCCCAACTTCCCCCCCCCAACTCCTCGGGACCCCCCCCCAATTTCAATCCCCTGCAAATCCCGAGGACCCCCCCCCCTCCCCCTCCCCAAATTCCGGCTCCCTCAAATCCCAGCCCCGCCCCCCGGAGCCCCCCAAACCCCCGGGGTCCCCCCGACCCCCCCCCATTTCTGACTCCCCCCCCCGGAGCCCCCCAAACCCCCGGGGTCCCCCCGACCCCCCCCATTTCTGACCCCCCCCCTCTCCTCCAGGCCCCCCCCCCGTCTGGAGCCTCACTCCGGCCGCCCGGGCTCAGCTGCTGCAGCTCCCAGGTTTTGGGGGGGTCCCGGGGGGGTCCCCCCCGATTTTGGCCAGCGCGGACCCGGCTCCGGTTCAGGCCGAGCTGCTGCGGGGGGGGGGGTCAGGTTTGGGGGGGCCCCGTTTGGCCTCGCTGGCGCTGCACCCCGCCCTGCCCCCACCCCTGCGCCTCTTCTTCCTCCTCTGCCTCCTCGAGGGGGGGGACCCCAAAAACAGCGCCCCTCCCCCAGCGCTGCCCCCCCACTTGGCCGCCGCTCTGTTCCCGGGGGGGGGCGGGGACCCCCCCGAAATGTTCCTGCCCCGTTTCGAGGCGGCCGCCGCCTTCTGCTCCCGAATTTCGGGGGAGGGGGCGAGCGGGGGGAGCCCCCACCCCAAAATCCAGGGGGGGCGGGAGTGGCTGTGGGGGCTGGTGGCGTTTTTGGGGGGGGGTCCCCCCGTTCTGTTCTGCCGGGCCGTGCTCTCGTACCGCCGCTGGTTCGGGGGGGTCCCCGGGGGGGACCTGGGGGGGGCGGCGGGGAAATTATTGGGGGGGGGTCACCCCGCGGCCCCCCCGCACCTGCTGGAGCTCGCCAAGGTTTTGGGGGGGCCCCTCGGGGGGGCTTTGATGACGCAAGTCCTGCGGGCCCCCCCGCCCCCCCCGGGCACCCCCCAGCTCCGGGGGGTGCTGAAGGTGCTGCGCGACCCCCCCGCCCCCCCCGGGACCCCTCCCCAAATGCGCCCCCGGGTCCGGGGGTACCTGCGGCGGGCGCTGGCGGCCGAGCGGGGGGGCTGGGGGGGGGCTCAGGGGGTCCTGAGCGCCGCCGCCCCCCTCCTGCCCCTCTGGGGGGTCCCGCTCTGCCCCCCCCCGCCCCGGGACCCCCCCGATTTTGGGTGGGGGGCGGACCCCGACGTGCGGGACCGGGGCCGCCTCCACTCGGCGCTGGCGGCCGCTCTGGGCCCCCCCAAATTGGCCGCGGTTTTGGGGCCCCCCCCGCGCTGCGCCCCTCGCCCCCCTCCCCAAAACGGGCCCGGGGGGGGCGCTCCCCCCTCCCTGCTGCCCGCGGCCCCCCCCTGCCGCCTGCGCTGCCTCCCCGCGACCCCCGCCCCCTTCCCCGCCCCCCCCGGAGCCCCCCAGGACCCCGAGGGTTGGGGGGCGGCGCTGCTGGCGGGGGGGGGGCGGCCCGTGCCCCTCCCCCTGCGGCTGCGCCTCGAGACTTTGGGGGGCTCCCGAACCGAGGGGACCCCTCCCCAAATTATGGGAGAGCCTCCCCCCGCCTCCGGGACCCCTCCCCAAATTATGGGAGAGCCTCCCCCCGCCTCCGGGACCCCTCCCCAAATTGGGGGGGAGCCCCCCCCCGTTCTGGCGCTGCAGCTGCTGCTGGGGGGGGGCGGGGGCTGGGCCGAGGGGGCGCTGGCGGCGCTGGGGGGGGGTCGCGGGGGGGCCGAGCTGACCCTGACCCTGCGCCCCCCCCGAGCCCTGCCCCCCTCCCTCGAGGCCGCCGCCGTCTTCACCCCGGGGGGGGCTCCCCAAAAAGGGGGAGGGGGCTCTTTCCTGGCGCCCCTCCCCCCGCTGGAGCTGCCCCTGGGGGTCCGGCTGCGCCCCCTCGCCCTCCCCCCCACCTGGGACCCCCCCCGCGCCCTCCGCGCCTTCGAGGCGCTTTGGGGGGCGCTGGGGGGGGGCCCCGAGACCCTCCTGGTGCTGGGGGGGGGCGCGGCCGCCCCTCCCCCCGCCCTCGCCCCCCTGCTGGTGCCCGGTGGTGGGGGAGGGGCGGGGGGGGGATGGGCGCTGGCGGCCGCCGCCCCCCCCCGGGGGGTGGTGCTGGCGCGGGGGGGGCCGGGGGGGGAGGGGCGGGTGCGGGGGCAGCGCTGGGGGGGGGTCCTGCTGCTCGCGCGGCTGCTGCGGGGGGAGGGCGGGCCCTGAGATGTCGCGACAGGGCGGGGCCGTGTCGCGACACGTCGGGGGGAGTTCGGGGCGCGTCGGGACGAGACGTGCTGGACCGTGGCGGCACCACGAGGCGTGTCGGGCTGTATCGTGACATGTCGGGCTGTATCGTGACATGTCGGGCCGTGTCGTGACATATCGTGACGTGTCACCCCCACCCCGGGTTCTGTGACCCCCCCCCCAAGAACCTGGAAAGCGCAAAATCCGTGTCCGGCTCTGTCTGAGGGGGGTCGCGGGGGGCTCCGGGGGTCCCGCATGACCGGGAAGGGAGGGGTGGGGGTCTCTGGGTGCCTGGGGGGGTCCCAGAGGGTTCGGGGTGTCCCGGGAGCTCTGGGGGGGGGGGGGTGGGGGTGTCGCAGAAAGCCCCCCGCTCCCGAACTACATCTCCCATCATTCATTGCGCCACTTCCGTACGGTGCCGCCATCTTTCCTCCCCATGGGCGCCGCCATGTTCATTCCCTCCATGGATGCCTCCATGCCGCTTCCGGCGCCTCATGACGTCACTTCCTGCTTGCCCTCCACCCTCCCGCAGTGATGGCGGTGCGGGTCCGGGTTCCCCCCGGGGCCGCTCCGGAGCCGCTCCTGGCTCAGCTCCTGCCCTGCCGCGTCCAGCACGACGGGCCCGCGCCCGTGGCCGCCTTCCTGCGGGCCCGGCCCGGCCCCGGCGGCGGTGAGGGACGGGGGAGGGGGGCGGGGCTTGGGGGCGATCCTGAGGGAGATGCTGCATTTGGGGGGGGGGGCGGGATTGGGTTTGGGAGGGATTTTGGGGTTGGGGGCTCTTGGGGAGCTCGGGGAGGGGGTCCGCGGGTCACTGGGGGGCTGTGGCGATGGGGGCGCGATGGGTTTGGGGGGTTTTGGGGGGTCCCAGGCAGGTGTGGGGGTCCCAGCCCGCCTCCCTTTGCTCCCCCCCCAGAGCTCTGGGCCTCGTTCCGGGGGCGCCGCTTGGGGGGCCGGGAGCTGCCGCTGCCCCCCGGCTACACCGGGGCCGTGCTGCAGGGGGGGGCACCGGGAGAGCCCCCCCTGGGCGAGCCGGGGGACCCCCAGGTGAGAGCAGAGACCCCCTAAAACCCCCTCAGAGGGGCAGAGACCCCCCCCCTCATTTTCCCCTTCTTGGGGTGTCTCAGCCCCGTTTCCCCCCTGCCCCCCCAGGCCGGCTGGGTGACGGTGACGGGGTCGTTCGGGGCCATCACAGACTGGGGGGCTGACACCGCCCCCGCCCCCGGCCGGGGCCTGGCCCGGGCCCTGCACTGGGGACCCCTCGCCCAGGCCGTGAGTCTGGGGGGGTTTGGGGCACATCTGGGGGGGCTGGGGCACATCTGGGGGGGCTGGGGCACATCTGGGGTCACACTGGAGGAAGTGGGGTCACATTTGGGGGGTCCCAGGGTCACATTTGGGGGTTTGGGGTCACATTTGGGGGGTCCTGGGTCACATTTGGGGGTTTGGGGTCACATTTGGGGGGTCCCAGGGTCACATTTGGGGGGTCCTGGGTCAATTTGGGGGTCTAGGGTCACATTTGGGGGGTCCCAGGGTCACATTTGGGGGGTCCTGGGTCAATTTGGGGGTCTAGGGTCACATTTGGAGGGTCTGGGGTCACATTTGGGGGTTTGGGGTCACATTTGGGGGGTCGCGGGGTCACATTTGGGGGTTTGGGGTCACATTTGGGGGTTTGGGGTCACATTTGGAGGGTCTGGGGTCACATTTGGGGGGTCCTGGGTCAATTTGGGGGTCTGGGGTCACATTTGGGGGTCTCAGGACCTGGGGCTGTGGGTGGGGGGTCCCTAAGCTCACCCCACCCCTCCCCCAGCTCCACGCCCCCGTGACCGAGGACAGCGATGAGGAGGCGGAGCCATGACAGACCACGCCCACGGGATGAGCCACACCCACCTCATTAACAAATCCTACCACACCCAAGGGGCGGGGCCCATTAGAACTGATGTGCCTTAAACCCTGCCCAGTGTGGGTGGAGTCTATGGAAGCCCCACCCCTTTTTATTAAAACACCAACCTGTTCTCAGCAGGCTCTGCCCACAACAAAACCACGCCCAATATGGGCGGGGCTTCAAAGCCACGCCCACAAAACGAAGCCACTCCCACTGTGGGTGGGGTCTGACAGCACCCCCTCTTCTGTTCAATAAAGCGTTTGCAGCGGCAGGTGTGGGCGGGGCCAGGTGGTGTTTAATGAGGGGGCGTGGCCTGGCGGGGTGTGGCCTCACCACTTGCCCCGCTTGCTCCAGTCCTTGGGGGTGAAGTGCAGGCACTTGGCGTCGATGCGCAGGAGCCGCTTGAGCATCGCCCGCTCGTGGCCCTCCACGATGTCCTCGGAGAGCGTCAGGATGTACTGACCCTGCACAGGTGTGCACAGGTGTGTCAGGTGTGTCAGGGTGTACTGACCCTGCACAGGTGTGTCAGGGTGTACTGACCCTGCACAGGTGTGCACAGGTGTGTCAGGGTGTACTGACCCTGCACAGGTGTGTCAGGGTGTGCACAGGTGTGTCAGGGTGTACTGACCATGCACAGGTGTGTCAGGTGTGTCAGGGTGTACTGACCCTGCACAGGTGTGCACAGGTGTGTCAGGGTGTGCACAGGTGTGTCAGGGTGTACTGACCCTGCACAGGTGTGTCAGGTGTGTCAGGGTGTACTGACCCTGCACAGGTGTGCACAGGTGTGTCAGGTGTGTCAGGGTGTACTGATCCTGCACAGGTGTGTCAGGTGTGTCAGGATGTACTGACCCTGCACAGGTGTGTCAGGGTGTACTGACCCTGCACAGGTGTGTCAGGTGTGTCAGGGTGTACTGACCCTGCACAGGTGTGCACAGGTGTGTCAGGGTGTACTGACCCTGCACAGGTGTGTCAGGGTGTGCACAGGTGTGTCAGGGTGTACTGACCCTGCACAGGTGTGCACAGGTGTGTCAGGATGTACTGACCCTGCACAGGTGTGCACAGGTGTGTCAGGGTGTACTGACCCTGCACAGGTGTGCACAGGTGTGTCAGGGTGTGCACAGGTGTGTCAGGGTGTACTGACCCTGCACAGGTGTGTCAGGTGTGTCAGGGTGTACTGACCCTGCACAGGTGTGCACAGGTGTGTCAGGTGTGTCAGGGTGTACTGATCCTGCACAGGTGTGTCAGGTGTGTCAGGATGTACTGACCCTGCACAGGTGTGTCAGGGTGTACTGACCCTGCACAGGTGTGTCAGGTGTGTCAGGGTGTACTGACCCTGCACAGGTGTGCACAGGTGTGTCAGGGTGTACTGACCCTGCACAGGTGTGTCAGGGTGTGCACAGGTGTGTCAGGGTGTACTGACCCTGCACAGGTGTGTCAGGGTGTGCACAGGTGTGTCAGGGTGTACTGACCCTGCACAGGTGTGCACAGGTGTGTCAGGATGTACTGACCCTGCACAGGTGTGTCAGGTGTGTCAGGGTGTACTGACCCTGCACAGGTGTGCACAGGTGTGTCAGGATGTACTGACCCTGCACAGGTGTGCACAGGTGTGTCAGGTGTGTCAGGGTGTACTGACCCTGCACAGGTGTGCACAGGTGTGTTAGGGTGTACTGACCCTGCACAGGTGTGTCAGGTGTGTCAGGGTGTACTGACCCTGTACAGGTGTGCACAGGTGTGTTAGGGTGTACTGACCCTGCACAGGTGTGTCAGGTGTGTCAGGGTGTACTGACCCTGTACAGGTGTGCACAGGTGTGTCAGGTGTGCACAGGTGAGTGCTGTGTGTGTGACACCCAGGTGTGTAAAGGGGGACACACAGAGATATTTCCATCCCCCCCCAGGTGTGCCGGACTCCCCCAGGTGTGTGCAGGGACACCCAGGTGTGTGTGGGACCCCCCAGGTTTGTGTGGGACCCCCCCAGGTGTGTATAGGACTCCCCCAGGTGTGTCCAGTTCTCCCCCAGGTATGTCCAGGACTCCCCCAGGTGTGTCCAGGAGTCCCCCAGGTGTGCAGGACTCCCCCAGGTGTGTCCAGGACCCCCCCAGGTGTGTCCAGGACCCCCCCAGGTGTGTATAGGACTCCCCCAGGTGTGTGTGGGACCCCCCAGGTGTGTGTGGGACCCCCCAGGTGTGTCCAGGACCCCCCCAGGTGTGTGCAGGACCCCCCCAGGTGTGCAGACCCACCTTGTAGTAGTTGATGAGGTTCAGGTACTGCAGGGTGGAGATCACGTCCTCCTTCTTGATGCTGGTGATCTCGCTGATCTCGCTGGGGGAGGGGGGAAATGAGGGGGGGCTGCACCCCCAGAGCCCCCCAAATACCCAAAACCCCCCAGAGCCCCCCCCAAAACCCCACCCAGAGAACCCCCAAAATACCCAAAACCCCCCCAGAGACCCCCAAATACCCAAAACCCCCCAGAGCCCCCTGAAAATCCCCAAAACACCCCCTGAACCCCCTCAGAGCCCCCCGACACCCCCAGAGCCCCCCAATGCTGAAGCGCTGAGGGGGCGGAGCCTTGGCAGTGTGGGCGTGGTTAACTTTGATGGGGGCATGGCCCACCCCCAACCTTGGACATGGGTGTGGTGGGTGTGGCTTTCTGAGGGGGTGTGGCCTAAGGGGGGCGTGGCTTCCATCAGGTTCGGGTAAAGCCGCTGACATCGGGTGTTGATTTATGGTGGGCGGGGCTTCGGGAAGGGGCGGAGCCTCAGACAATGGAGCGTGGCCCGCAAAGGGGCGTGTCCTGACGGGAAGGGGGCGTGTCTCACTTGATGGTGATCTGGGGCCGCTCGCCGGCCTCGGCCTTGAGCCCCATGAGGATCTCCAGGATGGTCTGGGACCAGTAACTGCGGTACGACAGCAGCCCCAGGTCCGACAGCGGCTTCTCGGGGGTGCCCGTCTTCCCCTCCACCTTGGACAGCTCGTAACCTGCGGGGACACCACAGGGGACAGCTGAGGGACGGGGGACAGCTGAGGGACGGGGGACAGGGGACAGGTGAGGGATGGGGGACATGGGGACAGGGGACAGCTGAGGGACGGGGGACGGGGGACAGGGGACAGCTGAGGGACAGGGGACAGGGGACAGCTGAGGGACAGGGGACAGCTGAGGGACAGGGGACAGGTGAGGGACAGGGGACAGGGGACAGGGGACAGGTGAGGGATGGGGGACAGGGGACAGGGGACAGCTGAGGGACAGGGGACAGCTGAGGGACGGGGGACAGGGGACAGGGGACAGCTGAGGGACAGGGGACAGGGGACAGGGGGACAGGGGACAGCTGAGGGACAGGGGACAGGGGACAGGGGAGGGACAGGGGACAGGGGACAGGGGAGGGACGGGGGACAGGTGAGGGACGGGGGACAGGGGAGGGACGGGGGACAGGTGAGGGATGGGGGACAGGGGACAGGTGAGGGACAGGGGGACAGGTGAGGGACAGGGGGACAGGGGAGGGACGGGGGACAGGGGAGGGACAGGGGACAGGGGGACACAGGGACATGGGGACAGGGGAGGGACAGGTGAGGACAGGAGGACAGCGGGGACAGGGGGGACACAGGGATGGGGGACACAGGTGAGACAGGTGAGTGACAGGTGGGACAGGTCCCTGAGGCTTTGGAGGCGTCCCCTGGGGTTATTTCCACCTCCCCCAGGTATTTAAAGCCTTCCCAGTCGATTTTTGGGGTCCCGGCAGGGTTTGGGGTCACTGTCAGGGTTTGGGGTCCCAGCAGGGTTTGGGGTCCCAGCAGGATTTGGGGTCACTGTCAGGGTTTGGGGTCCCAGCAGGGTTTGGGGTCCCGGCAGGGTTTGGGGTCACTGTCAGGGTTTGGGGTCCCTGTCAGGGTTTGGGGTCCCAGCAGGATTTGGGGTCCCTGTCAGGGTTTGGGGTCCCGGCAGGGTTTGGGGTCCCAGCAGGATTTGGGGTCACTGTCAGGGTTTGGGGTCCCTGTCAGGGTTTGGGGTCCCAGCAGGGTTTGGGGTCCCAGCAGGATTTGGGGTCACTGTCAGGGTTTGGGGTCCCTGTCAGGGTTTGGGGTCCCTGTCAGGGTTTGGGGTCACTGTCAGGGTTTGGGGTCCCTGTCAGGGTTTGGGGTCACTGTCAGGGTTTGGGGTCACTGTCAGGGTTTGGGGTCCCAGCAGGATTTGGGGTCACTGTCAGGGTTTGGGGTCCCTGTCAGGGTTTGGGGTCCCAGCAGGGTTTGGGGTCCCAGCAGGATTTGGGGTCACTGTCAGGGTTTGGGGTCCCTGTCAGGGTTTGGGGTCACTGTCAGGGTTTGGGGTCCCTGTCAGGGTTTGGGGTCACTGTCAGGGTTTGGGGTCCCTGTCAGGGTTTGGGGTCACTGTCAGGGTTTGGGGTCACTGTCAGGGTTTGGGGTCCCAGCAGGGTTTGGGGTCCCGGCAGGGTTTGGGGTCCCAGCAGGATTTGGGGTCCCTGTCAGGGTTTGGGGTCCCGGCAGGGTTTGGGGTCCCAGCAGGATTTGGGGTCCCTGTCAGGGTTTGGGGTCCTGTCAGGGTTTGGGGTCACTGTCAGGGTTTGGGGTCCCAGCAGGATTTGGGGTCCCAGCAGGGTTTGGGGTCCTGTCAGGATTTGGGGTCCCAGCAGGGTTTGGGGTCCCTGTCAGGATTTGGGGTCCCAGCAGGATTTGGGGTCACTGACTGAACTCGATGAGCAGTTTGCCGTAGCCCCGGCGCTGGTACGGGGGCAGGGTCAGGATGCAGGCGACGTTGTAATCCTCGGTCGACTCCTTCTCCTGCAGGGAATCCCCCGGGATTGGATCCCAAAAAACCCCTGGGACCACCCCAAAACCCCTGGGACCACCCCAAAAAACCCTGGGACCACCCAAAAACCCCTGGGACCACCCCAAAACCCCTGGGACCAACCCAAAACCCCTGGGACCACCCCAAATCCCCTGGGACCACCCCAAAACCCCTGGGACCACCCCAAAAACCCTGGGACCACCCAAAAACCCCTGGGACCACCAAAAAATCCCTGGGACCACCCCAAAACCCCTGTGATCGCACCCAAAAGCTCCCCAGGATTGGATCCCAGAAACTCCCCGGGATCACCCCAAAACCCCCCCCAGGATAATCCCAGGATCCCCAAACCCGCCAGGATTAGCACCTCAAAAATCCCTCTGGAACCCCCCAAAACCCCCCCGAAAGAGCCCCAAATCCCCCCAAACACCCCAAATACCCTCCAAAACGTCCCCAAATCCCCCCCAAAGCGACCCAAAATCCCCCCAAACAGCCCCAAATCCCCCGAAATCCCCCCAAATCCCCCCCAAACACCCCAAATCCCCCCCAAAACTTATCCAAATCCCCCCCAGACACCCCAAATCCCCCCAAACACCCCAAATCCCCCCAAAAAGGCCCTAAATCCCCTCCCCAAACACCCCAAATCCCCCCAAACACCCCAAATCCCCCCAAAATTGCCCCAAATCCCCCCCAAACAGCCCCAAATCCCCCAAATCCCCCCTAAATCCCCCCCAAAACGGCCCCAAATCCCCCCCAAACAGCCCCAAATCCCCCCTAACACCCCAAATCCCCCCCAAAATTGCCCCAAATCCCCCCCAAACAGCCCCAAATCCCCCCAAACAGCCCCAAATCCCCCCAAAATGTCCCCAAATCCCCCAAATCCCCCCGAAACACCCCAAATCCCCCCCAAAACGTCCCCAAATCCCCCAAATCCCCCCCAAAACGTCCCCAAATCCCCTCCAAACAGCCCCAAATCCGCCCCAAATCCCCCCCAAATCCCCCGAAATCCCCCCCAGACCCCCCACCTTGGAGAAGTAGCCCACGATGTGGAAACCTTTGCAGTCGTACTCGGTCATGACGTAGAAGAGGAAGGGGTCGGTGTCGTAGTAAAGGGTCTTGTGGTCCAGGAAACACTTGGCCAGGAGGCAGAGATTCTGGGAATAACTCTGGGAAAAGATGCCGGGAATGACTCCGGGAATGTTGGGATGGGGGGAAAATCCCCCCCGGGACCACCCCCCAACTCTCACCTTGTTCTTGCGGCCGTCGATCTCGAAGAAGGAAATGGTGCCCTTGCGATAAATCTCGTTCCCAGGGGGGTGCCGGAGGTCACATTTGGTCTGGGGAGGGGATTTTTGGGAGGTTTTGGGGTTTTTTGGGGTTTTTTTTTATTTTTTAGGGGTTTTTTGGGGGGTTTTTGGTTTTTTTGGGGTTTTTTTTTGGGTTTTTGGGATTTTTTTGGGTTTTTTTAGGGGGTTTTTTGGGGGGGGTTTGGGGTTTTTTGGGGATTTTTTTGGATTTTTTGGGTTTTTTTGGGAGGGGTTTTGGGGTTTTTTTGGGGTTTTTTGGGGGGGTTTTTGGGGTTTTTTTGGGTTTTTTTTTGGGTTTTTTTTGATTTTTTGGGGTTTTTTTGGGGGGGTTTTGGGGGTTTTTTGGGGGGTTTTTTGGGTTTTTTGGGGGTTTTTTTTGGATTTTTTTTATTTTTTGGGGGGTTTTTGTGGGGGTTTTGGGGTTTTTTTGGGGGTTTTTTGGGGTGTTTTTTTTTTATTTTTTGGGGTTTTTTTTGGTTTTTTGGGGTTTTTTTTGGGGTTTTTTTAGGGGGTTTTTTGGGGGGTTTGGGGGTTTTTTGGGGGTTTTTTTGGGGGTGAAAATGGGGAGGGAAGAGGGGGAGATTGGGGGGTGGGAAAGGGAAATTGGGGAGAAAAAGTGAGGAGGGAGTGGGAATTTGGAGCTTTGGGGGGAAATTTGGGGCTTTGGGGAGTGAGGAGGCCAAAGGGGTAAAAATTGGGGGGTTTGAGGATTCCCAAATCTTCCTGGGGATCCCCCAAATCTCCTTGGGGATGACCCAAATCAGGGATTCCCTGGTACAGCCTTGCCCTGGCTCCCCAAATCCCCTCAAAACTCCCCCAAATGCCCCCAGATCCCCCCAAAACTCCCCCAAATCTCATCTAAACCCCCTCAAATCCCTTCAAAACTCCCCCAAATCCCCTTGAAACTCACTCAAATGCCCCCAGATCCCTCCAAAACTCCCCAAATCCTGCCAAAACTCCTCCAAGTCCCCATGAAACTCCCCCAAAACTTCTCTAAATCCCCCCCAAATCTCCATGAATCTCTGCCAGATCCCCCAAATCTCCCCCAAACCCCCCCGAAATCCCCTCAAACCCCCCCAAACCCCCCGAAATCTCCCCCAAATCTCCCCGAAATCCCCTCAAACTCCCCCAAACCCCCCGAAATCTCCCCCAAACCCCCCCAACCCCCCCCGAAATCTCCCCCAACCCCCCCCGAAATCTCCCCCAAACCCCCCAAATGCCCTTGAAACCCCCCCAACCCCCCCAAATCCCTCCCAAACCCCCCAAACCCCCCCGAAATCTCCCCCAAACCCCCCCCAAATCCCCTCAAACCCCCCCAAATCTCCCCCAAACCCCCCCAAACCCCCTCGAACCTCCCCCAAACCCCCCCAAAATCTCCTCAAACCCCCCCAACCCCCCCGAAATCCCCACAAACTCCTCCAAATCCCCTAGAACCTCCCCCAAACCCCCCCAAATCTCCCCCAAACCCCCCCAAATCTCCCCCAAATCCCCTTGAAACCCCCCGAACCCCCCCGAAATCTCCTCAAACCCCCCCAAACACCCCCGAAATCTCCTCAAACCCCCCCAAACCCCCCAAAATCCCCTCAAACCCCCCCGAAATCCCCTTGAAACCCCCCCAAATCTCCTTGAAACCCCCCAAACCCCCTCAAATCTCCCCCAAACCCCCCCCAAATTCCCCCAAACCCCCCTAAACCCCCCCGAAATCCCCTCAAACTCCCCCAAATCCCCTTGAAACCCCCCAAACCCCCTCAAATCTCCCCCAAACACCCCCCAAATTCCCCCAAACCCCCCCAAAGCCCCCCAAATCCCCTGAAATCCCCCCAAACCCCCCCCAAACCCCCCCAAACCCTCTCAAATCTCCCCCAAACCCCCCCAAATTCCCCCAAACCCCCCCAAAATCTCCCCCAACCCCCCGAAATCCCCTCAAACTCCCCCCAAATCCCCTTGAAACCCCCCCAAATCTCCCCCAAAATCCCCTTGAAACCCCCCAAACCCCCCCCAAACCCCCTCAAATCTCCCCCAAACCCCCTCAAATCCCCTTGAAACCCCCCAAACCCCCCCCAAACCTCCCCCAAACCCCCCGAAGCCCCCCGCTCCCGTACCAGGTGTCTCTGCAGGCAGCGCAGGCTGTGCCCGTACTTGAGGCAGAACTCGCACAGGTAGAGCACGGGCAGCCCCGTCAGCTCCTGCGGGTACGGAGAGAAGTACCAGGGCTTGAGGCGGTGCCGGCCCAGCTCGATGCACTCGATGTTTTTCATCCTGGTGACGATGTCGTCGTGGCTCCGGTCCGACACCAGGCTCCCGGTCATCCTGGGCGCCGAGGGGGCTCCGTCCGACGAGTCCTGCGAGTCCTGCCGGGGACAGCGCGCTCAGGGCCGGCCTTGGCCTCCGGCCGGCGGCGCTTCGGACCCTCCGCACCCGCCCTCTCCCCGTTTTCAGGGGGTTTTTGTCTGGTTTTGCTCGGTTTTCCCCCATTTTTAGGTGATTTTTGGTCATTCCTGATTTGGTTTCCCCATTTTTAGGTGATTTTTGTCTGTTTTTGCTTTGTTTTTCCCCGTTTTTAGGTGGTTTTTGTCCATTCCTGATTTGGTTTCCCCATTTTTAGGTGGTTTTTGTCCATTCCTGATTTGGTTTCCCCATTTTTAGGTGGTTTTTGTCTGTTCTTGCTTTGTTTTTCCCCATTTTTAGGTGGTTTTTGTCAGCTTTTGCTCGGTTTTTCCCCATTTTTAGGTGATTTTTGTCTCTTTTTGCTCGGTTTTTCCCCATTTTTAGGTGGTTTTTGGTCATTCCTGATTTGGTTTCCCCATTTTTAGGTGGTTTTTGTCTGGTTTTGCTTTGCTTCTCCCCGTTTTTACGTGGTTTTTGTCCATTCCTGATTTTTTTCCCCATTTTCAGGTGATTTTTGTCTGTTTTTGCTTTGTTTTTCCCCATTTTTAGGTGGTTTTTGTCCATTCCTGATTTGGTTTCCCCGTTTTTAGGTGGTTTTTGTCTGTTCTTGCTTTGTTTTTCCCCATTTTTAGGTGTTTTCTGTCCATTCCTGATTTGGTTTCCCCATTTTTAGGTGATTTTTGGTCATTCCTGATTTGGTTTCCCCATTTTTAGGTGGTTTTTGTCTGTTCTTGCTTTGTTTTTCCCCATTTTTAGGTGGTTTTTGTCAGCTTTTGCTCGGTTTTTCCCCATTTTTAGGTGATTTTTGTCTCTTTTTGCTCGGTTTTTCCCCATTTTTAGGTGGTTTTTGGTCATTCCTGATTTGGTTTCCCCATTTTTAGGTGGTTTTTGTCTGGTTTTGCTCTGCTTTTCCCCATTTTTAGGTGGTTTTTGTCCATTCCTGATTTGGTTTCCCCATTTTTAGGTGATTTTTGTCTGTTCTTGCTTTGTTTTTCCCCATTTTTAGGTGGTTTTTGTCAGCTTTTGCTCGGTTTTTCCCCATTTTTAGGTGGTTTTTGTCTGTTCTTGCTTTGTTTTTCCCCATTTTTAGGTGATTTTTGTCCATTCCTGATTTGGTTTCCCCATTTTTAGGTGGTTTTTGTCTCTTTTTGCTCTGTTTTTCCCCATTTTTAGTTGATTTTTGTCTGGTTTTCCTCTGTTTTTCCCCATTTTTAGGTGGTTTTTGTCTCTTTTTGCTCGGTTTTTCCCCATTTTCAGGTGATTTTTGTCTCTTTTTGCTCTGCTTTTCCCCATTTTTAGGTGGTTTTTGGTCATTCCTGATTTGGTTTCCCCATTTTTAGGTGGTTTTTGTCTGGTTTTGCTTTGCTTCTCCCCGTTTTTACGTGGTTTTTGTCCATTCCTGATTTTTTTCCCCATTTTTAGGTGGTTTTTGTCTGTTCTTGCTTTGTTTTTCCCCATTTTTAGGTGTTTTCTGTCCATTCCTGATTTGGTTTCCCCATTTTTAGGTGATTTTTGTCCATTCCTGATTTGGTATCCCCATTTTTAGGTGGTTTTTGTCTCTTTTTGCTCTGCTTTTCCCCATTTTTAGGTGGTTTTTGGTCATTCCTGATTTGGTTTCCCCATTTTTAGGTGGTTTTTGTCTGGTTTTGCTTTGCTTCTCCCCGTTTTTACGTGGTTTTTGTCCATTCCTGATTTTTTTCCCCATTTTCAGGTGATTTTTGTCTGTTTTTGCTTTGTTTTTCCCCATTTTTAGGTGGTTTTTGTCCATTCCTGATTTGGTTTCCCCGTTTGTAGGTGGTTTTTGTCTGGTTTTGCTCTGCTTTTCCCCATTTTTAGGTGGTTTTTGTCCATTCCTGATTTGGTTTCCCCATTTTTAGGTGGTTTTTGGTCATTCCTGATTTGTTTTTCCCCATTTTTAGGTGATTTTTGTCAGCTTTTGCTCAGTTTTTCCCCATTTTTAGGTGGTTTTTGTCTGGTTTTCCTCTGTTTTTCCTCATTTTTGTCCCCTGGGTGTCCCCTGGGTGTCCCCTGGGTGTCCCCGATGTCCCCTGGGTGTCCCCTGGGTGTCCCCGATGTCCCCTGGGTGTCCCCACCTCGTCTGTCCCCAGACACGCCGATTTCCTCTTCCGGCCCGGCTGAGCCGCCACCGCCCGGCGCGCTGAGCCGTTCTGGGGAGAGAGAGGGGTCAGAGCCCGGAACGCCCCAAAACCGCACCGAAACACCCCAAAATCATCCCAAAACACCTCAAAACACCCCAAAATCAGCCCAAAACACCTCAAAACACCCCAAAATCATCCCAGAACACCCCAAAATCATCCCAAAACACCTCAAATCCCCCCAAAATCATCCCAAAACACCTCAAAATCATCCCAAAACACCCCAAAATCACCCCGAAACCGCACCAAAATACCCCAAAATCACCCCAAACCACCCCAGAATCACCCCAAAACACCCGAAAAACCACCCAGACACCCCCAAGTCCCCGGTGCGTTACTGGTGTGTTACTGGTCCATACTGGTGTGTTACTGGTCCATACTGGTGTGTTACTGGTCCATACTGGTGTGCTGCTGGTGTGTTACTGGTCCATACTGGTGTGTTACTGGTGTGTTACTGGTCCATGCTGGTGTGTTACTGGTCTATACTGGTGTTACTGGTCCATACTGGTGTGTTACTGGTGTGTTACTGGTCCATACTGGTGTGTTACTGGTCCATACTGGTGTGTTACTGGTCCATACTGGTGTTACTGGTGTGTTACTGGTGTGTTACTGGTCCATACTGGTCCATACTGGTGTGTTACTGGTCCATACTGGTGTTACTGGTGTTACTGGTCCGTTACTGGTCCATACTGATGTGTTTCTGGTCCATATTGGTCCGTTACTGGTCCATACTGGTGTGTTACTGGTCCATTACTGGTCTATACTGGTGTGCTGCTGGTGTGTTACTGGTCCATACTGGTGTGTTACTGGTCCATACTGGTGTTACTGGTCCATACTGGTCCATACTGGTCCATACTGGTCCATACTGGTGTTACTGGGCTCACCTGGGGGAACACGGACGCCTGCGAGGTCTCGCTGGGGGTGGGGACGGGCGTGGCCGGTGACACCACCTCGACCTTCCGCTTCTGGGGACAGTTCCAACCAGTTCAAACCAGTTCAAACCAGTCCATTCCAGTCCATCACAGTTCATCCATCCCAGTTCAAACCAGTTCATTCCAGTCCATCCCAGTCCAGTCCATCCCAGTCCAGTCCAGTCCATTCCAGTCCATTCCAGTCCATCCCAGTTCATCCCAGTTCATCCCAGTCCATTCCAGTCCATCCCAGTTCAGTTCATCCCAGTTCATCCCAGTTCATCCCAGCTCATCCCAGTCCATCCCAGTTCAAACCAGTTCATCCCAGTTCATCCCAGTCCATTCCAGTCCATCCCAGTCCATCCCAGTCCATCCCAGTTTATCCCAGCTCATCCCAGTCCATCCCAGTTCATCCCAGTTCATCCCAGTCCATCCCAGTTCAGTTCATCCCAGTTCATCCCAGCTCATCCCAGTCCATCCCAGTCCATCCCAGTCCATCCCAGTCCATCCCAGTTCAAACCAGTTCATCCCAGTCCATCCCAGTTCATCCCAGTCCATCCCAGTCCATCCCAGTTTATCCCAGCTCATCCCAGTCCATCCCAGTTCATCCCAGTTCATCCCAGTCATCCCATCCCTGCTGCTGGGGGGCAATTGGGAGTGGTGGGAGGCTTTGTTGTCCCTTCCCAGTGCTCCCAGTATCCCCCCAGTACCCCCCCAGTGCTCCCAGTACCCCCCAGTGCCCCCCAGTGCTCCCAGTACCCCCCAGTGCTCCCAGTACCCCCCAGTGCCCCCCAGTGCTCCCAGTGCCCCCCAGTGCTCCCAGTACCCCCCAGTGCCCCCCAGTGCCCCCCCAGTGCTCCCAGTACCCCCCAGTACCCCCCCCAGTACCCCCCCAGTGCCCCCCCAGTGCTCCCAGTATCCCCCCAGTGCCCCCCAGTGCCCCCCAGTGCTCCCAGTAGGCCCTAGGAAGGGAAGGCTCAGGGGACACCTGGCTGTGGGGACAGGGATGGGGACAGGGATGGGGACAGGGACAGTGGTGGGGACCCCCTGGGGACAGGAACCCACCAGTGACAGGGACCCCTGGGGACAGGGACACTGTGGTGACAATGATCCACAGGGGACAGCGAACCCCTGGGGACAGGGATGGGGACAGGGATGGGGACAGGGATGGGGACAGGGATGGGGACAGGGTGACAGGGACCCCTGGGGACAGGGATGGGGACAGGGTGACAGGGACCCCTGGGGACAGGGATGGGGACAGGGTGACACCCTTGGGACAGTGACCCTTGGGGACAGGGACAGTGCTGGGGACCCCCTGTGGACAGGGATGGGGACAGGGATGGGGACAGGGATGGGGACAGGGTGACAGTGACCCCCTGGGGACAGGGATGGGGACAGGGATGGGGACAGGGTGACAGGGACCCCTGGGGACAGGGACCCCTGGGGACACCACAGGTGACAAAACCCCCTTGGGGCCAAACCGGGACCTGCCAGGGGCCATTTCTGGGGCTGCTTTTGGGGCCATCTCTGGGGACATCTGGGGCCAGCTGGGGACATCTGGGGCCAGTTGGGGACATCTGGGGCCATCTCTGGGGCCAGTTGGGGACATCTGGGGACCCGGGGGTTACCGTGGGGCGCTGGGGGCCCGGGGGGGGCTCGGCCTCGCTCTCCTTGGGCAGGTGAAAGCGGAGCGTGATGGGCCCCGGCCCCGCTGGCCCCGCTGGCCCCGCTGGCCCTGGTGGCCCCGCCGGTGGCCCCGGTGGCCCCGGTGGCCCTGGCAAACTCTTCCCGCTGGCGGGGGCCACCGGCAGCGCCAGCTCCAGGCTCTTCCTCTGCGCCGGGAGGAAGAGGAGGCGTTTAGGGGGGGGAGGGGGACGCGGAGGGGACACGGAGGGGACGCGGTGACAAAGCCACCGCGGCTGGGGGTCCCTCCCGTCACCCCCCGGGTCCCCTCCCTGGGGACAGCGGTGGCCTAAAGGGGTTGGGGGTGGCCTCGAGGGGCCAGGGATGTCCCGAGGATGCCCTGACAGGTCAGGGATGTCCCCAAGGTGCCCCTGAAGGGTCAGGGATGTCCCCAGGGTGGCTTCAAGGGGTCAGGGATGTCCCCAGGGTGCCCTGAAGGGTCAGGGATGTCCCCAGGGTGGCTTCAAGGGGTCAGGGATGTCCCCAAGGTGCCCCCTGAAGGGTCAGGGATGTCCCCAAGGTCCCTTAAAGGGGTTGGAAATGTCTCAGGGTCCCGGAGAGCAGTCAGGGATGTCCCCAAGGGGTCAGAGATGTCCCCAAGGGGTCAGAGATGTCCCCAAGCTCCCCGTAGAGGGGCTGGGGATGTCCCCAAGGTGTTGAGGACGGCCCCGAGGTCCCCAGAGAGGGACTGGGGATGCCCCAAGGTCCCCTAAAGGAGTCACAGGTGTCCCCAAGGGGGTCAAGGGTGTCCCCAAGGTCCCTCAAAGGGGTTGGAAGTGTCCCCAGGGTCCCTTAAAAGGGCCGGGGATGTCCCCAAGGGTCCGGGGTGGCCCTGGGTGGGTGTTGGGGGGTCCTGGGTTTGTCCCTTAGGTCTGGGTGTCACCACCCCCCAAGGGTGTCCCCAGGTGTCCCCAGGGATGTCCCTGCCCCCGAGGGGGTTTGGGGACCCCAGGTCTGTCCCCAAGGGCTCCAAGTGTCCCCTGTCCCCAGCCTGGTGTGTGGCCCCTGTCCTCTGTGTCCCCTCAGCGCTGGCCCTGCTCTGTCCCCAAGGCTGTCCCCAACCCTCGCCCTGTCACCTGCACCTGGTGTCCCCAAACTCCGCCCCTCGCTGTCCCTCAGCTGTGTCCCCTGTCCCACCCCCAGGGCCACCCCCTGCCCTCTGTCCCCTCCTCAGCCTCGCCTGCTCTCCTGTCCCCACGATGTCCCCTGGGCCCATCTCGCTGTCCCCTCCGTGTCACCCGTCCTCCTGGTGTTTCTTGTCACCTGTCTCCCCCTGACACCCCAAATCCCCTTTTCCCCAGTGTCCCCTGTCCCCCCAGTGTCCCCTCCTGTGTCCCCTGTCCTCCTCCTGTATCCCCAGTGTCCCTCCTGTGTCCCCAGTGTCCCCCTCCTGTATCCCCAGTGTCCCTCCTGTGTCCCCAGTGTGCTGTCCTGTATCCCCAGTGTCCCTCCTGTGTCCCGTGTCCTCCTCCTGTGTCCCCAGTGTCCCCCTCCTGTGTCCCCAGTGTCCTTCCCATGTCCCTGGTGGCCGTCCCTGTGTCCCTCCCATGTCCCCTGCCCCGCTCCCGCGTCCCCTGTGTCCCCAGTGTCCCCTCACCGGGTCCCTGTCGGGGGATCCGGGCCGGGAGCCGGGCAGGCCGTTCTTGGTGGGGGTCTTGGCCTCTTTTCGGGGCACCTGGACCCTCTTGAGGTCCAGCCGGTCGTGGGTCACCCACTCGTCCAGGCGTTTGTTGACTGGGGACAGCGGGGGACACACGATGGCACCCCTGGGCTGCCCCCACAGCCCCCCCCCGTGTCCCCAGCCCAGCCCTGGGGACACACAGGGTGACAACGACACCCCGACGTCCACCCGTGACCCCTCGTGACCCCCTGCGGCCTGGCCGTGTCCCCACCCTGTTCTTGGGGACGCTGTGGGGACACCCCGGGGGTGACAGCGAGGTGCTGGCCCCCCCCAAAACCCCTCCCTGTGCCCCCAGCCCGGCCTTGGGGACCCCAGGGGGGTTGTCCCCGTGTCCCCCCCGTGTCCCCCCGTGTCCCCACTCACAGTCGATGTAGTGGACATAGAACAGCTTCCTCCCGCTGATGTCCTTCACGCTCAGGATCTCGGCCAGTGCTGGGACAAGGGTGAGGGGGGGTCACCACCCCCTTCTGGAGACCCCCAAAACCCACCCAAGGACCCCCGAATTCCCCCCAGGGAGCTCCCCCTCAGCCTGGGCTGTGCCCCAAACCCCCCCTCCCCATGTCCCCCCTCATGTCCCCTCCCCCCATGTCCCCAAATCCTCTGGGGAGACCCCCAGACCCCCCCCCACCCCCGACACCCCCTTGGGACCCCCGGACACCCCTGGGTCCAAGCCCCGCCCCTCCTTAAGCCCCGCCTCCAGCGCAAGCCCCGCCCCCTCACAGCCCCGCCCCATTCCCTTCACCAGGCCCCGCCCCTCCCACCCCGGTTCCCGCCCTTTCTCGTAGCCCCCGCCCCCTCCGCAGCCCCGCCCCTCTGCCCTGATTGGCTCTCCCCGCGCTAAGCCCCGCCCCACTCACGCCACTCATCCTCGTTGTCCTGGTTACGGCGCAGCACGGGCAGGCGGCAGCCCTCGGACACCTCCCCCTGCGGGGGCGGGGCCTCGTCAGGGCCGGGGGGGCCCCAAAACCCCCGCGGGGGGTTCGGGGGGTCCCCAAACCCTTCCGGAGGCTCCCGGAACCCCTCGGGAGGTTCCCCGAGCCCTCTCCGCGCTGCCCCCCCCCGCCCGCTGCCCACCTCCGCCATTCTCCTCCCGGCCTTCGCTTCCGGCCGGCCAGACGCGCTTCCGGGATGCGGCCACGCCCCTTCCGCCGCTGCCCCTCCCCGGTGGGGGCCCCGCCCCCGGTTGGCGGGGAGCGCCCGTGGGGGGCGGGACCTTCCCGGCAGCCGCGGTCACGTGGGGCCGCGGCGCTTCCGCGAGCGGCGGCGCGAGCGGGGCCCCCCCCCCCCGCCTTTCCCGCGCCCCCCGTGACCCCCCGGGATCCCCCGGGACCCCCCGGGACCCCCGCCATGGAGGAGGGTGAGTGTCGAACCCCTCCCCGCGCTTGTTTTGGGCCGGGGGGGCTCCCCCGGTGCTGTTCCGCCCCGGGTGACGGCGGGGGGTGAGCGGGGGGGTGAGGGCCCTTTAAGGGGGGGCGTGTTTAAAGGGGGGGGGCGGCTCCTTGGAGGGGTTTGGGGGGAGACCCCTCCCTTAAAGCGACCCCCCCCAAAGGGACCCCCCCTTTTATTGTGACACCCCCCTTAAAGAGACCCCCGTTAACGCGACCCCTCCCCTTAAAACGCCCCCTCCCCTCGATGTGACCCCCCCCCCATTAACGCGCCCCCCGTTGTCCCCCCCAGTGACCCCCCCGGATCTTCTGCCCTTCCTCCTGCAGAACTGGGGTGCTCAGGGTGAGTGGCCGGGGGTCCCTGGGGGGGTCCCCGCGGGTCTGGGGGGGTTGGAGGGGATTGTTGGGGTCGGGGGGGGCTCTGACGGGACCCGCCCCCCCCGTGCCCCCCCAGAGGCGGGGGGGGCAGCGCCGTACGTGGAGATCCTGGAGCAGCCCAAGCAGCGCGGGATGAGGTTCCGCTACAAGTGCGAGGGGCGCTCGGCCGGGAGCATCCCCGGGGAGCACAGCACCGAGACCACCAAGACCCACCCCACCATCCGCGTGAGTGTCCCAGTATAAACCAGTATAGACCAGTATAAACCAGTACAGACCCGTATAAACTGGTATAGACCAGTATAGACCACCAGTATAAACCAGTAATGGCCTGGGACCCTCCTTGAGCCCCCCCCCAGTGCCCCCATCCCTGGGGAGCACAGCACCGAGACCACCAAGACCCACCCCACCATCCGTGTGAGTGTCCCAGTATAAACCAGTATAAACCAATATAGACCAGTATAAACCAATATAGACTAGTATAGACCACCAGTATAAACCAGTAATGGCCTGGGACCCTCCCTGAGCCCCCCCCAGTGCCCCCATCCCTGGGGAGCACAGCACCGAGACCACCAAGACCCACCCCACCATCCGTGTGAGTGTCCCAGTATAAACCAGTATAAACCAGTATAGACCAGTAACGGCCTGGGACCCTCCCTGAGCCCTTCCAGCGCTCCCCAGTATCCCCCAAGACCCCCCCCATCATCCACATGAGTGTCCCAGTATGGACCAGTATAGACCAGTAATGGCCTGGGACCCTCCTGAGCCCTCCCAGTGCTCCCCAGTGTCCCCCAAGACCCCCCCCATCATCCACATGAGTGTCCCAGTGCATCCCAGTTTAAACCAGTATAGACCAGTAACCACCTGTGACCCTCCCTGAGCCCCCATCCCGGGGGGGTTCAGCGCCCACCTCCCCCAGACCCATCCCGGCATTGCCGTGAGCCTCCCAGTATGAACCAGTACAAACCAGTACAAACCAGTACAAACCAGTACAAACCAGTGGCTGTCCCCACCAGGTGAACAACTACCGGGGCCCGGGGCGGGTGCGGGTGTCGCTGGTGACCAAGGACCCCCCCCACCGCCCCCACCCCCACGAGCTGGTGGGCAAGGACTGCAAGGATGGCTTCTACGAGGCCGAGCTGTGCCCCGAGCGCAGCATCCACAGGTGGGACCCCCTCCCCAAATCGGGGACACCCCCAAAATGGCTGGGACACCCCCACGGGGCAGGTGGGAGCACCCGAAACTGGAGGAAACCCCCCCCCCCGAAACAAACTGCGGGTGGGATCACCCATAGTGTTGGGGAACCCCCTCTGGTGAAGGTGGTATCTCCCGAAATATTGGGGAGGCCCCTGCAGGACAGGTGGGATCACCCAAAATATGGGGGGGACCCATCCAAAGGAGGGGGGGCCCCCCAAAAAGTGCAGGTGGGATCACCCATAGTGTTGGGGAACCCCCTCTGGTGAAGATGGTATTTCCCGAAATATTGGGGAACCCCCTGCAGGGCGGGTGGGATCACCCAAAAAAGGGGGGAGGACTCCCAAAATCTGGGACCCTCCCAGCACTTCTGGGAACCCCCAAAATTTGAGGTCCCTGCCCTGGGGTGTCCAGGGGGGGATCCCAAAATCCAGGTTGACCCCTGACCCCCCAATTTTGGGCTCAGTTTCCAGAATTTGGGCATTCAGTGCGTGAAGAAGCGGGAGCTGGAGGCAGCGGTGGCCGAGCGGATCCGCACCAATAACAACCCCTTCAACGGTACTGGGAGCACTGGGAGGGACTGGGAGGGACTGGGAGGGACTGGGAAGCACTGGAGGGCATGGGGAGGGACTGGGAGGGGACTGGGAGGGGACTGGGAGGTACTGGGAAAGCATTGGGAGGGACTGGAGGGCACTGGGAGTTACTGGGAGGGGACTGGAGGCACTGGGAGTTACTGGGAGGGACTGGAGGGCACTGGGAGTTACTGGGAGGGGACTGGTGGGCACTGGGAGTTACTGGGAGAGCACTGGGGGCTGGTCCTGGGGCTGCTGGAGGCATCACTGGCATGTACTGGGCTATACTGGTCTGTACTGGGCAGCACTGGGAGAGCAGCACGGGGTGACCTGGGGGTGTCGCTGGGGGGTTCCCGGGGCTGTCACTGGTTTGTACTGGTTTGGATGGCCCGGTGCTGGTCCATACCGGTTTGTACTGGTTTGGATGGCCCGGTGCTGGTCCATTCTGGTTTGTACTGGTTTGGCTGGGTCTGTGCTGGTCCATACTGGTTTGTACTGGTCTGTACTGGGCAGTGCCGGCCGAGCAGCGCGGGGGCGAGTACGACCTGGCCGCGGTCAGGCTCTGCTTCCAGGTGTGGGTGAGGGGCCCGGGGGGGCTGCGGCCCCTCCCCCCCGTCCTGTCCCAGCCCATCTACGACAACCGTGAGTGACACCTGGGGACACCTGGGAATACCAGGGGACACCTGGGGATACCTGGGGACACCTGGGGACACCTGGGGACACCTGGGGACTACCAGGGGACTACCAGGGGACTACCAGGGGACACCTGGGGATACCTGGGAACACCTGGGGATACCTGGGAACACCTGGAAACACCTGGGGACACCTGGGGATATCTGGGGATACCTGGGGACATCTGGGGACACCTGGGGACACCTGGGAATACCTGGGGATACCTGGGGACACCTGGGGATACCTGGGACCACCTGGGAACACCTGGGGATACCTGGGAACACCTGGGGACACCTGGGAATACCTGGGGACACCTGGGAACACCTGGGACCACCTGGGAACACCTGAGGATACCTGGAGACACCTGGGAATATCAGGGAACACCTGGGGACACCTGGGGATACCTGGGAATACCAGGGGACACTTGGGAACACCTGGGGACACCTGGGGACACCTGGGGATACTTGGAGACACCTGGGAATACCAGGGGACACCTGGGAACACCTGGGGACACCTGGGAATAGCTGGGGACACCCGGGGATACCTGGGACCACCTGGGGACACCTGGGGACACCCGGGGATACCTGGGAACACCTGGAGACACCTGGGAACACCTGGAGACACCTGGGAATAGCTGGGGACACCTGGGGATACCTGGGAACACCTGGGGACACCTGGGAACACCTGGGGACACCTGGGAATAGCTGGGGACACCCGGGGATACCTGGGAACACCTGGAGACACCTGGGAACACCTGAAGACACCTGGGAACACCTGGGGATACCTGGGACCATCTGGGGACACCTGTGGGACTCCCTGTGTCCCCCGCTGTCCCCAGGTGCCCCCAGCACGGCCGAGCTGCGCATCTGCCGCGTCAATCGCAACTCCGGGAGCTGCCGGGGCGGGGACGAGATCTTCCTGCTGTGTGACAAGGTCCAGAAAGGTGCGGGGACACCCCAAACCCCAAACCCCGGGGACACCCCAAACTGGGGACACCCCAAACCCTGGGGACACCCCAAACCGGGGACACCCCAAACCCTGGGGACACCCCAAACCCTGGGGACACCCCTGGGGGACACCCCAAACTGGGACACCCCAAACCCTGGGGACACCCCAAACCCCAAACCCTGGGGACACCCCAAACCCCAAACTGGGTACACCCCAAACCCTGGGGACACCCCAAACCCCAAACCCTGGGGACACCCCAAACCGGGGACACCCCAAACCCTGGGGACACCCCAAACCCCAAACCCTGGGGACACCCCAAACCCTGGGGACACCCCAAACCCTGGGGACACCCCAAACCCCAAACTGGGGACACCCCAAACCGGGGACACCCCAAACCCTGGGGACACCCCAAACCCCAAACCCTGGGGACACCCCAAACCCTGGGGACACCCCAAACCCCAAACTGGGGACATCCCAAACTGGTACACCCCAAACCCTGGGGACACCCCAAACCCTGGGGACACCCCAAACCCCAAACCCTGGGGACACCCCAAACCGGGGACACCCCAAACCCTGGGGACACCCCAAACCCCAAACCCTGGGGACACCCCAAACTGGGGACATCCCATCCCCCAATCCCCGTCCCCCACCCTCCAATCCCACCCCCCAATCCCCCAATCCCACCCCCCAATCCCCCCACCCCCTCTCCGTGCCCCCCAACCCCTCTCCGTGTCCCCCCAGAGGACATCGAGGTTCGTTTCTCGGCCGAGGGTTGGGAGGCCAAGGGCTCGTTCGCGCAGGCCGACGTTCACCGCCAGGTCGCCATCGTGTTCCGCACGCCGCCCTTCCGGGACCCCGCGCTGCGCGCCCCGGTCACCGTCCGCATGGAGCTGCAGCGGCCCTCGGACCGGCAGCGCAGCGCCCCGGTGGACTTCAGATACCTGCCCCACCAGGGTGGGCTTGGGGAGGGGGCTCAGGGCACTTCTGGGGTCCCTGGGGTGGGTCTGGGGGCTCTGGGGTCTCTTTGGGACATTCCCGGGGGATTTTGGGACATTCCCAGGGGATTTTGGGACATTCTTGTGTCCCCTGGAACTTCAGTTCCCGTTGATTTCCTGTCCCTGCCCCACCAGGGTGGGCTTGGGGAGGGGGCTGGGGGGCAATTTTGGGGTCCCTGGGGTGGGTTGGGGGGCTCTGGGGTCCCGCTGGGACAATCCCAGATCCCGTTGGGACATTCCTGGGTCCCTGGAACTGCAGTTCCCGTTGATTTCCTGTCCCTGCCCCACCAGGGTGGGCTTGGGGAGGGGGCTCAGGGCACTTCTGGGGTCCCTGGGGTGGGTTGGGGGGCTCTGGGATCCCTTTGGAGCAATCCCAGATCCCGTTGGGACATTCCTGAGTCCCTTTGGGACATTCCTGAGTCCCTGGAACTGCAGTTCCTGTTGATTTCCTGTCCCTGCCCCACCAGGATGGGCTTGGGGAGGTGGCTCAGGGCACTTCTGGGGTCTCTGGGGTGGGTCTGGGGGCTCTGGGATGCTGTTGGGACATTCCCGAGGGATTTTGGGACATTCCCGGGGGATTTTGGGACATTCTTGTGTCCCCTGGAACTGCAGTTCCCGTTGATTTCCTGTCCCTGCCCCACCAGGGTGGGCTTGGGGAGGGGGCTGGGGGCACTTCTGGGGTCCCTGGGGTGGGTTGGGGGGCTCTGGGGTCTCTTTGGGACATTCCCAGGGGATTTTGGGACATTCTTGTGTCCCCTGGAACTTCAGTTCCCGTTGATTTCCTGTCCCTGCCCCACCAGGGTGGGCTTGGGGAGGGGGCTGGGGGGCAATTTTGGGGTCCCTGGGGTGGGTTGGGGGGCTCTGGGGTCCCGCTGGGACAATCCCAGATCCCGTTGGGACATTCCCGTGTCCCTGGAGCTGCAGTTCCTGTTGATTTCCTGTCCCTGCCCCACCATGGTGGGCTTGGGGAGGGGGCTGGGGGCACTTCTGGGGTCCCTGGGGTGGGTTGGGGGGATCTGGGGTCTCTTTGGGACATTCCCAGGGGATTTTGGGACATTCTTGTGTCCCTGGAGCTGCAGTTCCCATGGATTTCCTGTTCCTGCCCCGCCAGGGTGGGCTTGGGGAGGGGGCTGGGGGGCAATTTTGGGGTCCCTGGGGTGGGTCTGGGGGCTCTGGGATGCTGTTGGGACATTCCCGGGGGATTTTGGGACATTCCTGGGGGATTTTGGGTTATTCCCGTGTCCCTGGAGCTGCAGTTCCTGTTGATTTCCTGTCCCTGCCCCACCAGGGTGGGCTTGGGGAGGGGGCTCGGGGCACTTTTGGGGTCCCTGGGGTGGGTTTGGGGGATCTGGGGTCCCGTTGGGACATCCCAGGTCTCACTTCTGGGTTATTTTTGGGGTCCTTATTGTCACCCTGGGACACTGTGGGGTCTCCTGGGGTCACTGGGGGTCACTGAGAGGTGACAGGGGGGTCACTGGGCATTACTGGGAGGTCACTGGTGTCACTGGGGGGTCACTGGTGTCACTGGGGGGTCACTGGTGTCACTGGGGGGGTTGTTGTGTGTCACTGACAGAGAACTGGTGTTACTGGTTGTGACTGGGAGGTCACTGGGAGGTGACAGGAGGGTCACTGGGGGTCACTGGGAGGTGACAGGGGGGTCACTGGGAGGTCACTGGGAGGTGACAGGAGGGTCACTGGGCATTACTGGGAGGTCACTGGTGTCACTGGGAGGTCACTGGGCATTACTGGGGGGTCACTGGGCATTACTGGGAGGTCACTGGTGTCACTGGGGGGTCACTGGTGTCACTGGGGGGTCACTGGGCATTACTGGGAGGTCACTGGTGTCACTGGGAGGTCACTGGTGTCACTGGGAGGTCACTGGTGTCACTGGTGTCACTGGGGGGTCACTGGTGTCACTGGGGGGTCGTTGTGTGTCACTGACAGAGAACTGGTGTTACTGGTTGTGACTGGGAGGTCACTGGGGGGGATCTCCGGGGGTCTCAAGGAGGTGACGGCGGTAACTGGGAGCTAACTGGGAGCTAACTGGGAGCTAACTGGGAGCTAACTGGTGTTACTGGTGTTACTGGTGCAGGGGACCTGCAGTGCATCGAGGAGAAGCGCAAGCGGACGCGGGAAACCTTCCGCTCCTTCGTCCAGCGCAGCCCCCTGCCCGGTGGGGGCTTGGGGGGGAAATTGGGGGGAACTGGGGGGCACTGGGGGTCCTGGGAAGGGTCTGGAGGGAGGATTTGGGGTCCCTGAGGGGTCTGGAGGGGAAATTGGGGGTCCCTGGGGGAGATTTGGGGGATCCTGGGAGGGTTTGGGGTCCCTGAGGGTCTTGGAGGGGAAATTGGGGGTCCATGGGGGGAACTGGGGGTCCCTGGGGGAGACTGGGGGGCTGTGGGGGTCCTGGGAGGGGTCTGGAGGGGGGATTTGGGGTACCTGGGGGGGTCTGGGGTGCCCTAGAGGGGGGATTTGGGGAACCCCGGGAGGGTTTGGGGTCCCTGGGGGGGTTCTAGAGAAGGAACTGGGGGTCCTGGGGGGGTTACTGGGGGGGATTTGGGGTCCTTGGGGGTCTCTGAGGAAGTTTTGGGGTCTGGGGGAGGTTCAGAGGGGGAAATGGGGGTCCCTTGGGGGGTATTGGGGGGGGATTTTGGGGTCCCGAGGGGGTCATTTGGGGTCCTTGGGGGTGGGAGGGTCCAGAGGGGATTTGGGGTCCCTTTGGGGGGGGTCCCTGACAGTGGGACCCCCCCCATTTTTTCCGCCCCCCCCAGCTCCGGCATCCACCGAGTCACGGCCCCCCCGGCGCATCGCGGTGCCCTCGAGACCCCCCCCGGCCCCCCAGAACCCCCCCAGTGGGGGTGAGTGGGGGAAACTGGGAGGAACTGGGAGGAACTGGGAGGAACTGGGCTGGGGGCAAAGGGGGAGTTTGGGGGGGATTTTGGGGGGCGTGGGGAGAGGGGGGAAAACTGGGGGGGGGGGGAAATGGGGGGTGGGGAGGGAAATGGGGAGGGGGAAATGGGGTTGGGGGGCAATTTTGGGGGGAAAATGGGGGGGAATCGGTGGGGTCAAGCCCCTCCCTCACCCCTTTCCCCCCTCCCCCAGCTCCTTCCTTCTCTTTCGGGGGGCCGGGGGGGCTTTTGGGGGGTCCGGCCCCCCCGGAACCGGAGCCTTTGGCCGAGGCGCTGCTGCAGCTGCAATTTGAGGAGGGGTCCCCCCAAATCGGGGGGGGCAGCGCGGCCCCCCCGTTGGATTTTGGGGCTATTTTGGGGGACCCCCCGTTCCCCCCCCTGGACACCATCAATGCCTCCGAGGTTCAGCGCCTGCTGGACCCCCCCGAGCCCCCCCCGGATTTTGGGGAGGGGGTTCCCGAGCTGCCCCCCCCGGATTTCGGGGGTCCCCCCATGCTGATGTCGTACCCCGAGGCCATCGCCCGCCTGGTGCAGAGCCAGCCCCCGGGGGGGACCCCCGAAATGGGGCTGGGGGCCGAGCTGGGGGGGACCCCCGAGCTGGGGGGGCTGGGGGGGCTGGGGGGGGGTCCCGAGGATTCGCTGCCCTCCCTGGGGGAGCTGGACTTCAGCGCCTTCCTCAGCCAGTTCCCCTCGTCCTGACTGGGACGGACTGGGACGGACTGGGGGGCGGCGGGGGGGGGCGCTGGGGGCTACTGGGAGGGGTTGGGGGCTACTGGAAGGCACTGGGAGGGTTTTGGGCTATACTGGGAGTTACTGGGAGGTGTTTAGGGGTTACTGGGAGTTACTGGGAGGTGTTTAGGGGTTACTGGGAGTCACTGGGAGTCATTTAGGGGTTTCTGGGAGTCACTGGGAGGTGTTCAGGGGTCACTGGGAGGGTTCTGGGCTTTACTGGGAGTCACTGGGAGTCATTTAGAGGTTACTGGGACACTTTTGGGCTTTACTGGGAGTCACTGGGAGGCTTTCAGGGGTTACTGGGAGGCATCTGAGGGCTACTGGGTCTTACTGGGAGTCACTGGGAGGCTTTTAGAGGTTACTGGGAGTTACTGGGAGGCTTTTAGAGGTTACTGGGAGTCACTGGGAGGGTTTTAGGCTTTACTGAGAATCACTGGGAGACTTTTAGAGGTTACTGGGAGTTACTGGGAGGGTTTTTAGGGGCTACTGGGGGGCATTGAGAGGTTTGTAGGGGGTGCTGGGGCTTACTGGGAGCTACTGGGAGTTCTCTGCAGTTACTGGGGGTTACTGGGAGTCACTGGGGGTTACTGGGAGCTCTGTACGGTTACTGGGAGCTCTGTACGGTTACTGGGGGTCACTGGGGGTTACTGGGAGCTCTGTACGGTTACTGGGGGTCACTGGGGGTTACTGGGAGCTCTGTACGGTTACTGGGGGTCACTGGGGGTCACTGGGGGTTACTGGGGGGTCACTGGGAGCTCTGTACGGTTACTGGGGGTCACTGGGGGTCACTGGGGGTCACTGGGGGTTACTGGGAGGACGCCAAGTGCCTACTGGGGGTCGCTAGAAGCCAGCGGGGGTTACTGGGAGCTACTGGGAAACTCCTGTCGGGGTCCCTGGGTGCCTTTGGGGGGGGGGGTGTCCCCCTTTTGCCCCGCCCCCCAGAGCACAGCAGCCAATGGGAGCGTGGCCGCCCCTCCCCCAGCATTAACCCCGCCCCCATCCAAGTGCCTTTGGGGGGGAGGGGAATCCCCGCCCCTCCCCCTCCCCCTCGCTGGGGTCACCCCAATAAATGGTCCAAGACCCGCCTGCGTTTGATTGACAGCTGTGGGCGTGGCTTTGTGCGCATGGGGGCGTGGTTATGGAGGGGGCGTGGCTTCGTTCGCGGGGCGCGTCTAAATGGGCGCGGCTTTAGGCGGGGCGAGGCTTTTCCCGGAAAAGGCGTGGCCTCGTCCCGGAAGGGGCGGGGCGCGGCGGGGAGGCCGCGGCGGAGCCGAGCGGGGCCGGGGCCGGGCCGGGAGCGGCCGGAGCGGGGCCGGGAGCGGCGGGGCCGGGGCCGGGCGGGATCCGCCGGGATCCCCCGGGGCCAGCGAGGCGGCCATGCCGAGCAAGAAGAAGAAATACAACGCGCGCTTCCCGCCGGTAGCGCCTGAGGGGGGACACGGGCCGGGGCGGGGTCGCCATGGCAACGGGGAGGGCGGGGAACAGGGGGGTTACCATGGCAACGCGGAGGGCGGGGGCGGGAGGGTCACCGTGGGAACGGAGAGGGCGGGGCGGGGGCTGATGGGTGGGCGGGGCTTGGGGGCTTGGGAGCCACCTGAGGGTGCAGGTGGGGGCGTGGCCTGGGGTGGGCGGGGCTCTCCAGGTTGGGGGGGCTCAGGTGAGGGTGAGGCTCAGGTGGGGGCGAGGCTCTCCAGGTGAGGGGGGCTCAGGTGAGGGCGGGCTCAGGTGAGGGTGGGGCTCAGGTGAGGGCGGGGCTCAGGTGAGGGTGAGGCTCAGGTGAAGGTGGGGCTCAGGTGAGGGTGGGGCTCAGGTGAGGGCGGGGCTCAGGTGAGGGTGAGGCTCAGGTGAGGGCGGGGTCAGGTGAGGGTGAGGCTCAGGTGAGGGCGGGGTCTGTGGCAGGCGCGGATTAAGAAGATCATGCAGACGGACGAGGAGATCGGGAAGGTGGCAGCCGCCGTCCCCGTCATCATCTGTATCCTCTGGCACACCTGGGCCCCGCCCCAGGACCCCGCCCTGCTCACCTGGACACCCCCAGGACCCCGCCCTGCTCACCTGGGCACCCCTGGGACCCTTCCCTGCTCACCTGGGCACCTCCAGGACCCCGCCCTGCTCACCTGGGCAGCCCCACCCTGCACAGCTCAGCCCCCCAGGTGCCCCTACCTGTGACACACCTGAGTCTGCCCATGCTGGACACCTGGGGGATGTTGAGGGGGAAGTCACCTGTGTCCCTTGGGTGTCACCTGTGTCCCTGGGGGGCTCAGGAGGGGTCACCTGCGTACCTGGGGGTGTCACCTGCGTACCTGGGGGTGTCACCTGTGTCCCCGGGGGGTGTCACCTGTGTCCCTTGGGTGTCACCTGTGTCCCCGGGGTGTCACCTGTGTCCCCGGGGTGTCACCTGTGTACCTGGCCGTCCTTAGCGTGGCAGCGCGGGCGCTGGAGCTGTTCTTGGAGTCGCTGCTGCGCAAGGCCTGTCACGTGACTCAGTCCCGCAATGCCAAAACCATGACGACGTCACACCTGTGAGTGCCTCACCTGTTCCCACCCATCCCCACCTGTCCAGCACACCTGGGGCACCTTTGGGAGGTGGAGAAGGGTCCATGACACACCTGAGGCACCTTTTGGGGCTGGGTGTGGCCTGCCACAGGTGTGTTGGGTGTGGCTGGGTGGGTGTGGCCAGTCCCGGGTGTGTTGGGCGTGGCCGGGTAGGTGTGGTTGGATGGGTGTGGTCTGTCCCAGGTGTGTTGGGTGTGGCTGGATGGGTGTAGCCAGCCCCGGGTGTGTTGGGTGTGGCTGGGTGGGTGTGGTCAGTCCCAGGTGTGTTGGGTGTGGCTGGGTGGGTGTAGCCAGTCCCAGGTGTGTTGGGCGTGGCTGGATGGGTGTAGCCAGTCCCGGGTGTGTTGGGCGTGGTTGGATGGGTGTAGCCAGTCCCAGGTGTGTTGGGTGTGGCTGGGTGGGTGTGGTTGGATGGGCGTGGTCTGTCCCAGGTATGTCAGGTGTGGCTGGATGGGTGTAGCCAGTCCCGGGTGTGTTGGGTGTGGCTGGGTGGGTGTGGTTGGATGGGCGTGGTCAGTCCCAGGTGTGTTGGGTGTGGCCAGATGGGTGTAGCCAGTCCCGGGTGTGTTGAGCGTGGCTGGGCAGGGTGTGGGCGTGGCCGGGCAGGTGTGGGCGTGGTCTGAGGCCCCGCCCACAGGAAGCAGTGCATCGAGCTGGAGCAGCAGTTCGACTTCCTCAAGGACCTGGTGGCCGCCGTGCCCGACATGCAGGGGGACGGTGACGACCCCCACGGTGACGGCGAGAGGGGACCCCGCAGGTGAGGCAGCACCTGGGGACACCTGGGGACACCCCTGGGCACACCTGGGGGACACCTGGGGACACCTGGGGACATGCCCACGTACCTGGGGACATCCTTGGGAAAGGCAGGGGGATACCTGAGATCACCCCTGGGTACCTGGGGAACACCTGGGGACATTCCTGGGTACTTGGAGGACACCTGGGAAACCAGAGGGACACCTGGGGTCACATCTGGGTACTTGGGGGACAACCCTGGGTATCTGGGGACATCCCTGGGTACCTGGGGACACCTGGGGACACCCCTGGGTACCTGGGGACACCCCTGGCACACTGGGGGGACACCCTGGGGTATTTGGGGGACACCTGTGGAGCCCTGAGGGTCCCCTTGGGCACCTGAGGGAGGTGGTGGCATACCTGAGGGACACCTTGGGATACTTTTGGGACAGCCCTGGACACCTGGGGGGGGGGTCCTGGGGTACTTGGGGGGGGTCTTGGGGTACCTGGGGAGGGTCTTCGGGTACCTGGGGGACACCCTGGGACACCTGGGGGACCCCCCAAGTTCCTCTGGGACACCCCTGGGAGAGCCTCGTCATACCTGAGCTCCCTGAGGGGAGGGTCAGGAGGGGTTTTGGGGTGCAGGGGGGTCCCTGAGGAGGGGATTTGGGGTCTGGGGGTGTCTCTGATGTGGGGGGGGTCTCTTTCAGGGGGCGCCGCCCGGGCAGTGGCCGCAAGAACGGGGGTCCCGGAGCCAAGGGGACCCCGAAACAGTCGGGGACAGACTCAGAGCAGGAGGTGGGGGGAATTTGGGGGGTCCTGGGTGGGTTTTGGGGGTACTGGACCCCTGAATCTCCTCTGGGGGGGGTCTGGGGGGCTTTGTGTGACCCGGGGTGAGTTTGGGGGTCCCCCCTGAAGGGGGGGGGGGCTGTACCTGGTTGTGGGGTCACCTCCGTGGGGGGGATTTGGGGTTTCTGGGACCCTCTGGGGGGGTTTTGGGGATCCCCTGGGGATGGGGAGGGGTCTGGGGTCCCCTGATTGCCCCCCCGGTCCCCCCAGGAGGACTCTGAGGACAGCGACAGCGACGGGGACGAGGAGACGCCGCAGCCCCCCCCGGCCCCGCCCCCACTCACCTTCGCCAGGTGAGGTTTGGGGGGGTCGGGGGGGGTCAGGAAACACCTGGGGCCGTTTTTGGGGCTGTTTGGGGGCACTTTTGGGGTGTTCCCCCCATCCCTGAGTTCCTGGGGGGGGTCAGGGAGGGGGTTTCGGGTGCCCCTCCCCACCTGGGTCTCTCAGGGGGGGGTTGGATGGATCGGGGGTGCCCCCTCCCCAATATTCCTGGGGGGTTTTGGGGGGGTTTGGGGGATTTTTTGGGGGGTTCTCCCCCCCTCACTGACGCCTTTTCCCGCAGCCCTGGGGTTCCCTTCGCCCCCCTGGGCCCCCCCAGCCTCCCGGGGGGGCTCCCGGGGGGGCTCCCCCCAGCCCCCGGCCCCCCCCGCGCCCGGGAGGAAGAGGAGGAGGACGAAGATTACGATTCCTAGCGACCCCCACCCCAAATTATTGCCCATTTCTCCAAGATTTCCCCCCATTCCGGGGTCGGGCGCCACCTCCCAGTAGGGCCTTACTGGGAGCTGAGCCTGGCACCAGTTTGGGGGGGCTGGGGGGGTACTGGGAGCACTGGGACCCCCCCCGGCCCCAGTTCTGGGGGGGCGGGGGGGCTTGGCCCGGTCTCCTGGACCCCCCAAACACACCTGGGACCCCCCAAAAACACCCGGGACCCCCCCGGACACACCCGGGACCCCCCTGGACACAGCCGGGACCCCCTTTTTGGGGGTGGGGGAGGGGCAGAGGGGGGGTCGGGGTTGATTTTGGGGCTCTTTGGGGGCATTTGCTGAGTCGGGGGTTTTGTATCGGCTCAATAAAGTTCCTGTTTCCATACGGACCCCCCCCAAAAAAAACAACCCTGGGACCCCCAAAGCTCTGAATCCCCAAAACCCAGGGACCCCCCCCCCCCAAATTCCTGGGACCCCCTCCCCAATTCCCGTTTCCTTTCTCGACCACCAGAGGGCGGCCGAGACCCCCGTGGGACCCTATGGGGTCTATAGGGGATTGTGGGGGGGGTCTGAGGGGGTTTTGGGGGGTTTTGAGGGGGGGGTTGGGGTCTTTGGGGGTTCTAGGGGGATCGTGGGGGTCTCTAGAGGGTTTTGGGGGGTCTCTAGGGGATTTATAGGTACCTGGGGGGGGTATGGGGGGTGTATAGGGGAGGTCTGGGGGTCTGTAGGAACCAGTGAGGGATTTATTGGGGTCTGGGGGGGTGACAGGACCTGCAGGGGACCTATGGGATCCTTAGGGGCCTGGTGGGGGGGTTGTAGGACCCTAAGGGGGGGGCATAGGGGTCGAGAGGGGGTTAATGAGCTCCCCATGGCATCTGTAGGGGCTCCCAGGGCCCTATAGGGGCCTTAAAGGGATTGGGGTGGGGGTTTGGGGGGGTCTTGCAGCTCTGGGGGGATCTATAGGGGCTCTGGGGGGACCTATGGGGGCTCTGGGGGGTCTATGGCAGCTCTGGGGGGAATCTATAGGGGCTCTCCGCAGATCTATAGGGGCTCTGGGGGGACCTATGGGGGCTCGGGGGGGTCTATGGCAGCTCTGGGGGGATCTATAGGGGCTCTCCGCAGATCTATAGGGGCTCTGGGGGATCTATAGGGGCTCTGGAGCGATCCGTAGGGGCTCCCCGCGGATCTATAGGGGCTCTTCAGGGTCCGGGGGGGACACCAACAGGCGCGAGGGGGGTCCCTAAATGTGGGGAGGGGGCTCTGAGGGTGCTGATCTATAGGGGTGTCCCCTATAGGGGCTGCAGAGACCCCGGGCGGGCGGGCGGGGGGACCCAGAGGCGTCCGGACCCCCCCGCGGCGCTGGAATTCGCCCCCTTCCCCCCCCCCGGGTTAATCCCGGTGGCACCAAAAGCGCCGCTTTTCGCCTCTCGTTGTGTAACGGGAGCGAGGCGGGGACCGCGAGCCGGACCGGCACCGGCACCGGCACCGAGAACAGGTGGGGACACGGGGAGACCCCCGGGACTGGGACCGAGAACAGGTGGGGACACCGGGAGACCCCCGGGACTGGGACAGGGACGGGGACTGAGAACAGGTGGGGACACCGGGAGACCCCCGGGACTGGGACCGAGAACAGGTGGGGACACCGGGAGACCCCCGGGACTGGGACCGAGAACAGGTGGGGACACCGGGAGACCCCCGGGACTGGGACTGAGAACAGGTGGGGACACCGGGAGACCCCCGGGACTGGGACCGAGAACAGGTGGGGACACCGGGAGACCCCCGGGACTGGGACCGAGAACAGGTGGGGACACCGGGAGACCCCCGGGGCAGGGACCGAGAACAGGTGGGGACACCGGGAGACCCCCGGGACCGGTACCAGGGCAGGGACCGAGAACAGGTGGGGACACGGGGGGACCCCCGGGACTGGGACTGAGAACAGGTGGGGACACGGGGGGACAATGAGGGGACCCCCGGGACTGGGGGACAGGTGGGGTCTGGAAGAGCAAAAAGGGGATGGGGACCGTGAGGGGACCTCGGGATGGCACCAGGGGGACAGGAGGGGACAGGAGGGGACCTCAGGGGACAGGAGGAGACAGGAGGTGGGGGGGATTCCTGGGACTGGGGGACCGGTGTGGGACAACGAAGGGGGGACAGAGAGGGACAGCGGGGGGTGATGGGATGTGGTGGGGACATTGTGGGGGGACACGGGAACAGGTTGGGGACATTGTGGGGGGACACGGGAACAGGTTGGGGACGTTTTGAGGGGACACGGGCACAGGTTGGGGACATTGTGGGGGGACACAGGAACAGGTTGGGGACGTTTTGAGGGGACACGGGAACAGGTTGGGGCACCAGGGAGGGGTTGGGGACATTTCTGGGGGGGTTGGGGACATTGGGGACAGAGAGGGGAGGGGACATTGGACAGATTGGGGACGTGGTGTGGGGACACTGGGACACACGGGGGACATTGAGGGGTACGGTGGGGACATGGGTCAGGTTGGGGAAATCACAGAGGGGACATGGGACGGGTTGGGGACATTGAGGAGAATGGTGGGGACATCAGGGAGGGGTTGGGGACATCACAGAGGGGACCCTTGGGGACACGGAGTCACAGCTGGCCGGATGTCCCCATCCCTGGGGAGCTGCGCCGAGGTGGAGCAGGGACAGGGACACGCTGAGAGGGGATGGGGACATCAGGAGGGGTTGGGGACATGTGACGCAAGCGGTGACACGGTCCCCAGTGCTCACCACGTCCCCTGCCCCGTGTCCCCTCCCCATCTCTGGGTCCCCCTGGCCCCACGTCTTGGTGGCCCCATCTCAGAGCTCCCAGGGGTGTCCAACCCCTGTCCCGTGTCCCCGTGGCCCTGGGGGTGGCTGTGTCCCCCTGTCCCGGTGTCTCCATGTCCTGCTGTCCCCATGGGTGAAGATGTCCCCAAGCCCCAGTGTCCCTGTGTTTCATGGTGTCCCCTCAGCTGATGAAATCCCGGTGAGGGATGGTGATGTCCCCATGGGTGATGTCCCCATGGATGTCCTGGGTGTCCCCAAGCCCCTGTGTTCACTGGTGTCCCCGTGGTTGATGAAGTCCCCACAGGTGGTGGTGTCCCCATGGTTGGGAGTGTCCCCATGGTTGGTGGTGTCTCCACGGTTGATGTCCCCACGGGTGGTGTTGTCCCCACAGTTAATGTTCCCATGGTTGGGGGTGTCACCACGGGTGGTGGTGTCCCCATGGTTGGTGGTATCCCCATGGTTGATGTCTCCATGGTTGGTGGTGTCCCCATGAGTTGTGCCACCCCCATGGGTGACCCTGTCCCCCTGCACAGCAGTGTCCCTGTGCCTGGCAGTGTCCCCGCACCTGGAGGTGTCCCCGTGCCTGGCAGTGTCCCTGTGCCCGGCGGTGTCCCCGCACCTGGAGGTGTCCCCGTGTCCAGCAGTGTCCCCGTGTCCAGCAGTGTCCCCGTGCCCGGCAGTGTCCCCACACCTGGAGGTGTCCCTGTGCCTGGCAGTGTCCCGGTGCCCGGCGGTGTCCCCGCGATGCCGTTCGGGGCGGTGCTGGCGCAGGTTGGGGGCCTGGGCCGGTTCCAGGTGCTGCAGACGGCGCTGCTGGCGGTGCCCATCCTGCTCATGGCCAGCCACAACCTGCTGCAGAACTTCACCGCCGCCGTCCCCCCGCACCGCTGCCGCGTCCCCGCTGTCCCCAGCGCCACCCCGGCACCGCCCGGAGCCACCCCGGCACCACCCGGAGCCACCGGGGCACCGCCTGGAGCCACCCCCAATGCCACCTCAGAAGCCTCTCGTGACACCTTGAGAGGCTCCGACACCGTCCTGAGGTCTCCTGGTGGCACCTCGGGGTCACCTGCGGCCACCCCGAGGTCCCCCAATGGCATCCATGGCCCTGGTGCCACCCAGGTCACACTCGATGGCAGCCTGGGGTCCCCCGATGGCACCTGGGGGTCCTCCAACGGCACCCTGGGGGCCACTGGTGCCACACTGGGGTGGTCCAATGTCACCCTGGGGTCCTGCCAGCGCTACGTGGCCTCGCCCCCCGCCAACGTCACCAGTGGTCCCCGGGCCACCGAGCCCTGCCGTGACGGGTGGGACTACGACCGCAGCATCTACGTGTCCACCATTGTCACCGAGGTGGGGACGGGGACACGGGATGGGGAGGGGGTGGAAGTGACCACGGTGTCCATGGTGGGGACAATGTGGGGACACGGGGAGGGAAGGGTGGGATTTGGGGTGAGGTGGGAGGGATGGATGGATGGATGGATGGATGGATGGATGGATGATGGATGGATGGATGATGGATGGATGGATGGATGGATGGATGGATGGATGGATGGATGGATGATGGATGGATGATGGATGGATGGATGATGGATGATGGAGGGAGGGATGGATGGATGGATGGATGGATGGATGGATGGATGGATGGATGGATGGATGGAGGGATGATGGATGATGGATGATGGATGGATGGATGGATGATGGATGGATGGATGATGGATGGATGATGGATGGATGATGGATGGATGGATGGATGATGGATGGATGATGGATGGATGATGGATGATGGATGGATGATGGATGGATGGATGATGGATGGATGATGGATGATGGATGATGGATGGATGGATGATGGATGGATGATGGATGGATGGATGGATGGATGGATGATGGATGGATGGATGATGGATGGATGGATGGATGGATGGATGGATGATGGATGGATGGATGGAGGGATGGATGGATGATGGATGGATGGATGGATGGATGATGGATGGATGGATGATGGATGGATGGATGGATGATGGATGGATGATGGATGGATGGATGATGGATGGATGATGGATGATGGATGATGGATGGATGGATGATGGATGGATGATGGATGGATGGATGGATGGATGATGGATGGATGGATGATGGATGGATGGATGGATGGATGGATGGATGATGGATGGATGGATGATGGATGATGATGGATGATGGATGATGATGGATGATGGATGGATGATGGATGGATGGATGGATGGATGGATGGATGGATGGGTGATGGATGGAGAGGAACACAGAGAGACTGACACTGACAGATGTCTCCCTGTTCCGGCAGTGGGACCTGGTCTGTGGCTACCGGCAGCTGCGGCAGATGGCCCAGTCCATCTACATGGCCGGGGTCCTGGTGGGTGCCCTGGTCCTGGGGGGCCTCTCAGACAGGTAAAGACAGCAATGCCCCCCCCTTGTGCCTCAGTTTCCCTGTGGGGCTCATCCCTGGTGGCTCCCAGTTGCTCCCAGTAGGTCCCAGTGGTTCCTGTTGCAGGTTTGGGCGCAAGGCCATGTTGATGTGGTCCTACCTGCAGCTGGGGGTGATGGGGACGTGCACGGCCTTCGCCCCCAACTACGCCTCCTACTGCGTCTTCCGCTTCGCCGGCGGCATGGCGCTGTCCGGCTTCGGCCTCAGCATCGCCTGCCTGGGTGAGGGGACACCAGGACAGCCCAGCGCTCAGGGGTGGGGACATGGCCATGGCCTTGGAGGGGGACAACACAATGGTCATGGATGGGGACATCTCCATGGCCATGGGTGGAGACATCTCCATGGCCATGGGTGGAGACATCTCCATGGTCATGGGTGGGGACATCTCCATGGTCATGGGTGGGGACATCCCAATGGTCATGGATGGGGACAACCCAACGGTCACGGATGGGGACATCTCCATGGCCGTGGGTGGGGACAACCCAATGATCACGAGTGGGGACATCTCCATGGCCATGGGTGGGGACAACCCAATGATCACGAGTGGGAACCCCCCAGTGTCCCTGAGCAAGGACATCACTGTGGCCATGGTGGGGTCACATGGTGTGGACACGTCTGACCACGCTGGGGTGGCCACACGGACCAGCAGGGTCCTGGTGTTGTGGGGACTCCCGAGTGAGCCGTGTCCCCATCGTGTCCCTGGCAGTGGTGGAGTGGATCCCCACGCCGTACCGTGCCATCACCGTGGCCATCACCGGCTTCGCCTACACCCTGGGCCAGATCATCCTGGCTGGGGTGGCCTACGCCGTCCCCCACTGGCGCTGGCTCCAGCTCTCCGTGTCCCTGCCCTTCTTCGTCTTCCTCCTCTACTCCTGGTAGGACATTGCGCCCCTCGGGGAGGCCGCAGGGACACGTGGGGACACGGGGGGCGCTGGCCGTGCCTCAGTTTCCCCTCGCTGGCTGCAGGTGGTTGGCGGAGTCGGCGCGGTGGTTGGTGCTCTCGGGCAAGGCCGACCGGGCGGTGAAAGTCCTGCAGCGCGTGGCCACCTTCAACAACCGGAAGGAGGAGGGGGAGAAGATCACGGTGGAGGTCTGGTGGCCCGCGGTGGGGGTGGGTGGTGGTGGTGGTTTCCAGCCCCCCCAACCTCTCCTGTTCTCCCCTCCCAGATGTTGAAGTCCAACATGAAGGAGGAGCTGGCGGCTCTGAAATCCTCCTACACCGTCTCTGACCTGGTCCGGACCCCCGTGATCCGTCACATCTTCTTCTGCCTCTCCATTGTCTGGTGGGGCTGGGGGCGAGGAGGGATGGATGGATGGATGATGGGTGGATGATGGATGGATGGATGGATGATGGATGGATGGATGATGGATGGATGGATGGATGGATGGATGGATGGATGATGGATGGATGGATGGATGATGGATGGATGGATGATGGATGGATGGATGGATGGATGGATGGATGATGGATGGATGGATGGATGATGGATGGATGGATGGATGATGGATGGATGATGGATGGATGATGGATGGATGAATGGATGATGGATGGATGATGGATGATGGATGATGGATGGATGATGGATGGATGGATGATGGATGGATGATGGATGATGGATGGATGGATGGATGGATGGATGGATGGATGGATGATGGATGGATGATGGATGATGGATGGATGATGGATGGATGGATGGATGGATGGATGGATGGATGGATGATGGATGGAGGATGGATGGATGGATGGATGGATGGATGGATGGATGATGGATGATGGATGGATGGATGATGGATGGATGGATGGATGGATGGATGGATGGATGGATGATCAGACTCACAGATGGATGAAGGGAAGGATGAACACCTGGACACTCAACCAGTGACCCCACCCATCCAACCACCTCCCAACCCTCTCCTCCCCCACCTGCCACCCCTGTCCTGTCACCAGAAGGTGACAAGGTCCCCAAGGTCCCCCTTCTCCCGCCTCGCTCCAGGTTTTCCATCAGTTTCTCCTACTACGGCTTGGCCATGGACCTGCAGAACTTTGGGGTCAGCATTTACCTCATCCAGGTGATTTTCGGTGCCGTTGACTTCCCAGCCAAGGTGGTGGTGACCGTGTCCCTGAGCTACGTTGGCCGGCGGCTCTCGCTTGTGGTGGCCTTGTTTTTGGCAGGTCTGGTCATCGTGGCCAACATCTTTGTGCCCACAGGTGGGTGTGGTCTCCATCACTCTGGCCACCAGTGTCCCCTGCCTGTCACGTGACTTCCTCCGTGTTTCCAGTCCAACCACTGACGTCCCCATCCCCACATCCTCCCTCCCTGCCTCATCCCCACCTGCCCGAGGTGTCCCTACCTGGTGGCCAAGCCCTGGTGTCCCCGTGTCCCCACCTGGTGGCCAATCCCTGGTGTCCCCGTGTCCCCACCTGGTGGCCAAGCCCTGGTGTCCCTGTGTCCCCACCTGGTGGCCAATCCCTGGTGTCCCCGTGTCCCCGCAGAGCTGCAGACGGTGCGCACGGCGCTGGCCGTCATCGGCAAGGGCTGCCTGTCCGCCTCCTTCAACTGCGTCTTCCTCTACACCACCGAGCTCTACCCCACCCCCATCAGGTACCTCCCCAGCCCCACGTCCCCTCGGTGGGACAGGTCCTTGCCACCCCTCCCCGGACACCCCCTGGGTGCTCCGAGCCCCCCGTGACCCTCCCGGCGCCGCAGGCAGACGGGGCTGGGCTTCGGCAGCACCATGGCGCGCGTGGGCGGCATCGTGGCGCCGCTGGTGAAGATGATGGACGAGTACTACCCCTTCCTGCCCCCCGCCGTCTATGGGGTGGCCCCGGTGGTGGCGGCCGTGGCGGCCGCGTTCCTGCCCGAGACCCTCAACACGCCGCTGCCCGACACCATCGAGGAGGTGGAGAACAGGTGGGTGGGCAGCAGGGAGAGACGCAGAGTGGGTGGATGATGGATGGATGATGGATGGGCGGTGGGCAAGGGTTGGATGGACATTGGATGGATGATGGACAATGATGGATAATGGATGGATGATGGATGGACAATGGATGGATGTTGGATGGACAATGGATGGATCATGGACAATGATGGATGATGGACAATGGATGGAGGATGGATGGATGGAGGATGGATGGATGATGGACAATGATGGACAATGGATGAAGGATGGACAATGATGGACAATGGATGGATGATGGATGGACAATGGATGGACAATGATGGATGATAGACAGTGATGGACAATGGATGGATGTTGGATGGACAATGGATGGATGATGGACAATGATGGATGATGGACAATGGATGGAGGATGGATGGATGATGGACAATGATGGACAATGGATGGATCATGGATAATGGACAGTGATGGACAATGATGGATGATGGACAATGATGGACAATGGATGGATGATGGATGGACAGTGATGGACAATGGATGGATGATGGATGGACAATGGATGGACAATGGATGGATGATGGATGGACAATGGATGGACAATGATGGATGATAGACAGTGATGGACAATGGATGGATGTTGGATGGACAATGGATGGATGATGGACAATGATGGATGATGGACAATGGATGGAGGATGGATGGATGATGGACAATGATGGACAATGGATGGATCATGGATGATGGACAGTGATGGACAATGATGGATGATGGACAATGATGGACAATGGATGTATGATGGATGGACAGTGATGGAGGATGGACAATGATGGACAGCACCAGCCATGAAGAGGTTCAGGGTCAAGGCGCCCCTGGCTGCATTGAGGGACAGGTGGATGGAGGATGTTGGCAGAAGAACGAGCTCTGTGATTGGCCTAATGCTCAGCCTGGACCCCTCCCCCTGTGCAATGACCTCCATCTCCTCCATCTCCTCCTCCTCCTCCTCCTCTTCCTCCCTCCAGGACCAAGCAGAAGCCAGCAGGTGACCCCAAGGAGAAGATCGCACTCCAGCCCCAGGACGGGCCCCCGCTGAAGGAGGCCTGAGGGACCCTGGGGGTGGGCGCAGCCCCCCAGCCCCGGCCAGGCCAGCACCACCCCAGGTCGGGGTGGTGGGAGACCTCGGTGGTGACCGGTGACCTCCCGTTGTTGCGGGGACACCCGGGCAGGAATAAAACAGCTCTGGTGGGGACACGTCTTGGGGTCTTATCTGTGCCCCCCAGGTCACCCCCAACAGCCACGTCTGAGGTCACCTCCCATGGGACAATGCCCAAAAACTGTGTCCCTGAGGTGACTTCCAATAAGGGGATAACCAAGAACCCTTTTTTGGGGGTCATCTCCACAGGAGGACACCCCACAACCTTGTCCATCAACAAGGTGGCACCCAAGACCCCCATTTTTGATGGGACCTTGTCCAATAGGATGATGCCCGAGGACGGTGTCCCCGAAGCCACCTCAGATAAGGTGGCACCAAGAGCCATTGGATGTCACCTCCAAGACAACCCTCAGTAACCCCAAACCGACCCCATGTCCTGGTAGAGACATCCCCCAAATCCCAGAGAAGGTGGGGAAGCACCAGGATCTCCCGAATCTCACCCGGCCCTGTCCTGGTGCCGCTGCGATGCCCCTTCCCCGATTTCCGTCCCCCGAAGCCACCCCGGCCCTTGCTCCCGTTCCTGACGTGTTCCTTGGCCCCATCAATCTCCCCGTCAAAAATTAACCCCCGGCGGGGAAATGTGCTGACCCAGGCAGGGCCACCTCTGTCAGCAGCTTTCGGTCGCCTTTTGACCACTGAAATCACTAAAATTTAACCCAAAGGCGCCACCGAAGGCCAGACATTGGCCCAGGCCTGGAGACCTCCTCTCTCTGCCGTTCCCACCCTTGTCCACCAAACCTCCTGGATGACCCCTCTCCAAAACCTGACTTTTCCCCTCAAAAAAGCAATGCTGTGAAATAATAATTAAAAGAAATCAGGTATTCCTTGTCTCCTTGACCCAAATGGCTCCAGTTCTGCCCCACTTTGGGGGACTTTTGTCCCTAAAACACCTTTTTTTTTACCCCCTCCCTGGACACCTTTTTCTGCACTTTTGCCTTCTCCTGCTGGAAAACCACCAAAAACCCCCCGGAGATGTCAAACATTAACCCAACCCACCGATGGCTGGGTTATATAGGAGACCACCCCTGGGTGCTGCAGGAGGGAAGGCACCGCGTGGGACCGGGCGGCATTTTTGGGCTGAAACCCCTGAAATCCGGGGCTCTGCATGGCTGTGGGGCGTTCCCAGGCCCCGGTGGTGGCAAGATGGCTTTTGCCAGCCTCCTGGAGCACGTGGGGGGCATGGGGCGCTTCCAGGTGGTCTCGGTGCTGCTCCTGTCCCTGCCCGTGCTGATGATGGCCAGCCACAACCTCCTGCAGAACTTCACCGCTGCCACCAGCGACCACCGGTGCCGCCTGCGCCCGGAGGCCAACGCCAGCGGCCTCGACCCCGAGGCCCTGCTGAGGGTCTGGGTGCCCCGCGGGGAGCGGTGCCAGCGCTTTGTGACACCCCAGTGGTGGCTTCTGGAGGCCAACGTTTCTGCGCCCAACGGCTCTCAGCCGGAGACGGAGCCGTGCGGCGATGGTTGGACCTACGACCGCAGCGTCTTCACCAGCACCATCATCACTGAGGTGGGACGGGGAGGGGAGAGGTTTGGGGGGGTCTGGTGGGATTTTAACCCAATTCCATGGGTGGGTCCCACCTAGAGGCACCAACGAAGGGTCTGCTGCCAACACAACACTGACCTCTCCGAGCTGGAGCAACTTCTCCACTCAACCTCCGGTGGAGATACTCAGGAAGCCCCAGGAGGGGAAGGAAGGGATGGAGAATTGGTGGCCATCAACAAGGAGGTCACAAGAGGGTCACAAGGGGGTCACAAGGGGTCACAAGGGGTCACAAGGGGGTCACAGGGTCCTTGCATGGACCTTCCAGCCATGGTGATGATGGGAAGGGTGGCCAAGCATTCAGTGTCACCTCTCCATTGGCCACTCATTGACCTTACTGGCCACCACGGGTGATTTTGGGGTTCGGGAGGCCAGAGGGAACCCTGATCTCTGTCCCACGCCGTGTCCTTGTCCCTCGGCAGTGGGACCTGGTGTGCAGCTCCCGGGGGCTCAGGCAGCTGGCGCAGTCACTCTACATGGCTGGAGTCCTGGTGGGCGGCGTCTTCGGGGGGCTCTCGGACAGGTGAGGGGTGGCAGGTGGGGGGCACCACGGGGGTCGTCTCACCCTCTCTGCCTCTTCTTCATTCCCTACTCCTCTTCCTCCTCCTCACCCTCTTTTTCCTCCTCATCCCCTTTTTCTCCTCACCCCTCTCCCTCTTCCTCACCTTCCTCACTCCTTTTTCCTCCTCTTCACCACCTCTTCCTTCCCCTGCCCCCTTCTTCATCTTTCTTGTGTCTACTCCTCCTCCTCTCCACTTTCTCCTCCACTTCTCCTGCTCCTGCTCCTGCTCCTCCTCCTCCCATCTCTTCCTCCTCTTATCCTCTGCTCCCATCTCTTCCCCCTCACGCCCTGCTGATCCTCCTCCTCCTCCTCCTCCTCCCCGTCCAGGTTTGGCCGCCGCTTGGTGCTCACCTGGTGCTACCTGCAGATGGCCGCCATGGGCACCTGCTCATCCTTCGCGCCCACCTTCACCGTCTACTGCCTGTTCCGCTTCCTGACGGGCATGGCCTTCTCGGGCATCGTCCTCAACAGCGTCTCCCTCTGTACGTGACCCCCGGTTCCTGCCCTGGGCACCTGCCTGGGTGGGCTCCGTGTCCCCCCTGAACCTGTGGGAACCATCCCAGTGGTGTCCATGTCCTCCAGGCACCATCCTGGTGGCCTCCATGTCCCCATGGCACCTGTGGGTCCTTGTCCCCCCAGAACCTACCCTGGGCTCCATGTTCCTCTGGGCACCATGTCCCCATGGCACCTGTGTATCCTCTCAGAACCAGTGGGTACCATTCTGGTGGTCTCCATGTCCCCTGGGCACCATCCCGGTGGTCTCCATGTCCCCTGGGCACCGTCCCAGTGGTGTCCCCGTCCCCTGGGGTACCGGTGGGCAGTCGCGGGTGGTCCCCACGTGCCATGTCCCGCAGCGCTGGAGTGGATGCCGACACACATGCGGGCGCTGGTGGGGACCTTCATGGGGTACTGCTACACCGCCGGGCAGTTCCTGCTGGCCGGCGTCGCCTTCGCCATCCCCGACTGGCGCCAGCTGCAGCTCGCGGTGTCCCTGCCCTTCTTCGGCTTCTTCCTCTACTCCTGGTGAGGAGGAGGAAGGGTGAGGGATGGAGGAATGGAGGGATGGAGGGATGGATGATGGATGGATGGATGGATGGTTGATGGATGATGGATGGATGGATGATGGATGGATGGATGGATGGATGATGGATGGATGATGGATGGATGGATGATGGATGGATGATGGATGGATGGATGGATGGATGGATGGATGGATGGATGGATGGATGGATGATGGATGGATGATGGATGGATGATGGATGGATGATGGATGGATGGATGGATGGATGGATGGATGGATGATGGATGATGGATGGATGATGATGGATGGATGGATGGATGGATGATGGATGGATGATGGATGGATGGATGGATGATGGATGGATGATGGATGGATGGATGGATGATGGATGGATGGATGGATGATGGATGATGGATGGATGGATGGATGGATGGCTGGATGATGAATGGATGGATGGATGATGGATGGATGATGGATGGATGGAGGGATGGATGGATGGATGGATGGATGGATGGATGGATGGATGGATGATGGATGGATGATGGATGGATGGATGATGGATGATGGATGGATGGATGGATGGATGGCTGGATGATGAATGGATGGATGGATGATGGATGGATGATGGATGGATGGATGATGGATGGATGGAGGGATGATGGATGGATGATGGATGATGGATGGATGGATGGATGGATGGATGGCTGGATGATGAATGGATGGATGGATGATGGATGGATGGATGATGGATGATGGATGGATGATGGATGGATGGATGGATGGATGGATGGATGATGGATGGATGATGGATGGATGGATGATGGATGGATGGATGATGGATGGATGATGGATGATGGATGATGGATGATGGATGGATGATGGATGGATGGAGGGATGATGGATGGATGATGGATGGATGGATGATGGATGGATGATGGATGGATGGATGATGGATGGATGGATGATGGATGATGGACGATGGATGGATGGATGATGGATGGATGGATGATGGATGATGGACGATGGATGGATGGATGGATGATGGATGGATGGTGGATGGATGGAACAGTGAGGGGTGCATGGACAGGTGGACAGAGGGAAAGGTGGGAGCAGAGCTGGACAAAGAGAGCATCCAGGAATGGCTGTGTGGACAGTGGGGACATGGAGAGATGACCACAGGGGTGGGGGATCATTGCTGGTTGGATGGAGGTGGGACAGTGACAATGTTTGAGCTCCTGCGCCGTTCCCTCCCGCCCAGGTGGCTGACGGAGTCAGCGCGGTGGCTTGTCATGGTGGGGAGGTCCCACCAGGCCCTGCGGGAGCTCCAGAAGGTGGCCAGGATCAACGGGAAGAAGGAGGAAGGGGACAAGCTCGACATAGAAGTAAAGGGTCCCTTCTGGGTCCCCCAGGGTGTCCCTGGGACATTTCACAGGGGTCCCTTAAGTATCCACCCCATGGACAACTGTCCATCCATGGTCATCCATCATCCCTTATGCATCCTGTCCATCCATCCATTCATCATCACCATCTCAATGACGTCCATCATCTCCATCTCTTCCATTTCCACCCATCCCATCCATCCCTTCCACCCATCCACGAATCCACCATCTTCATCCCGCCATCCACCCATGATCCTCCAGCCTCTGTTTCCCCCATCCTGCCCAGACCTGCCCAGGTTCAAGAGGGTCCCCCGTGCCCCACCCCCATCCCAGAGCCCCCCCTGTCCCCCCAGACCCTGAGGTCCCACATGGAGAAGGAGATGACGTCGTCAGGGACACGTCACACCGTGGTTGACCTGGTCCGGACGCCGGTCGTGCGCCGCATCTCCTTCTGCCTCTGCTTCGTGTGGTACGGCCGGCGGTGGAGGACACCAGTGGGTGGTTGTCCATCCCCCTCCACGTCCCTGACCCCCCCATTGCCACCCCACACCTCCCCACATTTTCACCCCCGCCACCATGGCCCAGGTTCTCCACCAGCTTCGCCTACTACGGGCTGGCCATGGACCTGCAGAACTTTGAGTTCAACATCTACGTGATCCAGCTGATCTTCGGTGCCGTGGACATCCCGGCCAAGCTGGTGTCCATCCTCACCATCACCTATGTGGGGCGCCGCTTCACCCAGGCCGCTGCCCTCATCCTGGCCGGCTTGGCCATCCTGGCCAACGTCTTTGTGCCACGAGGTGAGGCCAGGGGTGGTGGCAGTGGTGTCCCCTCATCTCCAACCTCCCTGGGATGGCCCAGATGAGCTCAACCCATTGATGGGACCCCCAGATTGGGTGATTTTGGGTTTTTGGGGGGGATTTACCCCAAATCCTGGTTTTTGGGGTTTTCTCTTGTCAAGCGAGCCCAGCCCAAGTAGGGACACGGAGGTGACGCCCAGGTGTCCCGTTGTCCCCACAGACCTCCAGACACTCCGGACAGCCCTGGCCGTCTTTGGGAAAGGTTGTTTGGCTGCATCCTTCAACTGCGTCTTCCTCTACACAGGCGAGCTCTACCCCACCGTGATCCGGTAAGGAGGGGGCGTGGCCGGGCTGGCCGTGCCAGGGTGGTCCCTCAGGTGCCCTCAGGTGCCCTCAGGAGCTCTGGGTGTCCCACAGGCAGACGGGCATGGGCTTGGCCAACACCATGTCACGGCTGGGCAGCATCATTGCCCCCCTGGTGAAGATGGTGGGCGAGGTCTTCCCGGCGCTGCCCTTCATCATCTACGGCGCCGCGCCCGTGGTGTCGGGGCTGGTGGCCGTGTTCCTGCCCGAGACACGGAACCTGGCCCTGCCCGAGACCGTGGAGGAGGTGGAGAGAAGGTGGGGTTGGAGAGGACGAGGGATGAGGGAATGGATGGATGGTGGGAAGGGACGGAGGATGAGGAGGGACAGAGGAAGAGAAGGGTTGGGTACACGTGGGGGTGGAGAGATGGACGTTGGTGGGGATGGATGGATGGATGATGGATGGATGATGGATGGATGATGGATGGATGATGGATGGATGGATGGATGGATGATGGATGGATGGATGATGGATGGATGGATGGATGATGGATGGATGGATGGATGGATGGATGATGGATGGATGGATGGATGGATGAATGGATGGATGGATGGATGGATGGATGGATGGATGATGGATGATGGATGGATGGATGATGGATGATGGATGGATGATGGATGGATGGATGATGGATGGATGGATGGATGATGGATGATGGATGGATGGATGATGGATGATGGATGGATGGATGGATGATGGATGGATGGATGGATGGATGGATGATGGATGGATGGATGGATGGATGAATGGATGGATGGATGGATGGATGGATGGATGGATGATGGATGATGGATGGATGGATGATGGATGATGGATGGATGATGGATGGATGGATGATGGATGGATGGATGGGATGGGATGGGATGGGATGGGATGGGATGGGATGGGATGGACCAACACCATGAAAACCCCCCTGTTCCCTTCAAACCCCCACCCATCCCTCCCTCCCCACCAGGACACAATCCCAGAAGGACGAAGCCCAACACCTCCAGGTCCTGCTCCAGCCCACCCAGTCCATCAACTCCACAGGGCCCCGTTAGTGCCACCGCCACCAGGGGACCCCCAAAATCCTCAGCCCTCGATGCTCCTGCCGGATGAAGGAGCAGGATTTGGGGTTTTGGGGGGTGGAGGGGGTTCAAACCCCCCCCGAAGAGCAGAGGGACAACAGCGACCACAAGGACCCGGGTCCCCCCTCCCTGCAGATCTGGGGGGGACGCTGGGGCCCCCCGAAATCGCCGCATGGAGAAGGGTTCGGCCGTGCTGGAATAAAAAACAATAAAAGCAAAACTCGTGTGAAACGCGGCCGGTGGGGGCGGGGGTGGGGGCGGGGGTTGTTTTCCCACGGCCGCGGGGGGTCCTGCGCAGCCGGACCTGTCCCGCCCCGAAGGAAAACACGAAGCCAGCGGGACACTGCGGCCTCGGCACCGCGGGACCCCCGCCCGGCCCTTCCCCCCTCGGCCGGAGCTGCCGGGGACGGACAATCTCAGGAGAGAGTGCGGGAAGGATCTGGGGTCCCGAGGATGGGGGATCCCGAGGATCCAGAGATCCCGAGGATGGGGGATCCCAAAGAATCCCCCCCATGTCCGGGTGCCCAGGGATCCCAAAGACCTGCAAACCCTGTTCCTGGACATCCCAAAGTCCCAGGATCCCGAGGATTCCGGTGCTTGGATGTCCAGGGATCCCAGGGGCCCAAGGTCACAGGCACCAGGGTGCCCAGACATCCCAAGATCCCAGGGATCCCGAGGATCCCAAAGACCCAGGGATCCTGAGGACCAAGGACTCCGCTGTTGGAATGTTCAGGGACCCAGGATCCCAGGGATCCAGACCCCCAGGCATCCCAAGGATCCCGGCACTCTGAGGACTCAGGGATGCCACGAGATGTCCCAGAAGTGCCAAGGATCCCCAGATCCCAAGGATCCACATGTCCGGACACGCAGCCCACGCCGTTCCCTCCTGTCCCCTGACCCGGCCGGTGCCAGTCCGGGTGTCCGGCTCCCCCCGTCACCGCCCACGCTCCGCTGCTCCCGCCGCCCTCCTGCCCGGGGTCCAAGGGGCTCCCAGGGATGCGGTTCAGGGCCCCCAGGACTTTGCCTCATCAATGATCCACCCTGGAGGGGCAGAACGGGCCGGAGGGGCCGGGGGTCCCCATCTGCCGGGGTCTGGGGGCTTCCAGGGCGAGGAAGAGGATGGGTTTGGTGGGATGGAGGGTCAGCCGTTGGGTGTCTCCGGGTGGGTCCGGCGTGGTCGGCACCGGCGTTTCCGCCCCGAGAGCGTCTCCACCGACCCATGGCCGGATCCGGAGTCAAACGTTAACCGGGACCGGGGTGGCCTTAAATAGGAGCGGGGCCAGGCCGGGGGCAGGGCAGGGCCATGGGCAGCCACGGGGCTGAGGGGTGGTAGCGGCCGGCCGAGGGCTCCGGGCAGCGGGATCCGGTGCTGGGAGAGACCGGCAGGTACCGGGAGCGACCGACAGGTGAGTGATCAATAGAGCGATCGATGGGTTGGTCATGGAGAGCCCAGTGAGGGCAGGAGATCAATAGATCGATCGATGGAGGGAAGGGCTGATCAATAGAGAGATTATAGGTCAGGAGGTTGATCAATAGAGAGATCAAAATAAATAAATCAACCAATAGAAGGATTAAAGGTCAATAAATCAATCAAGAGAGCAATTAAAGGTCAATCAATCAATCAATCAATAGGAAGATTTACAGGCCAAGAGACTGATCAATAGAGAGTTTAAGATTGGTACATTAATCAATAGATTATAAATCTATAACTGGATCATTAGAATGATTGATGGAGAAGGAGATCATTATTCTGATCGTGGTTCAATAGAATCATCAATAGGAAAATAGAGATCAATTGGATGATCAATTATTAAATTAAAGATCAATTTATTGGTGCTAGAGATACACAGACAACAGATGGATCAATAGACATCCCTCTAGATCAAGAGATTGATTGATCAAGCCACCAACAGATGAATAGATCAATCAATAGATCAATAACAGAAACATAGGGATCAATAAACTAATACATGAAGAGATCATGGACTAATTATGATCAACCTGTTATAGATAAGGGGAGGTTAATGATCAATAATTTATCAGCAGAGAAAGAACTCGCTGGATTGATTGGCAGGGGGACCAATAGATCAATCAATAGGTGGATTATCAGCAGGTAATCAATTTATTGATAGGCTAAGGATCAATAAATGGGCAGAGACAGGCGTGGGCAGCAGAGAAATCCATTGATCCACCGATCGATCGATTGACCGAGGGGTGAAGGAGGGGGCGGGGCCGGGGGAGGGACGGCCAGAGGGACAGGGGGACGGCCAGAGGGACAGAGGGACGGCCAGAGGGACAGAGGGACGGCCGGAGGGACAGGGGGACGGCCAGAGGGACAGAGGGACGGCCGGAGAGGCCGGACAGTCCCAGAGCCGGAGCCCAGGAGCGGCCGAGGGAGGAAGAGAACAGGTGGGGATCAATCGATCCTGAGGGATCCCAGGGGTTGGTGGGACAGGGGGAGAGAGGATTGATTGATTGATTGATTGATCGATTGATTAATTAAGGAAGGGATGGGGGGAGCTGAGAGCAAGAAATAATCAGTGATTGATTGATTGATTGACTGATTGATTAATTAATGAAGGAATGGGGGGAGCTGAGAGCAAGAAATAACCAGTGATTGATTGATTGATTGATTGATTGATTATAGACTGAGAGTGACAGGGTGATAGGTGGATTGATGAATAGATCAATATATTGATAGATCAGAGAGACTGATGGATTGATAGAATGATCTATCAATAGATCAACAGAGATCGATAGATTGATAGACTGGGCAGCAGATTGATCAGTCGGACTGATAAATCCATTGATCAAGGGATGGATCAATCCATCAACACATCAGCTGATCCATCTGATAGGCCAATAAATTGATTGATTGATTGATTGATTGGATTGACCAATCAATAGGGGATCAATAGGGGGTCCTTGGTGCCGTTCTTGGGGGTCCTGTGGCCGAGCTGGGGACCACCCACCACCCTCCGTCCACCCTTGGCCCCTCCGTGTCCTTCCTCCACCCCTGGATCCAACCCTCATCCTCCTCCCTCCCCCCCTCGGCCATCCCTGCACCGACCACCCAAAGCATCCTGGACCTCTCCTGACCCACCTGGATCCACTCCTGGATCCACCCCTGGATCCGTCCCTGGATCCGTCCCTGGATCCACCCCTGGATCCATCCTTGGATCCACCCCTGGATCCACCCCTGGATCCATCCCTGGATGTTCCTCTGGATCCGTCCCTGGATGCTCCTCTGGATCCGTCCCTGGATCCTCCTCTGGATCCACCCCGGAATCCACCCCTGGATCCACCCCTGGATCCATCCCTGGATCCACCCCTGGATGCTCCTCTGGATCCACCCCGGAATCCACCCCTGGATCCATCCCTGGATCCACCCCTGGATCCACCTCTGGATCCACCCCGGAATCCACCCCTGGATCCTCCTCTGGATGCTCCTCTGGATCCATCCCTGGATCCATCCCTGGATCCACCCCTGGATCCATCCTTGGATCCATCCCTGGATCCATCCCTGGATCCATCCCTGGATCCTCCATCCCCTGACCACCCTGTGGCCATTCCTTGACCACCCCCTGCTCCATCCTTACCCTTTCCTCCTCCTCCCACCCCCAGCTGACCTGGGCAGTGTCCAGCTCCGTCCCCTCTCTGGCCATGTCCTTCGTGGAGCTGCTGGCCCGCCTGGGCGGCATGGGCCGCTTCCAGGTGACCTACGTGGCCGCGCTGGCCATCCCGCTGCTCATGCTGGCCAGCCACAACCTCCTGCAGAACTTCACCGCCGGCGTCCCCGAGCACCACTGCCGGCCCCGGCCGGTGGCCAACGCCACCGTGGCCGACGTCCCCCTGGTGGTGTCCATCCCCTGGGACGGCCACCACCGGCCCCAGCGCTGCCGCCGCTACGTGGAGCCCCAGTGGCACCTCCTGGACGCCAACGGCTCGGCCAGCGCCGCGGCCAACGGCACGGCCACCGCGGCGGCCACCGAGCCGTGCCACGACGGCTGGATGTACCTGGAGGGCATCTTCACTGACACCATCGTCACCGAGGTGAGGGAGGGTGACAGCCCGGGGTCCCCAGGGTGGGGGAATCCCAGTGGCCTGGTGGTGGCCCTGTGGTGACCCCCATGGTGACCCCGTGGTGGTCCCATGGTGTCCCCATAGTGGCCCTGTGGTAACCCCATGGTGACACCCGTGGTGTCCCTGTGGTGTCCCTGTGGTGACCCCGTGGTGACCCCGTGGTGTCCCTGTGGTGTCCCCGTGGTGACCCCGTGGTGACCCCGTGGTGTCCCCATGGTGTCCCCGTGGTGACCCCGTGGTGACCCCGTGGTGACACCATGTCCCCTCCCGGTGGCAGTGGGACCTGGTGTGTGACTCCAAGAAGCTGAGGCAGGTGGCCCAGTCCATCTACATGGCCGGGATCCTGCTGGGCTCCGGCCTCTTCGGGGTCCTCTCCGACAAGTGCGTGGACTGGGAGGGACTGGGAGGGACTGGGAGGGACTGGGAGGGACTGGGAGGGACTGGGAAGGGGGAGGGGGTGGCGTGTTCTCCACTCCCTCTGGCCCCCCTGGTCCCAGTGTCCCCAGGGTGGGGCTGTCCCATCACCCTTGTCCCCAAGTCACTCCCAGTGTTCCCAGTGCCCGTGTCCTTCATCCCAGTGCTCCCAGTGCCCCCACCCCAGTTCCCACTGGCCCTGTCCCAGTGACCCCAGCACCCCATGTCCCCCTTCCCAGTACCCACAGAATCCAACCTTCTCATCCCACCCCAGTAGCTCCAGTTCCCCACATCCCAGTGCTCCCAGTCCTCCCAGTGCCCCCCCAGTGCTCCCAGTGCCCTCCCAGTGCTCCCAGTGCTCCCAGTGCCCCCCCAGTGCTCCCAGTGCCCTCCCAGTGCCCTCCCAGTGCTCCCAGTGCCCTCCCAGTGCCCTCCCAGTGCTCCCAGTGCCCCCCCAGTTCTCCCAGTACTCCCAGTGCCCCCCCAGTGCTCCCAGTGCTCCCAGTGCCCTCTCAGTGCCCTCCCAGTGCTCCCAGTGCCCCCCCAGTGCCCTCCCAGTGCCCCCCCAGTACTCCCAGTGCCCCCCCAGTGCCCCCCCAGTGCCCCCCCAGTGCCCCCCCAGTGCTCCCAGTGCTCCCAGTGCCCTCCCAGTGCCCCCCCAGTGCTCCCAGTGCTCCCAGTGCCCTCCCAGTGCCCCCCCAGTGCTCCCAGTGCCCCCCCAGTGCCCCCCAGTGCCCTCCCAGTGCTCCCAGTGCCCCCCAGTGCCCTCCCAGTGCTCCCAGTGCTCCCAGTGCTCCCAGTGCTCCCAGTGCCCCCCCAGTGCTCCCAGCGCTCCCAGTGCCCTCTCAGTGCCCTCCCAGTGCTCCCAGTGCCCCCCCAGTGCCCCCCCAGTGCCCTCCCAGTGCCCCCCCAGTACTCCCAGTGCCCCCCAGTGCCCCCCCAGTGCTCTCAGTGCTCCCAGTGTCCCCCCAGTGCTCCCAGTGCCCCCCCCAGTGCCCTCCCAGTGCTCCCAGTGCCCCCCCAGTGCCCCCCAGTGCCCTCCCAGTGCTCCCAGTGCTCCCAGTGCCCTCCCAGTGCCCTCCCAGTGCTCCCAGTGCCCTCCCAGTGCTCCCACTGATCCCAGTGCTCCCAGTGCTCCCAGTGCTCCCAGTGCCGTGTCCCCGCAGGTTCGGCCGCCGGGCGCTGCTCACCTGGTGTTACCTGCAGCTGGGGGCGGCGGGGGTGGGCACGGCCGCGGCCCCCTCGCTCCTGCTCTACTGCCTGTGCCGCTTCCTGAGCGGGCTGGCCATGGCCGGAGTGTCCCTCAACTCCGCCTCCCTCTGTGAGCACGGGACCCCCGCGGGACCCCCAACCCCGGGGGGGGACCCCCAATCCTGGGAGGGAACCACAAACCCGGGAGGGAACCATAAACTCCGGGAGAGACCCCCAAACCCGGGAGGGAACCACAAACCCTGGGAGGAACCCTTAAAACCCGGAGAGGGACCCCCAAACCCCGGGGGGGGAGGAACCCCCAAACCCCGGGAGAGACCCCCAAGCCCCGGGGGGGACTCCCAATCCCGGGAGGGACCCACAACCCTGGGAGGGACCCCCAAAAAGGATGGGACCCCCACCCCGGACCCACAACCAGGGAGGGACCCCCAAACAGGATGGGACCCCCTGCCCCGGGAGGGATCCCCTAACAGGGAGGGACCCACACATTCACCCCATAACCCACCGACCCATGGGAGGGTCCTGGCCCCAAACCCACCCCATTGACCCCAACGTGCACCCCAGACCCAACCCCACTGACCCAACCCCACTGACCCAACCCCACTGACCCAAGCCCACCCCAGTGACCCACGGGAGGATCCCAGCCCCCCCAGCCCACTCCCCAAGCCCACCCCAGCCCCCGGGACAGCTCCCGAGGCCGCGGTCGTGCCGCAGGCATGGAGTGGATCCCGACGGAGGCGCGGGCCGTGGTGGGCACCATCAATGGCTACTGCTACACCCTGGGCCAGTTCGTGCTGGCGGCCGCGGCCTTCGCGCTCCCGCACTGGCGGCAGCTCCAGCTCGTCGTGTCCCTGCCCTTCTTCGTCTTCTTCTTCTACTCCTGGTACGGGACCCCCGGGTGTCCACCCCAGTGTCCATCCTCGGTGTCCACCCCAGTGTCCACTGCAGTGTCCATCCCTGGTGTCCACCCCAGTGTCCATCCCCGGTGTCCATCCCAGTGTCCACCCCAGTGTCCACTCCTGGTGTCCACCCCAGTGTCCATCCCCGGTGTCCACCCCAGTGTCCATCCCTGGTGTCCATCCCAGTGTCCACCCCAGTGTCCACTCCTGGTGTCCACCCCAGTGTCCATCCCTGGTGTCCATCCCAGTGTCCATCCCTGGTGTCCACTCCTGGTGCCCACGCAAGTGTCCATCCCCGGTGTCCACCCTTGGTGTCCATGCCAGTGTCCATGCCAGTGTCCACACAAGTGTCCATCCCTGGTGTCCACTCCTGGTGCCCACATAAGTGTCCACCCCCAATCTGAGATCCTTTGTGGTCCTTGGGTGACCGGGGTGGTTCGGGACCCCCTGACCCCCCAGTTTAGGACCCTTGGGGGCAGTGGGAGGTGTTGGAGGGGTTCAGGACCCCCTGACCCCCCAGTTTTGGATGCTTTGGGGATCCTTGGGCGACCGGGGAGGTTCGGGACCCCTTGACCCCCCAGTTTTGGATCCTTTGGGGGTCTTTGGGCGACCGGGGAGGTTCGGGACCCCTTGATCCCCCAGTTTTGGATCCTTTGGGCGTCCTTGGGGGTCCTTGGGGGGCCGGGGGGGTTGGGGACCCGCCGATGTCACCCTGTCCCCGCGCAGGCTGTACGTGGAGTCCGCGCGCTGGCAGGTGACCTCGGGCAGAGCCGACCTGGCCCTGCGGGGGCTCCGCAAGGTCGCGAGGGTCAACGGCAGGAAGGAGGAGGGGGACAAGCTCAGCGAGGAGGTGGGGAGGGGTCTGGGCACCTCCCGGACCCCTCTGAACCCCCAAATCCCCCTGGATCCGCCCTAAACCCCCCCCCGCAGCTCGCCGGGACCTTCCCTTCTATCCCTGACCCCGATCCCGCCCCGGTTTTGGGAGATCCCCCCAGATCCTCTCCTGTTCTCCCATCGATCCCCCACAACCCATTCCCTCTCGGCCTTGATCCCCCCAGACCCCTCGGATCCCCCCCAAAACCCTCGGATCCCCCCCAGACCCCTCGGATCCCCCCCAAAACCCTCGGATCCCCCCCAGACCCCTTGGATCCCCCCCCAAAACCCTCGGATCCCCCCCAGACCCCTTGGATCCCTCCCAAAACCCTCGGATCCCCTCCAGATCTCCCAACCCTCTCCCAGACCCCTCTGTTCCCCCCTGGATCCCTCAGATCTCCCCCAGACCCCTCAGATCCTCCCCCCAAGACCCCTCGGATCCCATCCAAACCCCTCAGATCCCCCCCAGATCACCTGGACCCCCTCCCGACCTTTCCTCAACCCCTCCAATCCCTCCTCGGACCCCTGGGATCCCTCCAAGCCCCCCCGGCTCCCCCTGCCCAGCCCCCCTGGGCCCCTCAGTGGGGTGGATCCCAGTGGATCCCGGTGGATCCCACAGATCCCAGGGGGTCACAGGGGACTCCCAGTGGATCCCACAGATCTCAGTGGATCCCGGTGGATCCCGTGGTGGATCCCGTGGTGGATCCCGTGGTGGATCCCGGTGGATCCCAGCGGATCCCACAGATCCCGGCGGATCCCGGCAGGTGCTGCGGGCTCTGGTGCGCCGGGAGCCGCCAATGCCCGGCGGGGCCGTGGCCGCGCTCGTCAGGACCCCCGGCATGAGGACGGTGTCGTGCGGGGTCTCCTTCGTCTGGTGCGTCCCGGCAAAGAAAATACCTTTTATTGGGGAAAAAAACATTGTTTGGGGGAAAACCCCCAATATTTGGGGAAAAACCCCAATATTTGGGGAAAGAAACCCTTTTGGGGTAAAATCCCCCATTTTTTGGGGGAAAAAAAATGACTTTCTGGTTCAAACTCAAAAGTTCTGGGGTAAAAAAATCTTCTCTTGGGACCAAGCTCCACCTTCCAGGCCAAAGTTCTGTCTTTGGGGACAACCTCCACCTTTTTGGGGTCAACTTCCACCTATTTGGGGTCAACTTCCACCTTTTTGGGGTCAACTTCCACCTTTTTGGGGTCAACTTCCACCTTTTTGGCATCAACCTCCACCTTTGGGGTCAACCTCCATTTTCTTGGGGTCCATCTCCATCTTTGGGGACAACTTCCACCTTTTTGGGGTCAACCTCCACCTTTTTGAGGTCAACCTCCACCTTTTTGGGGTCAACTTCCACCTTTTTGGCATCAACCTCCACCTTTTTGGCATCAACCTCCACCTTTTTGGGGTCAACCTTCACCTGTTTGGGAACAACCTCCATCTTTGGGGTCAACCTCCACGTTTTTGGGGTCAACCTCCATCTTTGGGGTCAACCTCCACGTTTTTGGGGTCAACCTCCACCTTCTTGAGGACAACCTCCACCTCTTTGGGGGTCAACCTCCACCTTTTTGGTGTCTCCATTTTGGGTGGTTTCGGTGCTGATCTGTGGGATTTTGGACCAGGTTCTCCACCAGCTTCGCCTACTACGGGTTGGCCATGGACCTGCAGGGCTTCGGTTTCAACGTGTACCTGAGCCAGGTGGTGTTCGGGGCCGTGGACATCCCGGCCAAGCTCCTGTCCGTGCTGGTCATCTCCTGCCTCGGGCGGCGTCTGGCCCAGGGAGGCTCCTTGGCCATCGCTGGACTCTGCATCCTGGCCAACATCTTCGTGCCCAGCGGTGGGAGAGGGACACCGGGAGAGAGGGAGGAGGGAGGGACACGGGGAGAGAGGGACACCAGGAGAGAGCAACACGGGGGAGGGAGGGAGGAGGATGGGGTGGAGGAGGGTGGGAGACAAAGGGATGGAGGAATGGAGAACATGAGAAAAAGAGATAGAGGAGAGAGGGATGGAGGGATGAAGGACAATGGGATGGAGGACAAAGGGATGGAGGATGGAGGAGGGAGGGATGAAGGAGGGAGGGATGGAGGGATGAGGATGAAGGAAAGGAGGACAATGGGATGGAGGGATGAGGATGGAGGGATGAGGATGAGGGACAAAGAGATAGAGGACAATGGGATGGATGACAATGGGTTGGAGGACAAAGGGATGGAGGAATGGAAGATGAGGATGAAGGGATGAAGGACAAAGGGATGGAGGGATGGAGGATGAAGGACAAAGAGGTGGAGAGGGGATGGAGGGATGGATGGATGATGGATGATGGATGATGGATGGATGATGGATGGATGGATGATGGATGGATGGATGGATGGATGGATGGATGATGGATGATGGATGGATGATGGATGGATGATGGATGGATGATGGATGGATGGATGATGGATGGATGGATGGATGATGGATGGATGATGGATGGATGATGGATGGATGGATGGATGATGGATGGATGGATGGATGGATGATGGATGATGGATGGATGATGGATGGATGATGGATGGATGATGGATGGATGGATGATGGATGATGGATGGATGGATGGATGATGGATGGATGATGGATGGATGGATGGATGGATGGATGGATGATGGATGGATGATGGATGGATGGATGATGGATGGATGGATGGATGGATGGATGGATGATGGATGATGGATGATGGATGGATGATGGATGGATGGATGATGGATGGATGATGGATGGATGGATGATGGATGGATGATGGATGGATGATGGATGGATGATGGATGGATGATGGATGGATGATGGATGGATGATGGATGGATGATGGATGGATGATGGATGGATGATGGATGGATGGATGATGGATGGATAATGGATGGATGATGGATGGATGGATGACAATGGGATGGAAGGATGATGAAGGACCATCAGTGGGATGAGGGGTCACTGCAGGGGTGAGGGGTCACCAGGGGTACCCAGGCTCACATAGGGTGAAGGATGCTGGGTGGGTGGTCACAGAGGGGCCGATGGTGACGCGGCCGGCTGGTCCCCAGAGCTGCCGATGCTCCGCATGGCCTTCGCCGTGGTCGGGAAGGGCGCCTTGGCCGCCTCCTTCAACTGCGCTTACATCTTCAGCGGGGAGCTCTTCCCCACTGTCATCAGGTGTGTGGTCACCACAGCCCCGCCCCCACCTGTCCATCACTGCCCAGTCACCTCCCATGTGAAAACCCAACCTTCAACCCAAACTTCCTTCATCCAACCTTCATCAACCCACCCTTCATCCACCCAAACTTCAACCCAGCCTTCATCCACCCAAACTTCAACCCAGCCTTCATCCACCCAACCCCAACCTTCATCCATCCAACCTTCATCATCCCAACCTTCATCAATCCAACCATTGACCATTCCATCCATTATCCATCCATCCATCCATCATCCATCATCCATCCATCATCCATCATCCATCCATCATCCATCCATCCATCATCCATCCATCATCCATCCATCATCCATCATCCATCCATCATCCATCCATCCATCCATCCATCATCCATCCATCCATCATCCATCCATCCATCCATCCATCCATCCATCCATCATCCATCCATCCATCATCCATCCATCCATCCATCCATCATCCATCCATTATCCATCATCCATCATCCATCATCCATCCATCCATCCATCCATCCATCCATCCACCCATCCATCCATCATCCATCATCCATCATCCATCATCCATCCATCATCCATCATCCATCCATCCATCCATCCATCCATCCATCCATCATCCATCCATCCATCATTCATCATCCATCCATCCATCATCCATCCATCATCCATCCATCCATCCATCCATCCACCCATCCATCCATCATCCATCATCCATCCATCCATCCATCCATCCATCATCCATCATCCATCCATCCATCCATCCATCCATCCATCCACCCATCCATCCATCATCCATCATCCATCATCCATCATCCATCATCCATCATCCATCCATCCATCCATCCATCCATCATCCATCCATCCATCATCCATCATCCATCCATCCATCATCCATCCATCCATCATTCATCATCCATCCATCCATCCATCCATCCATCATCCATCCATCATCCATCCATCCATCATCCATCATCCATCCATCCATCCATCATCCATCATCCATCCATCATCCATCCATCCATCATCCATCCATCCATCCATCCATCCATCCATCCATCCATCATCCATCCATCCATCCATCCATCATCCATCCATCATCCATCCATCCATCCATCCATCATCCATCATCCATCCATCCATCATCCATCCATCCATCCATCCATCATCCATCCATCATCCATCCATCCATCATCCATCCATCCATCATCCATCATCCATCCATCATCCATCATCCATCCATCCATCCATCCATCCATCCATCCATCCATCCATCCATCCATCCATCCACATCCATCCATCATCCATCCATCCATCATCCATCCATCCATCCATCCATCATCCATCCATCCATCCATCCATCCACATCCATCATCCATCCATCCATCCATCCATCATCCATCCATCCATCCATCCATCATCCATCCATCATCCCTCCATCCCTCTCCCCCTCCCGTTGTCTGTCCCGGCACAGGCAGACGGGGATGGGTCTGGGGGGCACCATGGCCCGCGTGGGGGGGATGGTGGCCCCCCTGGTGCGCATGGCGGCCGACGTCACCCCGGTGCTGCCGCTCGTCATCTACGGGGCCGCCCCCATCGTCTCGGCCGTGGCCACCTGCTTCCTGCCCGAGACCCGCAACGTGCCCCTGCCCGAGACCGTCAAGGACGTCGAGCGGCGGTGAGGAACCCCCAGGACCTCCTGGGACCCCCCAGAACCCCCCAGAACCCTCCCAGAACCCCCAAACCCTTTCAGGGGGAATATCCCTGGTTTGGGGTGGGATTGGTTCTTGGAGGAACCCAGGAGCTTTGGGGTCAAAAAGGGATGAAGAAGGTTTTGGGGTCAGGTTGGAGGTTTGGGGTTGGAGGTTTTGGGGTCAGGTTGGAGGTTTGGGGTTGGAGGTTTTGGGGTTGGGTTGGAGGTTTGGGGTTGGAGGTTTTGGGGTTGGGTTGATGGTTTTGGGGTCAGGTTTTGGGGTTGGGTTGGAGGTTTTGGGGTTGGGACGGAGGTTTGGGGATGCAGGTTTTTGGGATTCGGATGGAGGTTTTTGGGTTGGGATGAAGGTTTGGGGTCAGGTTGGAGGTTTTGGGGTTGGGATGAAGGTTTGGGGTTGGAGATTTTTGGGTTGGGATGAAGGTCTTGGGGTCAGGTTGGAAGTTTGGGGTTGGGATGAAGGTTTGGGGTTGGGATGAAGGTCTTGTGGTCGGGTTGATGGTTTTGAGTTGGAGGTTTTGGGGTTGGGATGGAGGTTTAGGGTTGGAGGTTTTGGGGTCAGGTTGGAGGTTTTGGGATCAGAAAAGTTTGAGAGTTTTAAGAAGACCTGAACAATTCGTGGAGAAAGCTGAAAGTTTTGGGAAAGGTTGAAAAACTCTGGGATTGGGAAGGATAAAAATCCGGGGAAATTTTGGGGAACAACCAAGAGATTTTGGGGTCCCTCCAGGGCGGGGAACCTCGAGGACGACGACGTCGCTGTCCCCCTGAGCAGCACCAAGAGCAAGGACAGCGCCTGAGGGGGGATTTGGGACCCTCTGGGGGGGATTTGGGACCCCCCCTGGGGAATTTGGGACCCCCTGGAGTCCCCCAGCCCCTCCCCCACCCCCCCGGGGTTATTTATTCAATTCCAATAAAATCTGGGAATTTTGGGATCCGGCCGTTCCGGGGGGTCCTGAAGGATCTGGGGGTGTCCCCACCCCCCCAAAAGGGGGCTCAGCCATCGGGGGATCCCCCCCGGAGCTCGTTAACGAGGATTAATTGGAATTCCTGGAGCTCATTGGCCTTTGCCCCAATTCCGGCGATTTGGCTGCAAAATAAATCTGGGAAAGGGATTAAATCGCGTTTCCGGGAGGGAAAAAAAACCACCCCAAAAGGGGCAGATTTTTACCCAAAAAAAGGGCGGCACAAACCTCACGGAGAAGCCAAATCCCGACCCCAAAACTGGGATTTTTCACCCCAAAAACCCAAGCGGTGAAACCTCAACCTCAGCCCTTTGAGAAGCCAAATCCCAGCCCCGAAATTGGGAATTTCTACCTCAAAATGCTCCATTTTTACCCCCAAATCCCCCATTTTCCCGCAGATTCTCAATTTTTACCCCGAAATCCCCCATTTTTGCCCCAAATCCCCTATTTTTGCCCCAAATCCCCCATTTTTGCCCCCAAAATCCCCATTTCCCCCCCAAATCCCCCATTTTTGCCCCCAAATTCCCATTTTTGTCCCAAATTCCCCATTTTTGCCCCCAAATCCCCATTTTTGCCCCAAATCCCCCATTTTTGCCCCCAAATCCCCATTTTTGCCCCCAAATCTCTCGTTTTTACCCCTAAATCTCCCATTTTCCCCCAAAACTTTTCCCCCAAACCTCATTTTGCCCCCAAACCCTCCAATTTCTCCCCAAAAAAACCCCACAAATTCCATTTCTTGCCGTTTTTATTACGAAAAATGAGCAGTTTCGGTGTCGTTTTGCTCTTTTTCCCGGATAAGACACAACCGTGAAGCTTCGCCGAGGGGAATTTGGGGTCAATTCCCCCCTTTTTGGGACATTTCCGTGTCCCCGCCCCCAGCAGGGAACGAAAAAAAAAAGGGGAATAAAAAAAACCCCATTTTTGAACCAAAACGCCGTCGATTCCCCCCAAAAATCCTGCTCGGGGACGGGGAGGAGAAAAACCACCGGGATGAGGCCTCGGATCCGGAATTTTGGGGGGGAATTTGGGTCAATTTTGAGCACTTTGGGGTGATTTTTCAGTCGTTTTTTGGGGTCGTTTTGGGTCATTTTTGGGGGATTTCCAGGGATTTTTGGGGTTCTTTCGGTCAATTCGTTGCTGCTTTTGGGGATATTTTGGATTTTAAGAAGAATTTTGGGGGTGTTTTCATCGTTTTGGGGTTATTTGGTAATTTTGGGGTTGTTTTGGTGAAGTTTGGGGCTATTTTGAGTCGTTTGGGAGTTATTTTGGGTGGGGTTTTTTTAGTGCTTTTTGTTAATTATTTTTTTTTGGTTTTTTGATTATTTTTGGATTATTCCGGTGTTTTTTGGGGTTATTTTAGGAATTTGAGGGGTTATTTTGGTCAATTTTGGGGTCATTCCAGGAAATTTGGGGCTACTTTGGTCATTTTGGGAATATTTCAGAGGTTTTTTTCCATAATTCCAGTCATTTTGGGGTTCTTTCATTTTCTGCATTATTTTGGTCATTTTTGGGGTTATTTTTGTCAATTTTCGGGGTTTTTTTGGCTGTTTTGGGGCCATTTGGGGGCCAAATTTTTGGGATTCTTTTGGCCAAATTTTGGGCTTATTTTGGCCATTTTTGGGGTAATTTTGGCCATTTTTGGGTTTATTTTTGCCCAATTTGGGGGTTATTTTTGCCCATTTTTGGGATTATTTTTGTTCATTTTTGGGGTTATTTTTTCCCATTTTTGGGGTTATTTTTGTCCATTTTTGGGGTTATTTTTGCCCATTTTGGGGTCCATTTTTGGGGTTATTTTTGTCCATTCTTGGGGTTATTTTTGCCCATTTTTGGGGTTATTTTGGCTCATTTTGGGGCCCATCCCGGGGGCTCCTCTCGGGGGGGGTTGGGGGTGCAGTGGGGGAGGGGCAGTCGGAGGTAGGTGCTTTAAAGTCCATTTATTTTTGTGTTTTTTGTTATTTTTTTATAAAACCAGGCACATTCAGTCCACGGGACCCAGGGAGGGGCAAAATTTGGGATCTTGGGGGGATTTGGGGAATTTTGGGGGGATCCCCACAGCCCCAAACCCCTCCCCGGTGGCGTTTTGGTGCCAAAAAGGGGCTTTTCTCCCCAAAATCCAACCTCAACCCCTCCCCCACCCCAAAACCCAACCCTGGGGGGGGGAGGGGAGCCAGGGGAAAACCCCAAAATTGGGATTTTTTGCCCCATTTTGTGCCAGCCAGGGAGGGGTGGGGGGAGAATCCCCAAATCCAGGGATTTTGCCCCATTTTGGGGTGGTGGGGGAGGGGTAAGGCCTCTTGGGGGGGGGGAGGGGAGGGGTTGGGAGAATCCTGGGGGGGGGAGGGGAGGGATAAAAATGGGGGAAAAAAGGGGAAAAAAAATCAAAGCGGGAAAAAAACATCAAAAAATGAGGAAAAAAAAGCCCCAAAATCGCCCCGGAATTCCCAAAAAAAAAAAGGGGGGAAAAGGGAAAGTTTGGGAGGGGGAGGGGGGGTGAGATTTGGGGTGAAATCCTGGGAATTGGGGGAGGGGGAAGGGATGAAAGTCACCCCAAAAATGTCACCCTGGGAGGGGTCACCCTAAAAAATGTCAGGAGGGGAAAAAAAATCGGGAAAAAATTGGGAAAAAATTGGGAAAAGGGAAAAAAAGGAATGGAAAAGAATTAAAAATAAAAAAAAAAAAGATGAAAAAAGGTGGGAAAAGGAAAAAAAAGGGAAAAAATGGGAATGAGGGGATCAAACTGAGAAAAATGAAAAAAAAGGGGAATCAAAGAAAAAATAAACAAAAAAAGGGGAAAAAAGGGGGAAAAAAGGAGAAAAAAAGGGGAAAAAGGGGAAAATGAAAGGGGAAAAAAGGAAAATAAAAGGGGAAAAAAAGGAAAATAAAAGGGGAAAAAAAGGGGAAAAAAGGAAAATAAAAGGGGGGAAAAAAGGAAAATAAAAAGGGAAAAAAATAGGGGGAAAAAAAGAAAATAAAAAGGGAAAAAAAGGAAAATAAAAAGGGAAAAAAAGGAGAAAAAAAAATGGAAAAAAAAAAGAAAAAAGGAGGGAAAATGACCCAAAAAAAGGGGGAAAAGCCCCAAAGCTGAGGGGGTGAGGATGAGGAGGAGGAGGAAGAGCAGGATCAGGAGCTGTTCTGGTTCTGGTAAATCGATGCCTTCTCCTTGAGCAGGTCCAGGCAGAGGTGGCAGCTCCAGCTCCCTGCGGGAAAACCGGAGCAGCCTTCGGCCTCAGCTCCTCATCCTCACCCGGGAGCAACAACAGCCCCAGGGCAGGGGGAGGAGGAGGAAGGAAATGAAAAAAGAGGGAAGTGGAGGGAGGAAGAGGAGGGAGAGGAGGGAGAGGAGGAAGAGGAGGGAGAATGAGGGAGAGAAGAAAGAGGAAGAGAAGGAGGAAGAAGAGGAAGAGGAGGAGGAAGAGGAGAAAAGGAAAGGAGGGAGAGGATGGAGAGGAGGAAGAGGGAGAAGAGGAAAAGGAGGAGGAAGAGGAGGGAGAGAAAGAAAAGAAGAAGAGGAGGAGGAGGAGGAGGAGGAGGAGGAGGAAGAGGAGGGAGAGAAAGAAAAGAAGAAGAGGAGGAGGAGGAGGAGGAGGAGGAGGAGGAAGAGGAGGGAGAGAAGAAGAAGGAAGAGGAGGAAGAGGAAGGAGAGGAGGAGGAGAAAGAGGGAGAGGAGGAAGAGGGAGAGGAGGAAGAAGAGAAGAAGAAAGTGGAGGAAGGAAGAGGAGGAGGAAGAGGGAGGGAAGAAAGAGGAAGAAAAGGAGGAAGAGGAGGAGGAAGAGGAGAAAAGGAAAGGAGGGAGAGGAGGAGGAAGAGGAGGAAGAAAGGAGGGAGAGGAGGAGGAAGAGGAGGAAGAAAGGAGGGAGGGAGGGAGGGAGGAAGAAAAGGAGAATAAAGGAAGAGGAGGAAGAGGAGGAAGAGGAGGAAGAGGAGGAAGAGGAGGAAGAGGAGGAAGAGGAGGATTTGGGACAATAAAACCCCTCCCCACATCCCGGAAGGAAAGGCAGGAGGAATCCCGAGGTTTCCCAGCCCGGGGGGGTTTTGGGGTGAAATCCCGAGGGATTGGGAATTCCAGGGGGGGTTTGGGATGGAATCCCAAGGAATTGGGAATTCCAGGGGAGGTTTGGGGTGAAATCCCGAGGGATCTGGAATTCCAGAGGGTGTTTTTGGATGGAATCCCGAGGGATTGGGAATTGCTGAGGCCGGGAAGGGCGGGACTCACCCTCGGGGGGCTCGGCCATGGGCGGGGTCAGGCAGTACATGTGGTACCCGCGGTCGCAGTCGTCACAGAACAGCAGCTGATCCTGCCCCGGGGACATTCCCGATATTCCCAGAATTCCCACTGGGACACCCCCATCATCCCAAAATTCCCACTGGGACATTCCCGAAATTCCCACTGGGATATTCCCGAAATTCCCACCGGGACACTCCCATCATCCCAAAATTCCCACTGGGACATTTCCCATCATCCCAAAATTCCCACCGGGACATTCCCAAAATTCCCACTGGGACATTTCCCATCATCCCAAAATTCCCACTGGGACATTCCCAAAATTCCCAGGTGATTTTGTGCCCTCCCAGGTGATTTTGGGTCACTCCCAGGTGATTTTGGGTCACTCCCAGGTGATTTTGGGTTCATTCCCAGGTGATTTTGGGTCACTCCCAGGTGATTTTGGGCCATTCCCAGGTGATTTTGGGACATTCCCAGGTGATTTTGTGCCCTCCCAGGTGATTTTGGGTCACTCCCAGGTGATTTTGGGACATTCCCAGGTGATTTTGGGTCCCTCCCAGGTGATTTTGGGTTCATTCCAAGGTGATTTTGTGCCCTCCCAGGTGATTTTGTGCCCTCCCAGTGATTTTGGGTCACTCCCAGGTGATTTTGGGCCCTCCCAGGTGATTTTGGGTCACTCCCAGGTGATTTTGGGCCATTCCCAGGTGATTTTGGGCCATTCCCAGGTGATTTTGGGTCACTCCCAGGTGATTTTGTGCCCTCCCAGTGATTTTGGGCCATTCCCAGGTGATTTTGGGTCACTCCCAGGTGATTTTGGGGCTCTCACGTCGTTCTCGGAGGTGCCGCAGATGTTGCAGCACTTGCACTCGATGCACTGCCAGCGGTACGTCTTCACTGCTGCCATCATCACCGGCGTGAACTGCAGGCACGACGGGTGGCCTGGGGACATTGGGGACATTGGGGACACCCCAGGGACACCCCAAGGACACCCCAGGGACACCCCAGGGACACCCCAGGGACACAGGGATATGGGACACAGGGAACGTCTTCACCGCTGCCATCATCACTGGCGTGAACTGCAGGCACGACGGGTGGCCTGGGGACATTGGGGACATTGGGGACATTGGGGACACCCCAAGAACACCCCAGGGACACCCCAGGGACACCCCAGGGACACCCCAGGGACACAGGGAACGTCTTCACCGCTGCCATCATCACCGGCGTGAACTGCAGGCACGACGGGTGGCCTGGGGACATTGGGGACACCCCAGGGACACCCCAAGGACACCCCAGGGACATTGGGGACACCCCAAGGACACCCCAGGGACACAGGGATATGGGACACAGGGAACGTCTTCACCGCTGCCATCATCACCAGTGTGAACTGCGGGCACGACGGGTGGCCTGGGGACATTGGGGACATTGGGGACACCCGGGGACACCCCAGGGACACAGGACAGGACAGGAGAGACATCACTGGGGACATGGGGACACAGGGACATTGGGGACACAGGACACAGGGACACTGGGGACACAGGACACAGGGACACTGGGGACATTGGGGACACAGGGACATGGGGACACAGGGACACTGGGGACATCTGGGGACATGGGGGACACAGGACAGGACAGGAGGGACATCTCTGGGGACATGGGGACAGGACAGGACACAGGGACATTGGGGACACAGGACACAGGGACACAGGACACAGGGACATGGGGACACAGGACACAGGGACATGGGGACACAGGGACATGAGGACATTGGGGACATTGGGGACACAGGGACATGGGGACATTGGGGACACTGGGGACACAAGGACATGAGGACATTGGGGACATTGGGGACACAGGACAGGACACAGGACACAGGGACATGAGGACATTGGGGACATGGGGACACAGGGACATGAGGACACAGGGACATGAGGACATTGGGGACACAGGACACAGGGACATTGGGGACACAGGGACATGAGGACATTGGGGACATGGGGACACAGGCCAGGATGGCCACGTGGGGCCGTGCAGGGACAGGGGCCAGGCCTGGGCGGGGCAGGGCTGAGATCGCCTCTCCCGGCGGGATAAAAACAGCGGGGTCGGACATTCCGGACAATTCCAGCATTGCCCATTGATCCATCGGCCACTGGATCCACGATCCCAAACACCCCAATCCATGAGCAAACCCTTGGATCCACGATCCCAAACACCCCCAATCCATGAGGAAACCCTTGGATCCACGATCCCAAAGATCCCCAATCCATGAGGAAACCCTTGGATCCACGATCCCAAAGATCCCCAATCCATGAGGAAACCCTTGGATCCACGATCCCAAAGATCCCCAATCCATGAGGAAACCCTTGGATCCACGATCCCAAACACCCCCAATCCATGAGCAAACCCTTGGATCCAGGATCCCAAACACCCCAATCCCTGAGCAAACCCTTGGATCCACAATCCCAAAGATCCTCAATCCATGAGGAAACCCTTGGATCCACGATCCCAAAGATCCCAAATCCATGAGGAAACCCTTGGATCCGGGATCCCAAACACCCCCAATCCATGAGGAAACCCTTGGATCCAGGATCCCAAACACCCCAATCCATGACCAAACCCTTGGATCCAGGATCCCAAACACCCCCAATCCCCGAGGAAACCCTTGGATCCACTATCCCAAAGATCCCCAATCCATGAGGAAATCCTTGGATCCACGATCCCAAACACCCCCCAATCCACGAGCAAACCCTTGGATCCAGGATCCCAAACACCCCCAATCCATGAGGAAACCCTTGGATCCACGATCCCAAAGATCTCAAATCCATGAGGAAACCCTTGGATCCATGATCCCAAAGATCCTCCCCAACCCATGAGCAAACCCTTGGATCCAGGATCCCAAACACCCCCAATCCATGAGGAAACCCTTGGATCCACGATCCCAAAGATCTCAAATCCACAATGAAACCCATGGATTCACGATCCCCCAGTCCACGAGCAAACCCTTGGATCCATGATCCAAGATCCCAAAGATCTCCAATCCATGATGAAACCCATGGATCCATGATCCCAAAGATCTCCAATCCATGAGGAAACCCTTGGATCCACGATCCATGATCCCAAATCCATGAGCAAACCCTTGGATCCAGGATCCCAAACACCCCCAATCCCCGAGGAAACCCTTGGATCCACGATCCCAAAGATCCCAAATCCATGAGGAAACCCTTGGATCCACGATCCCAAAGATCCCAAATCCCCGAGGAAAACCTTGGATCCATGATCCATGATCCCAAATCCATGACCAAACCCTTGGATCCATGATCCCAAAGATCCTCAATCCATGAGGAAACCCTTGGATCCAGGATCCCAAAGATCCCAAATCCATGAGGAAACCCTTGGATCCAGGATCCATGATCCCAAATCCATGACCAAACCCTTGGATCCATGATCCCAAAGATCTCCAATCCACGATGAAACCCTTGGATCCAGGATCCATGATCCCAAATCCATGAGGAAACCCTTGGATCCAGGATCCATGATCCCAAATCCATGAGGAAACCCTTGGATCCATGATCCATGATCCCAAATCCATGAGGAAACCCTTGGATCCAGGATCCCAAGGACCCCAATCCATGAGGAAACCCTTGGATCCATGATCCATGATCCCAAATCCATGAGGAAACCCTTGGATCCCAGATCCCAAGGACCCCCAACCCCCGAGGAAAGCCCTGGGCGCCCCCAGCCCCATCCCGCGCTCACCGGAGCGGCCGCAGTCGGAGCAGGACACCAGCTCCTCGGGCTGTCCCGTCTTCTTGTTGATCTTGGAGTCTCCCAGGCAGAAATCGCAGTAATTGTTGGGAAGCGCCAATCCATCGGGACCTTTCTTGGCTGGAAAAGCCGAGCTGGGATCAGGGCTGGGATCAGGGCTGGGATCCCAGCCCTTCCCGAGCCCAATTCCCGAGGTTTTCCCGGGGTTTTTTCCCCCTCACATTTCTGCTCCTCGGAGCGCTGGGAGACGGGAGTGGGGGGCTGGGAGTCGTCCTTGTCGTCTCCCTCCTCCTCGGCCAGGTGGGAATGGGCGTAGTGGTAGCTCAGCCCCGGGCGGTTCTTGTAGCGCTTCCCGCAGACTGCCGAGGAAATCCGGGAAAAATCCGGGGAAAATCCCGGAAAAATCCCGGGAAAAATCCCGCTTAGGGACCGGCCAGGGGAGGGAAATCCCAAATCCCGGCCCCTCCGGAGCTGATCCCGGAGCTGGGCTGGGAGAGATCCCTGCTGAGCCCAGAGGGGCGGGAATCGGGTAAAAACACCCGGAATTCCTGAGGAATTCCAGAGGAATTCCCTGGGATCCCTAAGGAATTGTAGGCTGAAGTCCCAGGATCTCCAAGGAATTGCAGGTATGAGGAATTCCAGGTAAATTCCCCAGGATTCCAAAGGAATTCCAGGTAAATTCCCCAGGATTCCAGAGGAATTCCAGGTAAATTCCTTGGGATTCCAAAGGAATTCCAGGTAAATTCCCCAGGATTCCAAAGGAATTCCAGGTAAATTCTCCAGGATTCCAAAGGAATTCCAGGTAAATTCTCCAGGATTCCAAAGGAATTCCAGGTAAATTCCCTGGGATTCCAGAGGAATTCCAGGTAAATTCCCCAGGATTCCAAAGGAATTCCAGGTAAATTCCTCGGGATTCCAAAGGAATTCCAGGTAAATTCCCCGGGATTCCAAAGGAATTCCAGGTAAATTCCCCGGGAATCAATCCAATGGCAAAATTCCCATTGGGAATGTGTCGGGGAGAGGAAATTCCCACCCCAAAAATTCCCATCCCGAGGTAAAAACCGAGGGAAGTGGAAATTCGGGAATTCTGGGGTTCCAAGGAGGGATTTGGACGCGGTCACGGATCCATCCCGGCTCCTCCAAACCCCAAAATCCATCGCTTTTCCCGTTTCCCATCCCGGAATTTGGGAGATTTCTGCCTCCATCCGTGGATCAGGGAATCGGCTCCGGTTCCCTGGCGCTGCTTTTCCAGGTTTTTGGGGTTTTTTTGGGGAATTTTTCCTTATCCAAGGACACCCCAAAATCCCTTTCCAGCCCCGTTTTGGGGACGAGCCCGGATCCGGCTCCTTCCCAACCCGAGGAATTGGGATCAAATCCCAAAAAAGCAGCGCCGGAGTCGGAATTCCAGACCTTTCCCAACGTGTTTTCCCTGCTTTTCTCCCTAAATCGGGAAGGAGCCGCTTTTGGGATGAGATTTCCCGGTTTTGGGGCTTTTCCGGAACCCCACGGAAATTCCCGGATCCGCTTCCACCTCCGGATCCCTCCCCGGAGCGTGGAAAAATCAGGGAAGAAGCGGCTGGATGCGGGAAAGCTGAACTTCCAAAGGGAGGTCGGCTCCGGCTGCCCACGCCGGATTTTTGGGATAAAAACCACGGGAATCGCTCTGGGATCTTTTGGGAAAACGGGATTGGAGCAGCACTGAGGAAAAAAACAGCAATTCCAGAGGGATTCCCCGTGTTCCAAAATCACTTTTTTCCCCCCCAAAAAAAATCCTCCGGGACAACTCTGGAATTCTCCCGGAGCTGAGGGAGAAGAACCTCGGGAATATCCCAAATTCCCCATCCCCATCCCGATTTTTCCAGGCCTTTTTTAAGGCCGAACCCCTGAGGTTTGGAGGCGGGGGAGCTCCGGAGGCGGCGGCGTTTCCCGGGATTCGGGATCCGGATGGAAGCTCCGTGTTTTTCCCGCCGCTGGGCTCCGCGGGGGGGGGGTTTAAATCTTTGTTTTCCCGGCCTCATTCCCTGCTGGAAAAGCGTCAGGGAGCCGGAGCGGGGCTGACGTCGCTCCCGTGGCCTTTTGGCTTCTCCCTCCCCCCTCTCCCATCCCGGGGGCTCCGCAGGGGGAGATCGGAATTCTCATTATTATTATTATTATTTTTTTTTGGGAATAGGGAGTGGAAAAAAAATTAAAAAAAAAACAATAAGAACAGGAGGGAAAAAGGGAAAGGGGAAAAAAAAAAAGGAGGAAAAGCAGGAAAAACGAGCAGAGAGAGAGCGGAACTACCTCGGTCGGGAGGTTTCAAGGAATGCTTTTGTTTGTAACTGTCTGAAACACAGAAAGAGAAGTCGTGAGAGGACACGGACACACACGGAAATCCGGGAATAAAGGGCAGGAAAAGCTGGAGCTCAGGGAGCCGGGGGGAGAATTAGTGCTGGGAAGTGGCAGGACAGGAGGTGGGGGGGGGGGAAAAAAAAAAGAGAGGAAAAGGAGGCGGAAAAGCTTCCCTGATCCCGTTATCCCGGCGGGTTCCCGCGCGCGGCGCCGGCAGGGACGGAATTCCCGCTGCCGGGGCTCTCCCGGATGTCCCCGCTCCGGAAGGGAGGGCTGGGAATGGCTCCCAGGGATTCGGATCCGACTGGAAAACCGCTGGGATCCAGGGGAGGGGATTGCCCGGACTTTGGGAAGTTTTTCCTGGTTTTTTTTTTAATCCTGGTTTTTTTTTAATCCTGGTTTATTTTTTTTTTTTCCTGCTGTTTAAAGCCTCGGTGGTTTCCCGGTTATTCCCGGTGGGAAAACTCCACGGGGGAGGGAGGGAATTGGGGGCTGGAATTCCGGGATGCTCCCGGCACTCACTGTCGCACGCGTAGGGTTTGTCCCGGTCCTCCAGGATGGCGGCGTCCAGCTTCTTCCGAGCGCCTCCCACGCCTTTTCCCTGCGGAAAAATCCGGGATTTGAGGCAAAAACCGGGATGGGGAGCGGGGCAAGGACGGCTCCAGGCGGTGGGAAGGGCCCAGGAGCCACAAGAAATCCTCGGGAATTGGGGAAAAAGGAGGAGAATCCCGTTTTTTCCCTCGCCGAGATGGGATTTTCCAGGAATTCCCTGGAATTGTCTCACCTTGGCCTTGCCCTTCCCTCGGCGCTTGGGCGTGTCCTCCTCGTAATCCTCGTCGTCCAAATCGTCCAGGAAATCGTCCGGCTCCAGGATCCGCTGGGAAGGAGAGGAAGGGGTTAACGGGGGAAAAATGGCGAGAAAAACGGCGGGAAAAACGGCGGGAAAAACAGCGGGAAAAATGGCGGGAAAAATGGGAAAAACAGCAGAAAAAACGGCGGGAAAAATGGGAAATACGGCGGGAAAAACGGCGGGAAAAATGGCGGGAAAAATGGCGGGAAAAATGGAGGGAAAAACGGCGGGAAAAATGGCGGGAAAAACGGTGGGAAAACCGGCGGGAAAAACAGCAGGAAAAATGGGAAAAACGGCGGGAAAAATAGTGGGAAAAATGGGAAAAACAGCAGAAAAAACGGTGGGAAAAATGGGAAAAACAGCAGAAAAAACGATGGGAAAAACGGCGGGAAAAATGGGAAGAATGGCGGGAAAAACGGTGGGAAAAACGGCAGGAAAAACGGTGGGAAAAATGGGAAAAACAGCCGGAAAAATGGGAAAAATCGCAGGAAAAGCAGCGGGAAAAACAGCGGGAAAAACAGCGGGAAAAAATGGGAAAAACAGTGGGGAAAAATGGGAAAAACAGCGGGGAAAACAGTGGGAAAAAGAGCAGGAAAAAGAGCGGGAAAAATGGGGAAAACAGTGGGAAAACACTGGGAAATTCCCTCCTTTTGGCTCCGGAATGTTCTTCCCTCTCCCACTAAATCCATCCCAAAGCCGAAAATCCACGTCCGGAGCAAGAAAGGGGGGGGAAATCTGAGTCTGTGCCCCGGAATTCCCGGTTCCCATCCCGGAATTCCTGGTTCCCATCCCGGAATTCCCCGTTCCTGGTTGGAATTCCTGGTTCCCCATGTGGAATTCCCGGTTCCCAGTGCAGAATCCCCGGCTCCCATCCCAGAATTCCCAGTTCCTGGTGTGGAATTCCCAGTTCCCGGTGCGGAATTCCTGTCTCCCAGCCCGGAATTCCCAGTTCCCGGTGCGGAATTCCCGTCTCCCAGCGCGGAATTCCCAGTTCCCAGTGCAGAATTCCCGGTTCCCGGTGCAGAATTCCCGTCTCCCAGCCCGGAATTCCCGGTTCCCAGCCCGGAATTCCCGGTTCCCAGCCCGGAATTCCCAGTTCCCGGTGCGGAATTCCCGTCTCCCAGCCCGGAATTCCCGGTTCCCAGCCCGGAATTCCCGTCTCCCAGCCCGGAATTCCCGGTTCCCGGTGCGGAATTCCCATCTCCCAGCCTGGAATTCCCGGTTCCCTGTGTGGAATTCCCGGTTCCCGGCGCGGAATTCCCGTCTCCCACCCTGGAATTCCCGTCTCCCAGCCCGGAATTCCCGGTTCCCGGTGCGGAATTCCTAGTTCCTGGTGTGGAATTCCCAGTTCCCAGTGCAGAATTCCCGTCTCCCAGCCCGGAATTCCCGGTTCCCAGTGCAGAATTCCCGTCTCCCACCCCGGAATTCCCGTCTCCCAGCCCGGAATCCCCGGTTCCCAGCCCGGAATCCCGGGATCACCTTCCGCGCGCGGCTGTTGGTGACCGGGAACTCTCCCAGGCTGTCGTCGTCCATCCTGGGGTCGGGCAGGGAGCGCTTCTCCAGAGGGTCCGTCCTCAGCAGCGCCTCCAGGCTGCTCCCGTCCTGCGACAGCAGCCCCTCCTTCTTCAGAGCCTGCTCCGCGTCTGCCGGGAAACGGGAAACGGGAAATGGGGAAAAACGGGGGGAAATGGGAAAATGGGAAAAGGGGAAATGGGAAATGGGGAAAAACGGGGGGAAATGGGAATGGGAATGGGGAAAAACGGGGGGAAAATGGGGGGAAACGGGAATGGGAAATGGGGAAAAACGGGGGGAAAACGGGAAATGGGGAAAAACGGGGGGAAACGGGAAAATGGGAAATGGGAAAAACGGGGGGAAAACAGGAAAATGGGAAATGGGGAAAAACGGGGGGAAATGGGAATGGGAATGGGGAAAAACGGGGGGAAAACGGGGGGAAACGGGAATGGGAAATAGGGAAAAACGGGGGGAAACGGGAAATGGGAAATGGGAAAAATGGGGGGAAAACGGGAAATGGGGAAAAATGGGAGGAAAACGGGAAATGGGAAATGGGGAAAAACGAGGGGAAAACGGGAAAATGGGAAATGGGGAAAAACGGGGGGAAAACGGGGGGAAAATGGGAAATGGGAAATGGGGAAAAACGGGGGGAAATGGGAATGGGAAATGGGGAAAACGGGGAAATGGGAAATGGGGAAAAACGGGGAAAATGGGAAATGGGGAAAAACGGGGGGAAAACAGGAAAAAACGGGGAAATGGGGAAAAACGGGGGGAAAACGGGGGGAAAACGGGAAAATGAGAAATGGGGAAAAACGGGGGGAAAACGGGAAAATGAGAAATGGGGAAAAACGGGGGGAAAACGGGAATGGGAAATGGGGAAAATGGGGAAAAACGGGGAAATGGGAAATGGGGAAAATGGGGAAAACGGGGGGAAAACAGGGAAAATGGGGGGGAAATGGGGGGAAAAATGGGGAAAATGGGGAAAATGGGGAAATGGGAAATGGGGGGAAAAACGGGGAAAATGGGAAAAATGGGGAATGGGGAAAATGGGAAAAATGGGGGGAAAAATGGGGGGAAAATGGGTAAAATGGGGGGAAAAAACGGAGAAAATGGGGAAAACGGGGGGAAAAATGGGGAAAATGGGGGGGAAAATGTGAAAAATGGGAAAGAAGAGGGGGAAATGGGGGGAAAAATGGGGAAAAATGGAGACAAAAACGGGGGAAAAATGGGTAAGAAATGGGGAAGAAATGGGAAAAAAGGGAAAAAATGGGTGAAAATGCGGAAAAACAGGGAAAAATGGGTAAAAGAGGGGAAAAACCCAGGGAAAAACAGGAAAAAATTGGGGAAAAGCGAGGAAAACCACAAAAAAAACGGGAAAGAGGAGGGTGGGTGAGGGATGTTGACGGATCCGGGGCGGAATTCCCAGGAATTCAGCAGGGAGGGGTTGGAATTACCGGGTTTGATGGAAGGGAAGGAGAGCCGGGGATCCTCCGGGGGGTGAGCGCGGCGTTTCTTGCGCCAGCGCCGCGCCGGGTACGAGTAGAGCTGCCCGGCCGCCAAACCTGCGGAGAAATCCCGGGAAAATGCCCAAAATCGGGTCAGGACAGGGACAAAACTCCTGGGAATTATCCCAGGCTGGGAGGAAACGCTCCCAACTTCCCCGAGGAACAATTCCCTCCCCGCCGCTTTCCCGGTTTTCCCGTCGTTTCCCGGTGATTCTCCCCGGGTTTTCCCAGGGTTTTCCATCATTCTCCAATCGTTTTTCCAGGGTTTCCTCGCTCTTTCCCTCTTTTTTCCTCTTGTTTCCCTGTTGTTTCCCATCGTTTCCCTGTTTTTCCCGCTGTTCTCCGGCTGTTTCCCATCATTCTCCCATTGTTTTCCCATCCTTCTCCCATTCCCATCATTCCCAGCTCCCATTGTTTCCCGTCATTCTCACATTCCCATCCTTCTCCCACCATTTCCTGCCCTTCCCCCCATCTCCTGTTTTTTGTTTGTGTTTTCCCAATGTTTCCTGGTGTTTCCCGGTGTTTCCCCGGTGTTTCCCAATGTTTCCTGGTGTTTCCCAGTGTTTCCCGGTGTTTCCCTGGTGTTTCCCAGTGTTTCCCAATGTTTCCCAGTGTTCCCCGGTGTTTCCCGGTGTTTTCCCAATGTTTCCCAGTGTTCCCCAGTGTTTCCCGGTGTTTTCCCAATGTTTCCTGGTGTTTCCCAGTGTTTCCTGGTGTTTCCTCAGTGTTTTCCCAGTGTTTCCTCAGTGTTTTCCCAGTGTTTCCCAGTGTTTTCCCAGTGTTTCCCAGGTGTTTCCCAGTGTTTCCCAGGTGTTTCCCGGTGTTTCCCCTGGTGTTTCCTCAGTGTTTCCCCCGTGTTTCCCAATGTTTCCTAGTGTTTCCCAGTGTTTCCCGGTGTTTCCCTGGTGTTTCCCAGTGTTTCCCTATGTTTCCCCAATGCTTCCTGGTGTTTCCCAATGTTTCCCAATGTTTCCTGGTGTTTCCCGGTGTTTCCCAGTGTTTCCCGGTGTTCCCCAGCGTTTCCCCAGTGTTTCCCAGTGTTTCCCGGTGTTTCCCGGTGTTTCCTGGTGTTCCCTGGTGTTTCCCTGGTGTTTCCCAATGTTTCCCAGTGTTTTTCCAGTGTTTCCCGGTGTTTCCCCAGCATTTCCCCAGTGTTTCCCTGGTGTTTCCCAGTGTTTTCCCAGTGTTTCCCAATGTTTCCTGGTGTTTCCCGGTGTTCCCCAGCATTTCCCCAGTGTTTCCCTGGTGTTTCCCTGGTGTTTCCCGGTGTTTCCCAGTGTTTCCCAATGTTTCCCAGTGTTTTCCCAGTGTTTCCTGGTGTTTCCCCAGCGTTTCCTCAGTATTTTCCCTGGTGTTCCTCCAATGTGTCCCCAATGTTTCACGGTGTTTCCCCGATGTTTCCCCGATGTTTCCCCCAGCATTTCCCCGGTGTTTCCCGGTGTTCCTGGCCGTGTGCCGGTTCCGTACCGGGCCCGCGGTGCCGTTTCTCCATCCAGATGTAGCAGTTGCTCTGGGCCACGCCGGTCTGGGAGTCCAGGAAGGGCAGGCGGACGCTGCGCTCGGCGCAGAGCCGCGCGTTGTAGCTGTGGCACTGCTCCATGGCGTCCCGGTAGTACTGCTCGCCCAGCCTGGAAACCGCAGACACCGCGTCGGCGCCGCGTCGGCACCGCGTCGGCACCGGGACGGGAATGGGATGGGGATGGGATCCATGGGATGGGATGGGGATGGGATCCATGGGATGGGATGGGATCCATGGGATGGGATGGGATCCATGGGATGGGATGGGAGGGGATCCATGGGATGGGATGGGATCCATGGGATGGGATGGGATCCATGGGATGGGATGGGATGGGATGGGATGAGATCCATGGGATGGGATGGGATGGGATGGGATGGGATCCATGGGATGGGATCCATGGGATGGGATCCATGGGATGGGATGGGGATGGGATCCATGGGATGGGATGGGATGGGATGGGATGAGATCCATGGGATGGGATGGGATGGGATGGGATGGGATCCATGGGATGGGATCCATGGGATGGGATCCATGGGATGGGATGGGGATGGGATCCATGGGATGGGATGGGATGGGATCCATGGGATGGGATGGGATCCATGGGATGGGATGGGATCCATGGGATGGGATGGGATCCAGGGGATGGGATGGGATCCATGGGATGGGATCCATGGGATGGGATGGGGATGGGATCCATGGGATGGGATGGGATCCATGGGATGGGATGGGATCCATGGGATGGGATGGGATCCATGGGATGGGGATGGGATCCATGGGATGGGATGGGATGGGATGGGATCCATGGGATGGGATGGGATCAAGGGGATGGGATGGGATGGGATCCATGGGATGGGATCCATGGGATGGGATGGGAGGGGATCCATGGGATGGGATGGGATGGGATGGGATGGGGATGGGATGGGGATGGGATGGGATCCATGGGAGGGGATGGGGATAGGGATGGAACAGGGATGGGACAGGGACAGGACAGGATCGGCACGGGGATCCACACTGGATCAGTACGGGGATGGGACAGGGACAGGGATGGGATGGGGATGGGAATGGGATGGGATTGGCACGGGGATTGGCACCGGGATCGGGATGGGATTGGCACAGGGATGGGAATGGGATGGGATCGGCAAGGGGATCGGCACAGGGACGGCATGGGGACGGAATGGGATGGGACGGGGACGGGACAGGATCGGCACAGGGATGGGATGCGACGGGACGGGAACGGGATGGGATCGGCACAGGGATGGGATGCGATGGGACGGGAACGGGACGGGATCGGCACAGGGATGGGATGCAATGGGACGGGAACGGGACGGGACAGAATCGGCACGGGGATGGGGTGGGAATGGCTCGGGGACAGGACAGGAACGGCATGGGAATAGGATGGGAATAGGATGGGAATGGGACAGGGAATGGGATGGGAATGGGATGGGGAATGGCACAGGGAATGGCATGGGAGCAGCACAGGGATCAGCAAAGGAATGGCACGGGGATTGGCACAGGAATGGGATGTGAATGGCACAGGGAATGGCACAGGGAATGGCGCGGGAATGCCATGGGAATGCCATGGGAATGGCACAGGAATGCCATGGGGAATGGCACAGGGAATGGCACGGGAATGCCATGGGAATGACACAGGGAATGGCACGGGAATGCCATGGGAATGCCATGGGAATGCCATGGGAATGGCACGGGAATGCCATGGGGAATGGCACAGGAATGCCATGGGGAATGCCATGGGGAATGCCATGGGGAATGCCATGGGGAATGGCACGGGAATGCCATGGGAATGCCATGGGGAATGGCACAGGAATGCCATGGGAATGCCATGGGGAATGCCATGGGAATGACACAGGGAATGGCACAGGAATGGCACGGGAATGCCATGGGAATGGCACGGGAATGCCATGGGGGATGGCACAGGGAATGCCATGGGAATGCCATGGGAATGCCATGGGGAATGCCATGGGGAATGGCACAGGTCAGTGCCAGGATCAGCACTGGGATCAGCACAGGGAATGGATTGGAGCTGGAATCGGTGCCGGGAATGGCACAGGGAACAGCACCGGGAATACCAGGAATGGCACAGGGAATGGCAGGGAATGACACCAGGAATGGCACCAGGAATGGCACCAGGAATGGCACCAGGAATGACACCAGGAATGGCACCAGGAATGGCAGGGAATGACACCAGGAATGGCACCAGGAATGGCACCAGGAATGGCACCAGGAATGGCAGGGAATGACACCAGGAATGGCACCAGGAATGACACCAGGAATGGCACCAGGAATGGCAGGGAATGACACCAGGAATGGCACCAGGAATGGCAGGGAATGACACCAGGAATGGCACCAGGAATGGCACCAGGAATGGCACCAGGAATGGCAGGGAATGACACCAGGAATGGCACCAGGAATGACACCAGGAATGGCACCAGGAATGGCACCAGGAATGGCACCAGGAATGGCAGGGAATGACACCAGGAATGGCACCAGGAATGACACCAGGAATGGCACCAGGAATGGCAGGGAATGACACCAGGAATGGCACCAGGAATGGCACCAGGAATGGCACCAGGAATGGCACCAGGAATGCCGGGATTGCCGCAGGGATCATGGCCCAGCGTGGGGAATGGGGAAACAGGGAAAAGGGAGAACAGGAAGCGCTCAGGGATTGTGCCCCAGGGATGGCAGGGACACCAGGAGAGTGTCAGGGATACAGCTGGAGACATTCAGGGATAAAATCCCAGGGAATATCAGGGATGGAAACCATCAGGAATGCAACTGGAGATGGTCAGGGACAGAACCAGTGCCAGGAACAAAACCAGGGAATAGCAGGGATCCAACTGGAAACCCTCAGGGATCCAACTGGAAACCCCCCGGAATCCAATTGGGAACCCTCAGGGATCCAACTGGAAACTCTCCGGGATCCAACTGGAAACCCCCCGGAATCCAACTGGGAACCCTCAGGGATCCAACTGGAAACCCTCCAGGATCCAACTGGAAACCCCCCGGAATCCAACTGGAAACCCTCCGGGATCCAACTGGAAACTCCCCGGGATCCAACTGGAAACTCCCCGGAATCTAATTGGGAACCCTCAGGGATCCAACTGGAAACTCTCCGGGATCCAACTGGAAACTCTCCGGGATCCAACTGGAAACCCTCAGGAATCCAACTGGGAACCCTCAGGGATCCAACTGGAAACCCCCCGGAATCCAACTGGAAACCCTCAGGGATCCAACTGGGAACCCTCAGGGATCCAACTGGAAACTCTCAGGGATCCAACTGGAAACTCTCCGGAATCCAATTGGGAACCCTCCGGGATCCAACTGGGAACCCTCCGGAATCCAATTGGGAACCTTCCAGGATCCAACTGGAAACCCCCCGGAATCCAACTGGAAACCCCCCGGAATCCAACTGGAAACTCCCCAGGATCCAACTGGAAACCCTCCAGGATCCAACTGGAAACTCCCCAGGATCCAACTGGAAACTCTCCGGAATCCAATTGGGAACCCTCAGGGATCCAACTGGAAACTCTCCGGAATCCAACCGGAAACTCTCCGGGATCCAACTGGAAACCCTCCAGGATCCAACTGGAAACTCCCCAGGATCCAACTGGAAACTCTCCGGAATCCAATTGGGAACCCTCAGGGATCCAACTGGAAACTCTCCGGGATCCAACTGGAAACCCTCAGGGATCCAACTGGAAACTCCCCAGGATCCAACTGGAAACTCCCCGGAATCCAACTGGCGGGATCCAACTGGAAACCCTCCAGGATCCAACTGGAAACTCTCCGGGATCCAACTGGAAACTCTCCAGGATCCAACTGGAAACTCTCCAGGATCCAACTGGAAACTCTCCGGGATCCAACTGGAAACTCTCCGGGATCCAACTGGAAACTCTCCGGGATCCAACTGGAAACTCTCCGGGATCCAACTGGAAACTCTCCAGGATCCAACTGGAAACTCTCCGGGATCCAACTGGAAACTCCCCAGGATCCAACTGGAAACTCTCCGGGATCCAATTGGGAACCTTCCAGGATCCAACTGGAAACTCCCCAGGATCCAACTGGAAACTCCCCAGGATCCAGCTGGAAACTCTCCAGGATCCAACTGGAAACCCTCAGGGATCCAACTGGAAACTCTCCGGGATCCAACTGGAAACTCTCAGGGATCCAACTGGAAACTCTCCGGGATCCAACTGGGAACTCTCCCAGATCCAACTGGAAACTCTCCGGGATCCAGCCGGAAAACAACGGGAATAAAAGTGCCCAACTTCCCATTCCTCGGCTTTCCCAGGACATTCCCAGGGGTGGGAAGGGGAGAGATGGAGCAGAGGGATGGAGAGGGAAGCACAGGGAAAACCAGGAATTCCGAGGGAAATCCAGGGATTTGGAGGGAAGTACAAGGACACACAGGGAAATCCAGGGATTTTCCAGGGAAATACAGGGAAATCCAAGGATTTAGAGGGAAGTACAGGGAAGGCTCGGCCTCTTCAGGACCCTCTGGCTGGGATGCACAGGGGAAGCACAGGGATATTCAGGGATATTTGGGGATTTTCCTGGATGCACAGGTGATCTCCAGGGATTTCCAGGGATATTTGGGGATATTCCTGGATGCACAGGGGATCTCCAGGGATATTGGGGGATGCACAGGGATGCGTTGGGATGACTCCCCCGTCCTTGGCCTCCACAGGACGCTCGCACACGGGAGTTTAGGGACACAGAAGGAGGCACAAAGAGACATCGGGATAAAACAGAGGGAATTTTCCGGCTTTACAGGGATGACCCCCCCCGGCTTTGCCCTCTCCAGGACCCTCATAGGGCCAGACCTGAGGGACCCCTCCCGGACCCTCGGGACCCTCCCAGGCTTCCTCCCCTCAAATCCCTGCGGCCCTCTCGGCGCTGAGGGGGAGATTTGGGGGTGTCCTTAACCTCCTCCTCCCTCAGCAAAGTTCACCCCGAACAATGCGCGCGCGTCGCTTCCCCCCCCCTCCCCTCCCCGCCCACTTGGTCCCGCCCGGAGCGCAGGGGGCGAAGGGGGAGCCCCGCTTCCCGCGCCCGGCCGGGCCGCACCATTCCCGCGCCGCGGGGGGGGGGGGGGGACCGGGCTGAGGGGGGGGGACCCGCACTCACAGCTTGACCACATTCTGAACCACCGCCGCCATCTTGGCTCCGCCGCCGGGGCGCCGCGGGGCGCGTGCGCGGAGGGAGGGCGGGAGGGGCGGGGAGAGGGAGGGGAAGCGAGAAGGAGGAGGGAGAGGGAGGGCGGGAGGAGGAGGAGGAGGAAACGGGGAGGGAGAAGGGCGGGGGGGAGAGGGAGGAGAGGGAGGAGGGAGGGGGGGAAGGGAGCGTGGAGTCCTCCGGGCCGCTGGGCGGCGCTGTGCGCTGCGCGCGTGCGCGGGGAAAAGGCGGGAAAACGGGGAGTGGGGGGGGTACAGGTCTGAGGGGAAAAATGGCGGGAAAAGGATCTGAGGGGAAAAATGGCAGGAAAAGGGTCTGAGGGGGAAAATGCACGGAAAAGGGGAAAATCCGAGAGAAAGGGGCGGATGAAGGTGAGAGAGGGAGGGGATGGGGGTGAAGGAGGGAGGCAGAGTGGGGGATATGGGGGGAAAATCAGGGGGAGATGTAGGGGGGAGGCTGAGGGGGAAAATGGAGGGGGCAGAGTGAGGAGGAAAATGGTGGGAGAAGGAGCGACAAGATGAGGGGAGAATGAGGGAAAAAATGGGAGAGAGCAAGGCGGGAGAGTGAGGGAGAAATGGCCGGAAAGTGAGGGGGAAAACGATGGCAGAGCATGAGGGGGTTTATCCTGGAAAAAGGAGGTTTTAGAGACCCCATTGCTCCCTACAATTCCCTGGAAAGAGTTGGAATGAGGCTGGGGGGGAGATCGCTTCTCCCAGTGGATAAAACAAGACGAAACAGCCTCGAGGTGCAGCAGGGAAGGTTTATGCAGGAAAATTCCTTCATGAAAAGGGTTGTCTTGCCCTGGCACGGGCACTGCTGTTCTGGAATTATCCCAAAAATAACCTGGATGTGGCACGTGGGGACACGGTTCGGGGATTTGATGATCCTGAAGGGCTTTTCCAACCTCAACCTTTCCATGGAAATGGGTGAGAAGAGGGAGAATGGGAAGGGAAATTGGGAAAGGTGTGAGAACAGCGGGAAAGGACGGAGGAGGTTTGGGGGGGGTAAAACAGAAAAAAGGGGTGAGGGTTGGGTGGGAAATGATGGATAAATTGCAGGGAAAGGGAATGAAATGAGGGATAAACGAGGGCCAGGAGAGGATGGAATAAGGGATAAGTGAGAGTGGATCCCTCAGATCCCAAATCTCCCCAGATTCCCTCTGTTCACGATCTCAACCAAACCCAGCCACTCCTGAAGCCTGTTCATCCCCAAAAAATTCCTGCCAAAAATTCCCGTTTTTGAGCTCTTTTCCCTTTTCATCAAACCGGAATTAACCCCAAATTCATCCCCCAGGACAGAGATCACCCACAGATCCCACAGCAAGCGTGGTTGGACATCAGCTTCCAGGTGAGTTCCTCATTCCCAGGTGAATTCCTCACTCCCAGGTGAATTCCTCATTCCCAGGTGAATTCCTCACTCCCAGGTGAATTCCTTATTCCCAGGTGAGCTCCTCACTCCCAGGTGAATTCCTCACTCCCAGGTGAATTCCTCACTCCCAGGTGAGTTCCTCACAGGTGAATTCCTCACTCCCGGGTGAGTTCCTCACAGGTGAATTCCTCACTCCCAGCTGAATTCCTTTTATTTTTCCTCCTTACTTCCATATCCCACATGTGTTTTTTTTCCCTCTTTGCTGGGAATTTGCCTTTTTTCCTCCCAAGGTCACCCCCTGGTCAAACCTTCCTCCCTCCCTCCTCCTCCTCCTCCTCCTCCTAATCCCAGGCCGGCTGTTCCTGGCGCTCATCCCACGGCTCCGTTCCCGGCTCCGGCCGTGCCGGGCGCTCCGACGCCGACCGCTGGCGTGGGCGATAATCCACTGCCCGGAAATCCCGGGCTAACGAGGAACCGGGGAGGGAGCTCCTGCTGGGGTTAATTAACGATTCCATCCTTGATTGATTCCGGAATCAACTCCCCAAAAGGAGAGGGGGAAGGAGGGGAGTGGGAGCCGAGCCACGGCTGCTCCGGATGACTCAAATTCCTGGAATCGGGAGTAAATCATTAATTGGGGGAGGGATTAATTAGGGGAGAAGTGAAGGAGGCTCCAATCCTGTGGAAAGGGATCCCAAATTATTTATTGGAGATTAAAAATTAATGAAGGAATTTGGGTTTTGGGGCTTTTTTTGCAGATTAAATTGGGGGGGAAAAAAACATTTCAGGGATAAAGTGATATTTGGGATAATTCTGGGGATAATTTCAGGGATAATAACGATAATTTTGGGGATGATTTCGAGTGAGGTCTGAGTGGTGCGGGAGGGAGGGAAGAGAAGAAGGAGGAGAGGGGTGACAAAAGGAAAATCACCTTTTCATGGTAAAAACACCCCAAAATCTGTCAAATTAAAAGAGTTTTTCCAGGACTGGAGCAGAAGGGGATGAGTGGGGGGAGAAACGAATGAAAAAAGTCACAAATTAAACCTGGAACACCCCAAAATCCAGCCCTGGCTTGTGGAAGGGAAAAAACTGGGGGAGAAAAGGTAAAAAACTGGGGGGAAAACCTGGAATTTTGGCTGATTTTGGTGATTTAGAAATCCTGCAGTTTCGCAATTCCTGGGCTGAGGCGGGGCACAAACAGCTCTGTCTTTAAATCACTGATTTGGGTGAAATCCAGGAAAATTGGGGTGAAATCCAGGGGAAAAAAAGTGCATCCACGTTGTCCCAACCCACCCCGTGTTGGAAACGCTCCAAACCGCCCCGAAAGCCGCCCAAAATGAGCCAAACCGGGCTGGTTTCCCTTCAGGCTGTTCCTGGGACAGGAGGGGACTCAGAGCCACGTTCCCATCAAAATCCCTCATCCCTGGGGTTAATTAATCGCAATTAATGACAATTAATCTCAAAGGAGGCTCTGAAACGGCTCCGTCCCGGCGCTGGAATTGGTTTGGGGAGGAAAAACCCCAAAATAAATAAAAAGTGGACAGAGAGTGGGGGGAGAAAAGAGTTTAGAACAGGGAGGAGTTGGAGCAAAGAGAAATTAAACCCGGGGCTGATGGAGCCTAATTAACCTGGGTTTGTTAATTATTTTACAGATGAAAACCTCGGGAAATCGATTTATCCCCAAATCCTGGGCGTTTTCACCAAAAGTGTTTCGGGACGTGGAGGGGGAGGGGAAGGAAGAGGCGGGACGAGGGTTTGTTAACGAGAATCTAATGAGTCATTAGACAGATAATCTAAATTAGACTCGTTAGGCAACGAGGAAGGGGAAGGTGGGGTCAGGAGGGGCCGCGGCTCCGGGCTCCGACTCCCAGGAATCGGCTGGAATTCTTGGGAAGAGCCTGGATCAGCGCTGCCCCCACCCCGTCCCCGAGTCCCGGCGGCACCAGCGGCGTTTCCAGTGGGGATTTTGTCCACATTCCCTAAAATCCAGCGGGAATTCCCCTCGCCATTCCCTCCTTCCCCTTCCACCCCGCTCCGGCCGAACGATCCGCGACGGATCCGCCGCGGCGCCGGGATCCAGCCGCGCTTCTCCGTGGGAATTTGGGTTGGTTTGGGGTCCCTTTGGTGATTTTTTGTGTCTTTTTGGTGATTTTTTGGGTCCTTTTGGTGATTTTTTGGGTCCCTCCAATGATTTTTTGGGTCCTTTTGGTGATTTTTTATGTCCCTTTGGTGATTTTTTGTGTCCCTTTGATGATTTTTTTATGTCCCTTTGGTGATTTTTTGGGTCCCTTCGATGATTTTTTGGGTCCCTTTGGTGATTTTTTGGGTCCCTTTGATGATTTTTTATGTCCCTTTGGTGATTTTTTGGGTCCCTTTGGTGATTTTTTGGGTCCCTTTGATGATTTTTTGGGTCCCTTCAATGATTTTTTGGGTCCCTTTGATGATTTTTTTGTGTCCCTTCGATGATTTTTTGGGTCCCTTTGGTGATTTTTTGGGTCCCTTTGGTGATTTCCAGCCCGGCCCCGCTCCCTTCGCCCCCGATTCCCCCCGAGGGGATTTTTGGCCCCTCCATGGATTGAGTTCCTGAAGCTCCCACCGGGATCCCGAGCTCCTCCACGCTGAGTTTTGTCTTCTCCACGGAGAGCCGGAGATTTCCCGGCGGGAATTTCCCCGTTTGCGGCGTTTCCAAAGGGTCCAACGGAAGCCGAGAGAAGAAACGCCGCCGTCCCCCCAAATCCTCCCGTCGGGGGATCCTCGGGAATTCATCCCGCCTGGGAGAGCTCGGAGAGGCCGAACCCTCGCCCGCCGTCGGAAACGCGGGAATCCGAACCGGGATCCTTCCTCATCCTCGCCGTTTCCCTCACGTGGGGATCTCCGGCCGGCCGCGCTCGGCGCGGTGCCGCTCCATCACCTGCAGCACGTCCTCGAGGATGGAGGGCCCCAGGTCCACGTGCAGCGACAGCAGCGACCCCGCCTGCGACGGCACCGCCTCGGCCTCGCCGTTGGCGGCCGCGCACGCCGGAGCCGCCGCCTCGTCCGGCCGCAGCCGCGGGGGTTTTGGCGGAGCCGGCGCCGCCGGCAGCGTCAAGGCGCGGGCGCCGCCGAGCGCCGGCAGAGAGACGGCGTTTTTGAGCAACGGCGACGGCGCCGCCTCGACGGCGCGGGGGAAAGCGAAGGGCGCGGGCTCGGCGGCGCGCGGCAGCAGGTGGAACTTGCCCTGGAGGAAGGAAATGTCCCCGAAGGCGTCGCTCTCGCCGCCGCTGCCCACGTGGATGGTGTGGCGGAAATCGCCCAGCGGAGGGCTGATCATGTCCGAGGAGAGGATGTCCCGGAGCTTCTCCTTCTTGCCCTTGCGGCCGCTCCTCTTCAGGTAAATCGGAACCTTGGTGGCCATGGCGGCCTCAGGACGGCCTGCGGGGAACCGAGAGGGAAAAGCGCTCGGAATTGGGATCGAGGAGCGTCGGGAATGAATTCCTGACCTTCCCCAAAGGAAAAGTGCTCGGAATTGGGATCGAGGAGCGTCGAGAATGAATTCCTGACCTTCCCCAAAGGAAAAGTGCTCGGAATTGGGATCGAGGAGTGTCAGGAATGAATTCCAGACCTTCCCTGAGGGAAAAGCACTCGGAATTGGGATCGAGGAGCGTCGGGAATGAATTCCAGACCTTCCCCAAAGGAAAAGCGCTCAGAGCCCGGATCGAGGAGCATCGGGAATGAATTCCTGACCTTCCCCGAGGGAAAAGTGCTCGGAATTGGGATTGAGGAGCATCAGGAATGAATTCCAGACCTTCCCCAAAGGAAAAGTGCTCGGAATTGGGATCGAGGAGTGTCAGGAATGAATTCCAGACCTTCCCCGAGGGAAAAGTGCTCGGAATTGGGATCGAGGAGCGTCGGGAATGAATTCCAGAATTTTCCCAGGGGAAAAGCGCTCAGAGCCCGGATCAAGGGGTGTCAGGAATGAATTCCAGACCTTCCCCAAAGGAAAAGCGCTCGGAGCCCGGATCAAGGGGTGTCAGGAATGAATTCCAGAATTTTCCAGAGGGAAAAGCGCTCGGAGCCGGGATCGAGGGGTGTCAGGAATGAATTCCAGAATTTTCCAGAGGGAAAAGCGCCAGCTGAAGCCAAACCGGAGATTTTGGGGTCGGAAAGGGAAGGAAGTTGGGATTTCCCCTGGTTTAGCCGTGAACTCCGAGCTCAGACATCGCATCGGGGCCGGATTTTTCAGCTCTGGGGAGAAATGAGGCAAAAATCGGGAATTTTAGTGGCAGGAATGTGTCCGGCCTCGGGAAACGGGGATGGAACGGCCTCGTTTAACGTTCCCCGTTAAATCAGCGGCTGGGAAGTTCTGGAGCTTTCCGCCTTTATTTTTTCAGGGAAAAAAAATTCCATCCATCCCTGTTTTTTTTCTGAGGACGGAGCAGCTCCGGGGAGGGATTTAGGGATGGGTTTGGACACCCCCAGGGGCCTCTCCCGGCAGGAATTCGACCCAGAAAAATCCCGGGCGGAGCCGGGGAGGATTCATCCCTAAAAACACAACAACAGCAGCGAGGCCCCGAGGGATGGAAAATCCCATTTCCCGTTCGCTGCTCCGGCCAAAACCTCCCCTGATCCCGGCTGCTCCCTGGTTTGGGGGAATATTTCTTAATTTTCCCCTGGTTTTAGGGAATATTCCTCAATTTTCCCCTGGTTTTAGGGAATATTCCTTAATTTTCCTGTGGTTTTAGGGAATATTCCTTAATTATCCCCTGGTTTTAGGGAATATTCCTTAATTATCCCCTGGTTTTAGGGAATATCCCTTAATTATCCCCGGATTTTGGGGAATATTCCCTTATTATCCCATTTTTTAGGGAATATTCCTTAATTATCCCCTGATTTTGGGGAGTATTCCCTCGTTATCCCTCATTTTTAGGGAACATTCCCTTATTGTTCCCTGTTTTCATGGAATTCTCCCCCGTTTTCATTTAATTCTCCCCATTCTCCCCCGTTTTTATGGAATTCTCCCTCATTTCTGTGGAATTCTCCCCCATTTTTCCCCATTCCCATGGAATTCTCTCCTGTTTTCATGGAATTCTCCCCCATTCCCATGGAATTCTCCCCCTTTTCCATGGAATTCTCCCCCTCTCCCATGGAATTTCCCCCTGTTTTCATGGAATTCTCCCCATTCTCCCCCATTCCCATGGAATTCTCCCCATTCCCACGGAATTCTCCCCCATTCCCACGGAATTCTCCCCATTCCCAGGGAATTCTCCCCATTCCCATGGAATTCTCCCCATTCCCACGGAATTCTCCCCATTCCCACGGAATTCTTCCCATTCCCACGGAATTCTCCCCTTTTCCATGGAATTCTCCCCATTCCCATGGAATTCTGCCCCGTTTTTATGGAATTCTCCCCCATTCCCACGGAATTCTCCCCATTCCCATGGAATTCTGCCCCATTTTTATGGAATTCTCCCCTTTTCCATGGAATTCTCCCCATTCCCATGGAATTCTGCCTCGTTTTTATGGAATTCTCCCCCATTCCCACAGAATTCTCCCCATTCCCAGGGAATTCTGCCCCGTTTCCATGGAATTCTCCCCCATTCCCAGGGAATTCTCCCCATTCCCATGGAATTCTCCCCCGTTCCCACAGAATTCTCCCCATTCCCAGGGAATTCTGCCCCGTTTCCCCCCAGACCCCGTTACCGCCGGGCGCCGGCGCCGCTCCCGAGGCCGCGGCGGATCCCGGGGAGATTCCCGGGAACGGGGGCCGGGCCCGGCGGCTCCGGGCGGGAGAATCCTGACGGTGCAGAATCCAGAGGCGCAAATCCCGGGATTAGCGCGGGCCCCGCTGGGAGGAGGGGGCGGCGCAGACGGGGCCGGGGAAGGATTTTCCCTCCGGAATCATCGGGATGGGCTCCTGGGGAAGCCGATCCGACGGGAAAAGTTGGGGGGAAAAAGGGGATTTGGAGGGGAAAAAATGTGGAGTTACAGGGAGGGGAAAAAAATGGAATTCCAGGGGGGAAATAAATGGAATTATAGGGGGAAAATGGAATTATGGGGGGAAAAAATGGAATTATAGGGGAAAAAAATGGAATTATAGAGAGGAAAAATGGAATTATAGGGGGAAAAATGGGTTGTGAGGGGGAAGAAGTCGATTTGGGGCAAAAAAGTGGATTTATAGGAAAAAAAAGTGTATTTATAGGGAAAAAAGATGGATTTGGGGGGAAAAAAGTTGGATTTGTGGGGAAAAAGGTGGATTTATAGGAAAAAAAAATGGATTTATAGGGAAAAAAATGGATTTATAGGGAAAAAAGATGGGTTTGGGAGGAAAAAGTGGATTTGTGGGGGAAAAAAATAGATTTGGAGGGAAAAAAAGTGGATTTATAGGGAAAAAAAGCCTCCAAAATGAGAATTCCCGGGTGAGGATGAGGATGATGAGGATGACGAGGAAGAACATCCCGGAGCCATCGATTCCCTGGGATCCTTCCCTTCCTGGAATTCCCTTTTCCCACCACAAAGGGCCCTCCCTGACCCCCCAGTGCTCCTAAAAAGATCAGGGAAAAGCCGGGAATGCTCCAGGAAAATCCGGGAATGCTCCGGGAAAAGCTGGGAATGCTCCGGGAAAAGCCGGGAATGCTCTGGGAAAAGGAGGAAAAGCGGCTGGAAAAGCTGGGAATGCTCCGGGAATGCTGCAGGAAAAGCCGGGAATGCTGCAGGAAAAGGAGGAAAAGTGGCAGGAAAAGTCGGGAATGCTGCGGGAAAAGTTGGGAAAAGCCGGGAATGCTGCAGGAAAAGCCGGGAATGCTCCAGGAAAAGCCGGGAATGCTGCAGGAAAAGCTGGGAATGCTTCAGGAAAAGCCAGGAATGCTCTGGGAAGAGCTGGGAAAAGCCGGGAATGCTGCAGGAAAAGGAGGAAAAGCGGCAGGAAAAGTCAGGAATGCTGCGGGAAAAGCCGGGAATGCTGCAGGAAAAGTTGGGAAAAGCTGGGAATGCTGCAGAAAAAGCTGGGAGTGCTGCAGGTAAAGTCGGGAAAAGCCGGGAATGCTGCAGGAAAAGTCGGGAAAAGCCGGGAATGCTGCAGGAAAAGGAGGAAAAGCGGCAGGAAAAGTCAGGAATGCTGCAGGAAAAGTTGGGAATGCTCCAGGAAAAGTTGGGAATGCTGCAGGAAAAGCCAGGAATGCTTCAGGAAAAGCCAGGAATGCTGCAGGAAAAGTCGGGAATGCTCCAGGAAAAGTTGGGAATGCTTCAGGAAAAGCCAGGAATGCTCTGGGAAGAGCTGGGAAAAGCCGGGAATGCTGCAGGAAAAGGAGGAAAAGCCGGGAATGCTGCAGAAAAAGCTGGGAATGCTGCAGGAAAAGTCAGGAATGCTCCAGGAAAAGCTGGGAATGCTGCAGGAAAAGGAGGAAAAGCAGCAGGAAAAGTCAGGAATGCTGCGGGAAAAGCCGGGAATGCTGCAGGAAAAGTCGGGAATGCTGCAGGAAAAGTTGGGAAAAGCTGGGAATGCTGCAGGAAAAGCCGGGAATGCTGCAGAAAAAGCTGGGAATGCTGCAGGAAAAGTTGGGAAAAGACGGGAATGCTCCGGGAATGCTCCAGGAAAAGCCGGGAATGCTGCAGGAAAAGTCGGGAATGCTCTGGGAAAAGCCGGGAATGCTGCAGGAAAAGGAGGAAAAGCGGCAGGAACGAGCTCATTGCTGGGAATTTCCATCCCTAAAAAATCCCGGGAAGGGTCAGGAATGAGGAAAAGCAGGAAAAAATGGATTTATTTTTTTCCCTGGATCCGAGTGGGAGGAGCTCCAGGAGGACTCCGAGCCCCGGGAATCTCCTGAATCAGCGGATTCGATTCCCAGCGAGGAAAATTTCAGGAATTTTTCCCTTTTTCCAGGAAATCCCGTTCCTTTTCCATCATTTTCTGTGATTTAGGGCTTTGGATTGGGAGGAATTTGGGAATTACAGGAAAATTTTCCCTTTTTTTCCCAGCACTTTGACCTTGGGCACTTCCCGGTTTTCCATTTTCCACCTGTTTGTGAAAATTCCCGAAAAATTCGGGATCTTTTTGCCTTTTCCGCCCATTTCCCTCTCTCAAAGCGGAAATTCCCTTTTTTTTTCCGCCCGATTTTGGGGATTTTTACCTCGTTGTGAATTTTTTCAGCCCCTCCGGCTTCAGGACCTCGATTTTTTTTAAACTTTTCCCATCGTTTTTCCATAAAAATCCCTCATTTCCCGCCCATTCCCAGCATTTCGGGCTCTGCCACACGGAAATTTGGGGTTTTTTTGGGGTTTTTTGGGGCGGATTTTCAGGAATTTCGGTGTTGTCCGAGCAGCTTTTCCCCCTCCCCCCCCCGGGAATTTTCCATCCGCGTTTTCCCAAAAAAAAGATGGAAAAGCCTCATTTGAGAAGAGAGAGAGGAAGAGGAGCCCCTTGGGATGAAGATTTGGGGGGATTTTGGGGGATTTTGGGAGCCGTCCGAGGGATCCGAGCCCGTTCTGGGCTGGGAAAAGCTGGAATGGGTTAAAAGAAATAAATAATAATAATAATAAAAAAAAAAAGAATTCCAAGAATTCCCACCTGGAGAATCCAGCGGAGGATCCGCGCCGGGAGGATTCCATGGCGAGGGAAAACCGGGATCTTCCCGGGAGAATTCCAGCGGCGAGGGAGGATCAGGAAGCGCCGGATCCCCGGGCCCGCCCCCGAAAATCCAGGGAAAAAGCAAAATCCAGGGAAAACGTCAGCGGGCGGATCCTCCCGGGCCGGAATTCCCGGGATTAAAGCGGGATTGGGAAATCCTGGGATTCTCCTGCTGCAGGGAAAAGCGCCGGGCCGGGATCCGGGAATGCCGGGGCTGCTGGGGAGCTGTCCCGGGATTAAACCGGGAGATGTCCCGGGATTAAACCGGGAGATGTCCCGGGATCAAACCGGGATCCGGGAGCTGTCCCGGGATTAAACCGGGAGATGTCCCGGGATTAAACCGGGAGCTGTCCCGGGATCAAACCGGGATCCGGGAGCTGTCCCGGGATTAAACCGGGAGCTGTCCCGGGATCAAACCGGGATCCGGGAGCTGTTCCCGGGATTAAACCGGGATCCGGGAGCTGTCCCGGGATTAAACCGGGATCCGGGAGATGTTCCAGGAGATGTTCCAGGGATCCGGGAGCTGTTCCCGGGATCCGGGAGCTGTTCCGGGGATCCAGGAGATATTCCAGGGGCTATTCCAGGGATCCGGGAGCTGATCAGGAGCTGATCCAGGGATCCAGGGGCCCTTCCGGGGCCGTTCCAGGGGTCCGGGAGCCGTTCCCGGCTATTCCAGGGATCTGGGGGCTGTTCCGGGGATCCGGGAGCTGATCAGGAGCTATTCCAGGGATCCAGGGGCCCTTCCGGGGCTGTTCCAGGGATCCGGGAGCCTTTCCCGGGATCCAGGAGCTGTTCCTGGGTTGTTCCCGACTGTTCCCAGGGCCGTTCCCGGGATCCAGGAGCCGATCCCGGCTGTTCCCGGAGCCGCTCCGGGGCTGTTCCAGGGATCCGGGAGCCGTTCCCGGGATCCAGGAGCTGTTCCGGGAGCCGTTCCCGGCTGTTCCCAGGATCCACGGGTTGTTCCCGGCTGTTCACGGAGCCGTTCCCGGGATCCAGGGGCCGTTCCCGGCCGTTCCCGGCTGTTCCCGGGGCCGTTCCCGGGATCCAGGGGCCGTTCCCGGCCGTTCCCGGGATCCAGGGGCCGTTCCCGGGGCCGTTCCCGGGATCCAGGGGCCGTTCCCGGCTGTTCCCGGGATCCAGGGGCCGTTCCCGGCTGTTCCCGGAGCCGTCCCGGGCTCCGCCGCCGATGGAAGGCGGCGCGGGCGGAGCCGGAGGCTCTAATTAAGCTCTGCTCTAATTAAGCTCTGCTCTAATTAATCAGGGAAGCGGGGGCGGGGCTGCGGGGGAAGATCCAGGTTTTCCCTGGATGAAAGGAAGGAATCGCTGCCTTTCCCTTGAAATCCGGGATGTGACGGGAAAGGCTCTGCCCGCCCCCCCCGCGGCATCCCGGGATTCCCAGCGGGATCCGCTCCCTCCCCTTCCCTTCCTTCCTCCTTTCCTTTCCTTTCCTTTCCTTTCCTTTCCTTTCCTTTCCTTTCCTTTCCTTTCCTTTCCTTTCCTTTCCTTTCCTTTCCTTTCCTTTCCTTTCCTTTCCTTTCCTTTCCTTTCCTTTCCTTTCCTTTCCTTTCCTTTCCTTTCCTTTCCTTTCCTTTCCTTTCCTTTCCTTTCCTTTCCTTTCCTTTCCTTTCCTTTCCTTTCCTTTCCTTTCCTTTCCTTTCCTTTCCTTTCCTTTCCTTTCCTTTCCTTTCCTTTCCTTTCCTTTCCTTTCCTTTCCTTTCCTTTCCTTTCCTTTCCTTTCCTTTCCTTTCCTTTCCTTTCCTTTCCTTTCCTTTCCTTTCCTTTCCTTTCCTTTCCTTTCCTTTCCTTTCCTTTCCTTTCCTTTCCTTTCCTTTCCTTTCCTTTCCTTTCCTTTCCTTTCCTTTCCTTTCCTTTCCTTTCCTTTCCTTTCCTTTCCTTTCCTTTCCTTTCCTTTCCTTTCCTTTCCTTTCCTTTCTCCCCTTCCCCTTCCCCTTCCCCTTCCCCTTCCCCTATTCCTGGCGCCCACCTGGGATTCCCCGGAATTTGGGATCCGGAATTTGGGATACCCGGAATTTGGGACCCCTGGGATCGGGATTTGGGATCCCTCGGATCCGGAATTTGGGATCCCCAGAATTTGGGATCCCCGGGATTTGGGATCCAGATTTTGGGATCCCCAGAATTTGGGATCCCTGGAACTTGGGATCCCTGGGATCAGGATTTGGGATCCGGAATTTGGGATCCCCAGAATTTGGTATCCCTGGGATTTGGGACTCAGAATTTGGGATCAGATCCCGGCTCCTCCCCGGCCTCGTTTCCCTTCCCGGGAATTCCCGGAGCTCCCTCGGCCTCATCCCGGGAAATCAAAACTGGAAAAATCCCATCGGGATCAGCTCCCCATCCCCAAACCCTCGGGAATTCCCGAAGGAAATCCCGAATTTCGGGATGGGATTGAGCGGTGGGGGCTCGGGAAGAGCCGGAATTCCCAAAATTTCCCCCCCAGGACGCGGCTCCGGCTCCTCAAACCCGGGGTTTTTCCAAGGGAAACTGAGGCAGAGAGAGGAGAATCCACGGGGAAAAAAAATAATAAAAAAATTAAAATATTAAAAAATAAAAAAAGCTGGAAATGAGAGGAAAAAAAACCCAGGAAAAGCAGATTTTATGGATGTTGGAAAAATTCTTTATTTTGGGGTGAAAAGCGATGGAATTTGGCAAAAACCAGAGGAGGATCCGGGATGGGAAAATCCAGGGGGATCCCGGCACTTCCCAGCTGCTCCAGGGGGAGTTTTGGGTTGAAAAAGGAGATTTTTGGGAAAATCCCGGCCACACGCCGCAGTCAGGAGGAAAATCTCCCTCCCCAGCCCCAATTTCCCCGCTTTTAACCCCAAATCTCTCGGGAAACGGCACCGGGAGAGACAAAAACTGGAATTCATTTTCATCGTCGTCGGAAATTTGGGGCAAAAAGTTTGGGAAAAGGGTCAGAGCCGGAGCTTTGTGTTTTCCAGAGCCCGTAATTAATTGGTTTTGCGTTAATTAATCTCTAACGAGGGTGAGGGGTGACGCCAGGACGGGGAGGATCCCGCGCCCGGATTCCCAAATTCCCAAATTCCCTTTTCCTGGGGTGAAATTCCTGCGTGTGCCAAAACACTGGGGGGATTCGCCAAAATTCCAGGAGTTTTCACCAAAATTCCAGATGTTTTCACCCCAATTCCAGGAGTTTTCACCAAAATTCCAGATGTTTTCACCCCAATTCCAGGAGTTTTCACCAAAATTCCAGATGTTTTCTCCCCAATTCCAGATGTTTCGCCCCAGTTCCAGGAGTTTTCTCCCCAATTCCAGAAGTTTCTCCCCAATTCCAGGAGTTTCTCCCCAATTCCAGATGTTTTCTCCCCAATTCCAGATGTTTTCTCCCCAATTCCAGGAGTTTCTCCCCAATTCCAGATGTTTTCTCCCCAATTCCAGATGTTTTCTCCCCAGTTCCAGGAGTTTTCTCCCCAATTCCAGAAGTCTCTCCCCAATTCCAGAAGTTTCTCCCCAGTTCCAGGAGTTTCTCCCCAATTCCAGGAGTTTCTCCCCAGTTCCAGATGTTTTCTCCCCAGTTCCAGGAGTTTCTCCCCAATTCCAGATGTTTTCTCCCCAAATCCAGATGTTTTCTCCCCAGTTCCAGGAGTTTCTCCCCAATTCCAGATGTTTTCTCCCCAAATCCAGATGTTTTCTCCCCAGTTCCAGAAGTTTCTCCCCAGTTCCAGGAGTTTCTCCCCAATTCCAGGAGTTTCTCCCCAATTCCAGATGTTTTCTCCCCAATTCCAGATGTTTTCTCCCCAAATCCAGATGTTTTCTCCCCAATTCCAGGAGTTTCTCCCCAATTCCAGATGTTTTCTCCCCAAATCCAGATGTTTTCTCCCCAAATCCAGATGTTTTCTCCCCAAATCCAGATGTTTTCTCCCCAATTCCAGGAGTTTCTCCCCAAATCCAGATGTTTTCTCCCCAAATCCAGATGTTTTCTCCCCAATTCCAGGAGTTTCTCCCCAGTTCCAGGAGTTTCTCCCCAATTCCAGATGTTTTCTCCCCAGTTCCAGATGTTTTCTCCCCAGTTCCAGGAGTTTCTCCCCAGTTCCCGCTCCTGCCTCAGATCCTCACCACCTGGGCGGCCACGCAGGGGCTGCTCCGGGGCTCAGCCCCGGGAACGGCCCCGGAACTATCCCCGGGATTATCCCCGGGATTATCCCCGGAATTATCCCTGGGATTGTCCCCAGGGCTGTTCCCAGGGCCGTTCCCAGGCTCATTCCCGGGATTCTCCCCGGGATTCTCCCCGGGACTCTCCCGGTGCCGCTCTCTCCGCAGCAGCAGCCGCCCGTAGGTGCCCCCGGCCCGGCCCTTGGTCAGACGCCCGGGATTGATGCAGACACAGCCCAGGACGTCCTGCGGGGAACGGGAATCAGGGAATGGGGATCAGGGAATCAGGGAACGGGAATCAGGGAATGGGGATCAGGGAATGGGAATCAGGGAATGAGGGAACGGGAATCAGGGAATGGGGATCAGGGAACGGGAATGGGGATCAGGGAATGGGAATGGGAATCAGGGAATGGGAATCAGGGAATGGGGAATCAGGGAATGGGGAATCAGGGGATGGGAATCAGGGAATGGGAATGGGAATCAGGGAATGGGAATGGGGACAGGAATGGGAATCAGGGAATGGGAATGGGAATCAGGGAATGGGAATGGGGAATGGGGACAGGAATGGGAATCAGGGAATGGGAATCAGGGAATGGGAACGGGAATCAGGGAATGGGAATCAGGGAATGGGAATGGGGAATCAGGGAATGGGAATCAGGGAATGGGAATCAGGGAATGGGGAATCAGGGAATGGGGAATCAGGGAATGGGAATCAGGGAATGGGGAATCAGGGAACGGGAATGGGAATGGGAATCAGGGAATGGGGAATCAGGGGATGGGAATCAGGGAACGGGAATGGGGAACGGGAATGGGAATCAAGGAATGGGAATGGGGAATGGGAATCAGGGAACGGGAATGGGGAACGGGAATGGGAATCAAGGAATGGGAATGGGGACAGGCGTTGAAAATCCACGGATTCAGCGGAACCAGGAGCCCACAGGAACCCAGATCCCAAAATTCGCCATTTCCAGAGGATTTGGGTCCCTCCTGCCCAGCCCCGGATCCCTGCTCCGATCCCGGCTCTGATCCCAATCCCACCCTAATCCCAATCCCACCCCAATCCCAATTCCCAATCCCAACCCCAGCTCCAATCCCATTCCCAATCTCAATCCTAATCCCAATCCTGACTCCACCCCAATCCCAGTTCCATTTCCAATCCCAATCCCAATTCCATTCCCACCCCAATCCCAACCTCAGCTCCATTCCCAATCTCATTCCCACCCCAATTCCATTCTCAATCCCATTCCCATTCCTGTTCCCAATCCCATTCCCATCCCTGTTCCCGATCCCATTCCCAATCCCTTTCCTATTCCCATCCCATTCCCGTTCCCAATCCCAATTCCGTTCCTGTTCCCAATCCCGTTCCCAATCCCTTTCCCATTCCCATTCCCATCCCATTCCCATTCCCAATCCCGTTCCCATTCCATTCCCAATCCCAATCCCCATTCCCGTTCCATTCCCACCCCAATCCCATTCTCAATCCCATTCCCATTCCTGTTCCCGATCCCATTCCCATCCCTGTTCCCGATCCCATTCCCAATCCCTTCCCCATTCCCATTCCATCCCGTTCCCGTTCCCAATCCCAATTCCGTTCCTGTTCCCAATCCCAATCCCATTCCCGTTCCATTCCCACCCCAATCCCATTCTCAATCCCATCCCCATCCCTGTTCCCACCCCATTCCCATCCCGATCCCATTCCATCCCCAATCCCATTCCCATTCCATTCCCAGTTCCCATTCCCATTCCCGTTCCCAATCGCAATCCCATTCCCGTTCCATTCCCAACTCCAATTCCCTCCCTGTTCCCATTCCCATTCCCAGTTCCCATTCCCATTCCCATTCCATTCCCATTCCACCCCCAATCCCATCCCCGTTCCCACCCCATTCCCGTCCCCATTCCCATTCCATTCCCATCCCCGTTCCCATTCCCGGTTCCCGTTCCCATCCCCATTCCCATTCCAATCCCATTCCCATTCCAATCCCATTCCCATTCCAATCCCATTCCCATTCCAATCCCAATCCCATTCCCGTTCCCACCCCATCCCCATTCCCATTCCAATCCCATTCCAATTCCAATCCCATTCCCATTCCCGTTCCCATTCCCATTCCCATCCCCATTCCCATTCCAATCCCATTCCCATTCCAATCCCATTCCCATCCCCGTTCCCATTCCCATTCCCATCCCCATTCCCATTCCAATCCCATTCCCATTCCAATCCCAATCCCATTCCCGTTCCCACCCCATCCCCATTCCCATTCCAATCCCATTCCCATTCCAATCCCATTCCCATTCCCATTCCCATCCCCGTTCCCATTCCAATCCCATTCCCATTCCAATCCCATTCCCATTCCCGTTCCCACCCCATCCCCATCCCATTCCCATTCCCGTCCCCGCTCTCATCCCCGTTCCCGTTCCCACCCCATCCCCATTCCCATTCCCATTCCCATTCCATTCCTGTCCCCGTTCCCATTCCTGGTTCCCGTTCCCAATCCCATTCCTGTTCCCATTCCATTCCCGTTCCCATCCCTGTTCCCATTCCCATCCCATTCCCATTCCCGTTCCCGTTCCCATTCCCAATCCCATTCCCATTCCATCCCCATCCCCGTCCCCGTCCCCGCTCCCGTGCCCCCGCACCTTGAGGAAGAAGCGCAGCTCCGAGGGCGTCACCAGCACGTCCGGGGTCACGGGCAGCGCCGGCAGCGCCTCCAGGTGAACGTTCAGCTCCTCCGAGGGCGGGAACAGCGGGTAAAAACTGCCGGGAAAAACCGGATCGGGGCGGGAAACGGGAGCGAAGAGGTGGTTGGGGGAGGATTTGGGGAAAAAAGAGGAGATTTGGGGAGGATTTGGGGAGGGAAGAGGAGATTTGGGGAAAAAAGAGGAGATTTTGGGAAGAATTTGGGGAGGGAAGAGGAGATTTGGGGAAAAAAGAGGAGATTTTGGGGAGGATTTGGGGAGGATTTGGGGAGGGAAGAGGAGATTTGGGGAAAAAAGAGGAGATTTTGGGGAGGATTTGGGGAAGAGGAGATTTTGGGGAGGAAGAAGCTGATTTTGGGGAGGAAAGAGCAGGATTTGGGGAGGATTTGGGGAGGATTTTGGGGAGGAAAGAGGAGATTTTGGGGAGGAAAGAGCAGGATTTGGGGAGGATTTTAGGGAGGAAAGAGGAGATTTGGGGAGGAAAGAGGAGATTTTTAGGGAGGAAAGAGAAGATTTTAGAGATGAAAGGTATTTTTGGGGAGAAAAGAGGAGGATTTGGGGAGGAAAGGGGAGGATTTGGGGAGGAAAGAGGAGATTTTGGGGAGAAAAGAGGAGTTTTGGAGAAAAGAACCATTTTTGGTAGGAAAGGGGAGGATTTGGGGAGAAAAGAGGAGATTTTGGGGAGAAAAGAGGAGATTTTGGGGAGGAAAGAGGAGATTTTGGGAAGGAAAGAGCTGGTTTTGGGGAGGAAAGAGCTGATTTTAGAGATGAAAGGTATTTTTGGGGAGAAAAGAGGAGGATTTGGGGAGGAAAGAGCTGATTTTGGAGCAGGAAACAGGTGATTTGGGGAGGAAAGAGCTGATTTTGGGGAGAAAAGAGATGATTTTGGGGAGGAAAGAGGAGTTTTGGAGAAAAGAACCATTTTTGGAAGGAAAGGGAAGGATTTGGGGAGAAAAGAGGAGATTTTGGGGAGAAAAGAGCAGGTTTTGGGGAGAAAAGAGCTGATTTTGGGGAGGAAAGAGCTGACTTTGGGAAGGAAAAAGGCATTTTTAGGAGAAAAGCCATTTTTGGGAGGAAAGGGGAGAATATGGGGAGGATTTGGGGAGGATTTGGGGAAGAAAGAGGAATTTTGGGTAGGAAAGGGGAGGATTTGGGGAGGAAGGAGCCATTTTTGGGGAGAAAAGAGGCGTTTTTGGAGGAAAGAGGAGGTTTTGGGGAGAAAAGAGCCGATTTTGGGGAGAAAAAGGGAGGTTTTGGGGAGGAAAGGGGGGGTTTTGGGGAGAAAAAAGGAGTTTTTGGGAGCTCCTCACCAGCGCTGGGTCAGGATGTGCCGCAGGATCCGCGTGAAGCGATCGGAGATCCCCGAGGAGCTGCGGGAGGAAAACGGGTGAGAAAAGGGAGAAAAGGGGAAAAAAGGGAGGGGGAAAAAGGGAAAAATGGGAAAGGAAAACAGGGAGGGAAAGGGGATTTGGGGGGGGGAGGGAAGAGGGAAAAGGCAGAGGAGAAAAGGGGGGAAAAAGAGGGGAAAACACGAGAAAAAGGGAGAAGAGTAAAGAAAGGGAGAGAAAAGTTAAAGAAATGGGGAAAAAGGTTAAAAAAAAGGGGAAAAGTTTAAAGAAATGGGAAAAATGTTGGAAAGAGGCACCTGCTGATCTCCTCAGCCCCCATGTGGAAGAGGAGGTCGGTGGAGGTGAGGCCGAAGACGACGCCGTCGATGTCCAGGGTGCAGGGCTCGGACACCAGGAGCACGCGCTGGACACACGGACACGGGGCTGGAGCCCAGGACAGCCCAAACCTGCCCCTGGACAGCCCAAATCTGACCCAAAACACCCAAATCTGCCCCAAAACACCCAAATCTGCCCCAAAACACCCCAAATCTGCCCCTGGACAGCCCAATCCTGCCCCAGGACAGCCCAAATCTGACCCAAAACGCCCAAATCTGCCCCAAAACACCCCAAATCTGCCCCAAAACGCCCAAATCTGACCCAAAACACCCCAAATCTGCCCCAAAATGCCCCAAATCTGCCCCAGGACAGCCCAAATCTGCCCCTGGACAGCCCAAACCTGCCCCAGGACAGCCCAAATCTGCCCCAAAACACCCAAATCTGCCCCAGGACAGCCCAAACCTGCCCCAGGACAGCCCAAATCTGACCCAAAACACCCAAATCTGCCCCAAATCACCCCAAATCTGCCCCAAACGCCCCAAATCTGCCCCAAAACGCCCCAAATCTGCCCCAAAACACCCAAATCTGACCCGAAACACCCCAAATCTGCCCCAAACGCCCCAAATCTGCCCCAAAACGCCCCAAATCTGACCCGAAACACCCCAAATCTGACCCAAAACACCCCAAATCTGCCCCAAAACACCCAAATCTGCCCCAAAACACCCAAATCTGCCCCTGGACAGCCCAAATCTGCCCCAAAACACCCAAATCTGCCCCAGGACAGCCCAAATCTGCCCCAAAACGCCCCAAATCTGCCCCAAAACACCCCAAATCTGCCCCAAAACGCCCCAAATCTGACCCAAAATGCCCCAAATCTGCCCCAGGACAGCCCAAATCTGCCCCAGGACAGCCCAAATCTGCCCTGAATGCCCCAAATCTGACCCAAAACACCCCAAATCTGCCCTGAATGCCCCAAATCTGACCCGAAACACCCCAAATCTGCCCCAAAACACCCCAAATCTGACCTGAAACACCCCAAATCTGCCCCAAAACACCCCAAATCTGCCCCAAAACACCCCAAATCTACCCCAAAATGCCCCAAATCTGCTCTGAATACCCCAAATCTGTCCTGAATGCCCCAAATCTGCCCCAAAACACCCCAAATCTGCCCCAGAATGCCCCAAATCTGCCCCAAAACGCCCCAAATCTGCCCCAGAATGCCCCAAATCTGCTCTGAATACCCCAAATCTGTCCTGAATGCCCCAAATCTGACCCAAATCACCCCAAATTTGCCCTGGAATGCCCCAAATCTGCCCCAAAACGCCCCAAATCTGCCCCAGGACACCCCAAATGTGCCCTGAATGCCCCAAATCTCCCCAAACCCACCCTGGAACGCCCCAAATTTGCTCTAAATCACCCCAAAACCGCCCCAATTCCACCAAGTTTCCCTTTAACCCCCCAGAACATTCCCCAGAACGCCCAGGCCGAGCTGGGTTTCCCGCAGGAACATCAAATCTGCTCCCGGGGGAGAGAGAAAATCGTTAAATGAGGGGATCTGAACCCAAAAAAGGCCGGGAGGGGCTTGGGGAGCTCCGGAATCCCAAATTCAGCTCCCACCCCAAAGCTGCGGCAGGAAATCGCTGCCAGAGAGGGGGGAAAAAGTGGGAATTTCACCCCAAATCCCAGCTGGGCTTTGCCAGGAATCTCCTGGGAATTCCCCCTTTTATGTTTTTGGGGGAAAAAAGCGGAATTTTGGTACCGCTCTGTCCTCCTTGGGCAGGTCCGGGCAGGGGAAGGGAGGCTGAGGATACACGAAGGCGTGGGAGACGTCGCGGAGCGAGGGCACCAGCACCAGCTGGCAGCCAGAACTGCGGGAAAAGAGGGGAAAAAAAGAGAGTTTTGGGGTGAAAAACGACGTTTTTGGGGAAAAAATTCCCATTGGGGAATTTTCTGGGGTTGTTTCTGTGGTCACCTCCTGGTGCCCTCGATGATGGTCCTGAGGCAGAGCTGGAAAACGTCGGAGAAGGAGCTCAGGAGTTGGCAGCTCTGGATTGGGGGAAAACAAGAGGGATTTGGGACAATTGCTGTGGTTTTTGGGGGGATTTGGTGCTGCCCCAAATCCTCAGGGATTGAGGGGGGTTTTGGGGGGATCTCACCTCCACCTGCTCGTGTTTGGCGTCCAGGAATGGCCCAAGCTGCGGAAAAATGGGGAAAAATGGGGGAAAAAGCAGCAAAATCACCCCCAGAAAAATAATTTTTAATTAATTCTAAGAATTCTCGTTAATTAACCCCAAATTTCAGCCCCCAGAAAAATAATTTTTAATTAATTCTAAGAATTCTCGTTAATTAACCCCAAATTTCAGCCCCCAGAAAAATCATTTTTAATTAATTCTAAGAATTCTCGTTAATTAACCCCAAATTTCAGCCCCCAGAAAAATCATTTTTAATTAATTCTAAGAATTCTCGTTAATTAACCCCAAATTTCAGCCCCCAGAAAAATCATTTTTAATGAATTCTAAGAATTCTCGTGAATGAACCCCAAATTTTGTTAATTAACCCCAAATTTCAGCCCCCAGAAAAATCATTTTTAATTAATTCTAAGAATTCTCATGAATTAACCCCAAATTTCAGCCCCCAGAAAAATCATTTTTAATGAATTCTAAGAATTCTCGTTAATTAACCCCAAATTTTGTTAATTAACCCCAAATTTCAGCCCCCAGAAAAATAAGTTTTAATTTTAAGAATTCTCATTAATTAACCCCAAATTTCAGCCCCCAGAAAGATCATTTTGAATTAATTCTAAGAATTCTCGTTAATTAACCCCAAATTTCAGCCCCAGAAAAATCATTTTTAATTAATTCTAAGAATTCTCGTGAATGAACCCCAAATTTTGTTAATTAACCCCAAATTTCAGCCCCCAGAAAAATCATTTTTAATTAATTCTAAGAATTCTCGTGAATTAACCCCAAATTTCAGCCCCCAGAAAAATAATTTTTAATTAATTTTAAGAATTCTCATTAATTAACCCCAAATTTCAGCCCCCAGAAAAATCATTTTTAATTAATTCTAAGTATTCTCGTTAATTAACCCCAAATTTCAGCCCCCAGAAAAATAATTTTAAATTATTTCCAAGAATTCTCGTTAATTAACCCCAAATTTTGTTATTTAACCCCAAATTTCAGCCCCCAGAAAAATAATTTTTAATTAATTTTAAGAATTCTCGTTAATTAACCCCAAATTTCAACCCCCAGAAAAATCATTTTTAATTAATTCTAAGAATTCTCGTTAATTAACCCCAAATTTCAGCCCCCAGAAAAATCATTTTTAATTATTTCCAAGAATTCTCGTTAATTAACCCCAAATTTTGTTAATTAACCCCAAATTTCAGCCCCCAGAAAAATAATTTTTAATTAATTTTAAGAATTCTCGTTAATTAACCCCAAATTTCAGCCCCCAGAAAAATCATTTTTAATTAATTTTAAGAATTCTTGTTAATTAACCCCAAATTTCAGCCCCCAGAAAAATAATTTTTAATTAATTTTAAGAATTCTCATTAATTAACCCCAAATTTCAGCCCCAGAAAAATAATTTTTAATTAATTCTAAGAATTCTCGTTAATTAACCCCAAATTTCAGCCCCCAGAAAAATCATTTTTAATTATTTCTAAGAATTCTCGTTAATTAACCCCAAATTTTGTTAATTAACCCCAAATTTCAGCCCCCAGAAAAATCATTTTTAATTAATTCTAAGAATTCTCGTGAATTAACCCCAAATTTCAGCCCCCAGAAAAATCATTTTTAATTAATTTTAAGAATTCTTGTTAATTAACCCCAAATTTAAACCCCCAGAAAAATCATTTTTAATTAATTCTAAGAATTCTCATTAATTAACCCCAAATTTCAGCCCCTAGAAAAATCATTTTTAATTATTTCCAAGAATTCTCGTTAATTAACCCCAAATTTAAACCCCCAGAAAAATAATTTTTAATTAATTCTAAGAATTCTCATTAATTAACCCCAAGTTTCAGCCCCCAGAAAAATAATTTTTAATTAATTTTAAGAATTCTCGTTAATTAACCCCAAATTTCAGCCCCCAGCCCCAAAATTTCAGAGCAAAACGAGGCCAAAAAGGGGAAATTGCTGAAATTGCTGCTCAGGCAGGAGTGAGGATTTGACTCTGAGGGCAGCTCAGAGTTTGGTTTTTTTTTTTGCTCCTAAAATTGAGCTTTTCTGTCATTTTGGGGTGAGAAATGAGGATTTTGGGCATTCTCAGGGTACAAAATAAAAGATTTGGGCTCTCCTGGGGTGAAAAATGTGATTTTTGGGGGTGAGAAATGGGATTTTGATGTGAATTTTGGTGGGTTTGGAGCCTCCCCAGCGGGGTCGGGGTGAGGAGAGGGTTAATGAGGGGAAGTTAATTAATTATTAGGGGTTAATGAGGGGCCTCACCAGGATACAGAGGTCGGGGCGGTCGCGGGCCACCACGTCCAGGAGGTCACTGAGGGGCTCGAAGGCGACGCCGTCCGAGGGCGTGAAGGGGCCACAGGCCACCAGCACCATCCTCTGGCCTGGGGAAAATCGGAGATTTGGGGGCAAAAACGCGGATTTGGGGAGAAAAAAGGGATTTTTGGGAGGAAAGGGGAGGATTTGGGGGGAAAAGGGGAAGGTTTGGGGAGGAAAAAGGGATTTTTGGGGAGGATTTGGGGAGGAAAAAGGGGGTTTGGGGGAGGAAAGGGGAGGATTTTGGGGGAAAAGGGGAAGGTTTGGGGAAAAAAAAGCCATTTTTGGGGAGGATTTGGGGAGAAAAGAACCATTTTTGGGGAGGAAAGAAGAGGATTTGGGGGGAAAAGGGGAAGGTTTGGGGAGGAAAAAGGGATTTTTGGGGAGGATTTGGGGAGGAAAAAGGGATTTTTGGGGAGGATTTGGGGAGGAAAAAGGGATTTTTGGGGAGGAAAAAGGGATTTTTGGGGAGAAAAAAGGGATTTTTGGGGAGGATTTGGAGAGGAAAAAGATTTTTGGGAGGAAAGGGGAGGATTTGGGGGAAAAGGGGAAGGTTTGGGGAGGAAAAAGGGATTTTTGGGGAGGAAAAAGGGATTTTTGGGAGGATTTGGGGAGGAAAGAGGCGTTTTTGGGGAGGAAAGAGGAGTTTTGGAGATCAAAAAGGCATTTTTGGGGAGAAAAGAGGAAGTTTCGGGGAGGAAAAAGCCATTTTTGGGGAGAAAAGGGGAGTTGTGGAGATGAAAGGCGTTTTTGGGGAGGAAAGAGGAAGTTTTGGGGAGAAAAAAGCCATTTTTGGGGAGTAAAGAGGCATTTTTGGGAGAGAAAGGGAGAGTTTAGGGATGAATAGGGATGGAAAATGTGGGGAGGGAAAATGGGGAGAAAAAGAGGCTGGGGGGTGACAAAAATGGGGGATTTAGGGCCAAAAAGGGAGATTTGGGATTCAGAATGGGGGTTTGGGGGGGAAAAAAGGAGTTTGGGGGGTAATGAGGGGAGTTTGGGGATAGAAAGGGTTTGAGGAATCAAAAAGGGGGGGATGGAGAATCCAAAGGGCACTTTGGGGATAAAAATGAGGATTTGGGGGACAAAAGGAAAGGATTTGGGGTCAGAAATGGGGATTTGGGGACAAGAAGTGGAGGCTCTGGGGCTCACCTGCCATGGGCTCCGTGGGGGTGTGGAAGGGCAGAGGGACCCCCTGGGGGAAAGCCAGGAATGTCCCCAAATCCCCCAGTCCCACCCCAAATCCTCCAATCCAGCCCCAAATCCCCCAATTCCACCCCAAATCCTCCAATTCCACCCCAAATCCCCCCAATCCCACCCCAAATCCAATTCCAGCCCCAAATCCCCCCCAATCCAGCCCCAAATCCCCCAATTCCACCCCAAATCCCCAAATCCCACCCCAAATCCCTCCAATCCCACCCCAAATCCCCCAATCCCAGCCCAAATCCATCCCAAATCCCCAAATTCCAGCCACAAATCCCCCAATCCCCCCCAAATCCCCCAATCCCCCCCCAATTCCCCAAATCCCCCCCCAAATCCCCGGCTCCGGGGTCACCTCGTAGAGTTTGGTCACCACCATCCTCCTGCCCGTGCTGTTGGTGCCTTCCAGAGCCACCACCTGCAGCAGGATTGGGGCAAAACCACGGGAAATCGGGAAAAACCACGGGAATGGGGGAACAGGAGGGGGAAATGAGGGGGAAAGGGGGCAGGGGTTGGGGAGAAGGGGCAGGGATTGAGGAAAAGGGGCAGGGATTGAGGAAAAGGGGCAGGAATTTGGGAATAGGGGCAGGAATTGGGGAGAAGGAGCAAGAATTGAGGGAAAAAGGGTGGGAATTGGGGAAAACGGGGCAGGAATTGGGGAGAAGGGGCAGGAATTGGGGGAAAAGGGCAGGAATTTTGGGGGAAAAGGGCAGGAATTGGGGAATAGGGGCAGGAATTTTGGGGGAAAAGGGGTGGGAATTGGGGAGAAGGGGCAGGAATTGGAGAATAGGGGCAGGAATTGGGGAGAAGGAGCAAGAATTGAGGGAAAAAGGGTGGGAATTGGGGAAAACGGGGCAGGAATTGGGGAGAAAGAGCAGGAATTGGGGGAAAAGAGTGAGAATTGGGGAAAAGGGGCAGGAATTTTGGGGGAAAAGGGCAGGAATTGGGGAGAAGGGGCAGGAATTGGGGAGAAGGGGCAGGAATTTTGGGGGAAAAGGACAGGAATTGGGGAATAGGGGCAGGGATTGGGCAGAAGGGCAGGAATTGGGGAAAAAGGAGCGGGAAATGAGGGGAAAGGGCAGGAATTGGGGAGAAGGGGCAGGAATTGGGGGAAAAGAGTGAGAACTGGGGAAAAGGGGCAGGAATTTTGGGGGAAAAGGGCAGGAATTGGGGAATAGGGGCAGGGATTGGGGAGAAGGGGCAGGAATTCGGGGAGAAGGGGCAGGAATTTTGGGGGAAAAGGGCAGGAATTGGGGAGAAGGGGCAGGGATTGGGGAGAAGGGGCAGGAATTGGGGAGAAGGGGCAGGGATTGGGGGAGAAGGGGCAGGAATTGGGGGAGAAGGGGCAGGAATTTTGGGGGAAAAGGGCAGGAATTGGGGGAGAAGGGGCAGGGATTGGGGAGAAGGGGCAGGAATTTTGGGGGAAAAGGGCAGGAATTGGGGGAGAAGGGGCAGGGATTGGGGAGAAGGGGCAGGAATTTTGGGGGAAAAGGGCAGGAATTGGGGGAGAAGGTGCAGGGATTGAGGGAAGATCCTCCCCCAGGGCACACCTGTCCTGGGAACAGGGAATATTCCGGCAGCTCCGAGAGGTCCAGCGGGATCTGGGCCCCCCCCGAGTGCTCCCTGTCCCCCACCAGCAGCACGGAGCGGGCGTTGAGCTTCCCGTTCCCGTCACAGCTGATCTGCCCCAGCACCGTCACCGGCTCCTGCGGGGACACCCCGGGGACACCCCGAAATGGGGGGGTTTAACCCAAACCTGGGGGTTACCCCAAAATGGGAGGGACCCCAAAATGGGGGAGGTTTAACCCAAACCTGGGGGTTACCCCAAAATGAGGAGTTTAACCAAAAATGGGGGGTTAACCCAAACCGGGGTTTAACCCAAAATAGGGAAGTCATCCCAAACCTGGGGGATTTCACTCCAAATCTGGGGGGGGTTTACCCCAAACTCAGGGGGGTTCCACCCCAAATTCGGAGGGGGTTTCACCCCAAACTTGGGGGAGGGTTCCACCCCAAACCTGGGGTAGGGTTTCACCCCAAACCCAGGGGTTCCACCCCAAACCCAGGGTGTTTCACCCCAAACTCGGGGTGTTTCACCCCAAACCCAGGAGTTTCACCCCAAACTCGGGGTGTTTCACCCCAAACCGAGGGTGTTTCACCCCAAACCCAGGAGTTTCACCCCAAACTCGGGGTGTTTCACCCCAAACCGAGGGTGTTTCACCCCAAACCCAGGAGTTTCACCCCAAACCCAGGGTGTTTCACCCCAAACCCAGGGGGTTTCACCCCAAACCCAGGGGGTTTCACCCCAAACCCAGGGGGTTTCACCCCAAACTTGGGGGGTTTCACCCCAAACCGAGGGTGTTTCACCCCAAACCCAGGAGTTTCACCCCAAACCGAGGGTGTTTCACCCCAAACTTGGGGGGTTTCACCCCAAACCCAGGGTGTTTCACCCCAAACTCAGGGTGTTTCACCCCAAACTTGGGGGGTTTCACCCCAAACCCAGGTGGTTTCACCCCAAACCCAGGAGTTTCACCCCAAACTCGGGGGGTTTCACCCCAAACCGAGGGAGTTTCACCCCAAACCCAGGGAGTTTCACCCCAAACTCGGGGGGTTTCACCCCAAACCGAGGGAGTTTCACCCCAAACCCAGGAGTTTCACCCCAAACCCAGGGGGTTTCACCCCAAACTCGGGGTGTTTCACCCCAAACCCGGGGGGTTTCACCCCAAACCCAGGTGTTTCACCCCAAACCCAGGCTGGGCTCTCACCTGAGCGGGCAGCGCGGTCGAGCCGAAGCCGTCCAGGCCGTGGTGCCTCCTCAGAACCTCCCCGAGCTCCTCCACCCTCCCGGCCAGCGCTGGGGGTGACCTCAGTGTCACCAAACGCCCCCCAAACCCCCAAACCCCGAGCCCCCCGCCCTCCCCCCACTGCGGGGGCACCTTCCCGGACGTCCAGCGCCTTCTGGAACATGAATTTGTAGGGTTTGGTGAGGTTCTGCTCGGGGCCCCCGAAGAGTTTGACGGTGCAGCCGCTGCCGCCGTGCCAGGCCAGGCCCTGGACGGAGCCAAACGAGGCCACGACCTCGCCCCGGCCCCCACGGGACGAGTATTTCTGGGAGGGGGTGATGCTGTGGGGACAAAAAAACCAAGGGTGGTTTAGGACAGGAGTTGTCCCACCCTGGAAACTCCGTGGATTTGGGGTTTTCCTCCTTTCTGTGAGCCCGTTCTAAGAGCTGAAAGAGAAACCCTAATGAATTCCCTGAGCTGTGGGCAGGGCATTTTACCAGGGATTAATGATTTGTGTTGATTAACGAGGCTTTAAAAATGACAAGTGGTTGCAGCTTTAAAGGTTTTATAACTGCAAGAAGTTCAGTGGGGTTTTAACAATTTCCCCCGAATTTACAGAGTTTTGGGAATGCTCCACCCCAATTTCCACAATGGTGGGATTTTAAGGGAAAAGAAGGAAAAAAGAGGGAGAAAGGAGCGGATTTCTGGAGCTGTGGTTTCACCCACCTCGGGGAGAAGCTGCCGGGGGAGAAGAGCCCGTAGGGGCTGCGGGACGACGGCGCCCGCTTGGGCCGGGGCGTCTCCGGTGTGGAATTGCTGCGTTTCTGGGAGCCCTGAGAGGGAAAAACCACCAAAAAAAATAATGTTTCCAGGCTGGTTGGAAGGCAAGGCCCGTGGATTTGGGGTGATGCCCACCTTGGATGGGGTGGCGTAGGCGTCCAGCAGCTCGTCCTCCTGCTCCTCGGTGAGGCTGACGCTCGTTAAGGGACACCAACGCTCCCGGTTTGGGGTGGAACCCACCCAGGAGCCCCAAATCCAAGAATTCCTCCCATTCCCAGGGATCTGTGAGAGCTCAAGGCACCCCCAAGTCCTGCCCGAGCCCCCCAAAGCACACGGGACAGCCTCGGGGTGTGGGATACAGCTCCTGCAGCGAGTGGATGTCGTGGAGGAGCCCCCGGCGCTCGTCCCGGCCGCGGCGGCCGCGCTTGGCCAGCACCTGGGACACGGGGGGAGTCAAGGAGTGCCCCCCACCACCCCCGGCTTTGGGGTGCAGGGGGAAATCGGGGACCCCCACCTCGTGCTCGAAGGCGTCCAGGCCCTCCGGGGTGAGCTGGGGCTCGAGGTCTTTGCTGGTGATGAAGGCCAGCAGCTCGTTGGCCAAGGCCACCGGGCCCAGCCCGTGGCTCAGGCACAGCTCCACCACTGCGGGGAAAAGGGGGGTCACAAATCCCACCGAGATCCTCCCCAAAAACCTTTGGGTACCCCCCAACCACCCCCTCAAGCCTCTGTGCCCCCACAAAAGACGGCAGCTCCCAAAATCCCGGCCCCCACAACAGCTCCCTGTGACCCCCAAAGGAAACTCCGCCTAAAGCAAATAACCCCTCACAGCCCCCCGGGTCCCCAAACGCCTCTGAGGATGTCCCCAGTGCACCTGACACCCCCAAACTTTCACTGACACCCCCCGAATATCCCCTCACGCCTCCTCTGGCACCCCCAGCTCCCCAACACCCCTCACATCTTCCCTGACACCTCCCCAGCCTCCCAAACCCGCTTCCTCCTCCCCCAGCCCCCCCAGGCCGCGTCCCCCGGAGCCCTCACGCTTGTCGGGCACTTCCTCGCCCTGGCAGCGCAGCTCGAAGAGCCGCAGCTCCCTCAGCACCGCCTCGGCCGTCACCGGCTCCCGGCCCCGCTCCGGCTCCAGCCCCGGCTCCGCCATGGCCGCGCTCGAACCGCGCGGGCGCGACTCCGTGAGGGGAGGGCGTGGCCGAGCCATATAAGGCGAGGAGGCGTGGCTAAATCGAGGAAAGGGCGTGGCTATTCAAATTTAGGAAGAGCGGACCAATGGGAGAGCGACGGGCGGGGAAAGGGGCGGGGCATGAGTACATCAAGCTCCGCTCATCTGAATTGGGCGGGGAAAAGGGCGGGAGGAAAAAAAGGGCGGGAAAATTCGCGCCCTCAGAGCGCTGAGGGGGCGGGGCCGAGGCGGCTCTGAGGGAACCGACCCCGGGCTGGGCCTGGGGGGTCCAACCGGGCCTGGGGAGGGGTTCTAACCGGGCCGGGAGGGTCCAACCGGGCCGGGGGAGGGGTTCTAACCGGGCCGGGAGGGTCCAACCGGGCCGGGGAGGGGTTCTAACCGGGCCTGGGGGGTCCAACCGGGCCTGGGGAGGGGTTCTAACCGGGCCGGGAGGGTCCAACCGGGCCTGGGGAGGGGTTCTAACCGGGCCTGGGGGGTCCAACCGGGCCGGGGGAGGGGTTCTAACCGGGCCGGGAGGGTCCAACCGGGCCGGGGGAGGGGTTCTAACCGGGCCTGGGGGGGGGTCCAACCGGGCCTGGGGAGGGGTTCTAACCGGGCCTGGGGAGGGGTTCTAACCGGGCCTGGGGAGGGGTTCTAACCGGGCCGGGAGGGTCCAACCGGGCCGGGGGAGGGGTTCTAACCGGGCCGGGAGGGTCCAACCGGGCCGGGGGAGGGGTTCTAACCGGGCCGGGAGGGTCCAACCGGGCCGGAGGAGGTCCAAGCCGCCCCGGGGTGGGGGGTCCAACCGGGCCTGGAAGCTGCACCTGCCCCGGAGGATCCTGCCGCAGGTCTGGGGTCCCTTCCCTGCCCAGCCCCTCACCCCCTCCCCTCACGGCAGCCTCGTCCTGCACCCCCCGCCCAGGAGACACACCTGGGTTTTAAATCACAACCATCAAAACCCCCCAAAAATATATAAATAGATCCCCAAATCTGTTATCTATAACCCCAAGACAACCTCTAAACTCGTTATTTTGCAGCACCCTGAGATCCCCTCACCACCCCGCCTTGAGAGAAAGAACTGCCAGAAAAAGTTTTGACTTAAACAACATTTTTTTCCCTTTAGTTTTTATGTCGTTTTTAATTTATACAATAAAAAACCACTTTATGGCACCCGGGGGCAGCAGATCCCTGAAGCGAAGGCGACGGCCGGGGCTCCGTCAGCGCAAGAGGCACCAAAATCGGGAGGATTTGCCCCAGAAGGGCCGAGCGTGAGGCGGGGAGGGACAGGGGGGCTTTGGCAAAGCTCGGGGGGTCCCGTGTGACCCCCCACCCCTTCCCCCCATCCAGCCTTTTCTGCCGAAAAAAGCCAAGAAAAGGGAAAATCCAGCGCGGGGGTTGTGGAAGGCACTTGGAGGATCCGGTCAGGCGAACATGGTGAGCTGGAGCCACTGCGGACCAGGAGGAGGAGGAGGAGGGTGAGGAGAGGAGGGTGAACAAAGTGTGGGGAAAAGAAGAGAAGGAGGGAGAGAAGGAGGAAAAAGGAGGAGGAAGAGGAGCAGGAGGAGAGGGTGAACAAAGTGTGGGAGAAGAGAAGGAGGGAGAGGAGAAGGAGGAAAAAGGAGGAGGAAGAGGAGGAGAGGAGGGTGAACAAAGTGTGGGGAAAGGAAGAGAAGGAGGGAGAGGAGGAGGAAAAAGGAGGAGGAAGAGGAGGAGAGGGTGAACAAAGTGTGGGAAAATCAAGAGAAGGAGGGAGAGGAGGAGAAAAGAGGAGGAGGAGGAGGAGGGTGAGGGAGGAGGAGGAGGAAGAGGAGGAGAGGGCAAACAAAGTGTGGGAAAGGAAGAGAAGGAGGGAGAGGAGAAGGAGGAAAAAGGAGGAGGAAGAGGAGGAGAGGAGGGTGAACAAAGTGTGGGAAAGGAAGAGAAGGAGGGAGATGAGAAGGAGGAGGAAGGGGAGGAAGAGGAGGAAGAGGAGAGGATGAACAAAATGTGGGGAAAAGAAGAGAAGGAGGGAGAGGAGGAGGAAAAAGGAGGAGGAAGAGGAGGAGGAGAGGGTGAACAAAGTGTGGGAAAGGGAAGAGAAGGAGGAAGAGGAGAAGGAGGAAAAAGGAGGAGGTAGAGGAGGAAGAGGAAGGCCTCGGGTTCCCCCAGCGGTACCTGCAGCAGGTCGAAGGTGACGACGCCGTCCTGGTCCACGTCCATGGCTTGGAAAAACCCTGAGGGGAGGGAAAGGCGTTGGGATTTGAGGGGGGGGAAGTTCCATTTCTGAGGGAAAAGTGTGCTCGGGATGGGATGGGAAGGCTGGGATGGTTTGGGATCCGGTTGGGAGGGATGTTTGGGATGGTTTGGGATGGTTTTTGGGATGGTTTTTGGGATGGTTGGGACGGTTTGGGACGATTTGGGATGGGTTTGGGATGGATTTGGGATGGTTTGGGGTGGTTTGGGATGGTTTGGGGTGGTTTGGGGTGGATTTGGGATGGTTTGGGATGATTTGGGATGATTTGGGATGGATTTGGGATGGTTTGGGGTGGGATTGGGATGATTTGGGATGGTTTGGGATGGTGTTTGGGATGGTTTGGGATGGTTTTTGGGATGTTTGGGATGGTTTTTGGGATGGTGTTTGGGATGGTTGGGATGTTTGGGATGTTTGGGATGTTTGGGATGGTGTTTGGGATGGTTTGGAATGTTTGGATTTGTTTGGGATGGTTTTTGGGATGGTTTTTGGGATGTCTGGGATGGTTTTTGGGATGGTTTTTGGGATGGATTGGGATGGTTAGGATGGTTTGGAATGTTTGGATTTGTTTGGGATGGTTTTTGGGATGTTTGGGATGGTTTTTGGGATGGTTTGGGATGGTTTGGGATGGTTTGGGATGGTTTTTGGGATGTTTGGGATGGTTTTTGTGCCGTTTGGGACGGGGCTGCTCACGGAACATGGTCTCGAGGCGCACGAGGCAGCAGACGAAGCTGTCGAAGTCCAGGGCCAGGTCGGGCTCGGCGTAGCGGGTGATGAGCAGCTCGTGCAGCCGCTTGTTCAGCCGGTACCCTGGGACAGGGGGACACCCCGGGGGTCACCCGGGGGTCCCGGGGCAGGGGAGGGCCCAGGGGGGTCCCCGGGGGTCACCTGCGGCCTCCAGCGCCAGGCGCAGCTCGTAGGCGCTGATGGAGCCCGACTTGTCCAGGTCGAACTTGCGGAAGATGCTCTGGGCAGGAACAGCCCCCCCAAAAACAGGGGTCACTCAAGGGGAGAGACCCCCAAAACATCCCCAGTGCACCCCAAAATCCCCCAAAAAACAGGGGTCACTCAAGGGGAAAGACCCCCAAAACACCTCCAGTGCACCCCAAAATCCCCCCCAAAAACAGGAGTCACTCAAGGGGAGAGACCCCCAAAACACCTCCATTGTACCCCAAAATCCCCCCCAGAAACAGGGGTCACTCAAGGGGAGAGACCCCCAAAACATCCCCAGTGCACCCCAAAATCCCCCCGAGAAACAGGGGTCATTTGTGGGGAGAGACCCCCAAAAACACACCCGGTGTACCCCAAAATCCCCCAAAAAAACAGGGGTCACTTGTGGGGAGAGACCCCCAAAAACACCCCCAGTGTACCCCAAAATCACACCCAAAAACCCAGGGGTCACTCCTCAGGAGAGACCCCCAAAACACCTCCAGTGTACCCCAAAATCCCCCAAAAAACAGGGGTCATTTGTGGGGAGAGACCCCCAAAATCCCCCCCAGAAACAGGGGTCACCTGTGGGGAGAGACCCCCAAAACACCCCCGGTGTACCCCAAAACCCCCCAAAAACCAGGGGTCACTCCTCAGGGGAGACCCCCAAAAACACCCCCAGTGTACCCCAAAACCCCTCACAAAGGGGGCGTCACCCATAAGGAGAGACCCCAAAATCCTCACCCCGCACCCCAAATTCCCTCACTGCACCCCAACACCCCCCAAAAAACGGGAAAACAGCGCGGGGAGGAGAGAGACCCCAAAACAGCCCCAAAGGTGGGGGTCAGCCATGAGAGAGACCCCAAAACGCCCCCACTGAACCCCCAAAGGCCGGGGGCCGCCCCCGTGCCCCCAGACCCACCAGGTAGTTGCGGATGCGGTTCCAGAGGACGTTGAACTCCACCAGCCCCAGTTTCCCGTTCCCGTCTTTCTGGGGGAGGGGGGTTAAGGAAAGGGCGGCTTGGGGGTCCCCCAGAGCCCCCCCAGAGCCTCCCAGGGACCCTCAGAGCCCCCTCAGAGCCCCCCCAGAGACCCCCAGAGCCCCTCAGAGACCGCCAGAGCCCCCCCCGAGCCCTCCAGAGCCCCCCCAGAGCCCCTCAGAGACCCCCAGAGCCTCCCAGGGACCCCTCAGAGCCCCTCAGAGACCCCCAGAGCCCCCCCAGAGACCCCCAGAGCCCCTCAGAGACCCCCAGAGCCTCCCAGGGACCCCCAGAGCCTCCCAGGGACCCCTCAGAGCCCCTCAGAGACCCCCAGAGCCCCTCAGAGACCCCCAGAGCCTCCCAGGGACCCCCAGAGCCCCCTCAGAGACCCCCAGAGCCCCTCAAGAGACCCCCAGAGCCTCCCAGGGATCCCCAGAGCCCCTCAGAGCCCCCTCAGAGCCCCCCAGAGCCCCCTCAGAGACCCCCAGAGCCTCCCAGAGCCCCTCAAAGCCCCCCCAGAGCCCCTCAGAGACCCCCAAGCCCCTCAAAGCCCCCCCAGAGCCCCTCAAAGCCCCCCCAGAGCCCCCTCGGAGTCCCCCAGAGACCCCCAGAGCCCCCCAGAGACCCCTCAAAGCCCCCCCCGAGCTCCCAGAGCCCCTCAAAGCCCCCCCAGAGCCCCCTCAAAGCGCCCCCAGAGCCCCCCCAGCCCCCCAAGCCCCTCAAAGCCCCCCCAGAGCCCCCCAGAGACCCCTCAGAGCCCCCCAAGCCCCTCAAAGCCCCCCCAGAGCCCCTCAAAGCCCCCCCAGAGCCCCCCAAGCCCCTCAAAGCCCCCCCAGAGCCCCTCAAAGCCCCCCCAGAGCCCCCCAGCCCGCAGGATACGTCCATCAGGTTGACCATGCTCCGGCAGGACTCGGTGCTGAAGCCCTTGGTGCGCAGGTCTTTGTCTGGGGTTGGGAGGAGTGGGGCGTTAACGAGGGCCAGGGGTGTTAATGAGGGCCGGGGGTGTTAACGAGGGCCAGGGGTGTTAATGAGGGGGGCGGGGTTAACGAGGGGGCGGGGTTAATGAGGGGGGCGGGGTTAATGAGGGTGGAGCCCCCCCCCAATCCCGGCCCGGCTCACGTTTGCCCATGATGCGGTTGAGGATGGTCTGGAGCTCGGTGACGCTGATCTCCAGGTCCTGGGGAGGGGACACGGGGTGGCCTCGGTGTCACCGCTCAGCAGTGACATCATCGGCACCCGACGACATCATCGGTGTCCAGTGACATCATCAGCGTCCAATGACATCATCGGCAACCAACGACATCATCGGTGTCCAATGACATCATCGGTGTCCAATGACATCATCGGTGTCCAATGACATCATCGGCAACCAACGACATCATCGGCACCCAACAACATCATCGGTGTCCAATGACATCATCGGTGCCCAATGACATCATCAGCAAACAACAACATCATTGGTATCCAATGACATCATCGGTGCCCAATGACATCATTGGCAACCAATGATATCACTGGCAACCAATGACACAATTGCCAGCCAATGACATAACCTTCAGCCAATGACATCATCAACAATGACATCATTGCCAACCAATGGTGTCACTGGCAGCCAATGACATCATAATCAACCAATGGTGCAGTACCCAACCAACGACATCACCAACAACCAATGGCGTTACCAGTGACCGATGACATCACAGCAACCCATGACATCATTGCCAACAAATGACGTCACTCCCAACAGCGACATCGTGCCCAGCCGATGACATCATCACCAGCCAATGACGGCTGTCGGTGACATCACCGCCACCCGCTGAGGTCACGATGTCACCTGGATGTCACCTGGACGTCACCTGGACGTCACCTGGACGTCACCTGGATGTCACCTGGACGTCACCTGGACGTCACCTGGACGTCACCTGGATGTCACCTGGACGTCACCTGGACGTCACCTGGACGTCACCTGGACGTCACCGTCCCTTACCGGCCCCGCCAGCTGCCTGAAGAGCTGCTTGAAGTTCTCATCGATTTCGCTCTCCCGCAGCACTTTCTGGGGGAAGTTTGGGCACCGTTTGGGTACCCTGGACCCAAACCCGGCACACCCCGGTCCCGGCACACCCCGGCACACCTGGGGACACCCCGGTACCTCCCTGGCACACCCCAACACACCCCAGCACACCTGGGGACACCCTGGTACCCCCCTGGCACACCCCCTGTACACCCCTGGCACACCCCAACACACCCCAGCACACCCCGGCACACCCGGAGACACTCTGGCACTCCCCTGGGCACACCCCAACACACCCCGGTGACCCCCGGTACACTGCCACACACCCCAATACACCCCCACACACTCCCGGCACACCCCAACACACCCTGGTGACCCCCAGCACACCCCGGTGCCCCCCGGTCCCGGCTGACCTCGTCCGGCAGCGTGGCCTGGATCTTGTCGTCCATCTCCCTGCGGACAGAGCGAGAGCGGGGTGAGCGCAGGGGCGCGGCGGGAGCTCGGCGGGGGCGCGGTGGGAGCTCGGTGGGAGCTCGGCGGGGGCGCGGCAGGAGCGCAGAGGGAGCTCGGCGGGGGCGCGGTGGGAGCGCGGTGGGAGCTCGGCGGGAGCTCGGCGGCGCCCGCGGGCCGGCGCTTACTCGGTGCCGGCTCTCTTCTCGGAGAAGACGCGGAGCACGAAGTCGCCCTCGCGGTTGGGCTCGAAGGTGGAGGGCACCACGATGTACTCGCCGGGCGGCAGCCGGAAGCGCGTGCTGACCTCGCGCAGGTTGATGAACTGCTCGGAGCGCGCGCGCGACGCGTTGGCCAGGAAGAACTCGCGCTTGAGGTGCACGGCCGACCTCCCCACGTACTGCGGGCAGCGGGGGGACACGGTACAGAGACACCCCCGAGCGGCACCGGGGGGACCACGAGCGGCACCGGGGGGACCCCGAGAGCGGCACCGGGAGCAGCACCGGGGGATCCCCGAGAGCGGCACCGGGGGATCCCCAGAGTGACACCAAGGGGACCCCGAGAGCGGCACCGGGGGCAGCACCGGGGGATCCCCGAGAGTGGCACTGGGGGATCCCCGAGAGCGGCACCAGGGGGACCCCGAGAGTGGCACTGGGGGATCCCCGAGAGCGGCACCGGGGGATCCCCAGAGTGACACCGAGGGGACCCCGAGAGCGGCACCGGGAACGGCACCGGGGGATCCCCAGAGTGACACCAAGGGGACCCCGAGAGCGGCACCGGGAGCGGCACTGGGGGGACCCCAAGAGCGGCACCGGGGGGACCCCGAGAGCGGCACCAGGGGGTCCTGAGAGTGGCACCAGGGAACCCCCGAGAGTGGCACCCAGAGCAGCGCTGGGGGATCCCTGAGAGCAGCACTGGGGGTTCCCTGAGAGTGGCACCGGGGGACCCCGAGAGTGGCACCGGGGGATCCCCAGAGCGGCACCAGGGGCAGCACCGGGGGATCCCCGAGAGTGGCACTGGGGGATCCCCAGAGCGGCACCAGGGGATCCCTGAGAATGACGCTGGGGGGTCCCTGAGAGCGGCCCAAGGGTGGCCTCGAGAGCGGCACCAGGGGGTCCCCGAGAGTGGCCCCGAGAGCAGCCCCGAGGTGTCCCCGAGAGTGGCACTGGGGTGGCCCCAAGAAGGGCCCTGGGGGGTCCCCGGGGTTTCCCCAAGAGCGACACCAGGGTGTCCCCAAGAAGGGCCCCAGGGTGACCCCGAGAGTGGCACTGGGGGGTCGCTGGGGTGTCCCCGAGAAGGGCCCCCGGGTGTCCCCCAGAAGGGCCCAGGGTGTCCCCGAGAAGGGCCCTGAGGTGTCCCCGAGAGCGGCCCAGGGTGTCCCCGAGAGCGGCCCAGGGTGTCCCCGAGAGCGGCCCAGGGTGTCCCCGAGAGCGGCACTGGGGGGTCGCTGGGGTGTCCCCCAGAAGGGCCCAGGGTGTCCCCGAGAAGGGCCCCGAGGTGTCCCCGAGAGCGTCACCGTTGGCGCGGAGCACCCACCTCGGGAGGGACCTGTGTGGAAGAGGAGACAGCGGTGGGGCCTGGTGGGTGAGAGGTGACACCAGGGGACCCTGAGGGACCCCAGCTAACGCCACTTGACCCTGATCGACCCCAGGTGACCCTGATCAACCCTAGGGGACCCCAGGTGACCCCGATTTGCCATAGGGGACCCCAGGTGATGTTGCCTGTCCCCAGTTGACCCCAGTCAATCCCGGTTGACCTCCGTTGACCCCCGTCAATGCTGGCTGGCCCCAGTTGATCCCAGTTGACCCCAGCTGATCCCAGTCAATCCCAGTTGACCCCAGTCAGCCCCAGTCGACCCCAGTCGGCCCCAGTTGACCCCAGTCGGCCCCAGTTGACCCCAGTCGGCCCCAGTTGACCCCAGTCGGCCCCAGTCGATCCCAGTTGACCCCAGTTGATCCCAGTCGGCCCCAGTTGACCCCAGTTGACCCCAGTCGATCCCAGTTGACCCCAGTCGATCCCAGTTGACCCCAGTCGATCCCAGTTGACCCCAGTCAATCCCAGCTGACCCCAGTCAATCCCAGTTGACCCCAGTCAGCCCCAGTTGACCCCAGTCGGCCCCAGTTGACCCCAGTCGATCCCAGTCGATCCCAGCTGACCCCAGTCAGCCCCAGTTGACCCCAGTCGGCCCCAGTTGACCCCAGTTGATCCCAGTCGGCCCCAGTCGATCCCAGTTGACCCCAGTCAATGCCGGCCAGCCCCGGCCGACGCCGTTACCTCGTAGACGGCGAACCCGATGGTCTCCATGTCCTTGCCGTGGCGGCGCTCGCGGCGCCGGTGCTTCTGCATCAGCGCCAGCAGGAAGCTGCAGCCAGGCTCGCGCCCGCCGTCCTCGTCCCGCTCATCGTCCACCTCCTCCAGCTGGATCTTGAACTGGGGGTTGATCCAGAACGTGGCTGCGGAGGGGGCACGGGGGGGCTCAGCGGGCGCCGGGCCGGGCGGGCCCGGGGCCGTTCCCGCCGCGTACCGGGGTAGTTGCGGCAGCCGCCGGCGGTGCTGCCGCGCCGCCACGTGCCGTCGTAGAGCCGCGTGTTCCACTTGCGGAACTTGCGGGACTGCAGCGCGTCCGGGGTGAGGTTGCAGATCTCCAGGCGGGTGAATTCCCGCAGGAAATCCCGGAAGGACATCCTGCAGGGAACGGAGTTTTCTCTCGTTTCCGGGCGCGGAACGGCCGGGAAAAGGGGTCGGAGGAGAATTTTTCCTACCAGAATTCCCCATCCTCCATCTTGACCATGAGCTGCTGGCGCAGCGCCGGCTCCACCGCGTGCCACTCGGCCGAGCTGCGGGGACAGCGGGGTCAGCGGGGCCGGGCTCCTTAGCTCGTTAGCTAACGAGCCTCGCGCTAACGAAGCCTCACCCGTCGCTCCAGGCGCCCGTCCACTCCACCTCTCCCCAGGGATTGCGCATCCGGATGAGCTCCAGGGCCTGCCCGCGGTACCGGACCTGCGCGGGGGCTCCGTCAGCGCCAAATCCCACCCAAATCCCCCCAAAAGCGGCGCCGGGCCTCACCTGCTGGGCGCCGGTCACCGAGTAAGCGTGGCCCTTCACCAGCTTCTTGAAGGTCACCGCCTCCATGTCGAAGGCGCTGGTTATCTGCGGGGAGCGGCGGCGTTGGGAGCGCCGCCGTCCCGCCGGGATTCCCCCCGGAACGCCGGCGGCCGCGGCGCACTCACGTCGATGGAGCAGCCCAGCAGGGAGCCGCGCTCCAGAGCCTTGAGGATGATCTGGTAGAGGTCGGCCGGGGGCCGGCGGAGGTCGAACCACTCGGTGACGCCGCCCGTGAAGTCCTCGAAGCCCTCGGAGGTGCTGCCGCCCGACAGCGCCTCGTAGCAGCCGTTCACCCTGCGCGGCAGCCGGCGGCGTTCTCGGGGGGTTCTGCCCCCCAAAAAACGCCGCGGGGAGAGGGGAGGGGCCCTACTTGGCGTAGGCCTTCTCCAGCAGCGCGCTCCAGAACTCGGAGCCCTCGGCCGAGTGCACGAAGAGCAGCTTCCCGTCCTTGGTGGGCAGGAAATCGTCCACCACCACGTCCAGCCACTCGCCAAACTGCCAGATCTGGGGGGAGCAGGAGGAGGAAGCAGCCGGGTTAGCCAGGGAAGGAGATTCTGGGGGAAAAAACGCCCGGTTTGGGGTCCTACGAGGCACCGGGGGGAGTTGCCACAGTGGGAGAGGGATGCAAGGAACTGGGCGGGGGAAAAAGGGCCCAAAATAACGGGGAATCCTCCCAAAATTGGAGGTGTGGCTGAAATTGCGAAGAGAACCCCTAAAACCTTGGAGGAGTCACCTCAGAACTGCAGAGTGGAGCCCCTAAACTGCGGGGGATCCCCTCAAAACGCTCACGAGGAGGCCCCAGATGGCACAGGAACCCCTCAGAACGACAAGAGGAGGCCTGAAGCGCCGGTGGGAGCCCCAAAACCTCCTGATTTCCCCTCAAAACGACTGAGGGGATCCCCAAGGCCGGGCTTTGCTGACCTGGAAGTGGAAGATGCCGGCGTAGCCCTGCTGGAAGCTCTGCCCGTGCGGCACCACGCGGTGCAGGAGGGTCTCGTTGAGCGTCAGCGACGCGATGGCCGCCAGCAGCCAGCAGTCACCTGCGAGGAACCAAAACCGGCCAATTCCCACCAAAACCACCCCAAAAACAACCCCAGACCCGCAGAGAAGAGCGGGGCCGCCTCACCCAGCGCTCCCTGGCAGATGTCGGTGCGCGTGGCTCCGTCCACGATGAACCGCGGCCGCGGGCACAGCTCCTGCGGGAAACCCCCAAAATTGGCGACGTTCGCGCCTTCCCGCGGGGATTTCGGCGAGGATCGGCACCGGATCGGCGCCGGGCTCACCGTGGGTCTCTTCCACTGCACGCCGTGGGTTTTGGAGGAGCCGGGGCCCAGCTCGCGGAAGCCGAGGGAGGAGGCGGCCGGGGGGAAGGCGGGGTCCCGGAACAGGGTCCCGGAGCGCCGGCACTCCTCGGCCAGCTGCCCGAAATCCTGGCCCAGGTAACGCACGGCGTTGTCGTGCCGGCCCAGCCCCAGCTCCTTGGCTCGCTGCCGCCGCACCTGCGCCGAGACGCCGGTGCAGAACACCGGCACCACGGGCGGCTCCGCCATGCTGCGGGGAACGGGGAACGCGGCGGGTGGGACGGGCGTTCCGCAGCGGGATGGGGGGCTGGGGGGGATTCGGGGGTCTGGGGGGGATTTGGGGGTTTTGGGATGGGGATTCAGGGGTCTGGGGGGGATTCGGGGGTCTGGGGGGGATTTGGGGGTTTTGGGATGGGGATTCAGGGGTCTGGGGGGGATTTGGGGGTCTGGGGGGGATTTGGGGGTTTTGGGATGGGGATTCAGGGGTCTGGGGGGGATTCGGGGGTCTGGGGGGGATTTGGGAAGGGATTTGGGGATTTTGGGGGGGGATTTGGGGGCAAATTTGGAGATTTCGGGGGAATTTGGGGGTCTGGGGGGGATTTGGGGGTTTTGGGATGGGGATTCAGGGGTCTGGGGGGGATTTTGGGGTCTGGGGGGGATTTGGGAAGGGATTTGGGGATTTGGGGGGGGGATTTGGAGGCAAATTTGGGGGTTTGGGGGGAATTTGGGGGTCTGGGGGGGATTTGGGGGTTTTGGGATGGGGATCCAGGGGTCTGGGGGGGATCCAGGGGTCTGGGGGGGATTTGGGAAGGGATTTGGGGATTTGGGGGGGGGATTTGGAGGCAAATTTGGGGGTTTGGGGGGAATTTGGGGGTTTGGGAAGGGATTTGGGGGGTTTTGGGATGGGGATTCAGGGGTTTGGGGGGGATTTGGGGGTCTGGGGGGGATTTGGGAAGGGATTTGGGGATTTTGGGGGGGGATTTGGAGGCAAATTTGGGGGTTTGGGGGGAATTTGGGGGTTTGGGAAGGGATTCGGGGCTTTGGGAGGGAATTTGGGTTTTTCCCCCAGATTTGGAGTCCTGCCCGTGTCGGGCTGGAGGAAACCGGGGCGATTTCGGTGAGACGAGAGTGACGCTGTTTTGGGGTAAAAAGCGGCAATTCCGGGGCCAGGGGAGCTCCCAGGGGTCCCAAATCCCGGGGTTTCACCTCGGAACGGCCCCGTCAGAGTCAAATCCTGGCACTTTTGCCACGGGACAGCCCCAAAGGCAGCGGAAACCAGGGGAAATGCCCCAAACTGGTCGTGCAGGTTGAGGCGTGGCCGTGGGCGCGGCCCCGAGGGCCTTCCTCGAGCCCTGGGGAGCTTCATTAAGCATTGGGGCGGTTAATTAACCACTAGGCACGTTAATTAAACGCTAATCAGAGCCACCAAGGAGTGACAGAGCCGTGCCAGGGGTGGGGCTGCCGAACACGGGGGGTTCCCTCACCCCAAACCCCAGCGCAGCCCTCGGGTCAGGGACACCCCAAACTCGGGGACTGAACCCCAAAAATGCACAAATTAACCCCAAAATGGGGCCGAGTCCAACCCTCCCTCCCCCTCCAGCTCCCTGAGCCCCCCTCCCCGGCACTGCCGGCTCCCCTGGCCCCTCCCCACGCACGTTTTTGGGCTGAAATCGCCTCTTTTCAGCCCGTTCTGGGTGGCCGCAGCCCCGGCAGGTGCCGTGGGGCGAGGGCCGGGCCCGGCTGCCGCCTCTGCCCCGCTGCTGGGGAGAAAAGCCCGGAAAAGAACAAAAACCCCGCTGAAAAACCAGCAAAGCTCCAGCAAAACCAGCAACACCCCCCGAGCCCCCTCCCCGCCGCAGCCCCGACACCCCCAAATCCCCTTCTTTGGCTAAAGCGCGGCTCGGGGGGCGGGCTGGGGGATCCCCCCCGAGGCTCCCCAAAATTCCCAGCTGCGGGAAGGGACGGGAAGCGGTGCCAGGGGCGGTTCTTGCCCGTTTTCCCGGGATTTTGCCCCGTTCCGGAGTTGTGTAAGCGCCGGGCGCGGGGTCTGCGGGCGCTCCCGCTGTGTCACCGGCTGTCCCCGGCCGTCCCCGGCTGTCACCTCCCGGCGCCGCTCCTACCTCCGCTCCCGGGCTCGCCGCTTTTGGGGGAAAAAACAGGGCAAAAAGGCAAATTTCTTACCCCAAACTTCCTGGAGCAGGAAGGCGAGGCCGCCCCCGCCCTCCCCCCAAGCCCGAGACTCCTCCCTGCGCCGCTCCCGCCCCGAGCCCGCGGGGAGGGGACACGGAGCGGGGCTGGGGGGACACGGAGCGGGTTTGGGGGGGTTTGGGGGGACACGGAGCGGGGCTGGGGGGGTTTGGGGGGACACGGAGCGGGGCTGGGGGGACACGGAGAGGGGCTGGGGGGACACGGAGCGGGTCTGGGGGGACACGGAGCGGGTCTGGGGGGACACGGAGCGGGGCTGGGGGGGTTTGGGGGGACACGGAGAGGGTTTGGGGGGGTTTGGGGGGACACGGAGAGGGTCTGGGGGGACACGGGGGGGTTTGGGGGGACACGGGGGGGTTTGGGGGGACACGGAGAGGGTCTGGGGGGACACGGAGAGGGTCCGGGGGGGTTTGGGGGGACACGGAGAGGGTCTGGGGGGACACGGAGAGGGTCTGGGGGGACACGGAGAGGGTTTAGGGGGGTTTGGGGGGACACAGAGCGGGTTTGGGGGGGCCCGGAGCGGGTTTGGGGGGGTTTGGGGGGACACGGAGAGGGTCTGGGGGGGTTTGGGGGGACACGGTGAGGGTCTGGGGGGGTTTGGGGGGACACGGTGAGGGTCTGGGGGGGCCCGGGGGGGTTTGGGGGGACACAGAGAGGGTTTTGGGGCTGTTTTGGGGCCGTTCGGGCTCCTGGGGGATTGTCACCGCATGGGGAGGGGGACGGGGGGCTGGACATGGGGGGACACTGGGGGGGCTGGACAGGAATGGGACATGTGGGGCTGGACACGGGGGAGCACTTGGGGGGCTGGACACGGGGGGTGTGACACAGGTGGGACATGTGGGACTGGACACTGGGGGTGTGACACAGCTGGGACATGTGGGGCTGGACATCGGGGGGACATTGGGGGTGTGACACACCTGGGACATGTGGGGCTGGACACTGGGGTGTGACACACCTGGGACATGTGGGGCTGGACACTGGGGTGTGACACAGCTGGGACATGTGGGGCTGGACACTGGGGTGTGACACACCTGGGACATGTGGGGCTGGACATTGGGGGTGTGACACAGCTGGGACATGTGGGGCTGGACACTGGGGGTGTGACACAGCTGGGACATGTGGGGCTGGACACGGGGGGCACTTGGGGGGCTGGACACGGGGGGTGTGACACAGCTGGGACATGTGGGGCTGGACATTGGGGGGACACTTGGGGGGCTGGACACGGTGGGTGTGACATAGCTGGGACATGTGGGGCTGGACACTGGGGGTGTGACACAGCTGGGACATGTGGGGCTGGACATTGGCGGGACACTTGGGGGGCTGGGCACTGGGGGTGTGACACAGCTGGGACACGTGGGGCTGGACACTGGGGGTGTGACACAGCTGGGACATGTGGGGCTGGACATTGGGGGTGTGACACAGCTGGGACATGTGGGGCTGGACACTGGGGGTGTGACACAGCTGGGACATGTGGGGCTGGACACTGGGGGTGTGACACAGCTGGGACATGTGGGGCTGGACACTGGGGGTGTGACACAGCTGGGACATGTGGGGCTGGACACTGGGGGTGTGACACAGCTGGGACATGTGGGGCTGGACACTGGGGGTGTGACACAGCTGGGACATGTGGGGCTGGACACTGGGGGTGTGACACAGCTGGGACACGTGGGGCTGGACATTGGGGGTGTGACACAGCTGGGACATGTGGGGCTGGACACGGGGGGCACTTGGGGGGCTGGACACGGGGGGTGTGACACAGCTGGGACATGTGGGGCTGGACACTGGGGGGACACTTGGGGTGTGTGACGTACCTGGGACATGTGGGGCTGGACACGGGGGTGTGACACACCTGGGACATGTGGGGCTGGACACTGGGGTGTGACACAGCTGGGACATGTGGGGCTGGACATTGGGGGTGTGACACAGCTGGGACATGTGGGGCTGGACATTGGCGGGACACTTGGGGGGCTGGGCACTGGGGGTGTGACACAGCTGGGACATGTGGGGCTGGACACTGGGGTGTGACACAGCTGGGACATGTGGGGCTGGACATTGGGGGGACACTTGGGGGGCTGGACACAGGGGTGTGACACACAGGACACTCCCACCACGTCCCCATGGCTGTGACCCCCCCAAACCAGACCCCACTCCCCCTTTATTCCCCATTTTCACACAGAAAAAAGTCCCAAATGAGCGATTTTCCAATATGTTTTACCCATTTTCTACGTTTTTTGCACAAAAATGGGGAGACAGGAAGGGCCTTGGGGAGAAAACTAGCGATTCTGGGCAACTTTGAAGGATGTGGGTGATAAACAAGACGGAAATGGAAAAAAACTGTGAAGATATCACCCAAAACCACCAGTTGGGATGGCAGCAAAAAGACCTTTTTGAGCAAAAAATGGGGGTTGGGTTAAAAAAATCCAAAATTAGTTGTGTAAAAACCAAAGGAAAAAGCAATACGAGTGTGGCACAGCCCCATTCCAGCAGGTTTTACCCCAAATCAGGTGTGGAGCAGCCCCAATTCCAGTCACCCCAGGACAGGGTTTTGGGGCAAAAGCAAAAAAAAAGGGCAAATTCTGGGAGAAAACCAAAAAAAGGGACATTTTTTGGGAGCAAAAAAAAATTTAAAAACAAACAAAAAACCCCAATTCTGGGTGAGAAGCAAAAAGGAGCCAATTTTAGGGTTAAAAAAGAAAAGAAAAAAGGGCTCAATTTGGGGTCAAACCAAAAAAATACCAAATGTCCACACGAAATAAAAGGGAAATTGGGTCCAAACTTGCTGTAAAATCCCCAGTTTTGATGATTTCTTTGCCCTGGCCCTGTCTGGGCGTTCAGGGTTAGCCCAGGCTGCCCCGGGGTTGTTTTTGGGTGGGAATCAGGGATTTTGGGAAGGATTTAGGGATTTGGGGTAATGGGATTTGTGGGAATTTGGGAGTGGGAAGTGGAGGAGGACTCTGAGGGTTTGGGGTTAATTAGAGCCCCCTCTTCATTAGCAGGGGCATCACTTGATTGATTAGAGCCCCTCCTTAATTGGGGGAGCATCATTAAGGCCTCACACTTCATTAATGGGGTATTATTAGGGCTCCCTTCTTCCTTAAGCCTTCCTGCTTAATTAATGGAATCATCATTAGGGCCCCTTGCTTAATTAAAGCCCCCCACTTCATTAGCAAAAATAACTCAAGAACCCCCTGCTTCATTAGAACCCCCCCAAGTTCATTATGAGGGCTTAATTAGGGCCCTCTGTTTAATTACTGGGGCATCATTGGGATCCCCTCTGGACTGGGAGGGTGTTAGGACCCTAATTAAGGCAGGGGTTCATTAAAGCCCTAATTAAGGACTCACAGGTGTGAAGAAGTTGAGGGGGTGCAGTTGCTCCTGGGCTGGAGTACCTCAGTGCCATGGCCAGCAAAATGGGGTGAAAAACAGCTGCTTTAGGCAAAAAAACAACTAAATTCTAGCAAAAAGGTAGTTTTTCTTAAAGCAAATTCAACTAAAATGTGGTTTTGGTAGGACTGACCTTGTTGTAGGCCCTGAAGAGAAACGCCAGTACCACGGTGTCTTCTCAGGGAGGAGAAAAACAACAGGAAAATCATTTTTTGGGGGAAAACCGCTCAGTTTGGGGGTTCTGGAATGTGAGGGGGTGGGTTTAGCCCGGTTTGGACGGTAGCTCAAAAATCCCCACAAGAATTAGCATTTAACGCCCATAAAACTTCAAGTGACCCTAAACCCAACCTTTTTTAACGCCTAAAAAGCCCTAAATTCCCCCCAAACCAGAATAAGAGTTTAATCCCCAAAAGCTCAGAGTGACCACAGCTTTACCTCTGTCTCGTACCTCTCTGCCTCAGTCATGCTGCAGGAATTCCCTTTTCCGCCCCAAAAAGGGGTCGAAAACAACACTGTCTGGTCTCCCCATAAGGAAAAAAAAACATTAAAGTTTTCTTTAAAATTCATTTGTGTATTTCAGTAAGATTTAAGGCGCTGAGTTGATTTTCTGATGCCAAAATGGAAAGGCGGGAAAAAAAAATCCCCTCAGGAGCTCCGGAGCTTTCCCGCCTTTTTCCTTCGCCTCAGGGAAGTTAACCCCGCCCCTCCCCGGGAGCCGCTTTCTATAGGCTGTGAGGGCGCTCCGCCAGCCAATCAGAAGGCAGAGATCGAATAAGCCACGCCTCTCTACTCAGTTGCTGCTTTTTAAAGGCGGGGCGGCGGGACGCTGCGCGGGATCAGCCAATCAGAGATAAGGAGCGCAGAGCAGACGTCGCTGATTGGCTGGGTGCCGTGAGGGGAGACGTGTGAAGGGAGGGGCGGCCGCGGCTCGGGTGAGGGGTTTGGGGGGGTTTGTGAGGAGGGAAGGCGCTCGGGGGAGGCGCTGAGGTCACACAGCATCGGGTGTGGCGCGCGGTACGAGCGAAAGGGGGGAAAGGGACAAATCCGGGTCATGTTGGGCCTCCCCAGGGAGCCCAGGGGGTCGCTGCCCTCGCCCGCGCCGCCCCTCCCTTAGCAACAGCCGCCGGCCAAGCGGCGTCGTGCGCGGGATTTTTCTGATTGGCCGAGCCCCGCCGGGCCCGGCCAATGAGCGCGAGCCACGGGACCCTGCGCGTCCCCGCCCACCCCAGCGCCGGCTGCGGAGCCGCTCGGAGCGTACCAAGCGCGGGAGTGCCGGGGGGGAGCCCAGCCGTTTGGGGTTTAGGGGGCCGCGACCCCCACGGTCCCTGTGCGGAGAGAGGGGAGGGGGAGCCTCAGTATCTCTATGGGGAGAGGCTGTTTGGGGGGGGGCGAGGTGGGGGGAACAGGCATGGAGGGAACCCCCCCGGGCTCCCCCCGGGCAGCGGGTGGTACGTTCCGGGCGGAAGTGAGGTGTCGCGCGCTGCGGCGGTTCCGGTGTGGGAGCGGCCCGGGCTGGGGGGGCTGAGGCGGGGTCGGGCCCGGTGAGTCCCGGGGGGGGCCCGGGGGTGACACCGGGGCTTGGGGGGTACGGAGGGGACCGGGGAGGGCGTCGGGAGGGGCCGGAGGCAAAGGGGGGCTCGGGGGAAGCTGAGGGAGCGGTGACAGTGGGGTTCCTGGTGGAGGAGGGGACGGGAGGGGGGAATGGAGGGGTACGGGGCTATGAGGGGACAGAGGGACGTGAGGGAACCGGGAAGGTTTGGGGACGTGAGGGGGGACAGAGGGACGTGAGGGGACCGGGAGGGTTTGGGGACGTGATGGGGGGACAGAGGGACGTGCGGGGACCGGGAGGGTTTGGGGACACAGGGACGTGAGGGGACCGGGAGGGTTTGGGGACATGAGGGGGGACAGAGCGGCATGGGGGGCACTGGAGGGTTTGGGGACACAGGGACACGGGGGGGACCTGGAGCGCTGAGGGGACAGAGGGACACGGACCAGGACAGACAGACATGGGGGGGAACTGAGGGTTTGGGGACAGAGGGACAGGAAGGGGACAGAGGGACACTGAGGGCTCCTGGGGGGAGCTGGTGACAAGGAGGTTCCACCTGGGGACACGGTGCCACCAAAATGTGGGACAGGAGCCAGCGCCACCACCGGGGACCGAACGCTCTGAAAAACCCCATTTTTATCACTCCCAGGAATCGCTAACGAGCTAAAAAACACCTTTTAGAGATTATGCACAAGGCCCAGCCCCCCTGAAACCCAGAGCCTGTCGTGCCCGTGCTTTGGGGGGGAGATGGGGGCTGTTTTGAGGTGAAACCTCTGCTTTTTGGTGGCTTCCAGGCCGAGTCCATGCAGAGTGTAATGGCAGGAGCCTGACCCCTGCTTTTGGAGCTGCACGTGGATTATTTTTTGGGTGCAATCCCTGCTCTGGGTGGGTTGCAGGCCGAGGCCATGCTGTGCACGGCGCTGGTGATGGCCGGGAGCCTGGCGCTCACCACGGCCGTGGTGGCCCACGCCTACTACCTGAAACACCAGTTCTACCCCACCGTGGTGTACCTCACCAAATCCAGCCCCAGCATGGCCGTGAGTGCTCCTCTCGTTATTAATTAGCCCTCATTAACCCGGGGAACGGGACGGGGCCGCGTCTCACTTCTGCTTTCGGGGTTACGAACGCCCGCGGTGGGGGTTGAGCTCCCCAAAAACCCCCGGGGACGGGCGGCGGGACGACCCCGGGACCCCCCTCCAGCCCTCGGGACGTGAATTTCGGGGTAGCAAATCCCCCCGGGTTGTCCCCAAAATGCCTTTTGGGGGCTCCTGGCCCCGCAGGTTCTGTACATCCAGGCCTTCGTGCTGGTGTTCCTGCTGGGCAAGTTCATGGGCAAGGTTTTCTTCGGGCAGCTGCGCGCGGCCGAGATGGAGGTGAGCGCCCGGGGGGAGCTTTGGGGGTGTTTTGGGGGGGAATTTGTCAGCCCAGAAAGTCTTTGGTGCCGTTTTAGAGAGGAATTTTTGATCCCAAAAAAGTCTTTGTTGCTGTTTGGAGGGATTTGTTGCTATTTTGAGAGGAATTTATGAGCCCAGAAAGTTTTTGGTGCTGTTTTAGGGGGGAATGTTGGACCCCCAGGAGAACTTTGGTACTGTTTTGGGGAGAATTCAGACCCCAGAAATTCTCTGCTGCTGTTTGGGGGGAGAATTGATGCTTTTTGGGGAAGGATTTTGAACCCTGAGAGTCTTTCAGTGCCAGTTTTCCTGGGGGATTTGAACCCTGAGAGATCTTGGGGTGTAAATTTTGAACCTCCAGAGACCTTGAGCCCCATTTTGGTGTGAATTTTGAACCCCCAGAGTCTTTGGGCCCCTTTTTGGGGTGAATTTTGAACTCCCAGATGTTTTGGGCCCCATTTTGGGTGGGTTTCACACCCCAGGACACCTCGGGTCCCACGTTGGGGTCCAGCCTGGGGGGTCCTGTCCCTAAATCTGTCCCTCAGCACCTCCTGGAGCGCTCGTGGTACGCGGTGACCGAGACCTGCCTGGCCTTCACCGTCTTCAGGGACGACTTCAGCCCGCGCTTCGTCGCCCTCTTCACCCTCCTCCTCTTCCTCAAGTGCTTCCACTGGCTGGCCGAGGACCGCGTGGATTTTGTGAGTGTTGGGAGTAGGGAGAACAGCTCAAAAACAGCCCAAAACCCCCCCAAAACCAACCCCAAATTAATCCAGAACCTGCCCGAAATCAGCCCAAAAATAGCCCCAAATCAACCCCAAAATAACCCCAAATCAACCCCAAAATAACCCCAAATCAACCCCAAAATAACCCCAAAATAACCCCAAATCAACCCCAAAATAATCCCAAATCAACCCCAAAAATAACCCCAAAATAACCCCAAATCAGCCCCAAAATAACCCCAAATCAACCCCAAAATAACCCCCAATCAGCTCAAACCAGCCCCAAATCAACCTAAACCAACCCAAAATAACCCAAACCCACCCCAAACCAGCCCCAAATCAACCTAAACCAACCCAAAATAACCCAAACCCACCCCAAACCAGCCCCAAATCAGCCTAAACCAACCCAAAATAACCTAAACCAGCCCCAAATCAACCTAAACCAACCCAAAATAACCCAAATCAGCCCCAAATCAACCTAAACCAACCCAAAATAACCCAAACCCACCCCAAACCAGCCCCAAATCAGCCTAAACCAACCCAAAATAACCCAAACCAGCCCCAAATCAACCTAAACCAACCCAAAATAACCCAAACCAGCCCCAAACCAGCCCCAAATCAACCTAAACCAACCCAAAATAACCCAAACCCACCCCAAACCAGCCCCAAATCAGCCTAAACCAACCCAAAATAACCCAAACCAGCCCCAAATCAACCTAAACCAACCCAAAATAACCCAAACCCACCCCAAACCAGCCCAACCCCGATCCCGACCCCGTTTTTAATGGAAAATGTGGATTTTTCCCCCCCTGCACAGATGGAGAGGAGCCCCAACATCTCCTGGCTCTTCCACTTCCGCATCGTCTGTGAGCGCTCCTCATTTGCATATTTTTGGGGAAGAGCCCAGGGCAGCCGAGCGTGGTGGGGCCTGATAAGCCGGAACGCTAATCAGCACCGGCTCGTTAACGAGGGGGGGTTAATGAGCTCCGCGGAGGAAAAACGAGGGGCCGGAGTAACGGTGAAATGGGGTGGAAAAATGGGATTTTGGGATGGATTTCCTAAAAATGGGATTTTGGGATGTATTTCCTAAAAATGGGATTTTGGGATGTATTTCCCAAAAATGGAAAAATGGGATTTTGGGATGTGTTTCCCCAAAAATGGGATTTTGGGATGTATTTCCCAAAAATGAGAAAAATGGGATTTTGGGATGTTGGGATTTTGGGATGTATTTCCTAAAAATGGGATTTTGGGATGTATTTCCCTAAAAATGGGATTTTGGGATGTATTTCCTAAAAATGGGAAAATGGGATGTATTTCCTAAAAATGGGATTTTGGGATTTATTTCCCCAAAAATGGAAAAATGGGATTTTGGGATGTATTACCTAAAAATGGGATTTTGGGATTTATTTCCCCAAAAATGGGATTTTGGGATGTGTTTCCTAAAAATGGGATTTTGGGATGTATTCCATAAAAATGGGATTTTGGGATGTATTCCCTAAAAATGGGATTTTGGGATGTATTTCCTAAAAATGGGATTTTGGGATGTATTTCCCTAAAAATGGGATTTTGGGATGTATTTCCTAAAAATGGGATTTTGGGATTTTGGGATGTATTTCCTAAAAATGGGATTTTGGGATGTATTTCCCTAAAAATGGAAAAATGGGATTTTGGGATGTATTTCCTAAAAATGGGATTTTGGGATTTTGGGATGTATTTCCTAAAAATGGGATTTTGGGATGTATTTCCTAAAAATGGGATTTTGGGATTTATTTCCCCAAAAATGGGATTTTGGGATGTATTTCCTAAAAATGGGATTTTGGGGTGTATTTCCCCAATTTTTGGAGGAATTTTGGGTTCCTGGAGGCTCCAAGGTGTGGCCGGAAGTGAGAAAAGCCGTTAATTACGCTCCTCGTTAGCGGTGTGGCTGGAGCCGTTAATTAAGCTCCTGGTCAGCGGTGTGGCTGGAGCCGTTAATTAAGCTCCTGGTCAGCGGTGTGGCTGGAGCCGTTAATTAAGCTCCTGGTTAGAGGTGTGGCTGGAGCCGTTAATTCCGCTCCTCGTTAGCGGTGTGGCTGGAGCCGTTAATTAAGCTCCTGGTTAGAGGTGTGGCTGGAGCTGTTAATTAAGCTCCTGGTCAGCGGTGTGGCTGGAGCTGTTAATTAAGCTCCTGGTTAGCGGTGTGGCTGGAGCCGTTAATTACGCTCCTGGTCAGCGGTGTGGCTGGAGCCGTTAATTAAGCTCCTGGTTAGCGGTGTGGCTGGAGCTGTTAATTAAGCTCCTCGTTAGCGGTGTGGCTGGAGCTGTTAATTAAGCTCCTGGTCAGCGGTGTGGCTGGAGCCGTTAATTACGCTCCTGGTCAGCGGTGTGGCTGGAGCCGTTAATTAAGCTCCTCGTTAGTGGTGTGGCTGGAGCCGTTAATTAAGCTCCTGGTTAGCGGTGTGGCTGGAGCTGTTAATTAAGCTCCTGGTTAGCGGTGTGGCTGGAGCCGTTAATTACGCTCCTCGTTAGCGGTGGGGTTCAGGACCCCCCCCGAAGCTGCTCCCGTTGGTTATTTTGGTTTCTCCCGGCCCCTTTTCCCAGCCCTGATGTTCCTGCTGGGAATCCTGGACTTCCTCTTCGTCAGCCACGCCTACCACAGCATCCTGACCCGCGGCGCCTCCGTCCAGCTCGTCTTCGGCTTCGAGGTGGGTGCGCGGCGGCGGCGCGGCGGCGGCGGCGCGGCCGGGGCGGGATGTCCCACGCGGCGCCGTTGCCGTCCCCAGTACGCCATCCTGATGACCATGGTGCTGACCATCTTCATCAAGTACGTGCTGCACTCCATCGACCTGCAGAACGACAACCCCTGGGACAACAAGGCCGTCTTCATGCTCTACACCGAGCTCTTCACCGGTAGCGGCGCGCCGGGGGGGCCTGGGGAGGTTTAATTAGGTGTTGGTTAATTAGGGCTTGAGGTGGAGTTGGTCAAAGTCTTGGTGGGGTCAGTGGGTCTTCATTGGTCAATGAAGACTCAAAGTCCTGGTGTCAACTGCTCTGGGTTGGTCAACAAAGAATCAAAGTCTTGGTGGGGCTCAACTGGTCCTGGTTGGTCAAAGTCTTGGTGGGGTCAGTTGGTCAATGAAGTCCTGGTGGTCAACTGGTCCTGGTTGGTCAATGAAGACTCAAAGTTTTGGTGGGCTTAGTTTGTTTTCATTGGTCAATGAAGTCCTGGTGTTCAACTGGTCCTGGTTGGTCAATGAGGACTCAAAGTCTTGGTGGGGTCAGTGGGTCTTCATCGGTCAATGAAGACTCAAGGTCCTGGTGCTCAACTGGTCCTGGTTGGTCAATGAGGACTCAGAGTCTTGGTGGGGTCAGTGGGTCTTCGTTGGTCAATGAAGACTCAAGGTCCTGGTCTCAAGTGGTCTTGGTTGGTCAACCAAAAGTGTTGGTGGTGCTCAACTGCTCTGGGTTGGTCAACGAGGACTCAAAATCTTGGTGGGGCTCAACTGGTCCTGGTTGGTCAAAGTCTTGGTGGGACTCAGTTGGTCTTCATTGGTCAATGAAGACTCAAGGTCCTGGTGCTCAACTGCTCTGGGTTGGTCAATGAAGAATCAAAATCTTGGTGGGGCTCAACTGGTCCTGGTTGGTCAACGAAGAGTCAAGGTCCTGGTGCTCAACTTGTCTTGGTTGGTCAATGAAGACTCAAAGTTTTGGTGGGCTTAGTTTGTTTTCATTGGTCAATGAAGTCCTGGTGTTCAACTGGTCCTGGTTGGTCAATGAGGACTCAAAGTCTTGGTGGGGTCAGTGGGTCTTCGTTGGTCAATGAAGACTCAGAGTCCTGGTCTCAACTGGTCTTGGTTGGTCAACCAAAAGTGTTGGTGGTGCTCAACTGGTCCTGGTTGGTCAACGAGGACTCAAAATCTTGGTGGGGCTCAACTGGTCCTGATTGGTAAAAGTCTTGGTGGGGTCAGTTGGTCAATGAAGTCCTGGTGTTCAACTGGTCCTGGTTGGTCAATGAAGACTCAAAGTTTTGTAGAGCTTAGTTTGTTTTCATTGGTCAATGAAGTCCTGGTGCTCAACTGGTCCTGGTTGGTCAATGAGGAATCAAAATCTTGGTGGGGCTCAACTGGTCCTGGTTGGTCAATGAAGACTCAAAATTTTGGTGGGACTCAGTTGGTCTTCGTTGGTCAATGAAGACTCAGAGTCCTGGTCTCAACTGGTCCTGGTTGGTCAAAGTCTTGGTGGGGTCAGTTGGTCAATGAAGTCCTGGTGTTCAACTGGTCCTGGTTGGTCAATGAGGACTCAAAGTCTTGGTGGGGTCAGTTGGTCTTCATTGGTCAATGAAGACTCAAGGTCCTGGTCTCAACTGGTCTTGGTTGGTCAATGAAGACTCAAAATCTTGGTGGGGCTCAAGTGGTTCTGGTTGGTCAATCAAAGAATCAAAGTCTTGGTGGGGCTCACTTGGTCTTTGTTGGTCAACAAAGTCTCAAGGTCCTGGTCTCAACTGGTCCTGGTTGGTCAATGAGGACTCAAAGTCTTGGTGGGGTCAGTGGGTCTTAGTTGGTCAATGAAGACTCAGAGTCCTGGTCTCAACTGGTCTTGGTTGGTCAACCAAAAGTGTTGGTGGTGCTCAACTGGTCCTGGTTGGTCAACGAGGACTCAAAATCTTGGTGGGGCTCAACTGGTCCTGGTTGGTCAAAGTCTTGGTGGGACTCAGTTGGTCTTCGTTGGTCAATGAAGACTCAAGGTCCTGGTGCTCAACTGCTCTGGGTTGGTCAATGAAGAATCAAAATCTTGGTGGGGCTCAACTGGTCCTGGTTGGTCAACGAAGAGTCAAGGTCCTGGTGCTCAACTTGTCTTGGTTGGTCAATGAAGACTCAAAGTTTTGGGGGGCTTGGTTTGTTTTCATTGGTCAATGAAGTCCTGGTGTTCAATTGGTCCTGGTTGGTCAATGAGAACTCAAAGTCTTGGTGGGGTCAATTGGTCTTCATTGGTCAATGAAGACTCAAGGTCCTGGTGCTCAACTGGTCTTGGTCAACCAAGACTTGAAATGTTGGTGCTTGGCTGGTCCTGGGTTGGTCAATCAAAACTCGGAGTCTTGGAGGTGCTCAGCTGGTCACCTCAAGTGACCTTTGGTTGTCCCAAATCTGGCCCAGGTGACATTGGGGTGACACCTCCTTCCCCGAGCTGTCCCAAAATTGGCCCCGGTGGTTTGGGGTGCCCCAGGAGATTTGGGTTCCCAAGTTCATTTGGGGTCCCCCGGGTGATTTGGGGTCCCCCAGGTGGTTTGGGGTTCCCTGGCTGGTTTGGGGTTCCCTGGGTGATTTTGGGGTCCCCGGCTGTCCCCGACCCCGCTGCCGTTCCCGCAGGGCTGATCAAGGTGCTGCTCTACATGGCCTTCATGACCATCATGATCAAGGTGCACACCTTCCCGCTCTTCGCCATCCGCCCCATGTACCTGGCCATGAGGTGAGCTCCTGATCCCCATCCTGATCCTGATCCCGACTGTGATCCGATCCTGGTCCCGGTCCTGATCCCGATCCTGATCCTGGTCCCGATCCTGATCCTGGTCCTGATCCCGATCCTGGTTCCGATCCCGATTGTGATCCGATCCCGGTCCCGGTCCTGATCCCGATCCCGATCCTGATCCTGATCCCGATCCTGGTTCTGATCCCGATCCTGATCCTGATCCTGGTCCTGATCCTGATCCTGATCCTGATCCTGGTCCTGATCCTGATCCTGATCCTGATCCTGGTCCTGATCCTGGTCCCAATTCTGATCCTGATCCCGATTGTGATCCGATCCTGGTCCCGATCCTGATCCTGGTCCTGATCCTGGTCCTGATCCCGATCCTGATCCTGATCCTGATCCTGGTCCTGATCCCGATCTGATCCTGATCCCAATCCTGATCCTGATCCCGATCCTGGTCCTGATCCCGGTCCTGATCCCGATCTGATCCTGATCCCAATCCTGATCCTGATCCCAATCCTGATCCCGATCCTGGTCCTGATCCCAATCCCGATCCTGATCCTGATTGTGATCCTGATTGTAATACCAATCCTGTTTGTGATCCTGATCCCAATCGTGATCCTGATCCCGATCCCAATCCCAATCCCGATCCCAATCCTGATCCCGATCCCAATCCCAATCCCAATCCTGATCCCAATCCCGATCCCGATCCCGATCCCGATCCCAATCCCGAGCTCTGCTCCAGGCAGTTCAAGAAGGCCGTGACCGACGCCATCATGTCCCGCCGGGCCATCCGCAACATGAACACGCTGTGAGTGCCCAGATCCCCCCAGATCCATCCCAAAAACCCCAAAAACCCCAAATCCCAGGAGAACCCCGGCATCCATCCATCCCAGAAACTCCAAATCCTGGGGAAATCCCTGCATCCATCCCAAAAACCCCAAATCCCGGGAGATCCCTGCATCCATCCCAAAAACCCCAAATCCTGGGGAAATCCCTGCATCCATCCCAAAAACCCTAAATCCCGGGAAATCCCTGCATCCATCCCAAAAACCCCAAAAACCCCAAATCCCGGGAAATCCCTGCATCCATCCCAAAAACCCCAAATCCCGGGAGAACCCCGGCATCCATCCCAAAAACCCCAAAAACCCCAAATCCCGGGAAAACCCCGACATCCATCCCAAAAACCCCAAATCCCGGGAGAACCCCTGCATCCACCCCAAAAACCCCAAATCCCGGGAAATCCCTGCATCCACCCCAAAAACCCCAGACCTCGGCTGGGGGTCTGGTACCTGCTGGTCCTGGGCACCTCTGGGTGGCTGGGACGGGGCTGGGACGGGACTGGGAGCACTGGGAGGGTTGGGCACCTTTGGGAATTCAACCCAATCCCGTTGGATTCCGGAGAGAATTCCTCCAGCACACCCCAAAATCCCTTTTCCCCCTAAACTGCCCCAACCCGGGGGATTTTGGGGCACAGCTGGGGGACTTTGGGGCACAGCTGGGGGATTTTGGGTCACAGTGGGAGGATTTTGGGGCACAACCTGAGATTTTGGGGCACAACTGGAGGATTTTGGGGCACAGCCGGAGGATTTTGGGGCACAGCCGGAGGATTTTGGGGCACAGCCGGAGGATTTTGGGGCACAGCCGGAGGATTTTGGGTCACAACCGGCGGATTTTGGGGCACAGTGGGAGGATTTTGGGTCACAACCTGAGATTTTGGGGCACAACCGGAGGATTTTGGGGCACAGCTGGGGGATTTTGGGTCACAGTGGGAGGATTTTGGGGCACAGCTGGGGGATTTTGGGGCACAACCGGAGGATTTTGGGTCACAGTGGGAGGATTTTGGGTCACAGTGGGAGGATTTTGGGTCACAGTGGGAGGATTTTGGGGCACAGTGGGAGGATTTTGGGGCACAACCTGAGATTTTGGAGCACAGTGGGAGGATTTTGGGTCACAACCGGAGGATTTTGGGTCACAGTGGGAGGATTTTGGGTCACAACCGGAGGATTTTGGGTCACAACCGGAGGATTTTGGGGCACAGTGGGAGGATTTTGGGTCACAACCGGAGGATTTTGGGTCACAACCGGAGGATTTTGGGGCACAGTGGGAGGATTTTGGGGCACAGCCGGAGGATTTTGGGTCACAGTGGGAGGATTTTGGGTCACAACCGGAGGATTTTGGGTCACAGTGGGAGGATTTTGGGTCACAACCAGAGGATTTTGGGTCACAGTGGGAGGATTTTGGGTCACAACCTGAGATTTTGGGGCACAGCCGGAGGATTTTGGGGCACAGTGGGAGGATTTTGGGTCACAACCTGAGATTTTTGGGGCACAAGCAGAGGATTTTGGGGCACAACCGGCGGATTTTGGGGCACAGTGGGAGGATTTTGGGGCACAGCCGGAGGATTTTGGGTCACAACCTGAGATTTTGGGGCACAGCCGGAGGATTTTGGGCCCGGCCGTGGCCGATCCCGGCATTCCCGAGGTTTCCCGGCGCAGGTATCCCGACGCCACGGCCGAGGAGCTGCAGGCCGTGGACAACGTGTGCATCATCTGCCGCGAGGAGATGGTGACGGGCGCCAAGCGCCTGCCCTGCAACCACATCTTCCACACCAGGTGCAGCTTCCCGCCGGATCCCGGGAATCTAACGGGAATCACGGGAATCACGGGGTGGGGGGGCAGTTCTGAGCTGGAGACTGAGCCTGAGCCCAAATCTGATCCTGATCCCGATCCTCATTCCATCCTAATCCTGATCCTGATCCCCATCTTGATCCTAATCCCGATCCTGATCTCAATCCCGATCCTGGTTCCAAATCTGATCCTGATCCTGAATCTGATCCTGGTCCCGAATCTGATCCTGATCCCATCCTGATCCTGATCCCAAACCTAATCCTAATCCTGATCCTCATCCTGATCCCGAATCTGATCCTGATCCCAAATCTGATCCTGATCCTGATCCCGAATCTGATCCTGATCCTAATCCTGGTCCTGATCCTCATTCCATCCTAATCCTGATCCCGATCTTGATCCTAATCCCGATCCTGATCCCGAACCTGATCCTGATCCTAATCCTGATCCTGATCCTGAATCTGATCCTGATCCTGATCCTGATCCTGAATCTGATCCTGATCCCATCCCGATCCTGATCTTGATCCTAACCCTGATCCTGATCCCATCCTGATCCTGGTCCCAAACCTGATCCTGATCCTAATCCTGATCCTCATCCTGATCCCGAATCTGATCCTGATCCCAAATCTGATCCTGATCCCATCCCAATCCCGATCTTGATCCTAATCCCGATCCTGATCTCAGTCCCGATCCTGGTCCCAAATCTGATCCTGATCCCAAATCTGATCCTGGTCCCGAATCTGATCCTGATCCTAATCCTGATCCTGATCGTGGTCCCAAATCTGATCCTGATCCCGATCCTCATTCCATCCTAATCCTGATCCTGATCCCGATCTTGATCCTAATCCCGATCCTGATCCCAAATCTGATCCTGATCCCAAATCTGATCCTGATCCCGAATCTGATCCTGATCCTGATCCTGAATCTGATCCTGATCCCATCCTGATCCTGATCCCAAACCTGATCCTAATCCTGATCCTGATCCTGATCCTGAATCTGATCCTGATCCCAATCCTGATCCTGATCCCATCCCAATCCCGATCTTGATCGTAATCCTGATCCAGATCCCATCCTGATCCCAATCCCGATCCTAATCCTGATCCTAATCCCTATCCTGATCCCAATCAAGGGCTAATGAGGGGCTAATAAAGGGCTAGTGAAGGGCTAACAAAGTACTAATGAAGTGCTAATGAGGTGCTAACAAGGGGCTAATGAAGGGGCTAATGAAGCACTAATGAAGGACTAATGAAGCACTAATGATGAGCTAATGGAGGGGCTAATGAAGCACTAATGATGAGCTAATGGAGGGGCTAATGAAGTAGTAATGATGAGCTAATGGAGGGGCTGATGAAGCACTAATGATGAGCTAATGGAGGGGCTAATGAAGCACTAATGATGAGCTAATGGAGGGGCTAATGAAGCACTAATGAGGTGCTAATTGAAAGGTTAATGGAGGAGCAAATTGGGCACTAATGAGGGGCTAAAGGGGCACTAATGAGGGGCTAATGGGGCACTAATGAAGGGCTAATGAAGCAGTAATGAGGGGCTAATGAGGGGCTAATGAAGCACTAATGAGGTGCTAATTGAAAGGTTAATGGAGGAGCTAATGGGGCACTAATGAGGGGCTAACGAGGCACTAATGAGGGGCTAATGAGGGGACAATGAAGCACTAATGAAGCACTAACGAAGTGCTAATGAAGCACTAATGAGGGGCTAATGAGCACTAATGAGGGGCTAATGAAGCACTAATGAGGGGCTAATGAGGGGACAATGAAGCACTAATGAAGCACTAACGAAGCACTAACGAAGTGCTAATGAAGCACTAATGAGGGGCTAATGAAGCACTAATGAAGCACTAATGAGGGGCTAATGAAGCACTAACGAAGCACTAATGAGGGGCTAATGAAGCACTAATGAGGGGCTAATGAAGCACTAATGAAGCACTAATGAGGGGCTAATGAAGCACTAATGAAGCACTAATGAGGGGCTAATGAAGCACTAATGAGGGGCTAATGAAGCACTAATGAAGCACTAATGAGGAGCTAATGAAGCACTAATGAAGCACTAATGAAGCACTAATGAGGGGCTAATGAAGCACTAACGAAGCACTAATGAAGCACTAACGAAGCACTAATGAGCAGTGTTCCCCCAGCTGCCTGCGCTCGTGGTTCCAGCGGCAGCAGACGTGCCCCACGTGCCGCATGGACGTGCTGCGAGCGTCGCTGCCGGCACAGCCGCCCCCGGAGCCGCCGGCACCGGCACCGGCCCCGCCGGGGCCACAGCCCCCGCACCGTGAGTGACCGACAGGGGACAGGGACAGGGACACCTCCCCACACCGGGAGTGACCGACAGGGGACAGGGACAGGGGACAGGGACCCCTCCCACACCGGGAGTGACCAACAGGGGACAGGGACAGGGGACAGGGACCCCTCCCACACCGTGAGTGACCGACAGGGGACAGGGACAGGGACACCTCCCCACACCGGGAGTGACCGACAGGGGACAGGGACAGGGACAGGGACCCCTCCCCATACTGGGAGTGACCGACAGGGGACAGGGGACAGAGACAGGGACCCCTCCCCACACCGGGAGTGACCGACAGGGGACAGGGGACAGGGGACAGGGACCCCTCCCCACACCGGGAGTGACCGACAGGGGACAGGGGCAGGGGACAGGGGACAGGGACAGGGACCCCTCCCCACACCAGGAGTGACTGACTGGGGAATGACCGGGGACAGGGACCCCCCCATGAGTGAAATCTGGGTGTTCCTGATGCAAATCCGGGTGTTCCAATGGAAATCCGGGTGTTCCCGATGGAAATCCGTGTGTTCCCGATGGAAATCCGGGTGTTCCAATGGAAATCCGGGTGTTCCAATGGAAATCTGGGTGTTCCCGATGGAAATCCGGGTGTTCCAATGGAAATCCGGGTGTTCCTGATGCAAATCTGGGTGTTCCTGATGCAAATCCGGGTGTTCCTGATGCAAATCCGGGTGTTCCAATGGAAATCTGGGTGTTCCCAATGCAAATCCGGGTGTTCCAATGGAAATCCGGGTGTTCCAATGGAATTCCAGGTGTTCCCAATGCAAATCCGGGTGTTCCAATGGAAATCCGGGTGTTCCAATGGAATTCCAGGTGTTCCCAATGCAAATCCGGGTGTTCCAATGGAAATCCGGGTGTTCCCGATGGAATTCCAGGTGTTCCAATGGAAATCCGGGTGTTCCAATGGAAATCCGGGTGTTCCCGATGCAAATCTGGGTGTTCCTGATGCAAATCCGGGTGTTCCCGATGGAAATCCGGGTGTTCCAATGGAAATCCGGGTGTTCCCGATGGAAATCCGGGTGTTCCAATGGAAATCCGGGTGTTCTCACCTGCTGCCTCTCCCCGCAGTTCCCCAGGGAATTCTCCCTCCCTTCCCGCCGGGAATGTTCCCGTTCTGGCCGCCCGTGGGGCCCTTCCCGCCCGTTCCCGGTGTCCAGGCCCCGGCCGGAACTGACGGCTCGGCCGCGACCGCCGGCACCGCTCCCGGTGAGTCCCACCCCGGATCCCCCAGACCCAAATCCTCCAACCCCGAATCCCCCAGACCCAAATCCCCCAACCCCAAATCCCCCAGACCCAAATCCTCCAACCTCGAATCCCCCAGACCCAAATCCCCCAACCCCAAATCCCCCAACCCTGAATCCCCCAGACCTGAATCCCCCAGACCCAAATCCTCCAACCCCGAATCCCCCAGACCCGAATCCCCCAGACCCAAATCCTCCAACCCCAAACCCAAATCCTCCAACCCCAAATCCCCCAGACCCAAATCCCCCAGACCCGAATCCCCCAGACCCAAATCCTCCAACCCCGAATCCCCCAGACCCGAATCCCCCAGACCCAAATCCCCCAACCCTGAATCCCCCAGACCCAAATCCCCCAGATCCAAATCCCCCAGACCCAAATCCTCCAACCCCGAATCCCCCAGACCGAAATCCCCCAACCCCAAATCTCCCAGACCCAAATCCCCCAGACCCAAATCCCCCAGACCCAAATCCCATTCCCAGTCCCTTTTCCCACCCCAATCCCGTCCCCCCTTTGCTCTCTGTCCCCCCAGGTTCCCGTGCCAGTGCCGCCGGCGCTGCCGGGGCCGGCTCGGAGCCGGGCGCTGCCGGGGCGGTGCCGGGGCTGCCGCTGCCGCCCTGGGTGGGGATGCCATGGCCCCCCCTCTTCGGTAGGGATTGGGATTGGGGGATTTGGGATTGGGGATTTGGGATTGAGGATTTGGGATTGGGGGATTTGGGATTGGGATTGGGATTGGGATTTGGGATTGGGATTGGGGGATTTGGGATTGGGATTGGGGATTTGGGATTGGGGATTTGGGATTGGGGATTGGGGATTGGGGATTGGGATTGGGGGATTTGGGATTGGGATTGGGGATTGGGATTGGGATTGGGGATTGGGATTGGGGGACTGGGATTGGGATTGGGGATTTGGGATTGGGGATTTGGGATTGGGGATTGGGATTGGGGATTTGGGATTGGGGATTTGGGATTGGGGATTGGGATTTGGATTGGGGATTGGGGATTGGGATTGGGGATTGGGGATTGGGATTGGGGATTTGGGATTGGGGGATTTGGGATTGGGATTGGGGGACTGGGATTTGGATTTGGATTGGGGATTGGGGATTATTTGGGATCTGGGCACTGGGGATTTGGGATTATTTGGGTATTTTGGCACTGGAGATCCTTTGGGGATTGGGTATTTTGGCACTGGAGATCATTTGGGAATTGGGGATTTTGGCACTGGGGATTTGGGATTATTTGGGGGCTGGGAATTGGGGGTTTTGGCACTGGAGATGATTTGGGGTTGCTGCTGACCCCTCGCTCAGGCGTGCCGCCCATGCCGGTGCCGCCGGCCGGCTTTGCCGGGCTCACGGAGGAGGAGCTGCGGGCCATGGAGGGCCACGAGCGGCAGCACCTGGAGGCCAGGCTGCAGTGCCTGCACAACATCCACACGCTGCTGGACGCTGCCATGCTGCAGATCAACCAGTACCTGAGCGTGCTGGCCGCTCTGGGGTAACTGGGATGGACTGGGAGGGACTGGGAGGGACTGGGATGGACTGGGATGGACTGGGAGGGACTGGGATGGACTGGGAGGGACTGGGATGGACTGGGGGGCACAGATCAACCAGTACCTGAGCGTGCTGGCCGCTCTGGGGTAACTGGGAGGGACTGGGAGGGACTGGGGGGACTGGGATGGACTGGGATGGACTGGGAGGGACTGGGATGGACTGGGATGGACTGGGGGGCACAGATCAACCAGTACCTGAGCGTGCTGGCCGCTCTGGGGTAACTGGGATGGACTGGGAGGGACTGGGAGGGACTGGGATGGACTGGGATGGACTGGGAGGGACTGGGAACACTGGGGGGGGTCCTGGCCAGTCCTGACCACCCTGGGGTAACTGGGAGCACTGGGAGCACTGGGAGCACTGGGAGGGGTCGGTGCTGACCCTGTTCCCCCTCCCCACATCCCCGGAATTTGGGATAACCCTGGGACCCCCCCCAGGACCCCCCGAGCTGCTCCTCGGCCGCCCCCCGGCCACGAGGCCCCCCCGGAGGAGCCCCCGGCACCGGGACCCTCGGGAGCCACCGGAGCCACCGGAGCCACCGGAACCACCGGAGCCACCGGTATGTGAGGAGTGCCCTGCTCCAAACTGGGTTAAACTGGGGCTGGACTGGGTTAAACTGGGTTAAACTGGTTCTGCACTGGGTTAAACTGGTTCTGCACTGGATTAAACTGGGTTAAACTGGTTCTGCCCTGCGTTAAACTGGTTCTGCCCTGGGTTAAACTGGTTCTGCCCTGGGTTAAACTGGGTTAAACTGGTTCTGCCCTGGGTTAAACTGGTTCTGCCCTGGGTTGAACTGGGTTAAATTTGGGCTGAACTGGGTTAAACTGGTGCTGCACTGGGTTAAACTGGTTGTGCACTGGGTTAAACTGGGTTAAACTGGTTCTGCCCTGGGTTAAACTGGTTCTGCCCTGGGTTAAACTGGGTTAAACTGGTTCTGCCCTGGGTTAAACTGGGTTAAACTGGTTCTGCCCTGGGTTAAACTGGGTTAAACTGGTTCTGCCCTGGGTTAAACTGGTTCTGCCCTGGGTTAAACTGGTTCTGCCCTGGGTTAAACTGGGTTAAACTGGTTCTGCCCTGGGTTAAACTGGTTCTGCCCTGGGTTAAACTGGTTCTGCCCTGGTGTCTCCCGCAGATCCGGCCCCGCCCGAGGATGAGGAGGACGCGGCCGAAGGCCCCGAGCCCCGGGAGGGCCCCGACACGGCCGAGCTGCGCCGGCGGCGCCTGCAGAGGCTGGGGACCCCTCCCCACTGACCGGGACCCCCCCGGGACCCCTCCCCACTGACCGGGACCCCCCCGGGACCCCCCTGGGACCCCTCCCCACTGACCGGGACCCCCCCAGGACCCCCCCGGGGCCCCCCCGGGGCCCCCCCAGGGCCCCCCCACTGACCGGGCCCCTCCAGCCCCAGACCCCCTCCCCATTTCCCACCACAATTCCCGGCTGGAATCAAACCCAAATCCCGGCTGTGCCCCTTGCAGACCCCAGCCCCATTTCCCCTCTGTTTTCCCCTGTTTTTCCCATTTCCCCCAGTTTCTCACCCTTTCCCTTCCATTTCTTTCCCATTTTTCCCCTTTGTTTCCCTCATTTCCCTGATTTTCCCCTTCCAACACATTTCCTCACCCGTTCCCTTCTGGTTTTCCACATTTCCTCACATTTTTCTCCATCATTTCTCTCATTTCACTATTTTTTCCTAATCCCCCCCCATTTTTTCCCAATTTTTCCCCAATTTCTCCCATTTTCCCCCAATTTCTCCCATTTTTCCCCAATTTCTCCCCATTTTCTCCCAATTTCTCCCATTTTTACCCAATTCCTCCCCATTTTTCCCCATATTTCCCCAATTTTCCCCCATTTTTCCCCAATTTTTCCCATTTTTCCCCATTTTCCCCCCATTTCTCCCTCTCCTCTGAGCCAGGATTGGGTCCCTGCTGTTCCCTGGGAGTTTTGGGGTGTCCCCCCCTCCCCAAATCCCCCCTGGGGTGGGGGGGGGTTTGACCTCTGACCCTGCCCAGCCCGGGGAATTTGGGAAACAGCCCCTGGAATTTTGGGGGCTCCTCCCGTGGGAATTCTGGGGCCACCCCCAGGATTTTGGGGCCCCCCCCGATTTGGGTCCCTCCCGTGGGATTTTTTTGGGATCTTCCCAGGATTTTGGGCCTCCCCCGCTGGGAATTTCGGGATTCCCCTCCATGGAATTTTGGGAATTCTGCCCCTCCCCCCCCATTCCCAAATGAGCTCATTAACAGTATTAACCCCTCCCCCCACGGGGGGACACCCCAAATCCCCCCCATCCCCCCCTCCCAGTCCCAAACTGGTCTGTACTGGTTTGTACTGGTTTCCCACAGCCGGGATTGCAGTTTTTCGCTCACTTTCGCTCATTCCCGGGGGTTTTGGCCCAAATCCCGGCCGGGTTTCGGCCGTTCCGGGGCGGCCGCGCCCCCAGTGCCTCTCGGAACCCCAAATTCTCAGGGAAAAACCAAAAAGCCACAAACCCGCGCCCGGAATCGACGGAAAACGGCGGCTGGGGGGGAGGGGGTGGGAAAGGAGCCGAACGCGGCGGAGTTTTGGGGCAAAAAGGAGCCAAATTGGGATTTTTGGGTTTGAGGCAGAGTTTATTTTTCTTGCTTTCTTTAATTTTTTTGGGCGGTTTTGGCCCCAGCCTGGAGTGGGTTAATGAGGAATTGGGCAATAACGAGGCGGCGGCGCTTTGAGGAGTTGATTTTTAACCCTTTCGTGTTGCTTTTTACTCATTTTGAGCCAAAATCATCCGTTTTTTTGGGGTCTGTTTGAAGGGTTTTTTTGGGTGGATTCCTCAAAATTGCCTCGTTTTGGGGTGAAGCCACGGGGAGGGGGGAGGATCGTTCCGGGGGGGGGCTCTGGACCCCTCCAAATCGCTCCTTTTCCCCCCAAAGCGGTGGCGGAATTATTTAATTTGTAAATAATGTATAAATTTTTACCAGCTCCGATGTAAATACGGCAATAAAGGTTGCAGTAAAGCTCGGCTCCTCCCGCCCGCCAGGGGGCGCGCGGCCCCGCCCGCCTCTCTATGGTTCTCCCTCAGAGTCTCTGTGGCCGCTCTCGTGCCGCTTTGCAATGGTTTCGCAGCCCCTGAGGTTTTGGTGGGCGCTCAGGATCGCCCTGTGCTGGTGTTCGCCCGCCAGAGCCTCAGCGCTTGGTGCGGCGCGCCCCATACTGGTCTGTACTGGTTTATACTGGTGCGTTCCTCCATGGGCTGCTCTGGCCTCTTCTTCCGGTCTCTATGGTTGTGGCTGCGGCACCGGAAGCCGCTCTGGCCGCCGGGCGCGTCTCTATGGTTGTCCCGCCGCTGTCGCTGTTCGATGGCGGCGGCGCTGCGGGTCCTCCCGGCCGCCAGGCGGCGCCATCGCCCCCGCGCAGCGCTCTGTCCCGCCACATCCGGGCCCCGCGCAGCGCGATGGCGGCGGAGGAGCCCGAGGAGAGCCCGGGTGGGACCGGCGGGCGCTGGAGGGGGACGGGGACGGCGGTGAGAGCCCGGGAGCAGGCGAGGGTGAGGTAACGGGGCGGTCCGAGGGGGTCGGGGGTGAGGAGGGGGCTGAGGGGCCGTGAGGCAGGCGAGATCCGAGGGGACTCGGTGGGGTCCGAGGGGATTTGGGGGCCCTGAGGGGATTCGGGGGGCTTTGAGAGGATTTGGCGGCGTCTGAGGAGATTGGAGGGCCCTGAGGGGATTTGAGGGGCTTTGAGGGGATTTTGGGGCGTGTGAGGGGATTCGGGGAGCTTTGAGGGGATTTGGGAGCCCTGAGGGGATTTGAGGGAGGTGTGAGGGGATTTTGGGGTCCCTGAGGGGAGCCGGGGGATTTGAGGGGATTTTGGGGCGTTTGAGGGGATTTGGGGGTCCCTGAGGGGATTTTGGGGCTCTAGAGGGGGTGGGGGGGCAGCAGCCCTTGTTGGGGGGGGGGGGTTTGGGGCGATTTGGGGGAGCAGAGCTGGGGGGGGGGGGGGCAGAGCTGTGCCCCCCTCCCCCCATTAACCTCCCCCCCAATTTCTCTCCCTTTTCCCCCTCCCAAATTTCCCCCTCCCAGCTCAGAAGACCCCGATGACAAACGGCTCCAACCTCGGGGCTCCTGGGGTCCCTCAACTTCTTGGGGGGGACCCCAACCCCTCCTAGTGGTACCAGGTGGGTGGATTTTTTTTGGGGGGGGGGAATTTGGGGTCTCCAGGGGGTCCCCAGGCTGATCCCACCCCCCTTTTGACCCCTCCCCAGCACAGCTACGGCACCTGTGGCTACCAGAGCCCCTGGGGCTACGGCCACAGCTGAGGGGGGACTGCACCCCCCTGTACAGACGGTGGGACCCCTCCCCAAAAATTCGGGGGGTTATTGTAAATAAAGAGGCTGTGAGGAGTTACCCGAGGCCTTTATTGGGGTTTCTGACATTTGGGAAGGGGGGGCAGCAGATTTTTGGGACCCCCAGGGAGGATTTTTGGGGTGTCCCAGGTGGATTCCAGGACCCCGCCATGGATTCTGAGGTACCCCAAACAGACCTAGGGGTTCTCCAGAGGGATTTTACAGACTCCAGGCAGATTTTGGGATGCTCCAGGTGGATTTGGAGGTGCCCAGGTGGATTCCAAGCTCCCCCTGTGGATTTTGAGCTGCTTCCAACACATTCTGGGGTGTTTCAGGTGGATCTGGAGGTGCCCCAAAAAGATCTCGGGGCGCCCAGATGGATCTGGATGTGCCCCAAACAGATTCTGGGGTGTGCCAGGTGGATCTGGATGTGCCCCAAACAGATTCTGGGGTGTCCCAGGTGGATATGGAGGTGCCCCAAACAGATTTTGGTGTGCCCAGGTGGATTCCAAGCTCCCCCCATGGATCTGGAGGTGCCCCCAGCAGATGTTTATGCTATCCAGGGTCCATTCCAGGATGCTCCTGGTGTATCCACAGCAGATCCCTCGCAGATTTTCAGCTCCCCCTGGCAGATTTCGGGCTCCTCTGGCAGATTTGGGGGTCCCCCCAGCAGATTTGGGGGTCCCCCACAGGTTTGGGGGGTCTCTAGAAGCCCCTCTGGAGCAGCCACTGCCGCACCTCAGGCCCCCAGTGCCCCCTGAGCCGCAGCGTCCCCGTCACCTCGTTCACCTGTGCCTGCACCTCGCCGACCCCCAGCGAGCCCAGGAACGCCCTCAGGTCCCGCTCCAGCGCCTGGGGGGGCACGGGGGGGGTCAGCGGGACCCCAGAGACCCCCGCGGACCCCCCCCAAAGCCCCCCACTCACCCAGATGTCGCCGTGGATGCGGCGCAGCGCCGTGAGGCGCCGGCCCTGCCGCTGGCCCAGGTACACCGGGAGGTTGTGCAGGCGAGAGCGGCGAACGAAGTACGGCAGGTCCGGGGGGGGGCCTGGGGGTAATTAACATCCCCGGGGGTAATTAACACCCTCCAGAGGGAATTAACATCCCTCAGAGGGAATTAAAACCCCCCAGGGAGAATTAACACCCCCCAGAGGGAATTCCGCGCACCCCGGGCTGAGTCAGTTCTCTTCACTACTTGATTTAGAATCAATAATTCCCCCTTCAGGGAAATATTTTGGGCACCACCTCCGATGGTAATTAACAGCCCCTGAGGGTAATTAACAGCCCCTGAAGGTAATTAACAGCCTCTCAAAGTAATTAACAGCCTCTCAAAGTAATTAACACACACACACACACCCCAAGGCAATTTGGGGTAAATAAATCCTCTTCCCTATTTGGTTTGGGGTGAATATTTTGGAATATTTTGGGATCCTCCCCCCCGTGGTAATTAACTCACACTCAGAGTAATTAACAGTCCCCCCCGAGCTAATTAACACCCCCCCAGGGGTAATTAAACTCCTCCCACAAGGTCATTAAGCTGGGGCTTATTCTCAAGAGGGCACAAGCGGCGTTAATGACCCCAGGCAATTAATAATCAGCCCCTCCCGCGGTTAATTACCCCGGGGTTAATGAGCCCCGGCCCGCTGACCTGCGGGGGGGCTCCAGCCGGACGGGGTGGGGTATTTGGGGTGCGGGGGAGGATCGGGGATGCGGCTGGGGGGCAGCAGCCGCTCCACGAACTCGAACTCGGCCGTCGACTCCTCATAACGGGGGGGCCCCGCCGGGCTCTGTGGGGACCCCCAAAAAACCCTGAGAGATCCCCCCGGCTCCCCCTCCCCGATTGATTCACCCCCAAAAGTCCCCCCCTGGCCCCCCCTCTCCCCTCAGGAACGCCCCAATTTCCCATCGCGATTCCCTCTCCCGAATCCCCTCAGGCACTAAACCGCTCCCCCTCCAATCTCCCTTCACCCCTCAAACCGCCCCCGCCCCAATTTCCCCCCTCACAACTCTCCCTACACCCCCCGCCAGAGAACCGCTCACGCCCCGATGCCTCCTCCTCGGTACCTGCACCCCTCTGACCCCCCGGCCCAGCGCCCGCAGCCTCCGGTACAGCGCCGCCATCGCCGCCATCTTGGCTCCTCCTCCGCCTTCCCGCCCTCACGACGCCATCGCGCAGCACGCATCGACGTACGCGTGACGTCAGCGCGCTCTCTCCGCGCCGCGCTCGGAGCCCTGAGGGAGCCGCTGAGGTGGGGCTGGGCCCGGAGGTCCGGGACGGGAATTCTGGGGGGACTTTGGGAGGTCTGGGGGCTACAGAGGGGTCGGGGAAAGCTCAAAGGAGGCGCTGGGGAGGATTTGAGGTGAGGGGAGCGTTCTGTAGGCTTTGGAGGGGCTCAGGGGTGCATGGGGTGAGGGCTGGAGGGTTTCAGGGAAGGTTTGGGGCGAGACCCTGAGGGGGTTTAGAGATGGGGGAGCGCTCTGGAGTGGCTTAGGGGGATTTTTAGGGGGTTTGGGGTTTATTGGGGGGTCTAGGGAAGGGCTGGGGAGGTGTTTGTGGAGCTCGGAGGGGGTTCAGGTGAGAGGGGGGGTCTGGAGGGGCTGCAGAAGCAGCTGGGGAGGCTCTGGAGGAGATTTGGGGGGGGTTGTGAAGGTTCGGGGGGTGTTGGGGGTTATGTGGAGGCCCTTTGAGGCCTTGACGGGGTCACGGCGGGGCAGCTCTGAGGGTGGGGGGCACCCAAGGGTGCTGCCAGTGTCCCCTCCCCGGTCACAGCCCTTTGTCCCCACGGCCCCAGGCCAGGTGACAAAGTCCCTGTGGGCGGGAGAGGAGGCAAAAAACGCCCCCAAAACGGCCACAATCCCACCCAAAATAGCCAGAGATACCCCAAAACCACCCCAAAACACATCCACAATGCCCTGAAAACACCCTTAAACAGCCACAGCAACCCAATAACCCCCCCAGTCACCAAAACGCCACTTACCTCCCCAAAAATAACCCTCAAACCACGCTCAGACCTCCCAAATCATCCTTCTCTCACCTTCCTCCCTTTCCTGGATCTTCCCCTCCCTTTCCAAGGGGTTCCTCCCATTTTTGGGATGTGGGGACCCCCCCTAAGCCCCCCAAATCTCCCCCCAGCCGCCGCCATGCAGCTCTTCATCCGCGGCCAGACCCTCCTCACCCTCGAGCTCTCTGGCTCCGAGACCCTCGCCCAGATCAAGGTGAGCCCCCAAATTCGGGCTGTCCCCCTCCCCAGTCCCCCCGGTTTTGGGGTGCTGACCCCCCCCGTTTGTCCCCCCTCCCCAGGAGAGGGTGGCCGAGCTTTCGGGGATCCCCCCTGAGGACCAAGTGCTGCTCCACGCCGGGACCCCCCTGGACGATGAGGCCGTGCTGGGGCAGAGCCCCCTCCCCGAATTCACCACCCTGGACCTCTCCACGCGCCTGCTGGGCGGTAATTCCGGGGGGGCCGCTAATTAGCAGGGTGTTAATTAACAAAACGAACCCCCTAACTCCCCGATTTCCTTCCTCCGCCCAGGTAAGGTCCATGGCTCCCTCGCCCGCGCCGGCAAAGTGAGGGGCCAGACCCCCAAGGTGAGCGCTGAGGTGGCTGCCCCCGGCTTTAGGGGACCCCCACGGGGTTTGGGGACCCCGCCAGGATTTTGGGGACCACCCCTGACCCCCCGTTTTTTAATCAGGTGGCCAAGCAGGAGAAGAAGAAGAAGAAGACGGGGCGGGCCAAGCGGCGCATGCAGTACAACCGGCGCTTCGTCAACGTCGTGCCCACCTTCGGCAAGAAGAAGGGCCCCAACGCCAACTCCTGAACCCCAATAAAGGAATTTGGGTCCAATTCCCGCAGTTTTGGGGCTCTCTCAGCTTTTTTCACTCTTTTTTGGGGGTTGTCATGTATCGTATGGGTGATTTTGAGGTATTTAAAGGGGTTTAGGGGTGAAAGCGGTCTCTAGGGGGTCAGTGCGCGTCGCTGAACAGCTGGCAGGGCTGTTAATGGGCGGTAATTAGAGGGAGGGGCTTAATAAGCGTTAATTTGGAGTCGGCTAATGATCCTGTGTGGAGAAGAGTTTCGTATGGGACTGGCGGAAAGAGCCGAGCGCTGCCGGAAATACCCGAGCGCTGGGGAGGGGCGGGGATAGCCGAGCTTTGACGGAAACACCCGAGCGCTGGTGAGGGGCGGGGACAGTCGAGCGTTGACGGAAACACCCGACTGGTTCCGAACGTGAGGAAGCCGAGCAGTACCGAAAATGCCCCGAGCGGTGCCTTCGCTCCCCCCAGAATCCCCCTGGGAGGGACGGAGGGACCCCCAAACCCCCCGGGAGAGGAAGGAGGGACCCCCAATTCGCCCAAAACCAGTCCGGGGTGGGCAATGGAGGGACCCCCAAACCCCCGGGAGAGGAAGGAGGGATCCCCAATTCGCCCAAAACCAGTCCGGGGGGGAGGAAGGAGCGACCCCCAATGCCCCCAGACCGGTTCCTTCACAGCCCCAGAGCCGCTGGACAGGGAAAAGGGGGCGGGGCAAACCCGCCCTGAGATATGAATATGCAAATAAAAGAGAGTTATTATGCTAATAGACGAGTGACGTAATACCTCCCGCGCTACGTGCATGAGAGGCGGGGTATGCAAATTAAAAGGGAAGAAGCGCATCATGGGAGTATTAATCAGGGGATTTGGGGGTTCAGAGAGGTTGAATTCTGAGGAAATTGGGAAAAAAGTCGAGGATTGGAAAGGGAAGAATCCCCGGACACGGATGGGAAACTCGTGATGGCGACAAAAGGGTGACCATGATGTAGATAAGACATAGAGAGGATCGGGGTGGGTGCGGGATAAGTACTCGGCATCGCTTCTCGGCCTTTTGGCTAAGATCAAGTGTAGTATCTGTTCTTATCAGTTTAATATCTGATACGTCCTCGATGAGAGGACTTCATATTAAACGGATTTTTGGGCTCGGGAGTTGGACCCGGAGCTTGCTCCCTCCGCTCCGCGCATCGTCCCGGTATTGCAGTGCCTCCGGGAACGGTGCACCCCGCCCGGGGTCATCACAGGGTTAAAGACAGATTAAAGCTGCTGCTGCTCTATCGCGATATCGCTGCCCATCGTCCCGCTATTGCAGTGCCTCCGGGAACGGTGCACCCCGCCCGGGGTCATCACAGGGTTAAAGACAGACTCAGCTCCTGCTGCTGCTGCTTTATCGCGATATCGCTGCTCTTCAGCCTCCAGCCCTTCTCTATCGCGATATCGCTGCCCATCGTCCCGCTATTGCAAGTGCCTCCGGGAACGGTGCACCCCGCTCGGGGTCATCAATCGGTTCAAAGACAGATTTAAAACGGTTTAAAGTTTAAAATCGTTTTGTTTTGTGGTTGTTTTGTGGGTGAAAAGCGCGCGGTTCGTTATCAAAATGGCCCCGCGGGGCTCCGTGAGGCGCCAGGGGCTGGCGGCGCTGGCGCTTCCCTCACGTCCCCTCACAGCGCCGCAAAATGGCGGCGCCTTCCCCGCGCTTCCTCTTGGCGGTTAAACTCCGTCATTTCGGCGCTTTCTGGGTGAAATCGGAGTTTTTTATGGATAAGGATAAATGGGAATAATGTTTAAAAGAGCGTGTGAGGGATTTGAAAGGTTTTGTTAAGTAAATTTGGGAGGGGAGGTAGGAGATGCGAGGGGGGCGGGGCTCGAGGGTTTCCTGAGGGAAACGCGGCCCAGTCTCCGCCTCCGAGCTTCTCCCGCGCCCGCGGAAGTTTCAAACTGAGCGAATCTTGTTTCTTTTTTATATTTTGCACACTTTTAACCCTTTTCCCTCTCCCTTCCCACCAGCGAGCCGCGCGCTTCTCCCCCTCTTCATCCACCGAAACAAAATGGCGGCGGCGCGGCGGGCGGGAAACCGCGCGCGAGGCGAGCGCCCCCTTCGCCCTCCTCCACCAATCGGAGAGCGGCTTTTCGCCGTCGCTGGGCAGAACAGCGCGCTCGGGACCAATCAGAAAATCGGAGCGGCCGGCGCGGGCCGCGCGCGGGGAGGGCAGGAGGGGAAGAGGCGAAGCCGCCGCCACACTCGCAGCGACCGTTGCGCACGTAGGTGGGGCTGAGGGGGGAGGGGGGGGAGAGCGGGAACGGCGCCTGCGCGCGGCGCGCGGGCTGCTCGGCGCGCGTGCGCGGCGCATGCGCCGTGGTTCGATGAGGGCGGGGCCGGTGGAGGCGCGCAGGCGCGGCGCATGCGCGGGAAGGGCGGCGCGCGGCGCGCGGGGGGGCGCGGCTGAGGGGCGGCGGCGGCGCAGGCGCGGCTGAGGCGGCGGCGGCGGCGGGAGCGGGACGGGCCCGGCGATCGCTCCGCGCTCCGGCCGCCCCCTCCCCGCGCCAGCGGCGGCGGCCCCGCCTCGCGCTCTCGCTCTCTGCGCCCCTTCTCCCCCACCCCGTCCCCTCTCCGCCCCCTTCCTTCCGCCCCTTCCCTCCCTCAGTCCCCGCCCCGCGGCCTCAGGGCCCGGCCCGGCCTCGCGTTCCGGCCTCGGCGCCGCCGCCTCAGCGCGCCCGCGCTTCCGCTTCCCTTCCCCCCCCCGCCCCGCGGCCCCTTCCCCCCCTCCCCGCACACCGGCCCCGCCATGGACGTGAAGCGGCTGAAGGTGACCGAGCTGCGGGCCGAGCTGGGCCGGCGCGGCCTGGACGCCCGCGGGCTGAAGGTGGAGCTGGCGCAGCGGCTGCAGGAGGCCCTGGACGCCGAGATGTTGGCGGCGGGGCCCGAGGAAGGCGGCGGCGGCGGCGGCGGGGGAGGCCCGGCCGCGGCGGCCTCGAGCTGCGCAGGGGAAGCGGGGCCGGCGGGAGGCCCGGGCGGGCGGCCCCACGGAGGGGACGAGGAGGAGGAGGAGGAGGAGGAAGAGGAGGAGGAGGAAGAGGAGGAGGACGAGGATGAGGAAGCGCTGCTGGCGGATGAGGACGAAGCGGCCGCCGCGGCCCCCGAGGCGGCCCCGGCCCAGCCCGGCCCCCCCGGGGAGGAGGAGGAGGACGAGGAGGAGGAGGCGGCCCCGGCCGAGCCCGCGGCGGCGCCGGAGCCGCTGCAGCCGCCGCAGGAGGAAGGAGCGGCGGCCGCGGCCGAGCCCGAGGCGGCCCCGGCGGGAGGAGGCGGCGGCCCCGGCGGAGTGAACGGGGCCGAGCGGCCGCCGGAGGAGGCGCCCAGCGGGGACGAAGCGGCCGCGGCCGAGGCCAAGGAGGAGGAGGCGCAGGCGGGTGAGAGATGGGGACGGAACCCCGGGAGCGGGAGAGAGCCCGGAGCCTCGGGAAGGGATCCCGGGAACCGGGAAAGGATCTCGGGAACCGGGAGGGGATTTCGGGAAGGGATCCCGGGAACCGGGAGGGGATCGGGAAGGGATCCCGGGAGCGGGAAGGGATCCTCGGAACCGGGAGGGGATCTCGGGAAGGGATCCCCAGAGCCCCGGGAGGGATTCCAAAGCCTCGGGAAGGGATTCCAGAACCGGGAAAAGATCCCCGAAAACCGGGAAGGGCCCCCCAGAACCCCGGGAGAAATTCCAGAGGCTCGGGAAGGGATCCCGGGAGCGGGAAGGGATCCCCAAAACCCCGGGAAAGAACCGGGAAAAGAATCCCTCAAATCATGAAAGATCCTCCAAAATCGAGAACCGGGGTAAAAAAACCTTCCGGATTTTCCGGAGGGATCTCAAAAACCGGGAAAGAATTCCCAGATTTTCGCGTGGGATTCCAAAAACCGGGAGAAATAAACTCCAAAATCGGGAAAAGAAACCGCTCCCCCCTCACAAAATTCCCGGTTTTCCCCCCAAAATTCCAATTTTCGCCTCAGAAATTGGGATTAAATCCCGTTCCCGGTAGGAAAAATCGGGATTTTGTGAGGGGGGGGAAAAAAGCGGGAAAAAAAGCGGAGTTTGGAATATTTTGGAAGCGCGGGCTGAGGGGAAAATCAATGGAATTGTTGGAATTCCCCAATTCCGAGTTGGATCTTGAGGGAAAAACCGGGAAAAATTCCAGGTTTTTCAGGAAAAAAAATCTGGGATGAGGGAAAAATTCAGGTTTCGGAGGGAAAATTCCCGATTTTTATGGATTTTTGAGGAAAATTCCCGGTTTTGAGGGGGAAAAGTTTGGAATTTGGGGAAACGATTCAAAGGAAAAGCGTTGGGAAAATCGGGGATTTTTTTGTTTTTAAGGAGAAATTTCCGAGTTTGGGGAAAGTTTTGGGATTTGGAGGGGAAAAATGGTCGGTTTTGAGGGAAATATTGGGATTTTAGTAAGGAAAATGATGTTTTTTGAGGGAAAATCCTGATTTTTGAGGGGAAAATGTTAATTTTTGAGGGAAAATCCTGAATTTTGAATGAAAAAATTCTTATTTTTGAGGGAAATATTGGGATTTTATTAAGGAAAATGATGAGTTTTGAGGGAAAAATCATCATTTTGAGGGAAAATCCTGAATTTTTGAGGTGAAAATCCTGAATTTTGAGGGGAAATCCTGGGGTTACAGGGGAAAATGTTAATTTTGGAGGGAAAATCCTGAATTTTGACAGTAAAAATTCTCATTTTTGAGGGAAATATTGGGATTTTAGTAAGGAAAATGATGGATTTTGAGGGAAAAAAATCATTGTTTTGAGGGAAAATTCTGATTTTTGAGGGGAAAATGTTAATTTTTGAGGGAAAATCCTGAATTTTGACAATAAAAATTCTTGGTTCTGAGGGAAATATTGGGATTTTTTAATGGAAATGATGAATTTTGAGGGAAAATCCTGCATTTTCAGGGTAAATATTCCCATTTTTGAGGGGAAAATTGGGATTTTTTATTAGGAAAATGATGTTTTTTGAGGGAAAATTCTGATTTTTGAGGTGAAAATGTTGATTTTGGAGGAAAAATCCTGAATTTTGAGTGGAAAAAATTCTTGGTTTTGAGGGAAATATTGGGATATTTTAAGGGAAATCATGAATTTTGAGGGAAAAATCATAATTTTGAGGGAAAATCGTGAATTTTGAGGGGAAATCCTGGGGTTAGAGGGGAAAATGTTAATTTTGGAGGGAAAATCCTGAATTTTGAATGAAAAAATTCTTATTTTTGAGGGAAATATTGGGATTTTTTAATGAAAATGATGAGTTTTGAGGGAAAATCATCATTTTGAGGGAAAATCCTGAATTTCTGAGGTGAAAATCCTGAATTTTGCGGGAAAAATTCTCATTTTTGAGGGAAATATTGGGATTTTTAAAGGAAAGTGATGGGTTTTGAGGGAAAATCCTGAATTTTGAGGGGAAAATATTGAATTTGGAGGGAAAATCCTGAATTTTGATAATAAAAATTCTTGGTTCTGAGGGAAACATTGGGTTTTCTTAATGAAACTTAAGAATTTTGAGGGAAAAATCATCATTTTGAGGGAAAATCCTGAATTTCTGAGGTGAAAATCCTGAATTTTGCGGGAAAAATTCTCATTTTTGAGGGAAATATTGGGATTTTATTAAGGAAAATGATGGGTTTTGAGGGAAAAAAATCATTGTTTTGAGGGAAAATTCTGATTTTTGAGGGGGAAAATGTTAATTTTTAAGGGAAAATCCTGAATTTTGAGTGAAAAAATTCTTATTTTTGAGGGAAATATTGGGTTTTTATTATGGAAAATGATGGGTTTTGAGGGAAAATCCTGAATTTTGAGGGGAAAATATTGAATTTTGAGTGAAAAAATTCTAATTTTTGAGGGAAATATTGGGTTTTTTTAATGAAAATGATGAGTTTTGAGGGAAAAAATCATCATTTTGAGGGAAAATCCTGAATTTCTGAGGTGAAAATCCTGAATTTTGAGGGAAAAATTCTCATTTTTGAGGGAAATATTGGGATTTTTGAAGGAAAATGATGGGTTTTGAGGGAAAATTCTGAATTTTGAGGGGAAAATATTGAATTTTGAGTGAAAAAATTCTCATTTTTGAGGGAAATATTGGGTTTTTTTAAGGAAAATGATGAGTTTTGAGGGAAAAATCATCATTTTGAGGGAAAATCCTGAATTTCTGAGGTGAAAATCCTGAATTTTGAGGGAAAAATTCTCATTTTTGAGGGAAATATTGGGATTTTATTAAGGAAAATGATGGGTTTTGAGGGAAAAAATCATTGTTTTGAGGGAAAATTCTGATTTTTGAGGGGAAAATGTTGATTTTTGAGGGAAAATCCTGACTTTTGTGTGAAAAAATTCTAATTTTTGAGGGAAATATTGGGTTTTCTTAATGAAACTTATGAATTTTGAGGGAAAAATCATCATTTTGAGGGAAAACCCTGAATTTCTGAGGTGAAAATCCTGAATTTTGAGGGAAAAATTCTCATTTTTGAGGGAAATATTGGGATTTTTTGAAGGAAAATGATGGATTTTGAGGGAAAAATCATAATTTTGAGGGAAAATCCTGATTTTTGAGGGGGAAAATGTTGATTTTGGAGGGAAAATTCTGAATTTTCAGAGTGAAAGTTTCATTTTTGAGGGAATAATTGGTATTTTTTTAAGGAAAATGTTGATTTTTGAGGGGAAAATGTTGATTTTTGAGGGGAAAATGTTGATTTTGGAGGGGAAAAAATGAAATTATTCCCGTTTTTATCTCAAACTTGGTTTTTTATGGGCTAAGAGATGAAAAATCTCCATTGTGGGACACCGGAAAAAGATAAAAACTTGGATTTTATGGAAAAATTCCCAAATTTTTTTGGTTTTTTAGGATTTTTTTTCCTTTTCCATGGAAAATCCCAGGGAAATTTTCATTTTTTTTGAGGATTTTAAGTTTTTTTTGTGTTTTTTTAACCCATTCCCGCATTCCAAATGGGAATTTTTCCTTCCCCAGGTTTAATTTTGCCTTTCTAAAACTTGGAAAATTCATTAAAACTCCGAGAATTCCACGGAATATTTCCATTTAACTCATTTTTTAAGGAAAAATTTGGATTTTTAACCACTTTTTACCACTCTAAATCCCAAAAAAAAATCAAAACTCCAAGATTTCCGTGGAATTCTTGGATTTAGTCGATTTTTAAGGAAAAAAATGAAAATTTCAGTTCAAATTCCACCTTCAAAACCTGAAAAAATCCAAGATTTTCATCGTTTTAATTCGATTTCTAAATTAAATATCTCAATTCCAACATTTTTTAATCCCTCAAAATCCTGGAAAACCCCAAAATTCCCGAGGAATGCTCGGATTTCATTTCCCTAGAAGCAAAAAATCGTCATTGTGACCTTTTTTACCCCAAAAATTCATTAAAAATTGACATTTTTGTGAAATATCCCCGTTTAATTCAACTTTCAACCCAAAAAATCCTCATTTTAACCCCAAAAATCCAATTAAAAATCGATATTTTTATTGAATATTCAACTTTTAACCCAAAAATTCATCAATATAACCCCAAAAATCCAATTAAAAATTGTTATTTTTATGGAATATTCACTTTTTACCCAAAAATTCCTCTGTTTAACCCCAAAAAACCCCTTAAAAATCAACATTTTTACAGAATATTCAACTTTTAACCCAAAAAATCTTCAATTTAACCCCAAAACTCCAATTAAAAATCAATATTTTTTCGGAATATTCAACTTTTAACCCAAAAATTCCTCTTTTTAAACCCAAAAATCCAATTAATAATTGATATTTTTATTGAATATTCAGCTTTTAACCCCAAAATTCTTCATTTTAACCCCAAAAATCCAATTAATAATTGATATTTTTATTGAATATTCAGCTTTTAACCCCAAAATTCTTCATTTTAACCCCAAAAATCCAATTAAAAATTGGTATTTTTATTGAATATTCAGCTTTTAACCCAAAAATTCCTCATTTTAACCTCAAAAATCCAATTAAAAATCGATATTTTTATTGAATATTCACTTTTAACCCAAAAATTGCTCATTTTAACCCCAAAATCCAATTAAAAATTGATATTTTTATTGAATATCCACTTTTAACCCAAAAATTCCTCATTTTAACCCCAAAAAACCCCTTAAAAATCAACATTTTTACAGAATATTCAACTTTTAACCCAAAAATTCATCGTTTTAACCCCAAAAAACCCATTAAAATTACATTTTAATTAAATATTCAACTTTTAACCCAACAAATCCTCATTTTAACCCCAAAAATCCAAGTAAAAATCGATATTTTTATTGAATATCCATTTTAACCTAAAAAAATCCTCATTTTAACCTCAAAAGCCCATTAAAAATTGATATTTTTATGGAATATTCAACTTTTAACCCAAAAATTCATCATTTTAACCCCAAAAATCCAATTAAAAATTGACATTTTTACAGAATATTCAACTTTTAACCCAAAAATTCCTCATTTTAACCCCAAAAAACCCATTAAAAATTACATTTTAATTAAATATTTAACTTTTAACCCAACAAATCCTCATTTTAACCCCAAAAATCCCATTAAAAATTGATATTTTTATGGAATATTCAACTTTTAACCCAAAAATTCCTCACTTTAACCCCAAAAATCCAAGTAAAAATCAATATTTTTATTGAATATTCAACATTTAACCCAAAAAATCATCACTTTAACCCCAAAAAGCCCATTAAAAGTCAACATTTTTACAGAATATTCAACTTTTAACCCAAAAATTCATCGTTTTAACCCCAAAAAACCCCTTAAAAATTGATATTTTTATTGAATATTCACTTTTAACCCAAAAAAACATTGTTTTAACCCCAAAAATCTGTGAAAAATTGACATTTTTAGGGAATATTCAACTTTTAACCCCAAAATTCCTCATTTTAACCCCAAAAATCCAATTAAAAATCAATATTTTTATGGAATATTCGGGATTTTGGGGCTACATTCGGGATTTTGGGGCTAAATTTGGGATTTTTGGGGCTAAATTTGGGATTTTGGGGCTAAATTTGGGATTTTTGGGGCTAAATTCGGGATTTTTGGGGATAAATTCGGAATTTGGGGCTAAATTTGGGATTTTTGGGGCTAAATTCTGGATTTTGGGGCTAAATTTGGGATTTTTGAGCTAAATTTGGTATTTATGGGGCTAAATTTGGGGTTTTTTTGGGTCTAAATTTGGGATTTTGGGGCTAAATTGGGGATTTTTTGGGGCTAAATTTGGCATTTTTAGGCTAAATTTGGGGTTTTTGGGGTTAAATTTGGGATTTTGGGGCTAAATTTGGGATTTTTGGAGCTAAATTTGGGATTTTGGGTTAAATTTGGGATTTTTGGGGTTAAATTCAGGATTTTTGGGGCTAAATTTGGGTTTTTTGGGGCTAAATTTGGGATTTTTGGGCTAAATTCGGGATTTTGGGGCTAAATTTGGGGATTTTTGGGGTTAAATTCGGGATTTTGGGGCTAAATTTGGGATTTTTGGGGCTAAATTTGGGGTTTTTGGGGCTAAATTTGGGGTTTTTGGGGCTAAATTTGGGATTTTTGGGGCTAAATTCAGGATTTTTGGGGCTAAATTCAGGATTTTGGGGCTAAATTTGGCATTTTTTGGCTAAATTTGGGGATTTTTGGGGCTAAATTTGTGATTTTGGGGCTAAATTTGGGATTTTTGGGCTAAATTCAGGTTTTTTGGGGCTAAATTTGGGATTTTTGGGACTAAATTTGTGATTTTTGGGGCTAAATTTGGGATTTTTGGGGCTAAATTTTTGATTTTTGTCGCTAAATTTGGGATTTTGGGGCCAAAATTTGGGATTTTTGGGGCTAAATTCGGAATTTTTGGGGCTAAATTCGGGATTTTTGGGGCTAAATTTTGGATTTCGGGGCTAAATTTGGGATTTTTGTCGCTAAATTTGGGGTTTTTGGGCTAAATTCGGAATTTTGGGGGCTAAATTTGGGATTTTGGGGCTGAATTCGGGATTTTTGGGGCTAAATTCGGAATTTTTGGGGCTAAATTTGTGATTTTTTGGGCTAAATTTGGGATTTTTGGGGCTAAATTTGTGATTTTTGTCGCTAAATTCGGGTTTTTTGGGGCTAAATTTGGGATTTTTGGGGCTAAATTTGTGATTTTTAGGGCTAAATTTGGGATTTGTGGACTAAATTCGCAATTTTGGGGCTAAATTTATGATTTTGGGGCTAAATTTGGGGATTTTTGGGGCTAAATTTGTGATTTTGGGGCTAAATTCCGGATTTTGGGGCTAAATTCGGAATTTTGGGGCTAAATTTGGGATTTTTGTCATTAAATTCGTGATTTTTGGGGCTAAATTCAGGATTTTTGGGGCTAAATTTGTGATTTTTGTCGCTAAATTTGGGATTTTTGGGGCTAAATTCGGGTTTTTTGGGGGCTAAATTCAGGATTTTTGGGGCTAAATTTGGGATTTGTGGACTAAATTCGCAATTTTGGGGCTAAATTTGGGGTTTTTGGGGCTAAATTCGGAATTTTTGGGGCTAAATTTGTGATTTTTTGGGGCTAAATTCGGGATTTTTGGGGTTAAATTCGGGATTTTGGGTTAAATTTGGGGTTTTTGGGGCTAAATTTGTGATTTTTGTCGCTAAATTTGGGATTTTTAGGGCTAAATTTGCGATTTTTAGGGCTAAATTCGGGATTTTGGGTTAAATTTGGGGTTTTTGGGGCTGTTTGGGCAGGTGAGGAAGAGGAAGAGAAGGCGAAGGCGGGCGGCGCCGAGGCCGAGCGGCGCGGGGTGAAACGGCTCCGGGACGAGAAGGACGAGCACGGCCGCGCCTACCACGAGTTCCGTGAGGAGGCCTACAACAGCCGGTGGGAATTCCGGGAATTCCGGGAATTTTGGGAATTTTTGGGAATTTTTGGGAATTTTTTCGATTTTTTTTTGATTTTTTTTCGATTTTTTTTCAATTTTTCTGGGTTTTTTCTGATTTTTTTATGAATTTTTTGGGGGGTTTTAAGGAGTTTTGGAATTGTTCTAGAGCAATTCCAAGATCAGGGAATTTCTGAGGATTCGGGAAATTTTGGGAATTTTGGGAATTTTTGGGAATTTTTTGGGATTTTTTTGGGATTTTTTTGGGAATTTTTTCGATTTTTTTTCGATTTTTCTGGGTTTTTTTCTGATTTTTTTAAGATTTTTTTGGGAGTTTTAAGGGGGTTTGGGATTGTTCTAGAGTAATTCCAAGATCAGGGAATTCCTGAGGATTTGGGAATTTTTTCCTGGAATTTTTGGGAATTTTTTTGGAATTTTTTGGATTTTTTTTTGATTTTTCTTCGATTTTTCTGGGGTTTTTTCTGGATTTTTAAAGATTTTTTGAGGGGTTTTAAGGGGGCTTGGGATCATTTTAGAGCAATTCCAAGATCAGGGAATTCCTGAGGATTTGGGAATTTTTTCCTGGAATTTTTGGGGATTTTTGGGAATTTTTTCGATTTTTTTTCAATTTTTTTTCGATTTTTTTTCGATTTTTCTGGGTTTTTTTCTGATTTTTTTATGATTTTTTTGGGGGGTTTTAAGGAGTTTTGGAATTGTTCTAGAGCAATTCCAAGATCAGGGAATTTCTGAGGATTCGGGAAATTTTGGGGAATTTTTGGGAATTTTTGGGAATTTTTTGGGAATTTTTTCGATTTTTTTTCGATTTTTCTGGGTTTTTTTCTGATTTTTTTATGATTTTTTTGAGGGTTTAAGGAGTTTTGGGATCATTTTAGAGCAATTCCAAGATCAGGGAATTTCTGAGGATTCGGGAAATTTTGGGGAAATTTTGGGAATTTTTGGGAATTTTTGGGAATTTTTTCGATTTTTTTTCGATTTTTTTTTCGATTTTTTTTCGATTTTTCTGGGTTTTTTCTGATTTTTTTATGATTTTTTGGGGGGGTTTTAAGGAGTTTTGGAATTGTTCTAGAGCAATTCCAAGATCAGGGAATTTCTGAGGATTCGGGAAATTTTGGGGAATTTTTGGGAATTTTTGGGAATTTTTTGGGAATTTTTTCGATTTTTTTTCGATTTTTTTTCGATTTTTTTTTTATTTTTCTGGGTTTTTTCTGATTTTTTTAAGATTTTTTTGGGGGGGTTTTAAGGGGGTTTGGGATCATTTTAGAGCAATTCCAAAATCAGGGAATTTCTGAGGATTTGGGAATTTTTTCCTGGAATTTTTGGAAATTTTTTTGGAATTTTTGGGAATTTTTTCTGATTTTTTTATGATTTTTTTTTTAATTTTTCTGGATTTTTTATTAATTTTTAAAGACTATTTCTGGGGGTTTTAAGGAGTTTTGGGATCATTTTAGAGCAATTCCAAGATCAGGGAATTCCTGAGGATTTGGGAATTTTTTCCTGGAATTTTTGGGGATTTTTTTGGATTTTTTTTGGAATTTTTAAAAATTTTTTTTGGATTATTTTTGGATTTTTCTGGATTTTTTATTAATTTTTAAAGATTTTTTTCTGGGGGTTTTAAGGAGTTTTGGGATTGTTCTAGAGTAATTCCAAAATCAGGGAATTCCTGAGGATTTGGGAATTTTTTCCTGGAATTTTTGGGAATTTTTTGGGATTTTTTTTGGATTTTTTTTGGATTTTTTTTTTCATTTTTCTGGGTTTTTTTCTGGATTTTTAAAGATTTTTCTTGGGGTTTTAAGGAGTTTTGGGATCATTTTAGAGCAATTCCAAATTCAGGGAATTCCTGAGGATTTGGGAATTTTTTCCTGGGATTTTTTGGAATTTTTTTTTTTTTTTTTTTTGGATTTTTTCTGGATTTTTTATTAATTTTTAAAGATTTTTTGGGGGGGTTTTAAGGAGTTTTGGGATCATTTTAGAGCAATTCCAAGATCAGGGAATTCCTGAGGATTTGGGAATTTTTTCCTGGAAAATCCCCCAAAAATTCCCCAAAAAATCCCCCCAAAATTCCCAAAAAATTCCCAAAAAAATTCCCAATAAAATCCCAAAAATTTTTTTTTTGGGGGGGGAATTCTTTTGGGATTTTGGGAATTTTTTCCTCCCAGGAATCCCGGAATTTATCCCAAATTTTTGGGGATTTTTCCAGATCCAAATCGCCGCCGCCGCCGGAGGAGGAACCGCCCGAGGGGGAAGAGGACGAGAGCCTCGTCATCCTCGACACCTGTACGGGAATCCCGGGAATTCCAGAGGGTTCCAGGAATTTGGGATCCTTGGGGGAGGGGAGGGAGAATTCCCTGGAATTTTTGGGGGGGATTTTGGGAATTTTTGGGGGATTTTTTGGGATTTTTTGGGATGATTTTGGAATTTTTGGGGATTTTTGGGGGGTTTTTTTGGATTTTTTTAGGGGTTTTTTGGGATTTTTCTGGGTTTTTTGGGGGATTTTGGGAATTTTTGGGATTTTTTAGGGGATTTTTGGGGATTTTTTTGGAATTTTTTGGGATTTTTTTGGGATGATTTTGGGATTTTGGGAAATTTTTGGGGGGGATTTTGTGATTTTTGGGAGTTTTTTGGGATTTTTTGGGATGATTTTGGGATTTTTTTGGGATCACTTTGGAATTTTTGAGGATTTTTTAGGATGGTTTTGGGATTTTTGGGAGTTTTTTGGGATTTTTTGGAATTTTTTGGCATCATTTTGGGATTTTTGGGGATTTTTTTGGGATTTTTTGGGATTTTTTGGGATCATTTTGGGATTTTTGGCAATTTTTGGGGATTTTTTGGGGATTTTTGGGGATAATTTTGGGATTTTTGGGAATTTTTGGGATAATTTGGGGATTTTTTGGGGCAATTTTGGGATTTTTTGGAAAGATTTTGGGAATTCCAGAAGTTTCCAGAGGATTCCAGGAATTTGGGATCCTTGGGGGAGGGGAGGGAGAATTCCCTGGAATTTTTTGGGGGGGATTTTTGGAATTTTGGGAATTTTTGGGGATTTTTTTTGGATTTTTTGGGAACTTTTGGGATGATTTTGGGATTTTGGGGAATTTTTTTAGGATTTTTTGGGATTTTTTGGGATCATTTTGGAATTTTTTGGGATATTTTGGGATTTTTGGGAATTTTTGGGATGATTTTGGGATTTTTGGGACTTTTTTCGGGATAATTTTGGGGATTTTGGGAGTTTTCAGGACAGTTTTGGGATTTTTTGGGATCATTCTGGGATTTTTTGGGATCATTTGGGGATTTTGGGGGATTTTTTGGGGGGATTTTGGGATTTTTGGGGATTTTTCCGGATGATTTTGGGATTTTTGGGGAGTTTTTTGGGATGAGCTGGAATTTTTTCGGGATTATTCTGGGATTTTTTGGGACAATTTTGGGATTTTTTGGGATCATTTTCGGATTTTTTGGGATTTTCTGGGATCATTTTGGGATTTTTTGGGATGATTTTGGGATTTTTGGGGATTTTCTGGGATCATTTTGGGATTTTTTTGCATTTTTTGGGATCATTTTGGGATTTTTTGGGGATTTTGGGATTTTTGGGGATTTTGGGGGATTTTTTGGGATTTTTTGATATGAGCTGGAATTTTTTCCGGATTATTCTGGGATTGTTTGGGATCATTTTGGGATTTTGGGGGATTTTTTGGGATGATTTTGGGATTTTTTGGGGATTTTGGGATTTTTGGGGATTTTTTGGGATGTTTTTGGGATTTTTTGGGATGATTTTGGGATTTAGGGAATTTTGGGATTTTGGGATCTGTTGTCCCCAGACACGTCGGACCTGCAGTTCCGGGATGAGATTTGGGATTTGGGATTTGGGAATTTTGGGATTTGGGATTTGGGAATTTTGGGATTTATGGAATTTTGGGATTTTGGGATTTGGGATTTGGGAATTTTGGGAATTTTGGGATTCAGGAATTTTGGGAATTTTGGGATTTATGGAATTTTGGGATCTGTTGTCCCCAGACACGTCGGACCTGCAGTTCCGGGATGAGATTTGGGATTTGGGATTTGGGAATTTTGGGATTTGGGATTTGGGAATTTTGGGATTTATGGAATTTTGGGATTTTGGGATTTGGGATTTGGGAATTTTGGGAATTTTGGGATTCAGGAATTTTGGGAATTTTGGGATTTATGGAATTCTGGGATTTTGGGATTTGGATTTGGGAATTTTGGGAATTTTGGGATTTAGGAATTTTGGGAATTTTGGGAATTTTGGGATTTGGGGATTTGGGGATTTGGGGATTTATGGATTTGTTGTCCCCAGACACGTCAGACCTGCAGTTCCGGGATGGGATTTGGGATTTATGGATTTAGGAATTTGGGAATTTGGGATTTGGGAACTTTGGGATTTATGGAATTTTGGGATTTATGGATTTATGGAATTTTGGGATTTATGGAATTTTGGGATCTGTTGTCCCCAGACACGTTGGACCTGCAGTTCCGGGATGGGATTTGGGATATTGGGATTTATGGAATTTTGGGATTTGGGATTTAGGGAATTTGGGAATTTTGGGATTTTGGGATTCAGGAATTTTGGGAATTTTGGGAATTTTGGGATTTATGGATGTGTTGTCCCCAGACACGTCGGACCTGCAGTTCCGGGATGGGATTTGGGATTTGGGAATTTTGGGATTCAGGAATTTTGGGATTCAGGAATTTTGGGATTTATGGAATTTTGGGATTCGGGAATTTTGGGAATTTTGGGATTTATGGAATTTTGGGATTTATGGAATTTTGGGAATTTGGGGATTTTTATGGATCTGTTGTCCCCAGATACGTCGGACCTGCAGTTCCGGGATGGGATTTGGGATTTGGGAATTTTGGGATTTTGGGAATTTTGGGATTTATGGAATTTTGGGATTTGGGAATTTTGGGATTTATGGAATTTTGGGATTTGGGATTTATTTGGATTTAGGAATTTTGGGATTTGGGATTTAGGGAATTTGGGAATTTTGGGATTCAGGAATTTTGGGAATTTTGGGATTTATGGATTTAGGGATTTATGGATTTAGGGAATTTTGGGATTTTGGGATTCAGGAATTTTGGGAATTTTGGGATTTAGGGAATTTTGGGATCTGTTGTCCCCAGACACGTCGGACCTGCAGTTCCGAGATGGGATTTGGGATTTTGGGAATTTTGGGATTTAGGGAATTTTGGGATTTGGGAATTTTGGGATTTATGGAATTTTGGGATTTTGGGATTTTGGAATTTTGGGAATTTTGGGATTTATGGAATTTTGGGATGTGTTGTCCCCAGACACGTCGGACCTGCAGTTCCGGGATGGGAATTTTGGGATTTGGGAATTTTGGGATTCAGGAATTTTGGGATTTATGGATTTAGGGATTTATGGATTTAGGGAATTTTGGGATTTAGGAATTTTGGGATTCAGGAATTTTGGGATTTATGGAATTTTGGGATTTATGGAATTTTGGGATGTGTTGTCCCCAGACACGTCGGACCTGCAGTTCCGGGATGGGATTCGGGAATTTTGGGATTTGGGGTTTGGGAATTTTGGGATTTGGGAATTTTGGGATTTGGAATTTTGGGATTTGGAATTTGGGAATTTTGGAATTTGGGAATTGGGAATTTTGGGATTTATGGAAATTTGGGATTTGGGAATTTTGGGATTTATGGAATTTTGGGATTTTGGGATTTATAGAATTTTGAGATTTGGGATTTATTGGGATTTAGGAATTTTGGGATTTGGGATTTAGGGAATTTGGGAATTTTGGGATTCAGGAATTTTGGGAATTTTGGGATTTATGGAATTTTGGGATTCAGGAATTTTGGGAATTTTGGGATTTATGGAATTTTGGGATTTTGTAATTTTGGGATTTAGGGAATTTGGGAATTTTGGGATTCAGGAATTTTGGGAATTTTGGGATTTATGGAATTTTGGGATTTATGGATGTGTTGTCCCCAGACACGTCGGACCTGCAGTTCCGGGCCAGCCGGGACCGTTACGGGGGCCAGCCGCTCTTCTCCGAGAGATTCCCGGGACTCTGGGCCGGAGCCCGCAGCACCCACGGCGTCACCCGGGGCAGGGTGTGCTTCCAGGCCAGGGTGAGACAACAGCCGGAACAGCCGGAATAACGGCAACAGCCGCCGGAATGGGCCACGGCAACAGCCGCTGGGATAGCGGGAATGGCGGTGGGAATGGGAACAGCCAGAATAACGGCAACAGCCGGGATAGCGGGAATGGTGATGGGAATGGGAATGGGAACAGCCGGAATAACGGCAACAGCCGGAGCGAGCCACGGCAACAGCCGGGATAGCGGGAATGGTGATGGGAATGGGAATGGGAACAGCCGGAATAACGGCAACAGCCGCCGGGATAGCGGGAATGACAATGGGAATGGGAACAGCCGGAATAACGGCAACAGCCGCCGGGATAGCGGGAATGACAATGGGAATGGGAACAGCCGGAATAACGGCAACAGCCGCCGGGATAGCGGGAATGACAGTGGGAACGGGGGGAATGGGAACAGCCGGAATGGGCCACGGCAACAGCCGGAATGGGCCACGGCAACAGCCGGAACGGGCCACGGCAACAGCCGCTGGGATAGCGGGAATGACAATGGGAATGGCAGGAATGGGAACAGCCGGAACGACGGCAACAACAGCCGGGATAGCGGGAACGGTGATGGGAATGGGGGGAATGGGAACGGAGAGAACGGGAACAGCCGGAATAACGGCAACAACAGCCGGGATACCAGGAACAGGCGGGATAGCGGGAATGGCGATGGGAATGGGAATGGGAACAGCCGGAGTAACGGCAACAGCCGGAACGGGGGACGGCAACAACAGCTGGGATAGCGGGAATGATGGGAACAGGCGGAATGAGGGGAATGGCGGGAATGGGAACAGCCGGAATGACGGCAACAACAGCCGGGATAGCGGGAATGACGATGGGAATGGGAATGGGAACAGCTGGAACGACGGCAACAGCCGGAACGGGGGATGGTAACAACAGGCGGGATAGCGGGAATGGCGATGGGAATGGCGGGAATGGGAACAGCCGGAATAACGGCAACAGCCGGAATGGGAACAGGGGGAATGACAATGGCAGGAATGACAGGAGGGAGAACAGGAACACAGGAATAACGGGAACAGGCGGAACGATGGGAACAGCGGGAATGACAATGGGAATGACAGCAGGGGAACGATGGGAATAACAGGAATGGGAACAGCGGGAATAACGGGAACAGCCGGAATAACGGGAACAGGCGGAATGAGAACAGCCGGAATGATGGGAACAGGGGGAATGACAATGGCAGGAATGACAGCAGGGAGAACAGGAACACAGGAATAATGGGAACAGCGGGAATGATGGGAACAGCGGGAATGACAACAGCCGGAATGATGGGAACAGCGGGGAATAATGGGAACAGCCGGAATGGGAACAGCCGGAATAACGGGAACAGCGGGAATGACAATGGCAGGAATGACAAGAGGGAGAACAGGAACACAGGAGTAACGGGAACAGGCGGAACGATGGGAACAGCGGGAATGACAACAGGAATGACAGCAGGGGAACGATGGGAATAACGGGAATGGGAACAGCGGGAATAACGGCGGGAATAACGGGAACAGCTGGAATGGGAACAGCCGGAATGATGGGAACAGGGGGAATGACAATGGCAGGAATGACAGCAGGGAGAACAGGAACACAGGAATAATGGGAACAGGCGGAACGATGGGAACAGCGGGAGTGACAACAGCAGGAACAACGGGAATGAGAACAGGCGGAATAACGGGAACAGGGAGAACAGGAACACGGGAATAACGGGAATGACAACAGCCGGAATAACGGGAATGAGAACAGGCGGAATGGGAACAGTGGGGGGGAACGGCAGCGGGAACAACGGGAAAGGGGAACAACGGGAAAGGGGAACAGCCGGAAAGAACAGCCGGAAACAACAGCGAGAACGACGGGAAAAAACCGGGAAACGGGAATTGGGGTGGGAAAGGGGAATTTTGGGGGGGGTTTGAGGGAAATTTGGGAATTCTGGGGAATTTTTTTGATTTTTGGGAACGTTTTGAGGGAGATTTGGGAATTTTGGGGGGATTTAGGGATTTTTGGAATTTTGAGGGAAATTTGGGAATTTTGGGGAATTTTTTTTGATTTTGGGGCTGTTTTGAGGGAGATTGGGGAATTTTGGGGAATTTTTTGGAATTTTTTGGAACATTTTGAGGGAAATTTGGGAATTTTGGGGAATTTTTTTGGATTTTTGGGATGTTTTGAGGGAGATTTGGGAATTTTGGGGGGAATTGAGGAATTTTTGGAATTTTGAGGGAGATTTGGGAATTTTAGGGAATTTTTTTGGATTTTTGGGAACGTTTTGAGGGAGATTTGGGAATTTTGGGTGGGGATGGAGGAATTTTTGGAATTTTGAGGGAAATTTGGGGGAATTTTTGGGGATTTTTGGTCTGTTCTGAGGGAGATTTGTGAATTTTGGGGGGATTTAGGGATTTTTGGTCTGTTCTGAGGGAGATTTGGGAATTTTGGGGAATTTTTTTGGATTTTTGGGAACGTTTTGAGGGAGATTTGGGAATTTTGGGGGGATTTAGGGATTTTTGGTCTGTTCTGAGGAAGATTTGTGAATTTCTGGGGGGATTTTTGTGCAGTTTTGGAGAGAATTTATGAATTTTTGGGGCGGTTTTGGAATTTTTGGCAAGATTTTGATTTTCCCGGGGGTATTTTGGCAGAGCCTGAGGTGGATTTGGGGGTTTTGGTGCCCGTTTTTTTTGGGGTTTGGGGTTTTTTTTGGGGTTTTTCCCCCGTTGTTTGATGCCAAACGGGGAATTTTGCCGCAGGTGTCGCAGATCCTGCCCGGGAAGGAGGGCAGCTCCGAGGTGCCGCTGCTGCGCGTGGGCTGGTCCGTGGATTTCTCCCACTCCCAGCTGGGTGAGCCCAAAATCCCCAGATTTCGGCCCAAAATCTCGAAATCTCAGCCCAAAATCCCGAGATTTGAGCCCAAAATCTCAAAATCCGGCACCAAAATCCCGAATTTCAGCCCAAATTCACAAAATCCTGCCCCAAAATCCCGAAGTTTCAGCCCAAAATCCCCAAATTTCAGCCCCAAAATCTCAGCCCAAAATCCCAAAATTTCGGCCCAAAATCTCAGCCCAAAATCCCAAAATCTCAGCCCAAAATCCCCAAATTTCAGCCCCAAAATCCCCAAATTTCAGCCCAAAATCTCAAAATCCGGCACCCAAATCCCCAAATTCAGCCCAAAATCCAAAAATTCAGCCCCAAAATCCCCAAATTTGAGCCCAAAATCCCGAAATTTCAGCCCAGAATCCCAAAATCTCAGCCCAAAATCCCCAAATTTCGGCCCAGAATCCCAAAATCTCAGCCCAAAATCCATTCTTGATCCCAAAATCCCAAAATCTCAGCCCAAAATCCCGAAATTTCAGCCCAAAATCCCAAAATTTCACCCCAAAATCCCAGAATCCGGCACCAAAATCCCCAATTCTGATCCCAAAATCCCGAAATTTCAGCCCAGAATCCCCAAATTTCAGCCCCAAAATCCATTCCTGATCCCAAAATCCCAAAATCTCAGCCCAAAACCCCCAAAAAATCTCAGCCCAAAATCCCAAAATTCAGCCCCAAATCCCCAAATTTCGGCCCAAAATCCCAAAATCTGGCACCAAAATCCCAAAATCTCAGCCCAAAATCCCAAAATTCAGCCCCAAAATCCCAAAATCTCAGCCCAAAATCCCCAAATTTCAGCCCAAAATCCCCAAATTTCAGCCCAAAATCCCAAAATCCGGCACCAAAATCCCAAAATTTCCATTTTCCCTCCCAAAATTCCCATTTTTCTCCCCCAAATTCCCATTTTTCTGCTTAAATTCCGATTTTCTCCCCGAAAATTCCCTTTTTCTCCCCAAAAAATTCCCAAAATTCCCATTTTCCTGCTTAAATTTTGATTTTCCCCTCCAAAAATTCCCATTTCCCCCCAAAAATTCCCATTTTTCCCCCCAAAATTCCCATTTTCCTCCCTAAAATTCCCATTTTTTTGCTTAAATTCCTATTTTCTCCCCCAAAATTCCCTTTTTCTCCCCAAAAAATTCCCAAAATCCCCATTTTCCCCCCCAAAATCCCCATTTTCCCCCCCAAAATCCCCATTTTCCTCCCTAAAATCCCCATTTTCCTGTTTAAATTTTTATTTTCTCCCCCAAAATTCCCATTTTCCCCAAAAAAATTCCCATTTTCTCCAAAAAAATTCCCAAAATTCCCATTTTCCCTCCCAAAATTCCCATTTTCCCCCCAAAAATTCCCATTTTTCTGCTTAAATTCCGATTTTCTCCCCGAAAATTCCCCTTTTCTCCCCCAAAAATTCCCCAAATTCCCATTTCCCCCCTAAATCCCCCTTTTCCCCAAAAAAATTCCCATTTTCTTGCTTAAATTCTGATTTTCCCCCCAAAATTCCCATTTTTCCCCCCAAAATCCCCCTTTTCCCCCCAAAAATTCCCATTTTCCTCCCAAAAATCCCCATTTTTCTGCTTAAATTCCCATTTTCTCCCCGAAAATTCCCATTTTCTCCCCAAAAAATTCCCCAAATTCCCATTTTTCTCCCCCAAATTCCCATTTTCTCCAAAAAAATTCCCTAAATTCCCATTTTCCTGCTTAAATTTTGATTTTCCCCCCCAAAAATTCCCATTTTCCCCCCAAAATTCCCATTTTTCCCCCCAAAATTCCCATTTTCCTCCCTAAAATTCCCATTTTTCTGCTTAAATTCCGATTTTCTCCCCGAAAATTCCCTTTTTCTCCCCAAAAAATTCCCAAAATTCCCATTTTTCTCCCCCAAATTCCCATTTTCCTCCAAAAAATTCCCATTTTTCTGTTTAAATTCCGATTTTCTCCCTGAAAATTCCCATTTTCCCCCCCAAAATTCCCATTTTTCTGCTTAAATTTTTATTTTCTCCCCAAAAATTCCCATTTTCTCCTAAAAAATTCCCATTTTTCTGCTTAAATTCCTATTTTCTCCCCGAAAATTCCGATTTTCTCCCCAAAAAATTCCCGGAATTCCCATTTTTCCCCCCCAAATCCCCCTTTTCCCGTGGGGAATTCCCGGAATTCCCAAATTTTCCCTCTGCAGGCGAGGATGAGTTTTCCTACGGCTTCGACGGGCGGGGGCTGAAGGTGGAGAACGGGAAATTCCAGGAATTCGGGGAAAGCTTCGGAGAGAGCGACGTCATCGGCTGCTTCGCGGTGAGGAGCCGGGAAAACGGGGGAGAGATCCGGGAAAAACGGGGGAAAATCCGGGAAAAACAGGGAAAATGGGGGGAAAATGGGAAAAAATGGGAAAAAATCCGGGAAAAACGGGGAAAATCTGGGAAAAACGGGGGAAAACGGGGGGAATCTGGGGAGAAAACGGGGAAAAATCCGGGAAAAATGGGGGAAAAACGGGGAAAAATGGGGGAAAAACGGGGGGAATCCGGGAAAAATGGGGAGAATCTGGGAAAAACAGGAGAGAGATCCGGGAAAAACCCGGAAAAACGGGGGAAAATGGGGGAAAATGGGGAAAAATCCGGGAAAAACGGGGAAAAAATCCGGGAAAAGTGGGGGGAATCTGGGAAAATGAGGGGATATTTGGGAAAAGTGAGGGGATATTTGGGAAAAGTGAGGGGATATTTGGGAAAATGAGGGGATATTTGGGAAAAATGGGGAAATCCGGGGGGAAATTGGGGGGAAAACCTGGGAAAAGAGGAGGATCCCAAATTCCCAACTCCCCAAATTCCCCAGTCCCCAAATCCCAATCCCCAAATCCCAAATCCCCCAATCCCAATCCCCAAATCCCAAATCCCAAATCCCGAATCCCAATCCCCCAATCCCCGCCATTCCCGCTAACCCCGATCCCTTTTCCCCCGTAGGATTTCGAGGACCCCCCAATCCCAATCCCAAATCCCAAATCCCCCAATCCCAATCCCAAAATCCAAATCCCCAAATCCCCCAATCCCCCTCCATTCCCGCTAACCCCGGTCCCATTTCCCCCGCAGGATTTCGAGGACCCCCCAATCCCAAATCTCAATCCCCAATCCCCAAATCCCAAATCCCCCAATCCCCAAATCCCAAATCCCCAAATCCCCCAATCCCAAATCCCCAATCCCGATCCCAATCCCCAAATATTCCCAAACATTCTCGCTAACCCCGGTCCCTTTTCCCCCCCGCAGGATTTCGAGGACCCCCCAATCCCAACCCCAAATCCCAAATCCCAATCCCCCGCCATTCCCGCTAACCCCGATCCCTTTCCCCCCCCGCAGGATTTCGAGGACCCCCCAACCCCAAATCCCAAATCCCAAATCCCCCAATCCCAATCCCAAATCCCCCAATCCCAAATCCCAAATCCCAAATCCCAATCCCCCGCCATTCCCGCTAACCCCAGTCCCTTTTCCCCCCGCAGGATTTCGAGGACCCCCCAACCCCAAATCCCAATCCCAAATCCCAATCCCCAAACATTCCCGCCATTCCCGCTAACCCCGATCCCTTTTCCCCCTGCAGGATTTCGAGGACCCCCGAATCCCAATCCCCAATCCCAAATCCCCCAATCCCAAATCCCCCAATCTCAATCCCAAATCCCAAATCCCAAATCCCCCGCCATTCCCGCTAACCCCGATCCCTTTTCCCCCGCAGGATTTCGAGGACCCCCCAATCCCAATCCCAAATCCCAACCCCGCCATTCCCGCTAACCCCGATCCCGTTTCCCCCGCAGGATTTTGAGGACCCCCCAATCCCAATCCCAATCCCAAATCCCAAATCCCCCAATCCCAATCCCCAAATCCCATTCCCCCGCCATTCCCGCTAACCCCGATCCCTTTCCCCCCGCAGGATTTCGAGGACCCCCCAATCCCCAATCCCCCAATCCCAATCCCCCAATCCCCGCCATTCCCGCTAACCCCGATCCCGTTTCCCCCGCAGGATTTCGAGGACCCCCCAATCCCAATCCCAAATCCCCCAATCCCAACCCCAAATCCCCCAATCCCAAATCCCCCGTCATTCCCGCTAACCCCCATCCCGTTTCCCCCTGCAGGATTTCGAGGACCCCCAATCCCAAATCCCAAATCCCCCAATCCCAATCCCAACCCCCAATCCCCGCCATTCCCGCTAACCCCGATCCCGTTTCCCCCCGCAGGATTTCGAGGACCCCCAACCCCAAATCCCCCAATCCCAATCCCCAACCCCAAATCCCCGCCATTCCCGCTAACCCCCATCCCGTTTCCCCCCGCAGGATTTCGAGGACCCCCCAACCCCAAATCCCCCAATCCCAATCCCAATCCCCCAATCCCAATCCCCCAATCCCTGCCATTCCCGCTAACCCCGATCCCGTTCCCCCCGCAGGATTTCGAGGACCCCCCAATCCCAATCCCCAAATCCCCAATCCCCCAATCCCCCGCCATTCCCGCTAACCCCGATCCCTTTTCCCCCGCAGGATTTCGAGGACCCCCCAATCCCAAATCCCAAATCCCAAATCCCCCAATCCCAATCCCCCAATCCCCAATCCCAAATCCCAATCCCAATCCCCAAATCCCCCAATCCCAATCCCCAAATCCCCAATCCCCCAATCCCCGCCATTCCCGCTAACCCCGATCCCGTTTCCCCCGCAGGATTTCGAGGACCCCCCAATCCCCCAATCCCAAATCCCCCAATCCCAATCCCCAAATCCCAAATCCCAAATCCCCAATCCCCAATCCCCAAATCCCCAAATCCCCAATCCCGATCCCAATCCCCAAATCCCAAATCCCCAAATCCCAGATCCCCAAATCCCAAATCCCCCAATCCCAAAGCCCCAATCCCAAATCCCAAATCCCCCAATCCCCCAACCCCAAATCCCCCAATCCCCAAATCCCCGCCATTCCCGCTAACCCCGGTCCCTTTTCCCCCCCACAGGATTTCGAGGACCCCCTGATCCCAACCTCAAATCCCCCAATCCCAATTCCCAAATCCCCAAATCCCAAATCCCCCAATCCCCAACCCCAAATCCCCGCCATTCCCGCTAACCCCGATCCCTTTCCCCCGCAGGATTTCGAGGACCCCCAATCCCCCAATCCCCCAATCCGAAATCCCAATCCCCAATCCCAATCCCCCAATCCCAATCCCCCAATCCCCGCCATTCCCGCTAACCCCGATCCCTTTCCCCCCGCAGGATTTCGAGGACCCCCAACCCCAAATCCCAATCCCAAATCCCCCAATCCCAATCCCCCAATCCCCGCCATTCCCGCTAACCCCGATCCCGTTTCCCCCCGCAGGATTTCGAGGACCCCCCAATCCCAATCCCCGCCATTCCCGCTAACCCCGATCCCTTTTCCCCCCCCAGGATTTCGAGGACCCCTCGCTGGTGTCGCTGTCGTTCTCCAAGAACGGCCGGGACCTGGGCGCGGCGTTCCGGGTGCGCAAGGATTCGCTGCGGGAGCGGGCGCTGCTGCCCCACGTGCTCTGCAAGGGCTGCGCCGTCGAGCTCAACTTCGGGCAGCGGCCGGAGCCGCTGGCGCCGGTTCCCGACGGCTTCCTCTTCATCCATCACATCCCGGCGCCCGACAGGGTGCGGACACCGCCCGGGCCCAAGAGCACCGAGGAGTGCGAGGTGCGGCGGGGTCGCTGAGGGGGGGTTTGGGGGATTTTTTTGGGATTTTTTTGAGGTTTTTTGGGGATTTTTTGGGGGGTTTTTTGGGATTTTTTTGGGGTATTTTTGGGATTTTTTGGGGATTTTTTGGGGGTTTTTTTAGGATTTTTTAGGGATTTTTTGGGGTTCTTTTAGGATTTTTTAGGGATTTTTTGGGGTTCTTTTCGGATTTTTTAGGGATTTTTTGGGGATTTTTGGGGGGTTTTTTGGGATTTTTTGGGATTTTTTGGGGTTTTTTGGGGGTTTTTTTGGGGATTTTTTTGGATTTTTTTGGGGATTTTTTTTGGGATTTTTTGGGATTTTTTGGGATTTTTTGGGGATTTTTTGGGGTTTTTTAGGATTTTTTAGGGATTTTTTGGGGGTTTTTGGGGATTTTTTTGGGATTTTTTTAGGGATTTTTTTAGGATTTTTTAGGGATTTTTTGGGGATTTTTTTGATTTTTTGGGGATTTTTTTTGGATTTTTTTGGGATTTATTGGGGGTTTTTTGGGATTTTTTAGGGATTTTTTGGGGATTTTTTGGGGTTTTTTAGGATTTTTTTAGGGATTTTTTGGGGTTCTTTTAGGATTTTTTAGGGATTTTTGGGGGATTTTTTTTTATTTTTTGGGGATTTTTTTAGGATTTTTTAGGGATTTATTGGGGTTTTTTTTGGATTTTTTGGGGGGTTTTTTGGGATTTTTTGGGGTATTTTTAGGATTTTTTTGGGATTTTTTTGGGGATTTTTTGGGTTTTTTAGGGATTTTTTGGGCATTTTTTTGGGATTTTTTTGGGGATTTTTTGGGTTTTTTAGGGATTTTTTGGGGATTTTTTGGGATTTTTTTTGGGATTTTTTTGGGGGTTTTTTGGGATTTTTTGGGGATTTTTTGGGTTTTTTAGGGTTTTTTTAGGATTTTTTTAGGGGATTTTTTGGGGATTTTTTTAGGATTTTTTAGGGACTTTTTTGGGTTTTTTAGGGGATTTCTTAGGGATTTCTTTGGGGATTTTTTTGGGGATATTTTAGGGATTTTTTTTGGATTTTTTAGGGATTTTTTGGGGGTTTTTTTTTGAGTTTTTAGGGAATTTTGGGGAATTTTTTTGGGATTTTTTTGGTTTTTTTTTTGATTTTCTGGGATTTCCCAGAATTCCCATTTTTCCCATCAGCATTCCCATTTCCCCACCCACAATTCCCATTTTCCCTGCAGAATTCCCGTTTTCCCGAGGAGAATTCTCATTTTCCCACCCACAATTCCCATTTTTCCCATCAGAATTCCCATTTTTCCCCTCGGAATTCCAGTTTTCCCATGGGAATTCCCGTTTCCCACCCACAATTCCCATTTTCCCGATCAGAATTCCCGTTTTTTTCATGGAAATTCCCATTTTCCCATCAGAATTCCCATTTTTCCCATGGGAATTCCCATTTTCCCCCCCACAATTCCTGTTTTCCCACAGGAATTCCCATTTTCCCCATCAGAATTCCCGTTTCCCCCCCACAATTCCCATTTTTCCCATGGAAATTCCCATTTTCCCGTGGGAATTCTCATTTTTCCCATCACAATTCCCGTTTTTCCCATGGGAATTCCCATTTTCCCGAGCAGAATTCCCATTTCCCCACCCACAATTCCCGTTTTCCCCTGGGAATTCCGGTTTTCCCCTGGGAATTCCCATTTTCCCTCTGGAATTCCGGTTTTCCTGCCCACAATTCCCGTATTTCCCCTGGGAATTCCCGTTTTTCCACGGGAATTGCGGTTTTCCCACAGGAATTCCCATTTTCCCCCTCGGAATTCCTGTTTTCCCATGGGAACTCCGGTTTTTCCATGGGAATTCCTGTTTCCCACCCACAATTCCCGTATCTCCCCTGGGAATTCCCGTTTTTCCCATGGGAATTCCCATTTTCCCCCTGGGAATTCTGGTTTTTCCCCCCACAATTCCAGTTTTTCCATGGGAATTCCCGTTTTCCCCCTGGAATTGCGGTTTCCCCCCTGGAATTCCCGTTTTTCCATGGGAATTCCGGTTTTTCCCGCCCACAATTCCCGTTTTCCCCCCCAATTCCCATTTTCCCCCTGGAATTCCCGTTTTCCCACGGAATTCCCGTTTTTCCCCCTGGAATTCCGGTTTTTCCCGCCCACAATTCCCGTTTTTCCCCCACAATTCCCGTTTTCCCCCTGGAATTCCCGTTTTTCCATGGGAATTCCTGTTTTTTCCCCCCCAATTCCCGTTTTCCCATGGGAATTCCCGTTTTCCCACCCACAATTCCGGTTTTTCCATGGGAATTCCCGTTTCCCCCCTGGAATTCCCGTTTTTCCATGGGAATTCCTGTTTTCCCCCCCCCAATTCCCGTTTTCCCCCTGGAATTCCCATTTTCCCCCTGGAATTCCTCTTTCCCCCCCCCCAATTCCCGTTTTTCCATGGGAATTGCAGTTTTTCTTGCCCACAATTCCCATTTTTCCCCCTGGAATTCCGGTTTTCCCCTGGGAATTCCCGTTTTTCCATGGGAATTCCCTTTTTCCCATGGGAATTCCCCTTTTCCCCCTGGAATTCCGGTTTTCCCGCCCACAATTCCCGTATTTCCCCTGGGAATTCCCGTTTTCCCATGGGAATTGCGGTTTTTCCATGGGAATTCCCATTTCCCCCTGAGAATTCCCATTTTCCCCCCCACAATTCCCGTTTCCCACCGACAATTCCCATTTTCCCCCTCGGAATTCCTGTTTTCCCATGGGAATTCCCATTTTTCCATGGGAATTCCCGGTTTTCCCGCCCACAATTCCCGTTTTCCCACGGAATTCCCGTGTTTCCCCCTGGAATTCCCGTTTCCCCCCCGGAATTCCCGTTTTCCCACCAGAATTCCCATTTTCCCCCTGGGAATTCTGGTTTTTCCCCCCACAATTCCCGTTTTTCCATGGGAATTCCCGTTTTCCCCCTGGAATTGCGGTTTCCCCCCTGGAATTCCCGTTTTTCCATGGGAATTCCGGTTTTTCCCGCCCACAATTCCCGTTTTCCCCCCCCAATTCCCATTTTCCCCCTGGAATTCCCGTTTTTCCATGGGAATTCCCATTTTCCCCCTGGAATTCCCGTTTTCCCACGGAATTCCCGTTTTTCCCCCGGGAATTCCCGTTTTCCCCTCAGAATTCCCGTTTTCCCCCCGGAATTCCCGTTTTCCCACGGAATTCCCGTTTTTCCCCCTGGAAATTCCCGTTTTTCCCCCTGGAATTCCCATTTTTCCCTGGGAATTCCCGTTTTCCCCTGGGAATTCCCGTTTCCCCCCCGGAATTCCCGTTTTCCCCCTGGAATTCCCGTTTCCCCCCCAGAATTCCCGTTTTCCCACGGAATTCCCGTTTTTCCCCCTGGAAATTCCCGTTTTTCCCGCCCACAATTCCCGTTTTCCCAGGGAATTCCCGTGTTTCCCGCAGGTGCTGCTCATGGTGGGGCTCCCGGGCTCCGGGAAGACTCAGTGGGCACAGAAACATTCCCAGGAAAATCGGGAGAAACGCTACAACATCCTGGGCACCGAGCGCGTCCTGCACCAGCTGACGGTCAGAGACGGCGGGATCCCGGAATTCCGGAATCCGGGAATGCCGGGAATGCCGGGAATCCGGGAATGCTGGGAATGCCGGGAATTCGGGATTGGGGGATGGGATTTGGGTCCTGCACCAGCTGACGGTCAGAGACGGCGGGATCCGGGAATTCGGGAATGCCGGGAATGCGGGGAATTCAGGATTGGGGGATGGGATTTGGGATCCTGGGAATTTGGGATTGGGATCCTGGGAATTCCGGGAATTCGGGAATGCCGGGAATTAGGGATTGGGATCCTGGGAATTTGGGATTGGGATCCCGGAAATTCAGGATCCCGGGAATTCAGGATTGGGATTGGGGGGAATTCGGGATTGGGATCCTGGGAATTCCGGATCCCGGGAATTCGAGAATTCGGGATTGGGATTGGGGGATGGGATTTGGGATCCTGGGAATTTGGGATTGGGATCCCGGGAATTCCGGATCCGGGAATTCGGGATCGGGATTGGGGGATGGGATTTGGGTCCCGCACCAGCTGACGGTCAGAGACGGCGGGATCCCGGGAATTCGGGAATTCGGGAATGCCGGGAATTCGGGATGGGGAATTCGGGATGGGGAATTCGGGATGGGGAATTCGGGATCAGGAAGCCGGGAATGCCGGGAATTTGGGAATTCGGGATCAGGAAGCCGGGAATGCCGGGAATTCGGGAATGCCGGGAATTCAGGAATGCTGGGAATTCGGGAATGGGAATTCGGGAATTGGAATTCGGGAATGCCGGGAGTTCGGGAATGCCGGGAGTTCGGGATTGGGATTGGGATTGGGGGATGGGATTTGGGATCCTGGGAATTGGGGATTGGGACCCCGGGAATTTGGGATCCTGGGAATTCCAGATCCGGGAATTCGGGAATTCAGGATGGGGAATTCAGGAATGCTGGGAATTCGGGATGGGGATCGGGGGATGGGATTTGGGATCCTGGGAATTCAGGATCCGGGAATTCGGGAATTTGGGATCGGGGAATTCGGGATTGGGATCGGGGGATGGGATTTGGGTCCTGCACCAGCTGACGGTCAGCGGGCGACAGAATTCCGGGAATTCTGGGAATTTGGGATTGGGGGAATTCTGGGATAATCCCGGGATAATTTGGGGATAATTTGGGAATAAATCCGGGACAATCCCGGGATAATTTGGGGATAATTCTGGGATAATTTAAGAATAAATCTGGGATAATTTGGGAATAATTTGGGAATAATTTGGGAATAATCTCGGGACAATTCTGGGATAATTTGGGAATAATTTGGGAATAACCCCGGGACAATCCTGGGATAATTTGGGGATGATTCTGGGATAATTTGGGAATAAATCCGGGATAATTTGGGAATAATTTGGGAATAATCCCGGGACAATCCCAGGATAATTCGGTGATAATTTGAGAATAAATCCAGGATAATCCTGGGACAATCCCGGGATAATTTGGGGATAATTCTGGGATAATTTAAGAATAAATCCGGGATAATTCTGGGACAATCCCGGGATAATTTGGGAATAATTTGGGAACAACCCCGGGACAATCCCAGGATAATTCTGGGACAATCCCGGGATAACTTGGGGATAATTTGGGAATAATCCTGGGACAATCCCGGGATAATTTGGGGATAATCTCGGGACAATCCCAGGATAATTTGGGAATAATTTGGGAACAAGCCCGGGACAATCCCGGGATAATTCTGGGATAATCGTGGGACAATCCCGGGACAATCCCGGGATAACTTGGGAACGGTTCCGGGCCAGACGCGGGGGCCGGAGCCGGAGGAGTTGGATGCCAAGAGCCGGGAGCTGCTGACTCAGCAGGCGGCGCAGTGCCTTAGCAAGCTGGTGCAGATCGCCCCCCGCGCCCGCCGCAACTTCATCCTCGACCAGGTATCCCGGGAAAAACATCGGGAATGGCGGGAAAAGAGCCGGGAACGGCGGGAAAAAATAGCCGGGAATGGCAGGAAAAAATAGCCGGGAATGGTGGGAAAAGAGCCGGGAACGGCGGGAAAAGAGCCGGGAATGGCGGGAAAAAATAGCCGGGAATGGCGGGAAAAAATAGCCGGGAATGGTGGGAAAAGGAGCGGGAATGGCGGGAAAAAATAGCCGGGAATGGCGGGAAAAAATAGCCGGGAATGGCGGGAAAAAATAGCCAGGAATGGCGGGAAAAGAGCCGGGAATGGCGGGAAAAGGACTGGGAATGGCGGGAAAAAATAGCCAGGAATGGCGGGAAAAGAACTGGGAATGGCGGGAAAAAATAGCCGGGAATGGCGGGAAAAAATAGCCGGGAATGGCGGGAAAAGAGCCGGGAATGGCGGGAAAAGGACTGGGAATGGTGGGAAAAAATAGCTGGGAATGGCGGGAAAAGGAGCGGGAATGGCAGGAAAAAATAGCCGGGAATGGCGGGAAAAAAATAGCTGGGAATGGCGGGAAAAAATAGCCGGGAATGGCGGGAAAAAATAGCCGGGAATGGCGGGAAAAGGAGCGGGAATGGCGGGAAAATAGCCGGGAATGGCGGGAAAGAATAGCCGGGAATGGCGGGAAAAGAGCCGGGAACGGCGGGAAAAAATAGCTGGGAATGGCGGGAAAAGGAGCGGGAATGGCGGGAAAAAACAGCTGGGAACGGCGGGAAAAGAGCCGGGAATGGCGGGAAAAGGAGCGGGGATGGCGGGAAAAAATAGCCGGGAATGGCGGGAAAAAATAGCCGGGAATGGCGGGAAAAAATAGCCGGGAATGGCGGGAAAAAATAGCCGGGAATGGCGGGAAAAAATAGCCGGGAATGGTGGGAAAAAATAGCCGGGAATGGCGGGAAAAAGTAGCCAGGAATGGCGGGAAAAGGAGCGGGAATGGCGGGAAAAAATAGCCAGGAATGGTGGGAAAGAATAGCCGGGAATGGTGGGAAAAGGACTGGGAATGGCGGGAAAAAATAGCCGGGAATGGCGGGAAAAGGAGCGGGAATGGCGGGAAAAAACAGCCGGGAATGGCGGGAAAAGGAGCGGGAATGGTGGGAAAGAATAGCCGGGAATGGCGGGAAAGAATAGCCGGGAATGGCGGGAAAAAATAGCCGGGAATGGTGGGAAAAGGAGCGGGAATGGCGGGAAAAAATAGCTGGGAATGGCGGGAAAATGATGGGGAATGGCGGGAAAGAATAGCCGGGAATGGCGGGAAAAGAGCCGGGGATGGCGGGAAAGAATAGCCGGGAATGGCGGGAAAAGGACCGGGAATGGTGGGAAAGAATAGCCGGGAATGGCGGGAAAAGGAGCGGGAATGGCGGGAAAAGGAGCGGGAATGGCGGGAAAAGGAGCGGGAATGGCGGGAAAAAATAGCCGGGAATGGCGGGAAAGAATAGCCGGGAATGGCGGGAAAAGAGCCGGGAATGGCGGGAAAATGATGGGGAATGGCGGGAAAAAATAGCCGGGAATGGCGGGAAAAGGAGCGGGAATGGCGGGAAAAAATAGCCGGGAATGGTGGGAAAAGGAGCGGAAATGGCGGGAAAAAATAGCTGGGAATGGCGGGAAAAAATAGCCGGGAATGGCGGGAAAAGGAGCGGGAATGGTGGGAAAAAATAGCCGGGAATGGTGGGAAAGAATAGCCGGGAATGGCGGGAAAAGGACTGGGAATGGCGGGAAAAAATAGCCGGGAATGGCGGGAAAAGAGCCGGGAATGGCAGGAAAAGGACTGGGAATGGCGGGAAAAAATAGCCGGGAATGGCGGGAAAAAATAGCTGGGAATGGCGGGAAAAAATAGCCCAGAATGGCGGGAAAAGGACCGGGAATGGTGGGAAAGAATGGCCGGGAATGGCGGGAAAATGATGGGGAATGGTGGGAAAAAATAGCCGGGAATGGCGGGAAAAGAGCCGGGAATGGCAGGAAAAGGACTGGGAATGGCGGGAAAGAATAGCCGGGAATGGCGGGAAAAGGACTGGGAATGGTGGGAAAAGGAGCGAGGATGGCGGGAAAAAGTAGCCGGGAATGGTGGGAAAAAATAGCCGGGAATGGCGGGAAAAAATAGCCGGGAATGGCGGGAAAAGGAGCGGGAATGGCGGGAAAAGGAGCGGGAATGGCGGGAAAAAATAGCCGGGAATGGCGGGAAAAGGAGCGGGAATGGCGGGAAAAAATAGCCGGGAATGGTGGGAAAAAATAGCCGGGAATGGCGGGAAAAAGTAGCCGGGAATGGTGGGAAAAAATAGCCGGGAATGGCGGGAAAAAATAGCCGGGAATGGCGGGAAAAGGAGCGGGAATGGCGGGAAAAGGAGCGGGAATGGCGGGAAAAAATAGCCGGGAATGGCGGGAAAAGGACCGGGAATGGTGGGAAAGAATAGCCGGGAATGGTGGGAAAAAATAGCCGGGAATGGCGGGAAAAGGAGCGGGAATGGCGGGAAAAGGAGCGGGAATGGCGGGAAAAAATAGCCGGGAATGGCGGGAAAAAATAGCTGGGAATGGCGGGAAAAAATAGCCGGGAATGGCGGGAAAAGGAGCGGGGATGGCGGGAAAGAATAGCCGGGAATGGTGGGAAAAGGAGCGGGAATTGCGGGAAAAAATAGGCGGGAATGGCGGGAAAAAATCCTGGGAATTGTGGGGAAATAACTGGGAATGGCTGGAAAAAATCTTGGGAATCCTAGGGAAAAATATTCGGGAATGGCGGGAAAATAACTGCAAGTGGCGGGAAAAAATCCTGGGAAAAAATCCTGGGATCCCAGGAAAAAAATATCTGGGAATGGCGGGAAAAGATGGGAAAATAACCCAGGGATTCCGGGGAAAATAAGTGGGAATGGCGGGAAAATAATTGGGAATGGCGTTGCAAAAAACCTGGGATAACCGGCCTGGAAATCCCTGGAAAAACAACTGGAAAATCCCAAAATCATCCAGGAAATCATCCCAAAAAATCACAGGAAATCATCTCAAAAAATCCTGGATGAGATTCCCAAAAATGTGGAGTAACTACCCAAAAAATCTGGGAAAACCATCCCAAAAAAACCCAGGAAATCATCCCAAAGAATGCAGGAAATTATCCCAAAGAACATGGGATAACCACCCAAAAAATGGGGGATAACCACCCAAAAAATCCGGGATAACCATCCCAAAAAATCCGAAAAATCATCCCAAAAAATCCCAGGAAATCATCCCAAAAAATCTGAGAGAAACATCCCAAAAAATCCAGGATAAACATCCTAAAAAACCCGGGATAAGATTCCCAAAAAATCCAGGAAAACATCTCAAAAAATCTGGGATAACCACCCAAAAAATCCTGGAAAACATCCCAAAAAATCCAGGAAATTATTCCAAAAAATCCGGGATAACCACCAAAAAAATCCTGGAAAACATCCCAAAAAATCCAGGATAAACATCCCAAAAAATCTGGGATAACCATCCCAAAAAACCCAGGAAATCATCCCAAAAAATCCTGGATAAGATTCCCAAAAAATCCAGGATAACATCCCAAAAAATCCAGGAAATTATTCCAAAAAATGTGGGATAACCATCCCAAAAAATGTGGGATAACCACCCAAAAAATCAAGGATAACCATCCCAAAAAATCCAGGAAATCATCCCAAAAAAATCTGGGATAAACATCCCAAAAAATCCAGGAAATCATCCCAAAAAATCCAGGAAATTATTCCAAAAAATCCAGGAAATCATCCTAAAAAATGTGGGATAACCACCAAAAAAATCCGGGAAATCATCCCAAAAAAATCCGGGATTACCACCCAAAAAATCCAGGATAAACATCCCAAAAAATCCAGGAAATCATCCCAAAAAATCCAGGAAATCATCCTAAAAAAATGTGGGATAACCACCCAAAAAATCCGGGAAATCATCCCAAAAAGTCCAGGAAACCATCCCAAAAAATCTTGGATAAGATTCCCAAAAAATCCAGGAAATTATTCAAAAAAATCTGGGATAAACACCCCAAAAAATCCAGGATAAACATCCTAAAAAATCCTGGATAAACATCCCAAAAATCTGGGATAAACATCGCAAAAAATCCAGGAAATCATCCCAAAAAATCCCAAAAAATCGTCCTAAAAAAATCTGGGATAATGACCCAAAAAATCCCAGGAAAACATCCCAAAAAACCCAGGATAAACATCCCAAAAAATGCAGGAAAACTTCCCAAAAAATCCCAGGAAATCACCCCAAAAAAATCTGGGATAACCACCCAAAAAATCCGGGAAATCATCCCAAAAAATGCAGGAAATCATCCTAAAAAATCCTGGATAAGATTCCCAAAAAATGCAGGAAAACATCCCAAAAAATCCAGGATAAGATTCCCAAAAATGTGGGATAAACATCCCAAAAAACCCGGGATAAGATTCTCAAAAAATCCCAGGAAATCATTCCAAAAAATTCAGGAAATCATCCCAAAAAAATGTGGGATAACCACCCAAAAAATCTGGGTTAACCATCCCAAAAAAGCCATGAAACCATCCCAAAAATCCCAGGAAATCATCCCAAAAAATCCAGGATAAACATCTCAAAAAATCCGGGATAAACATCCCAAAAAATCCCAAAAAATCATCCTAAAAAATCCAGGAAATCATCCTAAAAAATCCCAAAAAATCATCCCAAAAAATCCCAAAAAATCATCCCAAAAAATCCCCAAAAAATCATCCCAAAAAATCCAGGAAATCATCCCAAAAAATCCAGGATAAACATCTCAAAAAAACCCAAAAAATCATCCCAAAAAATCCAGGATAAACATCTCAAAAAATCCAGGAAATCATCCCAAAAAATCCAGGATAAACATCCCAAAAAATCCAGGAAAACATCCCAAAAAATCATCCCAAAAAATCTGGGATTACCACCCAAAAAATCCAGGAAATCATCCCAAAAAATCCGGGAAATCATCCCAAAAAATCCAGGAAATCATCCCAAAAAATCCTGGATAAGATTCCCAAAAAATCTGGGATAAACATCCCAAAAAATCTGGGATAACCACGCAAAAAACCCAAAAAATCATCCCAAAAAATCCAGGAAATCATCCTAAAAAATGCAGGAAATCATCCTAAAAAATGCAGGAAATCATCCTAAAAAATCCAGGAAATCATCCCAAAAAATCCAGGATAAACATCCCAAAAAATCCAGGATAAACATCCCAAAAAATCCAGGATAAACATCCCAAAAAATCCAGGAAATCATCCCAAAAAACCCAGGATAAACATCCCAAAAAACCCATGAAATCATCCTAAAAAATGCAGGAAATCATCCCAAAAAATGCAGGAAATCATCCCAAAAAACCCAAAAAATCATCCCAAAAAATCCCCAAAAATCATCCCAACCCCCCTTTCCCGCCCCCGTTGAACTCCCGCTGGCTGACCCGGCATTCCCGCTTTTCCCCGCCCGCATTCCCGCTTTTTTTTCCCGGGAATTCCCAGTGCAACGTGTACAACTCGGGGCAGCGGCGGAAGCTGTCGGCCTTCAAGGGCTTCTCCAGGAAAGTGGTGGTGATCGTCCCCAGCGAGCCCGAGTGGGAGCAGCGCCTGGAGCGGCGGCGCCAGAGCGAGGGCGACGACGTCCCCGAGTCCGTCATGCTGGAGATGAAAGGTGGGGAGGGAAATCCGGGGGGGATCTGGGGGGAAAATCTGGGGGAAAATCTGGGGGGAAAATTCAGGGGGAATGGGGGAAAAATCCGGGGGAAATGGGGGAAAAATTCAGGGGAAATGGGGGAAAATCTGGGAGAGAATTCCATGGAAAAGGGGGAAAATCCAGGGGAAATGGGGGAAAAATCCAGGGGGAAATGGGGGAAATCTGGGAGAGAATTCCAGGGGAAAGGGGGAAAAATACGGGGGAAAGGGGGGGGAAATCTGGGAGGGGATTCCAGGGGGAATGGGGGAAAAATCCGGGGGAAAAATCCGGGGGAAAATCCAGGGGAAATCCAGGGGAAATCTGGGGGGAATGGGGGAAAATTCAGGGGAAAATCCCAGAGAGAATTCCAGGGAAATGGGGGAAAATCTGGGGGGAATGGGGGAAAATTCAGGGGAAATGGGGGAAATCTGGGAGGGGATTCCAGGGGAAAATCTGGGGGGAATGGGGGAAAAATTCAGGGGAAATCCAGGGGAATGGGGGAAAATCCAGGGGAAAATCCCAGAGAGAATTCCAGGGAAATGGGGGAAAATCTGGGGGAAATGGGGGAAAATCTGGGGGGAATGGGGGAAAAATCCAGGGGAAATCCAGGGGAAATCTGGGGGGAATGGGGGGAAAATCCGGGGGGAAAATCTGGGGGAATGGGGGAAAATCCAGGGGAAAATCCCAGAGAGAATTCCAGGGAAATGGGGGAAAATCTGGGGGGAATGGGGGAAAAATTCAGGGGAAAATCCCAGAGAGAATTCCAGGGAAATGGGGGAAAATCCGGAGGGAATGGGGGAAAATTCAGGGGAAATCCAGGGGAAATCTGGGGGGAATGGGGGGAAAATCCGGGGGGAAAATCTGGGGGGAAAATCTGGGGGAAAATCTGGGGGAAATGGGGGAAAAACTCAGGGGGAATGGGGGAAAATTCAGGGGAAATCCAGGGGAAATCCGGGGGGAAAATCTGGGGGGAAAATCCGGGGGAAAATTCAGGGGGAATCCAGGGGAAATCTGGGAGGGGATTCCAAGGAAAAATTCAGGGGAAATGGGGGAAATCTGGGAGAGGATTCCATGGGAAAATCTGGGGGAAATGGGGGAAAAATTCAGGGGGAAATGGGGGAAAATCCAGGGGAAATGGGGGAAATCTGGGGGGAATGGGGGAAAATCCGGGGCAAAATCCCAGAGAGAATTCCAGGGAAATGGGGGAAAATCTGGGGGGAATGGGGGAAAAATCCAGGGGAAATCCAGGGGAAATCTGGGGGGAATGGGGGAAAATTCAGGGGAAATCCAGGGGAAATCTGGGGGGAATGGGGGGAAAAATGGGGGAAAGATTCAGGGGAAATGGGGGAAAAATTCAGGGGGAATGGGGGAAAATCTGGGAGTGGATTCCATGGGAAAGGGGGAAAAATCTGGGGGGAGATGGGGGAAAAATTCAGGGGGGAATGGGGGAAATCTGGGAGGGGATTCCAGGGGAAAATCTGGGGGGAATGGGGGAAAATTCAGGGGGAATCCAGGGGAAATCTGGGAGGGGATTCCAAGGAAAAATCCAGGGGAAATGGGGGAAATCTGGGGGGAATGGGGGGAAAATCCGGGGGAAAATCCCAGAGAGAATTCCAGGGAAATGGGGGAAAATCTGGGGGGAATGGGGGAAAATCTGGGAGGGGATTCCGGGGGAAATGGGGGAAAAATTCAGGGGGAAATGGGGGAAAATTCAGGGGAAATGGGGGAAATCTGGGAGGGGATTCTGGGGGAAAATCTGGGGGAAATGGGGGAAAAATTCAGGGGAAATCCAGGGGAATGGGGGAAAATCCAGGGGAAAATCCCAGAGAGAATTCCAGGGAAATGGGGGAAAATCTGGGGGGAATGGGGGAAAATTCAGGGGAAATGGGGGAAATCTGGGGGGAATGGGGGGAAAATCCGGGGGAAAATCCCAGAGAGGATTCCAGGGAAATGGGGGAAAATCCGGGGGGAATGGGGGAAAATCTGGGAGGGGATTCCGGGGGAAATGGGGGAAAAATCTGGGGGGAATGGGGAAAAATATGGGAGAGAATTCCAGGGGAAATGGGGAAAAATCTGGGGGGATTGGGGGAAAATCCAGGGGGAAATCCAGGCGAAATCTGGGAGGGGATTCCATGGGAAAGGGGGAAAAATCTGGGGGGAAATGGAGGAAAAATTCAGGGGAAATGGGGGAAAAATCCAGGGGGAAAATCCGGGGGAAATGGGGGAAAATCTGGGAGGGAATTCCAGGGGAAAATCTGGGAAAATCTGGGGGGAATGGGGGAAAAATCCAGGGGGAAATCCAGGGGGGAAATCTGGGAGGGGATTCCATGGGAATGGGGGAAAAATCTGGGGGGAATGGGGGAAAAATTCAGGGGAAATGGGGGAAAAATCCAGAGGAAATGGGAAAAATCTGGGAGAGAATTCCAGGGAAAAGGGGGGGAAATCCAGGAGGAATGGGGGAAAAATTCAGGGGAAAGGGGGGAAAATCTGGGAGAGAATTCCATGGAAAAGGGGGAAAATCCAGGGGAAATGGGGGAAATCTGGGAGAGAATTCCAGGGGAAAGGGGGAAAATCTGGGAGGGGATTCTGGGGGAAAATCTGGGAGAGGAATCCATGGAAAAGGGGGAAAATCCAGGGGGAATGGGGGAAAATTCAGGGGGAAATCCAGGGGAAATCCAGCGGAAATCTGGGAGGGGATTCCAGGGAAAAGGGGGAAAATCTGGGGGAATGGGGGAAAAATTCAGGGGAAATGGGGGAAAATTTGGGGAAAATCCAGGGGGGAAATCTGGGAGGGGATTCCAGGGGAAATGGGGAAAAATCTGGGGGGAATGGGGGAAATCTGGGAGGGGATTCCGGGGGAAAATCTGGGGGAAATGGGGGAAAATTCAGGAGAAATCCAGGGGAAATCTGGGAGAGGATTCCATGGAAAACGGAGAAAAATCTGGGGGGAATGGGGGAAATCTGGGAGGGGATTCCGGGGGAAAGGGGGAAAAAAATCCAGGGGGAAAGGGGGGGAATCTGGGAGAGAATTCCAGGGGAAAGGGGGAAAATGTGGGGGAAATGGGGGAAAGTCCAGAGGAAATGGGGGAAATCTGGGAGAGGATTCCAGGGGAAATGGGGAAAAAATTCAGGGGAAAGGGGGGAAAATCTGGGAGAGAATTCCATGGAAAACAGAAAAATCCAGGGGAAATGGGGAAAAAAAAATTCGTGACTCCCATCTCCAATTTTCCCTGGATTTTCCACGTTTTTCCCCCTTTTTTTGGCACTCCCATCTCCAATTCCCCCCAGATTTTCCAGGGATTTTTCCCTTATTTTTGGCACTCCCATCTCAAATTTTTCCCAAATTTTCCCAGATTTTTTTCCCAGATTTTCCCAACCCCCACCTCCAATTTTTCCCAGATTTTCCAGGGATTTTCCCCCTTTTTTTGGCACTCCCATCTCCAATTTTTCCCAAATTTTCCAAGATTTTTTTCCCAGATTTTCCCAACCCCCACCTCCGATTTCCCCCAATTTTTCCCTGATTTTCTTCCCAGATTTTCCCAAGCTCCACCTCCAATTTCCCCCAAATTTTCCAAGATTTTTTTCCCAGATTTTCCCAACTTCCACCTCCAATTTTTCCCAGATTTTCCAGATTTTTCCCCCATTTCTCCCAACCCCCACCTTCAATTTTTCCCAGATTTTTTTCCCAGATTTTCCCAACTCCCACCTCCAATTTTTCCCAGATTTTCCACATTTTTCCCCCCATTTTTCAGAACTCCCATCTCCAATTTTCCCCAGATTTTCCACGTTTTCCCCCATTTCTCCCAACTCCCACCTCCAATTTCCCCCAATTTTTCCAAGATTTTCTTCCCAGATTTTCCCAACCCCCACCTCCGATTCCCCCCGGATTTTCCCCGTTTTTCCCCAATTTCTCCCAACCCCCACCTCCGATTTCCCCGGGATTTCCCCCGTTTTTTCCCGTTTCCATTCCCGATATTTTTGATTTTCCCCCTAGCCAACTATTCCCTCCCGGAGAAGAGCGAGTACGTGGACGAGGTTGTGTTCGGGGAGCTGGGCCGGGACGAGGCGGCGCCGCTGGTGCTGCGCTGGAAGGAGGAGGCGCGGAAGCTGCTGCCGCCCTCGGAGAAACGCGGCAACCGCCGCAACAACCGCAACAAACGCAACCGGCAGAACCGCAACCGCGGCCAGGGATACGGTCAGGAAACGGGGGGGAACGGGGGAAAATTGGGGGGAAATGGGGGGGAAAATTGGGGGAAAATTGGGGGGAAATGGGGGGGAAAATGGGGAAAAATTGGGGGAAATTCGGGAAAAAATTGGGGGAAAATTGGGGGGAATTGGGGGAAATTCGGGGACAAATTGGGGGGAAAATTGGGAAAAATTGGGGGAAATTCGGGGAAAAATTGGGGGGAAATTGGGGAAATTCAGGGGAAAATTGGGGAAAAATTGGGGGAACTACGGGGAAAAATTGGGGGGAAAATTGGGAAAAATTGGGGGGAATTCGGGGAAAAATTGGGGGAAAATTGGGGAAAATTGGGGGAAATTCGGGGAAAAATTGGGGGAAAATTTGGGGGAAATTGGGGAAAAATTGGGGGAAAATTGGGGGGAAAATTTGGGGAAATTTGGGGAAAAATGGGGGGGAAAATGGGGGAAAATTGGGGGGAAAATGGGGAAAATTCGGGGGGGATTGGGGGAAATTCGGGGAAAAAATGGGGGGAAAATTGGGGGAAATTTGGGGGGAAATTTGGGAAAAATTGGGGGAAATTTTGGGGGAAAATTGCAGAAAAATTGGGGGAAAAGTGGGGGAAAATTGGGGGGGAAATTGCGGAAAAATGGGGGGAATTGGGGGAAAAATTGGGGGAAATTTGGGGGGAAAATGGGGGGAAAATTGAGGAAAATTTGGGGGAAAGGGGGGAAAATTTGGGGGAAAGTTGGAGGGGAAAATGGGGAAAATTCAGGGAAAAATTCGGGGGAAATAAATTGGGGAAAAATTGAGGGGGAAATGGGAAATTTGGGGCACAAGAAACGCAAGCGGCAGAACCGCAACCGCGGCCAGGGATACGGTCAGGAAACGGGGGAAAACGGGGAAAAATTGGGGGGAAATGGGGGGAAAAAATGGGGGGGAAAATTGGGGGAAAATTGGGAAAAATTGGGGGAAATTCAGGGGAAAATATGGGGGAAATTCGGGGAAAAATTGGGGGGAAAATGGGGAAAAATTGGGGGGAAATTGGGGAAATTCAGGGGAAAATTGGGGTAAAATTGGGGGGAAAATGGGGAAAAATTGAGGGAAAATTGGGGGGAAATGGGGAAAAATTGGGGGAAATACGGGGAAAAATTGGGGGAAAATTGGGGGGAAAATCGGGAAAAATTGGGGGAAATTCGGGGGAAAATTGGGGGGAAAATTGGGAAAAATTGGGGGGAATTCGGGGAAAAATTGGGGGAAAATTGGGGGGAAAATGGAGAAAATTCAGGGGAAAATTGGGGGAAAATTGGGGGAAATTTGGGGGGAAATTTGGGAAAAATTGGGGGAAGAATGGGGGAAAATTGCAGAAAAATTGGGGGAAAAATGGGGGAAAATTGGGGGGGAAATTACGGAAAAATGGGGGGAATTGGGGGGAAAAATTGGGGGAAATTTGGGGGGAAAATGGGGGGAAAATTGAGGAAAATTTGGGGGAAAGGGGGGAAAATTTGGGGGAAAGTTGGAGGGGAAAATGGGGAAAATTCAGGGAAAAATTCGGGGGAAATAAATTGGGGAAAAATTGAGGGGGAAATGGGAAATTTGGGGCACAAGAAACGCAAGCGGCAGAACCGCAACCGCGGCCAGGGATACGGTCAGGAAACGGGGGAAAACGGGGAAAAATTGGGGGGAAAATTGGGGGAAAATTGGGGGAAATTCGGGGAAAAATTGGGGGGAAAATTGGGAAAAATTGGGGGAAATTGGGGGGAAATTGGGGGAAAATTGAGGGGAAATTTGGGAAAAATTGGGGGAAATTTTGGGGGAAAATTGCAGAAAAATTGGGGGGAAATTGAGGGAAATTTGGGGAGAAATTGGGGAAAAATTGGGGGAAGAATGGGGGAAATTCAGGGGGAAATTGGGGGAAATTTGGGGAAAATTGGGGGGAAAATGGGGAAAAATTGAAGGGAAAATTGGGAAAAATTGGGGGAAATTCGGGGAAAAATTGGGGGGAAAATGGGGAAAAATTGAGGGAAAATTGGGGGGAAAATGGGAAAAATTGGGGGGAAAATGGGGAAAAATTGGGGGGAAATTGGGGGGAAATTGGAGGGAATTGGGGAAAAAATTGGGGGGGGAATTGGGGAAAAATGGGAAAAATTGGGGGAAAAATGGGGAAAATTACGGGAAAAATTGAGGGAAATTTGGGGGGAAATTGGGGAAAAATTGGGGGAAAATTGGGGGGGAAAATTGAGGGGGAAATGGGAAATTTGGGGCACAAGAAACGCAAGCGGCAGAACCGCAACCGCGGCCAGGGATACGGTCAGGAAACGGGGGGAAACGGGGAAATTCGGGGGAAAACTGGGGAAAAATTGAGGGGAAATTTGGGAAAAATTGGGGGAAAATTGGGGGGAAAATTGGGAAAAATTGGGGGAAATTGGGGGGAAAATTGGGGGAAAATTGGGGGAAATTTTGGGGGAAAATTGGGAGGAAAATGGGGAAAAATTGAGGGAAAATTGGGGGGAAATGGGGAAAAATTGGGGGAAATTCAGGGAAAAATTGGGGGGAAATTGGGGAAATTCAGGGGAAAATTGGGGAAAAATTGGGGGGAAAATGGGGGAAAATTCAGGGAAAATTGGGGGGAAATGGGGAAAAATTGGGGGGAATTCGGGGAAAAATTGGGGGAAAATTGGGGGGAAAATCGGGAAAAATTGGGGGAAATTCGGGGGAAAATTGGGGGAAAATTGGGGGGAAAATGGAGAAAATTCAGGGGAAAATGGGGGGAAAATTGATGGAGATTTGGGGGAAATTGGGGGAAAAATTGATGGAAATTTGGAGGTAAATTGGGGAGAAATGGGGGGAAAATTGAGGGAAATTCAGGGGGAAATTGGAGGGAATTGGGGAAAAATTGGGGGAAGAATGGGGGAAAATTCAGGGGGAAAATGGGGGAAATTGGGAAAAATTGGGGGAAAAATTGGGGGAAATTTGGGGGAAAATGGGGGGAAAATAGGAGGAAAATTAGGGGGAAAGGGGGAAAAATTGGGGGAAGAATGGGGGAAAATTCAGGGGGAAATTGGGGAAAAATGGGGGGAAATTGGGAAAAATTGGGGGAAAAATTGGGGGAAATTTGGGGGAAATTGGGGGGAAAATTGGGGAAAATTGGGGGAAAAATGGGGAAAATTACGGGGGAAAATTGAGGGAAATTTGGGGGGAATTGGGGGAAAATTGGGGGAAGAATGGGGGAAAATTCAGGGGGAAATTGGGGAAAAATGGGGGGAAATTTGGGGGAAATTTGGGGGGAATTGGGGAAAAAATGGGGGAAAATTGGGGGAAAATTGGGGGGAATTGGGGAAAATTTGGGGGGAGAATTGGGGAAAATTCAGGGGGAAATTGGGGGAAAATTCAGGGGGAAATTGGGGAAAAATTGGGGGAAGAATGGGGGAAAATTCAGGGTGAAGTTGGGGAAAAATGGGGGGAAATTGGGAAAAAATGGGGAAAATTTCGGGGAAAATTTTGGAAAAAATGGGGGGGAAATTGAGGAAAATTTGGGGGGAAATTGGGGAAAAATTGAGGGAAATTTGAGGGGAAATTGGTGAAATTTGGGGGGAAATTGGGGAAAAATTGGGGGGAAAATGGGGAAAATTCGGGGGGAAATTGGGGGAAAAATGGGGAAAATTTGAGGGAAATTTGGGGAGAAATTGGAGGGAATTGGGGGAAGATTGGGGGAGAAATGAGGAGAAACACACGGAAAAATGGGCGAAAACAGGAAAAAATGGGATAAAACGAGGAGAAACGGGAAAAAAATGGAGGGAAAATGGGATTGGGGGAGGAAAAAAGGGAAATTCACTTGGGATGGTTTGGGATGGATTTGGGATGGTTTGGGATGGATTTGGGATGGTTTGGGGTGGATTTGGGATGGTTTGGGATGGGTTTGGGATGGTTTGGGGTGGATTTGGGATGGGTTTGGGATGTTTGGGATGGATTTGGGGTGGATTTGGGATGGTTTGGGATGGGTTTGGGATGGATTTGGGATGGTTTGGGATGGGTTTGGGATGGTTTGGGATGATTTGGGATGGGTTTGGGATGGATTTGGGATGGTTTGGGATGGTTTGGGATGGTTTGGGATGGATTTGGGATGGATTGGGGTGGGATTGGGATGGTTTGGGATGGTTTGGGATGGATTTGGGATGGTTTGGGATGGATTTGGGATGGTTTGGGATGGGTTTGGGGTGGTTTGGGGTGGTTTGGGATGGATTTGGGATGGTTTGGGATGGTTTGGGGTGGTTTGGGATGGGTTTGGGATGGGTTTGGGATGGTTTGGGATGGTTTGGGATGTTTGGGATGGATTTGGGATGGTTTGGGGTGGTTTGGGATGGGTTTGGGATGGGTTTGGGATGGTTTGGGATGGTTTGGGATGGGTTTGGGATGGGTTTGGGATGGTTTGGGATGGATTTGGGATGTTTGGGATGGTTTGGGATGGGTTGGGATGGATTTGGGATGGGTTTGGGGTGGATTTGGGATGGGTTTGGGGTGGTTTGGGATGTTTGGGATGGTTTGTGATGGTTTGGGATGGTTAGGATGGGTTGGGATGGATTTGGGATGGGTTTGGGGTGGATTTGGGATGTTTGGGATAGTTTGGGATGGTTTGGGATGGTTTGGGATGGGTTTGGGATGGGTTTGGGATGGTTTGGGATGGGTTTGGGATGGTTTGGGATGGTTTGGGATGGTTTGGGATGGATTTGGGATGGTTTAGGATGGATTTGTGCTGCTGGGGTGGGAGCTGTGCTGGGTTTCGGGACAGCTCTGAACTTTATCGAGTTCTGAACTGATTCCAATCCTGTTCTCTCTCCCATTCCCGATCCCACTGATCCCATTCCTCATCCTGATCCTGTTCCTGATCCTGATCCCATTCCCCCATTCCCATTCCCCCATTCCCACATTTCCCCATTCCCATTCCCAATCCCACTCCCATTCCTGTTCCTGATCCCATTCCCGATCCTGATCCCATTTCCCATCCTCATCCCGTTCCGGTTCCTGATTCCATTCCCATTCCCAATCCTGATCCCATTTCCCATTTCCCATCCTCATCCCATTCCTGATCCTGATCCCATTCCTGATCCCATTCCCGATCCCATTTCCCCATTCCCACATTTCCCCAATCCCACTCCTGCTCCCGTTCCCGATCCTGATCCCATTCCCATTTCCCCATTCCTGATCCCGATCCCGTTCCCCCATCCCTGTTCCCATCCCCATTCCCGATCCCACTCCTGCTCCTGTTCCCGATCCCATTCCCACATTTCCCCATTCCCATTTCCCCATTCCCATTCCCGATCCCACTCCTGTTCCTGTTCCTGATCCCATTCCCACATTTCCCCATTCCCATTTCCCCATCCTCATCCCGTTCCTGATCCCGATCCCGTTCCCCCATCCCTGTTCCCATCCCCATTCCCATTCCCGATCCCACTCCTGTTCCTGTTCCCGATCCCATTCCCACATTTCCCCATTCCCATTTCCCCATTCCCATTTCCCCATCCTCATCCCGTTCCTGATCCCGATCCCGTTCCCCCATCCCTGTTCCCATCCCCATTCCCATTCCCGATCCCACTCCTGCTCCTGTTCCTGTTCCCGATCCCATTCCCGTTCTCACATTTCCCCATTCCCATTTCCCCATTCCCATCCCCCATTCCCATTTCCCCATTCCTGATCCCGTTCCTGTTCCCCATCCCATTCCCATTCCCACATTTCCCCATTCCCACATTTCCCCATTCCCACATTTCCCCATTCCTGATCCCGTTCCTGTTCCCGATCCCGTTCCCCCATCCCTGTTCCCATCCCCATTCCCATTCCCGATCCTACTCCTGCTCCTGTTTCTTTTCCCGATCCCATTCCCGTTCTCACATTTCCCCATTCCCATTTCCCCATTCCCGTTCTCATCCCATTCCTGATCCCGATCCCATTCCCGCATTCCCATCCCCCACTCCCATTCCCATTCCCATTTTCCCATTCCCCTGTTCCCATTCCCACATTCCCCCATTCCCATTTCCCCATTCCCACATTTCCCCATTCCCACATTCCCCCATTCCCATTTCCCCATTCCTGATCCCGATCCCATCCCCCATTCCCATCCCCCACTCCCATTCCCATTCCCATTTTCCCATTCCCCTGTTCCCATTCCCATTCCCACATTTCCCATTCCCGTATTCCCCGTGTTCCCGGTATTCCCGGTGTTTCCGGTGTTCCCGGTGTTCCGGTGTTCCGGTGTTCCCGGTGTTTCCGGTGTTCCCGGTGTTCCCGTGTTTCCGGTGTTCCCGTGTTTCCGGTGTTTCCGGTGTTTCCGGTGTTTCCGGTTCCGGCAGTGGGGGGCCAGCGCCGGGGCTACGACAGCCGCGTTTACGGGGGGCAGCAGCAGCCGCAGTACTGGGGGCAGCCCGGGAGCCGCGGGGTGAGAATTCCGGGGAATTCTGGCAATTCCGGGCACTTCCGGGGCAATTCATGGGAATTCCGGGCACTTCTGGGGCAATTCCGGGGCAATTCCGGGCACTTCCGGGGCAATTCATGGGAATTCCGGGCATTTCTGGGGAATTCCGGGGCATTTCTGGGCACTTCCGGGGCAATTCCAGGCACTTCCGGGGCAATTCCGGGCACTTGCAGGGCAATTCATGGGAATTCTGGGCACTTCTGGGGAAATTCTGGGGAATTCTGGGCACTTCCGGGCAATTCCGGGCACTTCCGGGGCAATTCCTGGGCAATTCATGGGAATTCCGGGGCACTTCCGGGCAATTCTGGCAGTTCCAGGCACTTCAGGGCAATTCCGGGGCAATTCCTGGGAATTCTGGGCACTTCCGGGGCATTTCTGGGACGCATCCGGGAAATTCCTGGGAATTCTGGGCACTTCCGGGGCAATTCCAGGGAATTCCAAGGCACTTCCGGGGAATTTCTGGGAATTCTGGGCAATTCTGGGCATTTCCAGGAAATTCCTGGGGATTTCCTGGGAATTCCAGGACAATTCCTGGGAATTCCGGGCACTTCCGGGAAATTCCTGGGAACTCCGGGCACTTCCGGGGCAATTCCAGGGAATTCCAAGGCACTTCCGGGGAATTTCTGGGACAATTCCGGAGAACTCCGGCTGCTTCTGGGGCAATTCTGGGCACTTCCAGGAGAATTCCAGGCATTTCCCGGGGAATTCCGGGGAATTCCAGGCATTTCCCGGGGAATTCCAGGCATTTCCCGGGAAATTCCGGGGAATTCCAGGCATTTCCCGGGAAATTCCGGGGAATTCCAGGCATTTCCCGGGGAATTCCTGGGCATTGCCAGGGCACTTCCGGAGAATTCTGGGGAATTCCAGCAACTTCCGGGCACTTCCGGGGCAATTCCAGGGGAATTCCGGGGCTTTCTGGGGCGTTTCCCGGGAATTTGGGGGCGTTCCCGACCCTTCCGGGGCTTTTCCCGCTTCCCTTTCCCCCTGCTGCTCCTGCCTGAACTGGTTTGAACCGGTTTGAACCGGTTTGAACCGGTTTGAACTGGTTTGAACTGGTTTGAACTGGTTTGAACTGGGCTGAACTGGTTTGAACCGGTTTGAACTGGTTTGAACTGGTTTGAATTGGTTTGAACTGGGCTGAACTGGTTTGAACTGGTTTGAACTGGGCTGAACTGGTTTGAACCGGTTTGAACTGGTTTGGACTGGTTTGAACTGGGCTGAACCGGGCTGTGTTGGTTTGTACCAGTCTGTACTGGTCCATCCTGGTCCACACCAGTCCATACTGGTCCATACTGGTCTGTACTGGTTTATACTGGTCCAAACGGGTCCGTACAGGTCTGTACTGGTCCGTACTGGTCCATACCGGTCCAAACTGGTCCATACTGGTCCAAACTGGTCCGTACTGGTCTGTACTGGTCCGTACTGGTCTGTACTGGTCCGTACTGGTCTGTACTGGTCTGTACTGGTCCATACCGGTCCATACCAGTCCGTACTGGTCCGTACTGGTCTGTACCGGTCCGTACTGGTCCGTACTGGTTTATACTGGTCCGTACTGGTCTGTTCCGGTTCTGACCCCCGTTCTTGCCCCCAGGGCTACCGGAACTTCTACGAGCGCTACCGGGGCTACGACGATCGGTTCTACGGCCGCGACTACGACTACAACAGATACCGCGACTACTACCGGCAGTACAACCGCGAGGTGAGGGGCTACTACGGGGTTACTACAGCGTTACTACAGGGTTACTATGGGGTTAAACTGGGGTTTACACCGGAGTTACACCGGGGTCACTACAACAGATCCCGCGACTACTACCGGCAGTACAACCGCGAGGTGAGGGGCTACTACGGGGTTACTACGGGGTTACTACGGGGTTACTACGGGGTTACCATGGGGTTAAACTGGGGTTTACACCGGAGTTACACCGGGGTTACACCAGGGTCACTACAACAGATACCGCGACTACTACCGGCAGTACAACCGCGAGGTGAGGGGCTACTACGGGGTTACTACAGCGTTACTACAGGGTTACTATGGGGTTACACCAGGGTTAAACTGGGAGTTACACCGGGGTTACACCGGGGTCACTACAACAGATCCCGCGACTACTGCCGGCAGTACAACCGCGAGGTGAGGGGCTACTACGGGATTACTACAGCGTTGCTACAGGGTTACTATGGGGTTATACCAGGGTTAAACTGGGGTTTACACCGGAGTTACACCGGGGTTAAACTGGGAGTTACACCGAGGTTACACCAGGGTTAAACCAGGGTTAAACTGGGACTTACACCGGGGTTACACCAGGGTTAAACTGGGAGTTACACCCAGGTTACACCGGGGTCACTACAACAGATCCCGCGACTACTACCGGCAGTACAACCGCGAGGTGAGGGGCTACTACGAGGTTACTACAGGGTTACTACGGGGTTAAACTGGGGTTAAACTGGGGTTTACACCGGAGTTACACCGGGGTTAAACTGGGAGTTACACCGAGGTTACACCAGGGTTAAACCAGGGTTAAACTGGGAGTTACACCCGAGTTACACCGGGGTTACACCAGGGTCACTACAACAGATACCGCGACTACTACCAGCAGTACAACCGCGTGGTGAGGGGCTGCTACGGGGTTACTACAGGGTTACTACAGCGTTACTATGGGGTTAAACTGGGGTTAAACTGGGAGTTACACCGGGGTTACACCGGGGTCACTACAACAGATACCGTGACTACTACCGGCAGTACAACCGCGAGGTGAGGGGCTACTACAGGGTTACTACAGGGTTACTACGGGGTTACTATGGGGTTACACCAGGCTTAAACTGGGAGTTACACCGGGGTTAAACTGGGAGTTACACCAGGGTTAACCTGGGGTTAAACTGGGAGTTACACCAGGGTTACACCAGGGTTAAACTGGGTTTTACACCGGAGTTACACCGGGGTTAAACTGGGAGTTACACCGGGGTTACACCAGGGTTAAACTGGGAGTTACACCGGGGTTACACCGGGGTCACTACAACAGATCCCGCGACTACTACCGGCAGTACAACCGCGAGGTGAGGGGCTACTACGGGGTTACTACAGGGTTACTACGGGGTTAAACTGGGGTTAAACTGGGGTTTACACCGGAGTTACACCAGGGTCACTACAACAGATACCGCGACTACTACCGGCAGTACAACCGCGAGGTGAGGGGCTACTACAGCGTTACTACAGCGTTACTATGGGGTTAAACTGGGGTTTACACCGGGGTTACACCGGGGTTAAACTGGGAGTTACACCGAGGTTACACCAGGGTTAAACTGGGAGTTACACCCGAGTTACACCGGGGTTACACCAGGGTCACTACAACAGATACCGCGACTGCTACCGGCAGTACAACCGCGAGGTGAGGGGCTGCTACGGGGTTACTATGGGGTTACTATGGGGTTACTATGGGGTTAAACTGGGAGTTACACCGGGGTTACACCGGGGTCACTACAACAGATACCGCGACTACTACCGGCAGTACAACCGCGAGGTGAGGGGCTGCTACGGGGTTACTACAGCGTTACTACAGGATTACTACGGGGTTAAACTGGGGTTAAACTGGGAGTTACACCGGAGTTACACCAGGGTTAAACTGGGGTTTACACCGGGGTTACACCGGGGTCACTACAACAGATCCCGCGACTACTGCCAGCAGTACTACAGGCTTACTACGGGGTTACTACAGGGTTAACCTGGGATTTACACTGGGGTCACACTGGGATCACCACTTACTACAGGGTTACTACAGGGTTACTACAGGGTTACTGTGGGGTTACTATGAGGTTAAACTGGGATTTAACCCAGTTCAAACCGGTTGAAGCCTGGTCTAACGGGTTTAAGCCAGTTTAATCCAGTTCAAACCGGTTGAATCCAGTTCTAACCGGTTTAAGCCAGTTCCAACCGGTTTAACCAATTCTCATCAGTTTAAGCCAGTTCAGGCCGGTTCTAACGGGTTTAACCAGTTTAAGCCAGTTCAAACTGGTCTAAGCCGGTTCTAACAGGTTTAATCCGGTTCAAACCAGTTTCGGCCGGTTCTGAGGGGTTTAACCAGATTAACCCAGTTGTTCAAACCGGTTTAAGCCGGTTCTAACCGTTTTAAGCTGGTTCTAAGGGGTTCAATCCAGTTCTAACCGGTTTGGGCCAGTTGTGAGGGGTTTAAGCAGTTTAACCCACTTGTTCAAAGCGGTTTAATCCGGTTCTAACCGGTTTGGGCCGGTTCTAAGGGGTTTAACCAGTTTAACCCAGTTGTTCAAAGCGGTTTAAGCCGGTTCTAACCAGTTCAAACCGGTTCTGAGGGGTTTAACCCAGTTGTTCAAAGCGGTTTAAGCCTGTTCTAACCGTTTTAAGCCGGTTCTAACTGTTTTGGGCCGGTTCTGAGGGGTTTAACCAGTTTAACCCAGTTGTTCAAAGCGGTTTAAGCCGGTTCTAACTGGTTTGGGCCGGTTCTGAGGGGTTTAACCCAGTCGTTAAAAGCGGTTTAAGCCGGTTCTAACCGGTTTAGGCCGGCTCTAACCGGTTTAATCCGGTTCTGAGGGGTTTAACCAGTTTAACCCAGTTGTTCAAAGCGGTTTAAGCCGGTTCTAACCGTTTTAAGCTGGTTCTAAGGGGTTTAATCCAGTTCTAACCGGTTTGGGCCGGTTCTGAGGGGTCTAACCCAGTTGTTCAAAGCGGTTTAATCCGGTTCTAACCGGTTTGGGCCGGCTCTAACCGGTTTAAGCCGGTTCTAACCGGTTCTGAGGGGTTTAACCCAGTTGTTCAAAGCGGTTTAAGCCAGTTCTAACCGTTTTAAGCTGGTTCTAAAGGGGTTCAATCCAGTTCTAACCGGTTTGGGCCAGTTGTGAGGGGTTTATCCAGTTTAACCCAGTTGTTCAAAGCGGTTTAAGCCGGTTCTAACTGGTTTGGGCCGGTTCTGAGGGGTTTAACCCAGTCGTTAAAAGTGGTTTAAGCCGGTTCTAACCGGTTTGGGCCGGCTCTAACCGGTTTAATCCGGTTCTGAGGGGTTTAACCAGTTTAACCCAGTTGTTCGAAGCGGTTTAATCCGGTTCTAACCGGTTCTAACCGGTTCTGAGGGGTTTAACCCAGTCGTTCAAAGCGGTTTAAGCCGGTTCTAACCGGTTTAGGCCGGCTCTAACCGGTTTAAGCCGGTTCTAACCGGTTTGGGCCGGTTCTGAGGGGTTTAACCCAGTCGTTCAAAGCGGTTTAAGCCGGTTCTAACCGGTTTAGGCCGGCTCTAAGCGGTTTAAGCTGGTTCTAACCGGTTCAAAGCGGTTCTAGCGGGTTGACCCCTTCCCTCCGCAGTGGCAGAACTACTACCAGGACAGGGACCGGTACTACAGGAACTACTACGGTTACCAGGGCTACCGGTGAACCCCGGCACACCCGGAAAAAATTCCCGGAGAAATTTTTGGGGAGAGGTGGGGGAGGGGCCGGGGGTGGGGGAGGGGCAAAAAAAAAAAAAATCAATAAAAAAAAAATCGGGAAAAAAAAAAAAATTAAAAAAAAAAAAAAAAATGGGGGTGGGGGGAGGGGCTGGATAAAAAAAAAATTAAAAATTAAAATAAAAAATGGGGGTGGGGGAGGGGCGAATAAAAAAAGGGGGGGAGGGGAAAAGAGGAGGGGAAAAAAAATGGGGGGAAAAAAAGGGAGGAAAAAGGAAAAAAAAAAAAAAGATGGAAAAATGTAAATTTTTTTTTTTTTTTTTTTTTTAAAAGTTTGTTTGAAAGAATTTTGTGGTAATTGTATAAAAAAAAAAAAGAAAAAAAAAGAAAAAGGGGAAAAAAAAAAATCAACGAAAAACAGAAAAAAAAAAAAATTCCGGAGGTTTCGGCGGCGGGAAAAAAAAAAATGGGATTTGGAGGGAAAAAAAATGGGAAAAAACGGGAAAAAAATCGCATTTTTGGGGTGGGGGAGGGGAAAAAATGGGAAAAATCCTCCCCCAAATCCTCCCCTCCCCCACCCCTTCCCCAGAGCTGGAATTCCCTCGGGAAAAATTCGGGATTTGGACGGAATTGGAGGAATTTTGGGGGGAAAATTGGGGATTTTGAGGAATTTTGGGGGAAATTTGGAATTTTGATGGAATTTTTGGGGGAAAAAATCAGGAATTTGGGGAATTTTGGGGAACAATTTGGGATTTTGAGGAATTTTTTTGAGGAAAATTCGAGATTTTGATGGAATTTGAGGAATTTTGGGGGAAAAAAATCGGGATTTGGACGGAATTGGAGGAATTTTGGGGGGAAAATTCGGGAATTTGAGGAATTTTGGGGGGAAAAATTAAAGATTTTGAAGGAATTTGAGGGATTTTGGGGGGAAATTTGGGATTTTGAGGAATTTTGGGGGGAAAATTCGGGATTTTGAGGAATTTTTGGGGGAAAAATTCGGGATTTTGAGGAATTTTGGGGGGGAATTTCTCGGGGGAAATTTGGGAATTTTTTGGGGGAAAATTTGGGAATTTTTTTGAGGAATTTTGGGGGGAAATTCAGGAATTTTGGGGGGAAAATTTGGGATTTTTGGGGGGGAATTTCAGGAATTTTTTGGAGGAATTCAGGAATTTTTGGGGGTAATTTGGGAATTTTTTTGAGGGGAAATTTGGGAATTTTGGGGGGAAAACTAAGAATTTTTGGGGGGGAATTTGGGGAATTTTGGGGGTGAGAATTTGGGAATTTTGGGGGGAAATTTGGGAATTTTTGGGGGGAAAATTCGGGAATTTTTGGGGGGAAATTTGGGATTTTTTGGGAGGAATTCGGAAATTTTTGGGGGGAAAATCTGGGATTTTATTTGAATTTTTTTTAAGTTTTTTTGGGGTTTTTTTGGGGAATTTTTTCCCCGATTTTTTTTTTTTATTTTTGGCTTTTTGGGGATTTTTTTTTCCCTCCCTCCTCCCCTCCCCCCACCTTTCCCACCCCTCCCCCACCCCCCAAAAAAATCCAAAAAAACCCCAAATTTGGGATATTTCGGGGTGGGGGGAGGGGATTTGGGAGATTTTCGGGTTCTTTTTTCAAATAAAAACACCCCAAAAAAATAAAAAATAAAAAAATAAAAAAAAAATTAAAAAAAAACCCCAAAACCTTCCAAAAAAAACCCAAAAAAAATTCCCGGATTTTTTTTTTTCCTGCTTTTTTTGGGATCCCGCCCCTCCCCCCACCCCTCCCCTCCCCCCATTTTTTTTCCTTTTTTTTTTTTGGGGTAATTTCTTCCGTTTTTGGGGTCGAAAAATGATAAAAAATGATAAAAAAATGATAAAAAAAATATTAAAAAAAAATAAATAAATCCCAAATTTCGCCGTCGCCGCCCCTCCCCCCACACACCCAGAGGGTGGGGGAGGGGCGAGGCTGCCCCACCCCTCCCCCACCTGCCCCTCCCCCACCCCCGCCCCTCCCCCACCCCCCCCAGGCCGTGTCGGGCGGGTTTTGTCCCTTTTTAGAAATAAAGAAAATTCGCTTGAGCCCAGGGAGGCCTCGGGTGGTGTTTTTGGGGAAAATCGGGGGGGATTTGGGAAAAAAATGGGAATTTGGGGGGAAATTGGGGAATTTTGGGGGAATTTGGGGAAATTTGGGGGGAATTTGGGAAAAATTTGGGGGGAAATTGGGGAAAAATTGGGAAATTTGGGGGGAAATTGGGGAAAATAAGGGGGAATTTGGGGAAAAATTGGGAAATTTGGGGGGAATTGAGGAAAATTTGGGGGAATTTTGGGGGAAAATTGGGAAATTTGGGGGGAAATTGGGGAAAAATTGGGAAATTTGGGGGGAATTGAGGAAAATTTGGGGGAATTTTGGGGAAAAATTGGGAAATTTGGGGGAATTGAGGAAAATTTGGGGGAATTTGGGGAAAAATTGGGAAATTTGGGGAGAAATTGGGGAAAATTTGCGGAAATTTGGGGAAAATTTGGTTAAATTGGGGGGAATTGGGGAAAATTGGGAAATTTGGGGAGAAATTGGGGAAATTTGGGGAAAATTTGGTTAAATTGGGGAAATTTGGGGGGAAATTGGGGAAAATTTGGGGAAATTTTGGGAAAATTCGCTTAAATTGGAGGAAAATTGGGGGATTTGGGGGGAAAATTGTGAAATTTGGGGGGAATTTCGTTAAGTTGGGGGAAATTTGGGGAAAAATGGTTAAAATTGGGGGAAAAAATTGGGGAAAATTGGGAAATTTGGGGGGAATTTGAGGGAAATTGGGGGAAAATTGAGGAAAATTTGGTTAAATTGGAAGAAAATTGGAGAAAATGGAGGAAATTTGGGGGAAAAATGTTAAAATTGGGGAAAAATTGGGGGAAATTTGGGGAAAGTTTGGTTAAATTGGAGAAAAATTGGGGGATTTGGGGGTCCTGGAGGATTTGGGGGGGTCTCGGGGGGTTTGGGGTTTGGGGGATTTGGGGGTCCCGGAGGATTTGGGGGGGTCTCGGGGGGTTTGGGGGATTTTGGGTCTGGGGGCTTTGAGGGGATCCCCGGGATTTGGGGTCTGGGGGTTTAGGGGGGGTCCCTGGACTTGGGGATCCCGGGGACTTTGAGGGTCCCGGAGGATTCGGGGCCTGGGAAATTCGGGGATTTGGGGGTTTAGGGGGGTCTGGGGGCTTTGAGGGGATCCCCGGGATTTGAGGTCTGGGGAACTTAGGGGGTCTGGGGGATTTTTGGGGATCGCCGGGATTTGGGGTCCGGGGGATTTGGGGGTCTGGGGCATTTGGGGTCCGGGGGATTTGGGGGTCTGGAGGATTTGGGGGTCCCAGAGCTTTGGGGTTGGGGGATTTGGGGGTCCGGGGGATTTGGGGGTCTGGAGGATTTGGGGGTCTGGGGGATTTGGGGGTCCGCGGGATTTGGGGTCCGGGGGATTTGGGGGTTCCGATGCTCTGTGGGCTCTGGGGGCTTTGGAAGGGCCTGGATTTGAGGGGGGGTCCGGCTTTAGGCCCCGCTTTAACCCTCGGGCCCGGCTCGGGGCCGCTCTCTGAGGCCGCTGTGGAGCCGCGATGTTTCTGAGGGAAGGCGCAGCTCAGGATTAATCAATTAACAGCGGCAATTAACGATTTGTTCCTTCGCTTCCTCCCGGCGCGGCCGGGCCCGCTCAAGGCCTCAGGCCTGGGCTCCGTTGCCACGGCAACCAGAGCGGGCCGCGCCCGCCGCCATCTTTGGTGCGGCGGGAGGGGGGAGGGGATCAACGAGCGCCACCGCCCCTCCCCCACCGGGCTTTTTGGGGGTCCCGGTGTGGGGGAGGGGTCCCGGTGTGGGGGGAGGGGTCCCGGTGTGGGGGGAGGGGTCCCGGTGTGAGGGAGGGGCGTCCCCAGAGGCTCCCGCGGGTCCCTTTTTCCCCCGCGCCGCCATTTTGGGTGCTGGGAGGCGCCATCTTGGGGCGCGGCTGTCATGGCGGCGCGCGGGAAACGCTGTGGGCGCCGCCATCTTGGGGGGCGTGAGGGCGCTGAGGGGGGTCTCGAGGAGCTTCCTCGTCCTTCCTCTTCCTCCTCCCCGTTCTTCCTCCATTTCCTCCTTCCTCTTCCTCCCATTTCCTCCCTTCCTTTCTCCCAGCCCCCCCAAATTCCTCTGGCTGCCCCCTCCCCTTCCCCACCCCCAATTCCCCATCCAGAATTCCCCTCCCCCGTTCGCTTTGGGACCCTCCCCTCCCCCCCTCCCCCCTCACATTTTGGGGGTCCCCAAGAAGGGCCTGACCCCGTTTGTGCCGCCAAGTGTTTATTTGGGGGGGACCCCCCGGATTTGGGGACCCCCGGGGGTCCCTCAGAGCCCGAATTTGGGGGGGGGGGTCGGTGCTGAGGGAGGGGATTTGGGGTGGGGGGAGGTGAGAGACGAAATTTTGGGCGGATCCTGAAAATTTGGGGGTTCCCATTTTGAGGGGGGGGAGGGGTGGGGAGTGATGGGGGGAGGGGAAATTTGGGGGTGATTTAATCAGGGGGAGTCTCCCCCACCCCCCCCATTCCAGAACCTTCCCCGAGACCATTCTTAAAACCTTTTTTGGGGTGGGGGAACCCCCAAAAAAAAACCCCTGGGACCACCCCAAAACCCCCCAAATTTAGGGGGGCGGTCCCGGCTGCGAGGGGAACCCCAAAACCCTCGAATCAACCCCCACCCCCCTCCTTTTCCGCCTCATTTTTGGGGCCGAAATCCACCCCAAATTGAACGGGATTGGCCTGAAACGCTCCAGGGGGAGGGGTCGGGGTCCCCCCGATATTTCGGGGGTCCCCCCAGAATTTTGGGGGGCTCAGAGGAGGGCGCAGAAGAATTTCTTCTCGCGGAAGGGATTCTCGGAGGTGGGGACGGGCGTGAGCAGCGGATCCTCGCAGGCGTGAGCCTCGCAGTAACTCAGCAGCTCTGCCGCCGCCTTCGACACCTGGGGACGGCAAAATCACCTCAGGCACCCCGAAAACAAACCTGGGGGGCTAAAAATGGACCTGGGGGGGCTGAAAATGCACCTGGGGGGGTTAAAAACGCACCTGGAATGCCTAAAAATGTACCTAAAATGCCTCAAAATGCACCTGGGGGGGTTAAAAATGGACCTGGGATGGATAAAAATGCACCTGGGGGGGCTGAAAATGCACCTGGGGGGGCTGAAAATGCACCTGGGGGGTTAAAATGCACCTGAGGGGCTAAAAATGCACCTGGGGGGGTTAAAAATGCACCTGGGATGGATAAAAATGCACCTGGGGGGGTTAAAAATGGACCTGGGGGGGTTAAAAATGCACCTGGGGGGGTTAAAAATGCACCTGGGCGGGCTGAAAATGCACCTGGGGGGGTTAAAAATGGACCTGGGGGGGCTGAAAATGCACCTGGGGGGGTTAAAAATGGACCTGGGGGGGCTGAAAATGCACCTGGGGGGGTTAAAATGCACCTGGGGGGTTAAAATACACCTGGGGGGCTAAAAATGCACCTGGGGGGGCTGAAAATGCACCTGGGGGGGCTGAAAATGCACCTGGGGTGGTTAAAAATGCACCTGGGACGGATAAAAATGTTCCTGGGGTGGCTAAAAGCACACCTGGAATGCCTAAAAATGCACCTAAAATGCCTCAAAATGCACCTGGAATTCTTAAAAATGTGCCTGAGATTCCTAAAAATGCACCTGGGGTGGTTAAAATGTACCTGAGGTGGTTAAAAACACACCTGGAATTCCTAAAAATGCACCTGGGGTGGCTAAAACACACCTGGGGTGGTTAAAAACACACCTGGGATGTCTAAAAATGTACCTAAAATGCCTCAAAATGCACCTGGGATTCCTAAAAATGTGTTTGGGATTCCTAAAAAGGCACCTGGGGTGGTTAAAAATGCACCTGGGGTGGATAAAAATGTACCTGGGGTGGTTAAAATCTACCTGGGGTGGTTAAAATGTACCTGGGATTCCTAAAAACGCACCTGGAATGCCTAAAAATGCACCTAAAATGCCTCAAAATGCACCTGAGATTCCTAAAAACACATCTGGAGCACCTGAAAACACACCTGGAATGTCTAAAAATGCACCTGGGATTCCCAAAAATGCACCTGGGATGCCTGAAAGTGTATTTTGAATGCCTAAAAACACATCTGGAATGACCAAAACACATCTGGAATGACCAAAAATGCACCTGGAATGCCTAAAACACATCTGGAATGCCTAAAAACGCACCTGGAATGTCTAAAAACACATCTGGAATGCCTAAAAACGCACCTGGAATGTCTAAAAACACATCTGGAATGCCTAAAAATGCACCTGGAATGTCTAAAAACACATCTGGAGCGCCTGAAAACACATCTGGAATGTCTAAAAATGCACCTGGGATTCCCAAAAATGCACCTGGGATGACTGAAAATGTATTTTGAATGCCTAAAAACACATCTGGAACACCTAAAACACATCTGGAATGCCTAAAAATGCACCTGGAATGTCTAAAAACACATCTGGAATGCCTAAAACACATCTGGAATGTCTAAAACGCACCTGGGATTCCTAAAATGTACCTGGAATGTCTAAAAACGCTCCTAAAATGCCTCAAAATGCACCTGGAATGCCCAAAAATGCACCTTGAATGCCTGAAAGTGTATTTTGAATGCCTAAAAACACATCTGGAACACCTAAAACACATCTGGAATGACCAAAAATGCACCTGGAATGCCTAAAAACACATCTGGAATGTCTAAAACATCTGGAACGTCTAAACCACACCTGGAATGCCCAAAAATGCACCTGGAATGCCTGAAAGTGTATTTTGAATGCCTAAAAACACATCTGGAACACCTAAAACACATCTGGAATGGCCTAAAATGCACCTGGAATGCCTAAAAACACATCTGGAATGTCTAAAAACGCACCTGGAATGTCTAAAAACGCACCTGGGATTCCCAAAAATGCACCTGGGATGACTGAAAGTGTATTTTGAATGCCTAAAAACACATCTGGAATGCCTGAAACACATCTGGAATGCCTAAAACACATCTGGAATGCCTAAAAACACACCTGGAATGACCAAAAATGCACCTGGGATGCCTGAAAGTGTATTTTGAACGCCTAAAAACACATCTGGAATGCCTAAAACACACCTGGGATTCCTAAAATGCACCTGGAATGTCTAAAAACACATCTGGAATGCCTAAAACACATCTGGAACACCTAAAAACACATCTGGAACGCCTCAAAACACACCTGGAATGTCTAAAAACACATCTGGAATGCCTAAAAACACACCTGGGATGTCTAAAAGCACACCTGGGATTCCTAAAAACGCACCTGGGATGTCTAAAAGCACACCTGGAATGTCTAAACCACACCTGGAATGGCCAAAAATGCACTTGGAATGCCTAAAAACACACCTGGAATGTCTAAAAACACATCTGGAATGACCAAAAATGCACCTGGAATGTCTAAAAACACATCTGGAACACCTAAAAACACATCTGGAATGCCTCAAAACGCACCTAAAACGCCTCAAAACGCACCTGGGAATTCCCCAAAAACGCACCTGGAGCTCCCCAGAACTCCCCCAATTCCCAAATCCAACTTTGCATTTCCAAATCCATCCCCAGCCCCTCCCAAATCCCCATTTTTATCCCCCAAAATCCCCTTTAAATCCCCAAAAATTCCCTTTAAATCCCCCAAAATCACATTTTCCACCCAAAATCCTCATTTTTACCCCCCCCAAAATCCCCTTTAAATCTCCCCAAATCCCATTTTCCCCCCCAGGATATTTCAGAACCCCCCAAATTCCATTTAAATCCCCCCAAATTCCCATTTTTTCCCCCAAATCCTGATTTTTCCCCCTAAAATCCCATTTTTTCCTCCTAAAATCCCATTTTTGCCCCCCAAATCCCCATTTTCCCCCCCAAATTCCCATTTTTCCCCCCAAAATTCCCATTTTTTCCCCCCCCCGGGTATTTCAGGACCCCCCAAATCCTGATTTTCCCCCCTAAAATCCCATTTTTCCCCCCTAAAATCCCATTTTTTTCCCCCAAAATCCCCTTTAAATCTCCCCAAATCCCCATTTTTGCCCCCCGAGGATATTTCAGGACCCCCTAAATCCTGATTTTCCCCCCCCAAATTCCCATTTTTTCCCCCTAAAATCCCATTTTTCCCCCCAAATTTTCATTTTAACCCCCCAAAATCCCATTTAAATCCCCCCAAAATCCCATTTTTTCCCCCCCGGGATATTTCAGGACCCCCCAAATCCCCATTTTTCCCCCCTAAAATCCCATTTTTTCCCCCCAAATTTTCATTTTCCCCCCCAAATCCCCATTTTAACCCCCCCAAGCCCCCCTAAAATCCCATTTTTCCCCCCAAATTCCCATTTTTTCCCCCCCCGGATATTTCAGGACCCCCCAAATCCTGATTTTCCCCCCTAAAATCCCATTTTTCCCCCCCCAAAATTCCCATTTTTTCCTCCTAAAATCCCATTTTTTCCTCCTATAATCCCATTTTTCCTCCTAAAATCCCAATTTACCCCCCCCAAATTCCCATTTTTCCCCCCAAAATTCTCATTTTTTCCCCCCAAATCCCCATTTTTCCCCCCAAAATCCCCCCCCGGGTATTTCAGGACCCCCCAAATTCCCATTTTTCCCCCCAAAATCCCCCCCGGGTATTTCAGGACCCCCAAAATCCCCATTTTTCCCCCTAAATTTTCATTTTTTCCCCCCAAATTCCCATTTTTTGCCCCCCCCGGGTATTTCAGGACCCCCCAAATCCTGATTTTCCCCCCTAAAATCCCATTTTTTCCACCCAAATCCCCATTTTAACCCCCCCATGCCCCCCAAAATCCCCATTTTTCCCCCCAAATTTTCATTTTTTCCCCCCAAATTCCCATTTTTTGCCCCCCCGGGTATTTCAGGACCCCCTAAAATCCCATTTTTTCCCCCAAAATCCCCCCCGGGTATGTCAGGACCCCCCAAATTCCCATTTTTTCCCCCTAAAACCCCATTTTTCCCCCCCAAATTTGCATTTTAACCCCCCAAATTCCCATTTTTCCCCCCAAAATCCCCCCCGGGATATTTCAGGACCCCCCAAATCCCATTTTTCCCCCCAAAATTCCCATTTTTCCCCCCCCGGGATATTTCAGGACCCCCAAAATCCCCATTTTAACCCCCCAAAATCCCCCCCGGGTATTTCAGGACCCCCCAAATCCCATTTTTTCCCCCCAAAATCCCCATTTTTCGCCCCCCCGGGTATTTCAGGACCCCCTAAAATCCCATTTTTCCCCCCTAAAATCCCATTTTTTCCTCCTAAAATCCCATTTTTCCCCCCAAAATCCCATTTTTCGCCCCCCCGGGTATTTCAGGACCCCCCAAATTCCCATTTTTCCCCCCAAAATCCCCCCCGGGTATTTCAGGACCCCCCAAATTCCCATTTTTCCCCCCAAAATTCCCATTTTTCCCCCCCTGGGATATTTCAGGACCCCCAAAATCCCCATTTTTCCCCCCAAAATCCCCCCCGGGTATTTCAGGACCCCCTAAAATCCCATTTTTCCCCCCTAAAATCCCATTTTTTCCTCCTAAAATCCCATTTTTTCCCCCCAAAATTCCCATTTTCCCCCCCATATCCCCATTTTTTGCCCCCCGGGTATTTCAGGACCCCCCAAATTCCCATTTTTCCCCCCAAAATTCCCATTTTTGCCCCCCAAAATCCCCATTTTTCCCCCCAAATTCCCATTTTTCCCCCCAAAATTCCCATTTTTCGCCCCCCCGGGTATTTCAGGACCCCCCGACCTTCACCCGGCACAGGCTGGCCTCGATCTTCAGCTGCTCCACCATCTTCCTCGCCTGCCCCACGCTCAGGGTGCTGCTGGGAGGGGGCTCGCCCTTCATGGGGGGCTCTGAAACACCCCAAAAACATCCAAAATCAACCCCAAAAAAATCCGGGATCAACCCAAAAAACATCCGGGATCAACCCAAAAAACATCCGGAATTAACCCCAAAAACATCCAAAATCAACCCAAAAAAATCCAAAATCAACCCCAAAAAACATCCGGGATCAACCCAAAAAACATCCGGAATTAACCCCAAAAAAATCCAAAATCAACCCCAAAAAAATCCAAAATAAACCCCCAAAAAATCCGGGATCACCCCAAAAAAATCTGAAATCAACCCCAAAAAAATCCGGGATCAAACCCCAAAAAAATCCGGGATCAACCCCCAAAAAAATCCGGAATCACCCCCAAAAAAATCCGTGAACAACCCCCAAAAAAATCCGGAATTAACCCAAAAAAATCCGGGATCAATCCCAAAAAAATCCAAAATCAACCCCAAAAATATCCGGGATCAACCCCAAAAACATCCGGGATCAACCCCAAAAACATCCAAAATCACCCCAAAAAAATCCAAAATCAACCCCAAAAAACATCCGGGATCAACCCAAAAAACATCCGGAATTAACCCCTAAAAAATCCAAAATCAACCCCAAAAAAATCCAAAATAAACCCCCAAAAAATCCGGGATCACCCCAAAAAAATCTGAAATCAACCCCAAAAAAATCCGGGATCAAACCCCAAAAAAATCCGGGATCAACCCCCAAAAAAATCCGGAATCACCCCCAAAAAAATCCGTGAACAACCCCCAAAAAAATCCGGAATTAACCCAAAAAAATCCGGGAACAACCCCAAAAAAATCCAAAATCAACCCCAAAAAATCTGGAATTAACCCCAAAAAAAATCCAAAATCAACCCCAAAATAATCTGGAATTAACCCCTAAAAAATCCAAAATCAACCCCAAAAACATCCGGGATCAACCCCCAAAAAAATCCAAAATCAACCCCAAAAATATCCGGGAACAACCCCAAAAAAATCCAAAATCAACCCCAAAAAAATCCAAAATCAACCCCAAAAAATCTGGAATTAACCCCAAAAAACATCCGGGATCAACCCCAAAAAAAATCCAAAATCACCCCAAAAAAATCCAAAATCAACCCCAAAAAAATCCAAAATCAACCCCAAAAAAATCCAAAATCAACCCCAAAAAATCTGGAATTAACCCCAAAAAAATCCAAAATCAACCCCAAAAAAATCTGGAATTAACCCCTAAAAAATCCAAAATCAACCCCAAAAAAAATCCAAAATCAACCCCAAAAAATCCGGGATCAACCCCCAAAAAATCCGGGATCAACCCCCAAAAAAATCCAAAATCAACCCCAAAAATATCCGAGAACAACCCCAAAAACATTCGGGATCAACCCAAAAAACATCCGGAATTAACCCCAAAAAAATCTGGAATTAACCCCAAAAAAATCCAAAATCAACCCAAAAAAATCTGGAATTAACCCCAAAAAAAATCCGGGATCAACCCCAAAAAATTCCCGTTTTTTTTCCCGCCAAAATTCCCAAATTTTCGCCCCTCCCCCCCAAAAATTCCCGGTTTTTCCCCCCAAAATTCCCAAATTTTCGCCCCTCCCCCCAAAAATTCCCGGTTTTTCCACCCCAAAATTCCCAAATTTTCGCCCCTCCCCCCCAAAAAATTCCCAAATTTTCGCCCCTCCCCCCCCAAAAATTCCCGGTTTTTCCCCCCCAAAAATTCCCAAATTTTCGCCCCTCCCCCAAAAATTCCCGGTTTTTCCCCTCCCCCCAAAATTCCCAAATTTTCGCCCCTCCCCCAAAAATTCCCGGTTTTTCCCCCCAAAAATTCCCAAATTTTCGCCCCTCCCCCAAAAAATTCCCGGTTTTTCCCCCAAAAATTCCCAAATTTTCGCCCCTCCCCCCCCCAAAAATTCCCAAATTTTCCCCCCTCCCCCCCCAAAATTCCCGGTTTTCCCCCCCAAAATTCCCAAATTTTCGCCCCTCCCCCAAAAATTCCCGGATTTTCCCCCCAAAATTCCCAAATTTTCGCCCCTCCCCCAAAAATTCCCGGTTTTCCACCCAAAAATTCCCGGTTTTTCCTCCAAAAATTCCCAAATTTTCGCCCCTCCCCCCAAAAATTCCCGGTTTTTCCCCCCAAAAATTCCCAAATTTTCGCCCCTCCCCCAAAAATTCCCAAATTTTCGCCCCTCCCCCGAAAAATTCCCAAATTTTTGCCCCTCCCCCCAAAATTCCCAAATTTTCGCCCCTCCCCCCAAAAATTCCCGGTTTTTCCACCCAAAAATTCCCAAATTTCCGCCCCTCCCCCCCCCAAAATTCCCAAATTTTCGCCCCTCCCCCCCAAAAATTCCCGGTTTTTTCCCCCCAAAAAAATTCCCAAATTTTCGCCCCTCCCCCCCAAAAATTCCCGGTTTTTTCACCCCCAAAATTCCCAAATTTTCGCCCCTCCCCCAATTTTTTCCCCCCCTTCAGCTCCCCAAAAATCCCGATTTTAACCCCTAAAATTCCCCTCCCCCACCCCCAAAATCTTCATCATCATCCTCGCCCCTCCCCCACCCCCCCAAATCTTCATCCTCATCCTCGCCCCTCCCCCAAAATCTTCATCATCATCCTCGCCCCTCCCCCACCCCCCAAATCTTCATCCACGCCCCTCCCCCACCCCCCCAAATCTTCATTCTCGCCCCTCCCCCACCCCCAAAATCTTCATCATCATCCTCGCCCCTCCCCCACCCCCCCAAATCCGACCCGGATCCCCAAAAATTCCCCTCCCCCACCCTCAGGACCCCCCCCCCCCCCAAATCCTCCCCTCCCCCCACCCCAAAAAAAATCCCCGTTTTTTTTTTTTTTGTCGCCCCCTCCCCAAATTCCCCTCCCCCACCGCCCCCCCCCCCTCTCAGGACCCCCCCCCCCCCAAATCCCCCCCTCCCCCCCCGCCCCTCCCCCACCTGTGCGGTTCCCGCGGCCGCTCCGCTCCCGGCGATGCTCGGAGGGGGCGGGGCCTGCGGTGGGGGAGGGGCGGGAGAGGGGGGACCACGCCCTTTGCCCCTCCCCCACTCCTTTCCCCTCCCCCCCCCTCCTTGCCCCAATTCTGAGGGGGGGGGGGCTTCAAAAATGCCGCCCCTCCCCCACCCGTTAGAAAGGGGGAGGGGGCGAGGGGTGGGGGAGGGGTTATGAGGAACCCCCCCCCCCCTCCTCAAATTGCCCAACCCCCCACCCTGGACCCCCCAAATCCCCTCAGGGATCCCCAAAATCCCCCCCAAAATCCCCTCAGGGACCCCAAAATCCCCCCCAAAATCTCTTCAGGACCCCCAAAATCCCCTCAGGGACCCCAAAATCCCCTCAGGAACCCCAAAAATCCCCCCAAAATCTCTTCAGGACCCCCAAAACACCTCAGGGACCCCCAAAAACCAACTCAGGACCCTCAAATCCCCTCAGGGACCCCCAAAATCCCCCCCAGAATCCCCCTCAGGGACCCCCAAATCACTCTCCTGGACCCCCAAAATCCCCTCAGGGACCCCCAAAATCCCCTCAGGGACCCCCAAATCCCCTCAGGGACCCCCAAAATCCCCCCCAAAATCTCTTCAGGAACCCTAAAATCCCCCCCAAAATCCCCTCAGGAACCCCAAAATCCCTCAGGGACCCCCCAAATCCCCCCCAAAATCCCCTCAGGAACCCCAAAATCCCCCCCAAAATCTCTTCAGGACCCCAAAATCCTCTCAGGGACCCCCAAAATCCCCTCAGGAACCCCAAAAATCCCCCCAAAATCTCTTCAGGACCCCCAAAACACCTCAGGGACCCCAAAATCCCCCTCAGGGACCCCCAAAATCTCCTCAGGGACCCCAAAAACCAACTCAGGACCCTCAAATCCCCTCAGGGACCCCAAAAATCCCTCAGGGACCCCCAAATTTCCTCAGGGACCCCCAAATCCCCCCCCAAATCCCCTCAGGAACCCCAAAATCCCCCCCAAAATCTCTTCAGGACCCCAAAATCCTCTCAGGGACCCCCAAAATCACTCAGGGACCCCCAAATTCCCTCAGGGACCCCCAAATCTCCCCCAAAATCTCTTCAGGACCCCCAAAATCCCTCTCAGGGACCCCCAAATCCTCTCAGGGCCCCCCAAATCCCCCTCCTGGACCCCCGAAATCCCCCTCAGGGACCCCAAAATCTCCTCAGGGACCCCAAAAACCAACTCAGGACCCCCAAATCCCCTCAGGGACCCCAAAATCTCCTCAGGGACCCCCAAAATCCCGTCAGGAACCCCAAAGATCCCCCCAAAATCTCTTCAGGACCCCCAAAACACCTCAGGGACCCCAAAATCTCCTCAGGAACCCCAAAATCCCCTCAGGGACCCCAAAATCCCCTCAGGGACCCCCAAAATCCCCCCAGAATCCCCTCAGGACCCCCAAAATCCCCTCAGGGACCCCCAAAATCCCCTCAGGGACCCCCAAAATCCCCCCCTGCCCCTCCCGTTGCCATGGAAACAGGGCGGGACCCCGGTGCCCGCAGTGGGCGTGGCCAGAGGGCGTAACCAGCGCAGGCGGAGCCGCAGTGGGCGGAGCCACCAACCAATGGCAAACACGGGAGGGGGCGTGGCTTAAAAATCAAGGACCAATAGGGAGAGACGTGGGCGTGGCTTGTAACCGGAAGCGGCGGGGCTGGGGGCGTGGCCAGGGCGTGGCGGGAAGCGGGAGGTGCCGGCCTTGGGTAAGAGCGCGGGAGCCCCAAAAAAGGCCAAAATTACCCCAAAAATCGACTTCAAAATCCCCAAATTCACCTTTAACCCCCCGGGATCGCATCGGGAACGTGAGAAATCCCCCAAAATCCCTCCGGGGTGCCTAAAATCCACCAAAATTACCTCAGAAACTCCTCCGGGAGCCCGAAAATTCTCTCGGCAACCCCAAAATTTGTCCCGAAATCTCCTCGGGATCCCCAAAAATTCCCTCGGGAACCCCTAAAATTCCCAAAAATCCTCTTTAAATCTTCCCAGACCCCCCCAAAACCCTCCCGGGACCCCGAAATTGTTTAAAAAAACCCCAAAATTTCCCCCCAAACCCCACCCGGGACCCCCCAAATCCTCCCCGACTCCTCCAATTCCCCAAAAAATTCCCAAAAAATTCCCAAAAAATCCCAAATATTCCCCAAAAATTCCCTAAAAATCCCCTCAGGGATCTCCCAAATCCTTCCGGGATCCCAAAAATTCCTGGCTGGGAGCCGAAACTCGCCGGGAATTTTTGGGGCCGGGAATTTTTTTGGATTTTTAGGGAATTTTGGGGGATTTTTAGGGAATTTTGGGTATTTTTTTGGAATTTTTGGGGTCGGGAATTTTTGGGATTTTTAGGGAATTTTTGGGGAATTTTTGGGGATTTTTAGGGAATTTTTGGGAATTTTGGGGGATTTTTAGGGAATTTTTAGGGAATTTTTAGGGAATTTTTGGGGGATTTTTAGGGAATTTTTGGGGAATTTTTTTGGGAATTTTGGGGGATTTTTTTGGAATTTTTGGGGGATTTTTAGGGAATTTTTGGGGAATTTTTTGGGATTTTTTGGGAATTTTTGGGGACTTTTTGGGGATTTTTGGGGATTTTTTAGGGAATTTTTAGGGAATTTTGGGGGGATTTTTTGGGAATTTTTAGGGAATTTTTGGGGAAATTTTGGGGCATTTTTAGGGAATTTTAGGGAATTTTTGGGGGATTTTTAGGGAATTTTTGGGGCATTTTTAGGGAATTTTTGGGGAATTTTTAGGGAATTTTTGGGGACTTTTTAGGGAATTTTTGGGGAATTTTTAGGGAATTTTTGGGGGATTTTTAGGGAATTTTTGGGGAATTTTTGGGGGAATTTTTGGGGCATTTTTAGGGAATTTTTTTGAATTTTGGGGATTTTTTGGGAATTTTTGGGGGGATTTTTTGGGAATTTTTTGGGGATTTTTTGGAGATTTTTTAGGAACTTTTTGGGGTCAGGAATTTTTTTGGGATCGGGAATTTCCGGGATCTGGGAATTTTTTGGGAATTTCCGGGCTGGGGGAGGGGCAGGGGCGTGACCCTCCCCTCCCCTCCCCCCTCGACCTCTCCCCTTCTCCCCTCCCCCTCCCCTGGGCTTCCCTCCCCTCCCCCCACGCCGGAATTTTGGGAATTCCCAAGGAATTTTTTTTGGGGGGGGGAATTTTAATGGGATTTGAGGTTTTCCCCCAGATTTTGGGCTGGGAAATGGGAATTTTTTTGGGAATTTCCGGGAATTTTGGGAATTTTTCCCGCCCCGGAGAAGGAAAAATTCCCGGTTTTTTGGGGGAGGGATTTTTTTTTTTTTGGTCATTTCCCGGATTTTGGGAATTTCTCGGGAACTTTGAGGATTCTGGGGTCTCCCCGAGGGGATTTTGGGGATTCTCCCGTGGATTTCGGGGGTTTCTCCCGTAAAAATCCGGGAATTCCGCCCGGATTTTTGGGATTGGGGGCGGGGGGAAGGGTTTGGGGCTGGCCCAAAATCAGAATTTAAAGATTTTTAAGGATTTTAAAGTTTAAAACTTTAAGGATTCCCCCGGGAATTTTGGGGTTGGGAGGGGGAGGGGGTGGTTTGGACCCCCCCAGGACCCCCCAAAACCCCTCTGACCCCCCCCCGTGCCCCCCAAAACCCCCCCAGGACCCCCCAAAACCCCCCCAAAACCCCCCCTGTGCCCCCCAAAACCCCCCCAGGACACCCCAAAACCCCTCTGACCCCACCCTGTGCCCCCCAAATTTATTCAGGGACCCCCAAATCCTCTCAGGGACCCCCAAAATCCCCTCAGGGAGATTCCAGGATGCCCCAGGACCCCCCAAAACCCCCCCTGTGCCCCCCAAAACCCCCCCAGGACCCCCCTGACCCCCCCTGTGCCCCCCAAAACCCCCCCAGGACCCCCCCGATGGCCCCTGGGGGTCTCCCCCCGAGTTTGGGGGTCTCGGCTGGGTCAGGGGGCTCTGCCCTGACCCCCAGGACCCCCCCTCAGGACCCTCCTGACCCCTCTGTGCCCCCCAGGACCCCCCAAAACCCCCCCAGGACCCCCCAAAACCCCTCCTGACCCCCCCTGTGCACCCCAAAACCCCCCCAGGACCCCCCCGATGGCCCCCAGGTCCCTCCCCGTGGGCTGGGGGGCTCGGCTGGGTTGGGGGTCTCAGTTCTGACCCCCCTGTGCCCCCCAGGACCCCCCAAAACCCCCCTGACCCCCTTTGTGACCCCCCAGGACCCCTCAGGACCCCCCCAGGACCCCCCCCGATGTCACCTGGGGGTCTCCCCCCGGGCTGGGGGTCTCAGTTCCAACCCCCCTGACCCTTCCTGACCCCCCCTGTGCTCCCCAGGACCCCCCTGGGACCCCCCTGACCCCTCTGTGTCCCCCAGGACCCCCTGATGTCCCCTGGGGGTCTCTCCATGGGTCTGGGGGCTCTGTCCTGACCCCTCCTGACCCCCCCAGGACCCCCCAGGACCCCCCAGGACCCCCCAGGACCCCTCCCCGATGTCCCCCGGGAATCTCTCCCTGGGTCTGGGGGCTCTGCCCTGACCCTCCTGACCCCCCTGTGCCCCCAGGACCCCCCAGGACCCCCCGATGTCCCCCGGGGGTCTCCCCCCGGGCTGGGGGGCCCGGTTGGGTCTGGGGGCTCTGTCCTGACCCCCCTGTGCCCCCCAGGACCCCCCAATGTCCCCCAGGGGTCTCTCCCTGGGTCTGGGGGCTCTGTCCTGACCCCCCTGTGCCCCCAGGACCCCCCAGGACCCCCCCCGATGTCCCCCGGGGGTCTCCCCCCGGGCTGGGGGGCCCATTTGGGTCTGGGGGCTCTGCCCTGACCCCTCCTGACCCCTCCTGACCCCCCTGTGCCCCCCAGGACCCCCCAGGACCCCCCAGGACCCCCCCCAATGTCCCCCAGGGGTCTCCCCCTGGGCTGGGGGGCTCGTTTGGGTCTGGGGGCTCTGCCCTGACCCCCCTGTGCCCCCAGGACCCCCCAGGACCCCCCGATGTCCCCCGGGGGTCTCCCCCTGGGCTGGGGGGCCCGTTTGGGTCTGGGGGCTCTGCCCTGACCCCTCCTGACCCCTCCTGACCCCTCCTGACCCCCCTGACCCCCCTGTGCCCCCCAGGACCCCCCAGGACCCCCCAGGACCCCCCCCAATGTCCCCCGGGGGTCTCCCCCTGGGTCTGGGGGCTCTGTCCTGACCCCCCTGTGCCCCCCAGGACCCCCAGGACCCCCCGATGTCCCCCGGGCTGGGGGGCCCGTTTGGGTCTGGGGGCTCTGTCCTGACCCCCCAGGACCCCCAGGACCCCCCCCGATGTCCCCCGGGGGTCTCTCCCTGGGTCTGGGGGCTCTGCCCTGACCCCTCCTGACCCCTTCTGACCCCCCTGTGCCCCCCAGGACCCCCCAGGACCCCCCGATGTCCCCCGGGGGTCTCCCCCCGGGCTGGGGGGCCCGTTTGGGTCTGGGGGCTCGCCGGGCGCTGCTCCGGGGGGCTCTGGGGCTCAGCCTGGCCCTGCTGCTGCTCTGGGCCGCGCTTTTCCTCTACGGCTCCTTCTACTGGGCCTACCTGCCCACGGCGGCCGTGCTGAGACCCCTGCACCTGGGGTTCAGGTGAGAACACCTGGGGGGACACCTGGGGACACCTGGGGGGATCCTGGGGTGTCACCTGACCTGCCCACGGCGGCTGTGCTGAGACCTGTACACCTGGGATTCAGGTGAGGACACACCTGGGGACACACCTGGGGTACCTGGGGACACACCTGGGGACACCTGGGTACACCTGGGGTGTCACCTGACCTGCCCACGGCCGCCGTGCTGAGACCCGTACACCTGGGCTTCAGGTGAGAACACCTGGGGACACACCTGGGGACAGGTGAGAACACCTGGGGACACCTGGGGTACCTGGGGGGATCCTGGGGTGTTACCTGACCTGCCCACGGCGGCTGTGCTGAGACCCATACACCTGGGGTTCAGGTGAGGACACACCTGGGGACAGGTGAGAACACCTGGGGACAGCTGGGGTACCTGGGGGGATCCTGGGGTGTCACCTGACCTGCCCACGGCGGCCGTGCTGAGACCCGTACACCTGGGCTTCAGGTGAGAACACCTGGGGACACACCTGGGGACACACCTGGGGTACCTGGGGACACACCTGGGGACAGCTGGGGGATCCTGGGGTGTCACCTGACCTGCCCACGGCGGCTGTGCTGAGACCCGTACACCTGGGCTTCAGGTGAGGAGAACACCTGGGGACAGGTGAGAACACACCTGGGGTACCTGGGGACACACCTGGGGTACCTGGGGACAGGTGAGAACACCTGGGGACAGCTGGGGTACCTGGGGGGTACCTGGGGTGTTACCTGACCTGCCCACGGCGGCTGTGCTGAGACCCCTGCACCTGGGATTCAGGTGAGAACACACCTGGGGACAGGTGAGAACACACCTGGGGTACCTGGGGACACACCTGGGGTACCTGGGGGGATCCTGGGGTGTCACCTGACCTGCCCACTGCGGCTGTGCTGAGACCCGTACACCTGGGGTTCAGGTGAGGAGAACACCTGGGGACACACCTGGGGACACCTGGGGACAGCTGGGAACAGCTGGGAACACCTGGGGTACCTGGGGACATCTGGGGACACACCTGGGGTACCTGGGAACAGCTGGGGGATCCTGGGGTGTTACCTGACCTGCCCACGGCCGCCGTGCTGAGACCCCTGCACCTGGGGTTCAGGTGAGGACACCTGGGGACACCTGGGGACACACCTGGGGTACCTGGGGACACCTGGGAACAGCTGGGGGTACCTGGGGTGTCACCTGACCTGCCCACGGCGGCCGTGCTGAGACCCCTGCACCTGGGGTTCAGGTGAGAACACACCTGGGGACAGGTGAGAACACCTGGGGACACACCTGGGGTACCTGGGGAGACACCTGGGGACACCTGGGAACAGCTGGGGGTACCTGGGGTGTTACCTGACCTGCCCACGGCCGCCGTGCTGAGACCTGTACACCTGGGGTTCAGGTGAGAACACACCTGGGGACAGGTGAGAACACACCTGGGGTACCTGGGGTACCTGGGGACACACCTGGGGTACCTGGGGACACACCTGGGGTGTCACCTGACCTGCCCACGGCCGCCGTGCTGAGACCCCTGCACCTGGGATTCAGGTGAGAACACACCTGGGGTACCTGGGGACACCTGGGGACACACCTGGGGTACCTGGGGACACACCTGGGGTCAGGTGAGGACACACCTGGGGGGTACCTGAGAACATCTGGGAACATCTGGGGGGTACCTGGCCCTCAGGTAAGGGGGGGAGGGGCATTGGGCACCTGCCTCAGGTGTGTCCAGGTGTGTCCAGGTGCACCTGGGGGGGGTTCAGGTGTGTCTGGGTGTGTCCAGGTGTGTCCAGGTGTGCCCAGGAGCACCTGGGGGTGGTTCAGGTGTGTCCAGGTGTGTCCAGCAGGGGTTTTGGGGGTCCAGGTGTGTCCAGGAACACCTGGGGGTGGTTCAGGTGTGTCCAGGTGAACCTGGGGGGGGTTCAGGTGTATCCAGGTGTGCCTGGGGTGGGTTCAGGCACCCTCAGGTGTGTCCAGGTGTGTCCAGGTGTGTCCAGCAGGGGAATTTGGGGGTCCAGGTGTGCCCAGGTGAACCTGGGGGGGGGTTCAGGTGTGCCCAGGTGTGTCCAGGTGTGTCCAGGTGTGTCCAGGTGCACCTGGGGGGGAGGTTCAGGTGTGTCCAGGTGTGTCCAGGTGAACCTGGGGGTGGTGCAGGTGTATCCAGGTGTGTCCAGGAGCACCTGGGGGGGGTTCAGGTGTGTCCAGCTGTGCCTGGAGGGGAATTTGGGGGTCCAGGTGTGCCCAGGTGAACCTGGGGGGGGGTTCAGGTGTATCCAGATGTGTCCAGGTGTGTCCAGCAGGGGAATTTGGGGGGTTCAGGTGTGTCCAGGTGTGTCCAGGTGAACCTGGGGGGGGTTCAGGTGTATCCAGGTGTGCCTAGGTGTGTCCAGGTGTGCCCAGGTGAACCTGGGGGGGGTTCAGGTGTATCCAGGTGAACCTGGGGGGGGGTTCAGATGTGTCCAGATGTGTCCAGGTGTGTCCAGGTGCACCTGGGGGGGGGTTCAGGTGTGTCCAGGTGTGTCCAGCAGGGGAATTTGGGGGGTTCAGGTGTGTCCAGGTGTGTCTGGGGTGGGTTCAGGCACCCTCAGGTGTGTCCAGGTGTGTCCAGCAGGGGAATTTGGGGGTCCAGGTGTGCCCAGGAGCACCTGGGGGGGGTTCAGGTGTGTCCAGGTGTGTCCAGGAGCACCTGGGGAGCTTCAGGTGTGTCCAGGTGAGTCCAGCAGGGGAATTTGGGGGTCCAGGTGTGTCCAGGTGTGTCCAGCAGGGGAATTTGGGGGGTTCAGGCACCCTCAGGTGTGTCCAGGTGTGCCCAGGTGAACCTGGGGGGGGGTTCAGGTGTGTCCAGGTGTGCCCAGGTGAACCTGGGGGGGGGTTCAGGTGTGTCCAGGTGTATCCAGGTGTGTCCAGGTGCACCTGGGGGGGGTTCAGGTGTATCCAGATGTGTCCACGTGTGTCCAGGTGAACCTGGGGGGGGGTTCAGGTGTGTCCAGGTGTGTCAGGTGAACCTGGAGAGGGGTTCAGGCACCCTCAGGTGTGCCCAGGTGTGTCCAGGTGCACCTGGGGGGGGTTCAGGTGTATCCAGATGTGTCCAGCTGTGTCCAGCAGGGGAATTTGGGGCTCTTTGGGAACCCCAGGAATTTTTGGGGTTTTTTTGGGGGGTTTGGGGTGTTTTGGGGGATTTTTGGTTGTTTTTTTGGGGGGATTTTTGGGTTTTTTGGGGTTTTTTGGTTTTCTGGGGGTTTTTTGGGGTTTTTTGGGGTTTTTTGGGTTTTTTGGGGATTTTGGTTTAGGGGAGGTTTTTGGGGTTTTGGGGTTTTTTGGGTTTTTTTGCAGTTTTTGGGGTTTTTTTTGATTTTTGGGGGGATTTTGGGTGGATTTTTGGGGTTTTTTGGGGGGTTTTCGACGTTTTGGTGGGTTTTGGTATTTTTGGGGTTTTTTTTTTTGTTTTTTGGTGGTTTTGGGGTTTTTTGGGGGGATTTTTGGTTTTTTTTTTTGTTTTTGGGGGGTTTTGGGGTTTTTTGGGAGGTTTTTGGTGGTTTTTTTAGGGTTTTTTGGGATTTTTGGGGGCATTTTTTGGGATTTTTTGGGGATTTTTGGGGTTTTTTTGAGGGTTTTTGGGTTTTTGGGGTTTTTTGGGAGGGTTTGGAAGATTTGGGGTTTTTTTGATTTTTGGGGGGATTTTTTGGGGATTTTTTTGGGATTTTTGGGGGGATTTTTGGGGGGATTTTTGGGATTTTTTGGGGTTTTTTTGGGATTTTTGGGTTTTTTGGGAGGGTTTGGAAGATTTGGGGTTTTTTAGGTTTTTTTTTAAATTTTTGGGGGGATTTTTTGGGGATTTTTTTGGGCTTTTTGGGGGGATTTTTTTGATTTTTTTGGGATTTTTGGGGAGATTTTTTTGGGGTTTTTTGGGATTTTTTGGGGTTTTTTTGGGTTTTTTGGGAGGGTTTGGAAGATTTGGGGTTTTTTCGGGTTTTTTTGATTTTTGGGGGGATTTTTTGGGGTTTTTTTGGGCTTTTTGGTGATTTTTGGGGGTATTTTTGGGGTATTTTTTTGGGATTTTTGGGGGGATTTTTTTGGGGTTTTTTGGGATTTTTTGGGTTTTTTTGGGGTTTTTTGGGTGGGTTTGGAAGATTTGGGGGTTTTTAGGGGTTTTTTTTATTTTTGGGGGGATTTTTTTGGGTTTTTTTGGGCTTTTTGGTGATTTTTGGGGGGATTTTTTGGGGATTTTTTTGGGGATTTTTTTGGGGATTTTTGGGGAGATTTTTTTTGGTTTTTTGGGGATTTTTTGGGGTTTTTTGGGGTTTTTGGGGTTTTTTGGGAGGGTTTGGAAGATTTGGGGTTTTTTAGGGGTTTTTTTGATTTTTGGGGGGATTTTTTTGGGATTTTTGGGGGGATTTTTTGGGGGGTTTTTTGCGGTTTTTTTGGGTTTTTTTTTGATTTTTGGGGGGATTTTTTTGGGTTTTTTGGGGTTTTTTGGGGTTTTTTTGAGGTTTTTTGAGTTTTTTTGGGTATTTCGGGGGGGTTTTTGAGGTTTTTTGGGGTTTTCAACCCCAAATTTCGCTGCCCTGACCCCGATTTTGGCCCCCCCAGGTCGGACTGCGAGCGCCCCGGCCCCGAGCTCTGCTCCTTCCCCTCGGCCAACGTCTCCCTGCTGGGGGAGCACCGCGAGAAGGTTCCGGAAACCCCAAATTCCCGGGGCCGGGGGGGACCTGGAAATGGCCCCAAAAAAACGGGGATGAGGGGCAAAAATATCCCAAAAAATTGGGGATTTTAGCCCAAAAATTTGGGGATTTTATCCCAAAAAAATGGGGGATGAGGGGCAAAAATATCCCAAAAATTTGGGGATTTTATCCCAAAAATTTGGGGATTTTAGCCCAAAAATTTGGGGGATTTGGAGTCAAAAATATCCCAAAAATTTGGGGATTTTAGCCCAAAAAAATAGGGGATGAGGGGCAAAAATATCCCAAAAATTTGGGGATTTTATCCCAAAAATTTGGGGATTTGGGGGCAAAAATATCCCAAAAATTTGGGGATTTTATCCCAAAAAAATGGGGGATTTGGAGTCAAAAATATCCCAAAAATTTGGGGATTTTAGCCCAAAAATTTGGGGATTTGGAGTCAAAAATATCCCAAAACTTTGGGGATTTTAGCCCAAAAAAACGGGGATGAGGGGCAAAAATATCCCAAAAATTTGGGGATTTGGGGGCCAAAATATCCCAAAAATTTGGGGATTTTATCCCAAAAATTTGGGGATTTTTTCCCAAAAATTTGGGGATTTGGGGGCAAAAATATCCCAAAAATTTGGGGATTTTATCCCAAAAATTTGGGGATTTGGAGCCAAAATATCCCAAAAATTTGGGGGATTCTGGGTCAAAATATCCCAAAAATTTGGAGATTTTAGCCCAAAAATTTGGGGATTTGGGGGCAAAATATCCCAAAAATTTGGGGATTTTATCCCAAAAAAATGGGGGATGAGGGGCAAAAATATCCCAAAAATTTGGAGATTTTAGCCCAAAAATTTGGGGATTTGGGGGCAAAAATATCCCAAAAATTTGGGGATTTGGGGGCAAAAATTTGGGGATTTGGAGTCAAAAATATCCCAAAAATTTGGGGATTTTAGCCCAAAAATTGGGGGGATTTGGAGTCAAAATATCCCAAAAATTTGGGGGGTTTTGGGGCAAAACTCTCTGGGAATGTGGGAATTCTTTGGGAATTTGGGAATGATTTGGGATTTATTTGGGAATGATTTGGGATTTATTTGGGATTTATTTGGGATTTATTTGGGGTTGATTTGGGATTGATTTGGGAATGATTTGGGATTTATTTGGGATTTATTTGGGATTTATTTGGGATTTATTTGGGATTGATTTGGGATTGATTTGGGAATGATTTGGGATTTATTTGGGATTTATTTGGGATTTATTTGGGAATGATTTGGGATTTATTTGGGATTTATTTGGGATTTATTTGGGATTTATTTGGGATTTATTTGGGAATGATTTGGGATTGATTTGGGATTGATTTGGGATTTATTTGGGAATGATTTGGGATTTATTTGGGATTTATTTGGGAATGATTTGGGATTTATTTGGGATTGATTTGGGATTTATTTGGGAATGATTTGGGATTCATTTGGGATTTATTTGGGATTTATCCCATCCAGCTGTTGCTGTACGGGCAGCTGGACCGGATCTCTCTGGGAATGTGGGAATTTGGGAATTCAGGATTTATTTGGGATTGATTTGGGATTGATTTGGGATTTATTTGGGAATTTGGGAATGATTTATTTGGGATTGATTTATTTGGGAATGATTTATTTGGGATTTATCCCATCCAGCTGTTGCTCTATGGGCAGCTGTACCGGATCTCTCTGGGAATGTGGGAATTTGGGAATTCAGGATTTATTTGGGAATTTGGGAATTCTTTGGGAATTTGGGAATGATTTGGGATTTATCCCATCCAGCTGTTGCTGTACGGGCAGCTGTACCGGATCTCTCTGGGAATGTGGGAATTTGGGAATTCAGGATTTATTTGGGATTGATTTGGGATTGATTTGGGAATGTTCCCATCCAGCTGTTGCTCTATGGTCAGCTGTACCGGATCTCTCTGGGAATTTGGGAATTTGGGATTTATTTGGGAATTCTTTGGGAATGTCCAGCTGTTGCTCTATGGTCAGCTGTACCGGATCTCTCTGGGAATTTGGGAATTCAGGATTTATTTGGGAATTTGGGAATGTCCAGGTGTTGCTCTATGGTCAGCTGTACCGGATCTCCCTGGGAATGTGGGAATTTGGGAATTCAGGATTTATTTGGGAATTTGGGATTTATTTGGGATTGATTTGGGATTTATCCCATCCAGCTGTTGCTGTACGGTCAGCTGTACCGGATCTCTCTGGGAATGTGGGAATTCAGGAATTTGGGATTGATTTGGGAATGATTTGGGATTGATTTGGGAATGATTTGGGATTTATCCCATCCAGCTGTTGCTCTATGGTCAGCTGTACCGGATCTCTCTGGGAATTTGGGAATTTGGGAATTCAGGATTAATTTGGGATTGATTTGGGATTTATTTGGGATTTATTTGGGATTTATTTGGGATTTATTTGGGATTGATTTGGGATTTATTTGGGAATGATTTGGGATTTATTTGGGATTTATCCCGTGCAGCTGTTGCTGTACAGTCAGCTGTACCGGATCTCTCTGGGAATGTGGGAATTCAGGATTTATTTGGGAATTTGGGAATTCTTTGGGATTGATTTGGGAATTTGGGAATGCCCAGGTGTTGCTGTACGGTCAGCTGTACCGGATCCCTCTGGGAATGTGGGAATTCAGGAATTTGGGATTGATTTGGGATTGATTTGGGATTGATTTATTTGGAATTTATCCCATCCAGCTGTTGCTCTATGGGCAGCTGTACCGGATCTCTCTGGGAATTTGGGAATTTGGGAATTTGGGATTGATTTGGGATTGATTTGGGATTGATTTGGGATTTATCCCGTGCAGCTGTTGCTCTATGGTCAGCTGTACCGGATCTCTCTGGGAATGTGGGAATGTGGGAATTTGGGATTTATTTGGGATTGATTTGGGAATTTGGGATTTATTTGGGAATGATTAATTTGGGAATGCCCAGCTGTTGCTCTACGGTCAGCTGGACCGGATCTCCCTGGGAATTTGGGAATTTGGGAATTCTTTGGGATTGATTTGGGATTGATTTGGGATTGATTTGGGAATTTGGGAATGCCCAGCTGTTGCTCTATGGTCAGCTGTACCGGATCTCTCTGGGAATGTGGGAATTCAGGAATTTGGGAATTTGGGAATTCAGGATTTATTTGGGATTGATTTGGGATTTATTTGGGAATGTTCCCATCCAGCTGTTGCTCTACGGTCAGCTGTACCGGATCCCTCTGGGAATTTGGGAATTTGGGATTTATTTGGGAATTCTTTGGGAATGTCCAGGTGTTGCTCTACGGTCAGCTGTACCGGATCTCTCTGGGAATTTGGGAATTTGGGAATTCAGGATTTATTTGGGATTTATTTGGGATTGATTTGGGAATTTGGGAATGTTCCCATCCAGCTGTTGCTCTATGGTCAGCTGTACCGGATCTCTCTGGGAATGTGGGAATTCGGGAATTTGGGAATTTGGGATTTATTTGGGATTGATTTGGGATTTATTTGGGATTGATTTGGGAATGATTTGGAATTTATCCCATCCAGCTGTTGCTCTATGGTCAGCTGTACCGGATCTCTCTGGGAATTTGGGAATTTGGGATTTATTTGGGAATTCTTTGGGAATGTCCAGCTGTTGCTGTACGGTCAGCTGTACCGGATCTCTCTGGGAATGTGGGAATGTGGGAATTCAGGATTTATTTGGGATTGATTTGGGATTGATTTGGGAATTTGGGAATGTCCAGCTGTTGCTGTACGGGCAGCTGTACCGGATCTCTCTGGGAATTTGGGAATTCAGGAATTTGGGAATTTGGGAATTCAGGATTTATTTGGGATTGATTTGGGATTTATTTGGGAATGTTCCCATCCAGCTGTTGCTCTACGGTCAGCTGTACCGGATCTCCCTGGGAATTTGGGAATTTGGGATTTATTTGGGAATTCTTTGGGAATGCCCAGGTGTTGCTCTATGGTCAGCTGTACCGGATCCCTCTGGGAATGTGGGAATGTGGGAATTTGGGATTTATTTGGGATTTATTTGGGATTGATTTGGGATTTATTTGGGAATGTTCCCATCCAGCTGTTGCTGTACGGGCAGCTGTACCGGATCTCTCTGGGAATGTGGGAATTCGGGAATTTGGGATTTATTTGGGATTGATTTGGGAATGATTTATTTGGGATTTATTTGGGAATGTCCAGCTGTTGCTGTACGGTCAGCTGTACCGGATCTCCCTGGAGCTGGAGCTGCCGGAGTCTCCGGTGAATCGCGAGCTCGGGATGTTCATGGTGAGGCTGACGTGCTACGGGAGCGGCGGGAAAACCCTGGCCACCGCCTCCAGATCCGTGAGTGACAGCGGGAATTGTATCGGGAATATCGGGAATGTCATTGGGAATATCGGGAATATCATTGGGAATATCGGGAATATCGGGAATGGTATCGGGAATATCGGGAATATCGGGGGAATATCAGGGGAATATCGGGAATGTCGGGAATGGTATCGGGAATGTCGGGAATATCGGGAATGTCGGGATGTTCATGGTGAGGCTGACGTGCTACGGGAACGGCGGGAAAACCCTGGCCACCGCCTCCAGATCCGTGAGTGACAGCGGGAATTGTATCGGGAATATCGGGAATGTCATTGGGAATATCGGGAATATCATTGGGAATATCGGGAATATCGGGAATGTCGGGAATGGTATCGGGAATGTCGGGATGTTCATGGTGAGGCTGACGTGCTACGGGAGCGGCGGGAAAACCCTGGCCACCGCCTCCAGATCCGTGAGTCGGGAATGTCGGGAATATCGGGAATATCGGGAATATCGGGAATGGTATCGGGAATGTCGGGATGTTCATGGTGAGGCTGACGTGCTACGGGAACGGCGGGAAAACCCTGGCCACCGCCTCCAGATCCGTGAGTCGGGAATATCGGGAATATCGGGAATATCGGGAATATCGGGAATGGTATCGGGAATGTCGGGAATATCGGGAATATCGGGAATATCGGGAATGTCGGGAATGGTATCGGGAATATCGGGAATATCGGGAATGTCGGGATGTTCATGGTGAGGCTGACGTGCTACGGGAACGGCGGGAAAACCCTGGCCACCGCCTCCAGATCCGTGAGTCGGGAATGTCGGGAATATCGGGAATATCGGGAATATTGGGAATATCGGGAATATCATTGGGAATATCGGGAATATCGGGAATGTCGGGAATTGTATCGGGAATATCGGGAATATCGGGAATATCGGGAATGTCGGGAATATCGGGAATATCGGGAATATCGGGAATTGTATCGGGAATATCGGGAATGTCGGGAATATCGGGAATATCGGGAATGGTATCGGGAATATCGGGAATATCGGGAATGTCGGGATGTTCATGGTGAGGCTGACGTGCTACGGGAACGGCGGGAAAACCCTGGCAACGGCCTCCAGATCCGTGAGTCGGGAATTGTATCGGGAATATTGGGAATGTCGGGAATATCGGGAATGTCGGGAATGTCGGGAATGTCGGGAATATCATTGGGAATATCGGGAATATCGGGAATGTCATTGGGAATATCATTGGGAATATTGGGAATTGTATCGGGATGTTCATGGTGAGGCTGACGTGCTACGGGAGCGGCGGGAAAACCCTGGCCACCGCCTCCAGATCCGTGAGTGACAGCGGGAATTGTGTCGGGAATGTCGGGAATATCGGGAATGTCATTGGGAATATCGGGAATATCGGGAATTGTATCGGGAATGTCGGGAATAGTATCGGGAATATCGGGAATATCGGGAATATCGGGAATGTCATTGGGAATGTCGGGAATGTCGGGATGTTCATGGTGAGGCTGACGTGCTACGGGAGCGGCGGGAAAACCCTGGCAACGGCCTCCAGATCCGTGAGTGACAGCGGGAATTGTGTCGGGAATATCGGGAATATCGGGAATATCGGGAATGTCGGGAATATCGGGAATGTCGGGATGTTCATGGTGAGGCTGACGTGCTACGGGAGCGGCGGGAAAACCCTGGCCACCGCCTCCAGATCCGTGAGTCACAGCGGGAATTGTATCGGGAATTGTGTCGGGAATATCGGGAATGGTATCGGGAATATCAGGAATGGTATCAGGAATGTCGGGAATGGGAATATCGGGAATATCGGGAATGTCGGGAATGTCGGGAATGGGAATGTCGGGAATGGGATCAGGGAGAGCCCCGGGCTCGGCCTCGAGATCGGTGAGTGGGGAATGTCGGGAATATCGGGAATATCGGGAATATCGGGAATGTCGGGAATGTCGGGAATAGGAACATTGGGAATGTCGGGAATGATATCAGGAATTGTATCAGAAATGTCGGGAATATCGGGAATGTCGGGAATGTCAGGATCAGGGAGAGCCCCGGGCACGGCCTCGCGCTCCGTGAGGAATTCCAGGGGTTTTGGGGGAATTTGAGGTTTTTGGGACCAAATTCCCGGGATTTTGGGGAATTTTGAGGTTCCTGGGCTGGAATTCCCAGGATCGGGGTGGATTTGGGGTTGATCTGGATGGGTTTTTTGGGATCCGGTTGGATCCGGTTGGATTTGGGTGGATTTGGGCTGGAATTCCCGGGATTTGGGTTGGATTTTGTGGGATTTGGGTGGGATTTGGGTTGAATTTGGTTGGATTTGGTTGAATTTTGGTTGGATCTGGATGGTTTTTGTGTGGATTTGGTTGGATTTTGTGGGATTTGGGTGTTTTTTGGTTGGATCTGGATGGATTTTGGTTGAATTTGGTTGGATTTTGTGGAATTTGATTGGATTTGGGGTTGGATTTGGTTGGGTTTTGATTGGATTTGGTTGAATTTTGGTTGGATCTGGATGGTTTCTGGGTGAATTTGGTTGGATTTTGTGCGATTTGGGTGGGATTTGGGTGGATTTCATGGAATTTGGTTGGATTTGGGTGGGATTTGGGTGGATCTGGGTGGGATTTGGTTGGATTTGGGTTGGATTTTGTGGGATTTGGGCTGGAATTCCCAGGATTTTGGGTGGATCTGGATGGGTTTTGGTTGAATTTTGTGGGATTTGATTGGATTTTGTGGAATTTGGTTGGATTTGGTTGAATTTGGTTGGATTTCGTTGGATCTGGATGAATTTTGGTTGGATTTGATTTGATTTGGTTGGATTTGGGTGTTTTTTGGTTGGATTTTGGTTGGATTTGGTTGGTTTTTGGTTGAATTTGGTTAAATTTTGTGGGATTTGATTGGATTTTGTGGGAGCTAGATGGATTTCGGTCAGATTTTGGTTGGATTTTGTTGCATTTGATTGGATTTTGGTTGGATTTTGTGGGATTTGGTTGAATTTTGGTTGAATTTGATTGGATTTAGATGGTTTTTGGGTGGATTTGGTTGGATTTTTGGTGGATCTGGATGGATTTTGGTTGGATTTGGGTGGGATTTGGGTGTTTTTTGATTGGATCTGGTTGGATTTCAGTCAGATCTGGTTGGATTTTGTGGGATTTTGGTTTGATTTCAGTCGGATTTGGTTGGATTTTGTTTGGATTTCGATTGGATTTTGTGGGATTTGGTTGAATTTGGTCGGATCTGGTTGGATTTTGTGGGATTTTGGTTTGATTTCCGTTGGATTTTGTGGGATCTGGTTGAATTTGTTTGGATTTTGGTCAGATTTGGTTGGATTTTGGTTGGATTTTGTGGGATCTGTTTGGATTTTGGTCGGATTTCCATTGGATTTTGTGGGATCTGGTTGAATTTGTTTGGATTTTGGTCAGATTTGGTTGGATTTTGGTTGGATTTTGTGGGATCTGTTTGGATTTCGGTCGGATCTGGTTTGATTTCGATTGGATTTTGTGGGATCTGGTTGGATTTTGTTTGGATTTTGGTTGGATTTTGTGGGATCTGTTTGGATTTTGGTCGGATTTGGTTTGAATTTGGTCAGATTTCAGTTGGATTTTGTGGGATCTGGTTGAATTTGGTCGGATTTTGTTTGGATTTTGTGGGATCTGTTTGGATTTTGTGGGATCTGTTTGGATTTTGTGGGATCTGTTTGGATTTGGTCAGATCTGTTTGGATTTGGTTTGATTTTGGTCGGATTTTGGTTGGATTTCGGTTGGATTTTGTGGGATCTGTTTGGATTTTGTGGGATCTGTTTGGATTTTGGTCGGATTTTGGTTGGATTTTGTGGGATCTGGTTGAATTTGTTTGGATTTCGATTGGATTTTGTGGGATCTGTTTGGATTTTGGTTGGATTTTGTGGGATCTGGTTGGATTTGGTCGGATCTGGTTTGATTTCGATTGGATTTTGTGGGATCTGTTTGGATTTTGTGGGATCTGTTTGAATTTGGTGGGATCTGTTTGAATTTGGTCGGATCTGTTTGAATTTTGGTCGGATTTCGGTTGGATTTTGTGGGATCTGGTTGAATTTGGTCAGATTTCGATTGGATTTTGTGGGATCTGTTTGGATTTTGTGGGATCTGTTTGGATTTTGTGGGATCTGGTTGGATTTTGTGGGATCTGTTTGGATTTTGTGGGATCTGTTTGGATTTGGTCAGATTTCGATTGGATTTTGTGGGATCTGTTTGGATTTGGTCGGATCTGTTTGAATTTTGGTCGGATTTCGGTTGGATTTTGTGGGATCTGTTTGGATTTTGTGGGATCTGTTTGGATTTTGTGGGATCTGTTTGAATTTGGTCAGATCTGGTTGGATTTGGTTTGATTTTGGTTGGATTTGGTCGGATTTTGGTCGGATTTTGGTCAGATTTCGGTTGGATTTTGTGGGATCTGGTTGGATTTTGTGGGATCTGGTTGGATTTTGTGGGATCTGTTTGGATTTCGGTCGGATCTGGTTTGATTTCGATTGGATTTTGTGGGATCTGTTTGGATTTTGTGGGATCTGTTTGGATTTTGTGGGATCTGTTTGGATTTGGTCGGATCTGTTTGGATTTTGGTCGTTTCTGCTGGCACTGACGGTGTCCCCGCGGTCCCCGTGCCCAGGCCATGCTCCATTACCGCTCCCGCCTGCTGCGGGCCCTGCACACCGCGGCCTTCGCCGGCCTCTTCCTCAGCGGCTTCGCCGAGCAGAGCCAGACCCTGGAGCTGGAGCTGCTGGGGCGCTACCGGGAGGACCCCGTGGGTCTGGGGGCTCCCGGGGGGTCCTGGGGTCACCTTGGGGGGTCCTGGAGGGTCCTGGGGTCACCTTGGGGGCTCCTGGGGGGTCCTGGGGTCACCTTGGGGGGTCCTGGGGGGTCCCTGAGGTCACCTTGAGGGGTCCTGGGGGGTCCTGGGGGTCCCTGGGGTCACCTTGGGGGGTCCTGGGGGTCCCTGGGGTCACCTTGGGGGGTCCCGGGGGGTCCTGGGGGGTCCTGGGGTCACCTTGGGGTGTCCTGGGGGGTCCCTGGGGTCACCTTGGGGGGTCCTGGGGGGTCCCTGGGGGTCCCTGGGGTCACCTTGGGGGGTTCTGGGGTGTCCCGGGGGGTCCTGGGGGTCCCTGGGGTCACCTTGAGGGGTCCTGGGGGTCCTGGGGGGTCCCTGGGGTCACCTTGGGGGGTCCTGGGGGGTCCCTGGGGGGTCCTGGGGGGTCCTGGGGTGTCCTGGGGGTCCCTGGGGTCACCTTGGGGTGTCCTGGGGGGTCCCTGGGCCATCCTGGGGGGTTCTGGGGTCATTTGTGGGGGACTTGGGGGGGTCCTGGGGTCACTTTGGGGGTCCTGGGGTGACTTTGGGGGTCCCAGGGTCACTTTGGGGGGTCCCTGGGGTCATTCTGGGGGTCCTGGGGTCACTTTGGGGGGTCCCTGGGGTCACTTTGAGGGTCCCTGGGGTCATTCTGGGGGTCCCAGGGTCACTTTGGGGTGTCCCTGGGGTCACTTTGGGGGTCCTGGGGTCACTTTTTGGGTCCTAGGGTCATTCTGGGGGTCCCAGGGTCACCTTGAGGGGTCCTGGGGTCACTTTGGGGGGTCCCAGAGTCACTTTTGGGGGTCCCTGGGGTCACCTTGGGGGTGTCCCTGGGGACATTTTTTGGGTCCTGGGGTCACTTGGGGAAATCCTTGGGGTTTTCTGGGGGGGTCTTTGGGGGCTTTTTGGGGGTCCCGGTGTTTTTTGGGGGTTTTTGTGGGTCCCGGTGTTTTTTGGGGGGGTCTCTGGGGGTTTTTGGGGGTCCCGGTGTTTTTTGGGGGTCTTTGGGGGTCCCGGTGTTTTTTGGGGGGTCTCTGGGGGTCTCTGGGGGTTTTTGGGGGTCCCGGTGTTTTTGGGGGGTCTCTGGGGGTCTTCGGGGGTCCCGGTGGTTTTTGGGGGGTCTTTGGGGGGTTTTTGGGGGTCCCGGTGCTTTTTGGGGGTCTTTGGGGGGTCTTTGGGGTTCCCGGTGTTTTTTGGGGGTTTTTGGGGGTCTTTGGGGGTCCTGGTGTTTTTTGGGGGGTCTCTGGGGGTCCCGGTGTTTTTTGGGGGTCTCTGGGGGTCTTTGGGGGTCCTGGGGTCTTTGGGGGGTTTTTGGGGGTCCCGGTGTTTTTTGGGGGATCTTTGGGGGTCCCGGTGTTTTTTGGGGGGTCTCTGGGGGTCTCTGGGGGTCTCTGGGGGTCTCTGGGGGTCCCGGTGTCCCAGAGCGCCGCCCCCTCCCCAGTACACGCCGACCGTGGGGGCGTTCGTGGAGATCCAGAGCCGGCGCGTGCAGCTCTACGGAGCGCGGCTGCGCGTGCACGCGCACTTCAGCGGCCTCAGGTACTGACCCACATCCCTGCCCCACACATCCCTGCCCCACATCCCTGCCCCACACATCCCTGACCCACATCTCTGACCCACATCCCTGACCCACATCCCTGACCCACATCCCTGACCCACATCCCTGACCCACACATCATCACTGTGCGTGCACGCGCACTTCAGCGGCCTCAGGTACAGACCCACATCCCTGCCCCACATCTCACTGCCCCACATCTCTGCCCCACACATCCCTGAGCCACACATCATCACTGACCCACACGCGCACTTCAGCGGCCTCAGGTACGGAGCCACATCCCTGACCCACACATCTCTGACCCACATCCCTGACCCACATCTCACTGCCCCACACATCCCTGACCCACACATCATCACTGCGCGTGCACGCGCACTTCAGCGGCCTCAGGTACGGAGCCACATCTCTGACCCACATCTCTGACCCACACATCTCTGACCCACACATCCCTGCCCCACATCCCTGCCCCACACATCATCCCTGCGCGTGCACGCGCACTTCAGCGGCCTCAGGTACTGACCCACATCCCTGACCCACATCTCTGACCCACATCCCTGACCCACATCTCTGACCCACATCTCTGACCCACACATCCCTGACCCACACATCCCTGACCCACACATCCCTGACCCACATCACTGACCCACACATCATCCCTGACCCACACGCGCACTTCAGCGGCCTCAGGTACTGACCCACACATCCCTGACCCACATCTCTGACCCACATCTCACTGACCCACATCTCTGACCCACATCCCTGACCCACATCACTGACCCACACATCATCCCTGCCCCACACATCATCACTGCACGTGCACGCGCACTTCAGCGGCCTCAGGTACGGAGCCACATCCCTGACCCACATCCCTGACCCACATCTCTGAGCCACACTGCCCCACACATCCCTGACCCACATCCCTGCCCCACACATCCCTGCCCCACACATCATCACTGCGCGTGCACGCGCACTTCAGCGGCCTCAGGTACGGAGCCACACTGACCCACATCTCTGACCCACATCTCACTGACCCACATCCCTGACCCACATCTCTGACCCACACATCTCTGACCCACACATCATCCCTGCCCCACACATCCCTGACCCACATCCCTGACCCACACATCCCTGACCCACATCCCTGACCCACACATCCCTGACCCACACATCATCACTGCGCGTGCACGCGCACTTCAGCGGCCTCAGGTACGGAGCCACATCTCTGACCCACACATCCCTGCCCCACATCTCTGACCCACACATCTCTGACCCACACATCCCTGCCCCACATCTCTGACCCACACATCTCTGACCCACACATCCCTGCCCCACACATCATCACTGCGCGTGCACGCGCACTTCAGCGGCCTCAGGTACGGACCCACATCCCTGCCCCACACATCATCACTGACCCACACATCCCTGACCCACACATCTCTGACCCACACATCTCTGACCCACACATCCCTGACCCACACATCACTGCCCCACACATCATCCCTGACCCACACATCATCACTGCCCCACACATCATCACTGCGCGTGCACGCGCACTTCAGCGGCCTCAGGTACTGACCCACATCTCTGACCCACACATCACTGACCCACATCTCACTGACCCACACATCCCTGCCCCACACATCACTGCCCCACACATCATCCCTGCCCCACACATCATCCCTGCGCGTGCACGCGCACTTCAGCGGCCTCAGGTACAGACCCACATCTCTGACCCACATCTGTGACCCACACATCCCTGCCCCACACATCTCTGACCCACACATCCCTGCCCCACATCCCTGCCCCACATCCCTGACCCACACATCCCTGCCCCACACATCACTGACCCACACATCCCTGCCCCACACATCACTGACCCACACATCCCTGCCCCACACATCCCTGAGCCACATCACTGCCCCACACATCCCTGACCCACACATCATCCCTGCCCCACACATCACTGCCCCACACATCCCTGACCCACACATCATCCCTGCCCCACACATCACTGCCCCACACATCCCTGACCCACACATCATCCCTGCGTGTGCACGCGCACTTCAGCGGCCTCAGGTACGGACCCACACTGACCCACATCTCACTGACCCACATCACTGACCCACACATCTCTGACCCACACATCCCTGACCCACATCTCACTGACCCACACATCCCTGACCCACATCCCTGACCCACACATCCCTGACCCACACATCTCTGACCCACACATCCCTGCCCCACACATCCCTGACCCACACATCATCACTGCCCCACACATCCCTGACCCACACATCATCCCTGACCCACACATCATCACTGTGCGTGCACGCGCACTTCAGCGGCCTCAGGTACTGACCCACATCTCTGACCCACATCCCTGCCCCACATCTCTGAGCCACACTGCCCCACACATCCCTGACCCACATCCCTGCCCCACACATCATCACTGCCCCACACATCATCCCTGCCCCACACATCATCACTGTGCGTGCACGCGCACTTCAGCGGCCTCAGGTACTGACCCACATCTCTGACCCACATCTCTGACCCACACATCCCTGACCCACACATCCCTGCCCCACATCTCTGACCCACACATCCCTGACCCACATCTCTGACCCACATCCCTGAGCCACACATCATCACTGCGCGTGCACGCGCACTTCAGCGGCCTCAGGTACGGACCCACATCCCTGCCCCACACATCCCTGCCCCACATCTCTGACCCACATCACTGACCCACACATCCCTGACCCACACATCATCCCTGCCCCACACATCCCTGACCCACACATCTCTGACCCACACATCATCACTGTGCGTGCACGCGCACTTCAGCGGCCTCAGGTACGGACCCACACTGACCCACATCTCACTGACCCACACATCATCACTGACCCACACATCCCTGACCCACACATCATCACTGCGCGTGCACGCGCACTTCAGCGGCCTCAGGTACGGACCCAAATCTCACTGCCCCACATCCCTGACCCACATCCCTGACCCACATCCCTGACCCACACATCCCTGACCCACACATCATCCCTGCCCCACATCTCACTGCCCCACACATCCCTGACCCACATCCCTGCCCCACACATCCCTGCCCCACACATCATCACTGCGCGTGCACGCGCACTTCAGCGGCCTCAGGTACGGAGCCACATCTCTGACCCACATCTCTGCCCCACATCTCTGACCCACATCCTTGCCCCACACATCTCTGACCCACACATCCCTGACCCACACATCATCCCTGCCCCACATCTCACTGACCCACACATCCCTGACCCACATCCCTGACCCACACATCCCTGACCCACACATCCCTGACCCACATCTCTGACCCACACATCATCCCTGCCCCACATCTCACTGACCCACACATCCCTGACCCACATCTCTGACCCACATCCCTGACCCACACATCATCCCTGACCCACACATCATCCCTGCCCCACATCTCACTGACCCACACATCCCTGACCCACATCACTGCCCCACACATCCCTGACCCACACATCCCTGACCCACACATCCCTGACCCACACATCATCACTGTGCGTGCACGCGCACTTCAGCGGCCTCAGGTACTGACCCACATCTCTGACCCACACATCACTGACCCACATCTCACTGACCCACACATCATCCCTGACCCACACATCACTGACCCACATCTCACTGACCCACATCCCTGACCCACACATCCCTGCCCCACACATCCCTGACCCACACATCATCACTGTGCGTGCACGCGCACTTCAGCGGCCTCAGGTACGGAGCCACATCTCTGACCCACATCTCACTGCCCCACACATCCCTGACCCACACATCCCTGCCCCACACATCATCACTGACCCACACATCATCACTGACCCACACATCATCCCTGACCCACATCCCTGACCCACACATCATCCCCACACATCATCCCTGCCCCACATCTCTGCCCCACACATCTCTGCCCCACATCTCTGCCCCACACTGACTCCTGAGAGAGCCCGGAGCTGTCCCAGAGTTCAGCTCAGCCCCACTGCTGGTCCTGGGACACACCTGAGACACCTGGGGACACACCTGGGGACACATCTGGGACACCTGAGACACCTGGGGACACCTGAGACACACCTGGGGACACCTGGGACACCTGGGACACACCTGAGACACCTGGGGACACCTGGGGACACCTGAGACACACCTGGGGACACCTGGGACACACCTGGGGACACACCTGGGACACACCTGGGACACCTGAGACACACCTGGGGACACACCTGGGACACCTGGGGACACCTGGGGACAGCTAGGTCACATCCAGGACACACCTGAAACACACCTGAGACACATCTGGGACACCTGAAACACCTGGGACACACCTGGGGACACCTGGGGACACCTGAGACACATCTGGGACACACCTGGGGACACCTGAGACACATCTGGGGACACCTGGGGACACACCTGGGGAGATGGGGAGACACCTTGACACATCCAGGACACACCTGAAACACCTGGGACACACCTGGACACACCTGGGGGGATGGGGACACACCTGGGGGCCATGGGGACACACCTGGGGGCCATGGGGACACACCTGGGACACACCTGGGGGGATGGGGACACACCTGGGGGCCATGGGGACACACCTGGGGGCCATGGGGACACACCTGGACACACCTGGGGGCCATGGGGACACACCTGGGACACACCTGGGGGGATGGGGACACCCCTGGGGGGGATGGGGACACACCTGGGGGCCATGGGGACACACCTGGGGGCCATGGGGACACACCTGGACACACCTGGGGGGATGGGGACACACCTGGGGGCCATGGGGACACACCTGGGGGGGGATGGGGACACACCTGGGGGCCATGGGGACACACCTGGGGGCCATGGGGACACACCTGGGACACACCTGGGGGGATGGGGACACACCTGGGGGCCATGGGGACACACCTGGACACACCTGGGGGCCATGGGGACACACCTGGGGGCCATGGGGACACACCTGGGACACACCTGGGGGGGATGGGGACACACCTGGACACACCTGGGGGCCATGGGGACACACCTGGGGGCCATGGGGACACACCTGGGGGCCATGGGGACACACCTGCCCCCCCCGTGCCCAGCCCTGCCCCTCCCCCACTGCAGGTACCTGCTCTATCACTTCCCGCTCACCTCGGCCGTGCTGGGCGTGGCCGGGAATTGGGCGCTGCTGGCGCTGCTGACCCTGGGGGGGTACCTGCAGTGGGGGAGGGGCGCCCGGCCCCGACAGGTGAGACCCGGGGGGGGGAGGGGCTGTGGGAGGGTACCTGCAGTGGGGGAGGGGCTGAGGGGGGGTACCTGCAGTGGGGGAGGGGCTGGGGGTACCTGCAGTGGGGGAGGGGCGCCCGGCCCGCACAGGTGAGACCCGGGGTGGGGGAGGGGTACCTGCAGTGGGGGAGGGGCTGAGGGGGGGTACCTGCAGTGGGGGAGGGGCGCCCGGCCCGCACAGGTGAGACCCGGGGGGGGGGAGGGGTACCTGCAGTGGGGGAGGGGCTGAGGGTCACACCTGGGGGGGTACCTGCAGTGGGGGAGGGGCGCCCGGCCCGCACAGGTGAGACCCGGGGGGGGGAGGGGCTGTGTCACCTGCCCGGGGTGGGGGAGGGGCTGAGGGGGGGGGTACCTGCAGTGGGGGAGGGGCTGTGGGGGGGGGTACCTGCAGTGGGGGAGGGGCTGGGGGGGGTACCTGCAGTGGGGGAGGGGCTGAGGGGGGGGTACCTGCAGTGGGGGAGGGGCTGTGGGTCCCTCCCAGGTGAGCCCCGGGGGGTGGGGGAGGGGCTGCTGACCCTGGGGGGGGGGGGTGGGGTTGTACCTGCAGTGGGGGAGGGGCTGTGGGGGGGGCACCTGCAGTGGGGGAGGGGCTGTGGGGGGGGTACCTGCAGTGGGGGAGGGGCTGTGGGTCACACCTGGGGGGGGGTACCTGCAGTGGGGGAGGGGCTGGGGGGGGGTACCTGCAGTGGGGGAGGGGCTGTGGAAGCCGGGTGGGGGAGGGGCAGGTGCAGTGGGGGAGGGGCTGCGGGACCCGCCCCCTGAGCCCCTCCCCCACCCCCCCAGGAGCGGCGCAGCCCGGGAGGAGCCCCCGGGGAGGGGGAGGGGAAAGGTGAGAGGGGTGGGGGAGGGGCGGCGGTTGGGGGGAAATTTTGGGGAGGATTTGGGGGGGATTTTGGGGGAGGATTTGGGGATTTTTTGGGAGATTTTTGGGGAATTTTTTGGAGATTTTTGGGGAGGATTTTTTGAGATTTTTTGGGGAGGATTTTGGGATTTTTTTGGAAATTTTTGGGGAATATTTTTCGATATTTTGGGGGCTTTTTTTTGAGATTTTTGGGGGATATTTTGGGGATTTTGGGGTGGGATTTTGGGGGGTTTGGGGTGGGGTATTGGGTGGGATTTTGGGGGGTTTGGGGTGGGATTTTGGGGGGATTTGGGGTGGGGTTTTGGGGGGGTTTGGGGTGGGATTTTGGGGGGATTTTGGGTGGGATTTTGGGGGGTTTTGGGGGTTTGGGGGCGGATTTTGGGGATTTTGGGGTGGGATTTTGGGGGGATTTGGGGGCGGATTTTGGGGGGATTTTGGGGGTTGATTTTGGGGATTTTGGGGTGGGATTTTGGGGGTTTTGGGTGGGGATTTTGGGTGGGATTTTGGGGGGTTTTGGGTGGGGATTTTGGGTGGGATTTTGGGGGGTTTTGGGTGGGATTTTGGGGGGTTTGGGGTGGGATTTTGGGGGGATTTTGGGGGGTTTGGGGTGGGATTTTGGGGGGTTTGGGGTGGGATTTTGGGGGGATTTGGGGTGGGGTTTTGGGGGGTTTGGGGTGGGATTTTGGGGTGGGATTTTGGGGGGTTTTGGGGTGGGATTTTGGGGGGGTTTCAAGGTGATTTCTCCCCTCCCCCCACCCCAGACCTTTCAGCCTCCCCCCAAAATTTGGAGGAGCCCGAAATCGTGGGAAGCACCGAGCCCAGCCAAGGTGGGGGAGGGGCAGGGCCCCAAAATCTCAGTGGGGGAGGGGTGGGGCTGAAATTGGGGGGGAGGGGCTGAAATTTGGGGGGGAGGGGCTGAAATTTGGGGGGAATTTGTGGGGATGGGGCTGAAATTTGGGGGGAGGGGCTGAAATTTGGGGGAGGGGCTGAAATTTGGTGGGAGGGGCTGAAATTTGGGGGGAGGGGCTGAAATTTGGGGGGAGGGGCTGAAATTTGGGGGGGGAGGGGCTGAAATTTGGGGGGAGGGGCTGAAATTTGGGGGGAGGGGCTGAAATTTGGGGGGAGGGGCTGAAATTTGGGGGGGAGGGGCAGAAATTTGGGGGGGAGGGGCTGAAATTTGGGGGGGAGGGGCTGAAATCTGGGGGGGGAGGGGCTGAAATTTGGGGGGGAGGGGCTGAAATCTGGGGGGGGAGGGGCCCAAATTGGGGGGGGAGGGGCTGAAATTGGGGTCTGGGGGTGCTGACGGCCCCTCCCCCCACAGACCCCCCCCTGCTCAGCGCCGCCAACGCCCCCCCCAAGGAGGGGGAGGGGCAGGAGGAGGAGGAAGAGGAGGTGGGGGAGGGGCTGGAGGAAGAGGGGGTCACCCTCACGCCCCTCCCCCACCCCCCGCACGGCCCCTCCCCCCGGCAGCGCCACCTCTGCTCCAGCTCCTGAGCCCCTCCCCCACCCCCTCAATAAAGGCTTCGGCCCCTCCCCCACCCCCCAAAAACGAGTTGGGTTCGTTTGGGGAGGGGGAGGGGAGGGGACGGGACCCCCTCCCCAAAATTCTCCTCAAATCCAGCCCAGATCCCAAATTCCACCAAATCTGGCCCCGGGTTCAGGATTTTGGGGGTTTTGGGGATATTTTGGGGGTTTTTGGGGTATTTTTAGGGTATTTTGGGGAGAATTTGGGGGGATTTTTGGGGGATTTTTGGGATATTTTGGGGGGATTTTTGGGAGATTTTTTGGATATTTTTGAGGGATTTTTGGGATATTTTGAGGGGATTTTTGGGATATTTTTGAGGGATTTTTGGGTGATTTTTGGGGTATTTTTGGAGATTTTTGGGGAAATTTTAGGGTATTTTTAGGGTATTTTTGAGAGATTTTGGGGGGATTTTGGGGATATTTTTAGGATATTTTTGGGGCATTTTTGGGATATTTTTGAGGGTTTTGGGGATTTTTTTTTAGATTTTTTGGAGATTTTTTGGAAATTTTGAGGGGATTTTGGGGGGCTTTTTTTGGGTATTTTTGGGGAGACTTTTGAAATATTTTTGGAGTACTTTTGGGGGGATTTTTGGAATTTTTGGGGGGTTTTTGGGGGTACTTCTGGGATATTTTTGGGTATTTTTGGTTCGGTTTGGGCTCGCTTTACGGCGATTTTTGTATCGAGCGCTTTCCGCCGCTTTTTGTCCCTTCCCGGCCGCCGTCTCCACGTGACTCCACCCACGTGACGCGACGCCCGGCGCCGCCATGATGGCGGCGGGCGATGATGCCGGGCCCGGCCGGGCCTTGGAGGCGCTGCTGGAGATGGGATTCGGTGCCCGGCGCGCGTGAGGGCGGCGGCACCGCGGGGACACCGGGGGGGGCAGCGGGGGAGAGGTTCCGGGAGTGCCCGGGGCGGGGGAGGGGGGGTTCCGGTAGCTCCGGTAACGGGAGCGGCTGAGGGCGGAGACCGCGGGTGTGGCCGTGAGGGGCCGGGAGCCCCCCGGGAGGGAGCGGGGCAGAGCCGGGGGTGTCCGGGAACGGCGGTTTGGGGATGTTTGGGGTGTCCCGGAGCTCCGCCGTGACCCTCCCGGTCCCGCAGGGCGAAGGCGCTGGCGCTGACCGGGAACCGAGGGGTTGAACCGGCCATGGACTGGTGAGGGCGGAGGGCCCCAAAAAACCCCGGGGAACCCCAAAAACCATCCCGGGACCCCAAAAACCATCTCGGGAACCCCAAAAAACCCCCCCGGGACCCCAAAAACCCATCCGGGAACCCCAAAAACCATCCCGGGAACCCCAAAAACCCCCCCGGAACCCCAAAAACCCCCGGGGAACCCAAAAACCCCTCTGGGAACCCCAAAAACCCATCCGGGAACCCCAAAAACCATCCCGGGGAACCCCAAAAACCATCCCGGGAACCCCCCAAGACCCCCCCAAATTCCTCCTGGGACCCCAAAACCTCCCCTGGGATCCCCAAAAACCCCTCCAGGACCCCCCAAATTTCCCCCAGGACCCCCAAACCCTCCCAGGACCCCCCCAAATTCCCTGGGACCCCCCCAAACCCCCCCAGGACCCCCCCAAATTCCCTGGGACCCCCCCAAACCCCCCCAGGACCCCCCCAATTTCCCTGGGACCCCCCCAAACCCTCCCAAGACCCCCCAAATTCCCTGAGGACCCCCCAAAATCCGCTCCCAGAACCCCCCAAAATTCCCCCCAGGACCCCTCAAACCCCCCCAGGACCCCCAAAATTCCCCTCAGGATCCCCCAAATTCCCTAGGACCCCCCAAATTCCCTGGGGACCCCCCAAAACCCCCCAAATTCCCTGGGACCCCCCAAATTCCCTGGGACCCCCCCAGGACCCCCCCAGGACCCCCCAAACCCTCCCAGGACCCCCCCAAATTCCCTGGGGACCCCCCCAAATTCCCCCCAAGACCCCCCAAATTCCCTGGGACCCCCCCAAACCCCCCCAGGACCCCCCAAACCCCCCCAGGACCCCCCAAATTCCCTGGGGACCCCCCAAACCCCCCCAGGACCCCCCAAATTCCCTGGGACCCCCCCAGGACCCCCCCAGATTCCCCCCAGGACCCCCCCAAACCCCCCCAGGACCCCCCAAATTCCCCCCAGGACCCCCCAAATTCCCCTCAGGATGCCCCAAGACCCCTGCAGGACCCCTCAAAACACCTCCCAGGACCCCCCCAAACCCCCCCAGGACCCCCCCAAATTCCCTGGGGACCCCCCAAACCCCCCCAGGACCCCCCAAACCCCCCCCAGGACCCCCCAAATTCCCTGGGGACCCCCCAAATTCCCCCCAGGACCCCCTCAAACCCCCCCAGGACCCCCCAAATTCCCCCCAGGACCCCCCAAATTCCCTGGGACCCCCCCAAATTCCCCCCAGGACCCCCCAAACCCCCCCAGGACCCCCCCAAATTCCCTGGGGACCCCCCCAAACCCCCCCAGGACCCCCCAAATTCCCTGGGACCCCCCTAAATTCCTCCCAGGACCCCCCACACCCCCTCAGGACCCCCCAAATTCCCTGGGGACCCCCCAAACCCCCCCAGGACCCCCCAAACCCCCCCCAGGACCCCCCAAACCCCCCCAGGACCCCCCAAGTTCCCGTTTCCCCCAGGCTGGTGGCTCACGAGGACGACCCCGACTCAAACCCCCCCCAGGACCCCCCAAATTCCCCCCAAACCCCCCCAAACCCCCCCAGGACCCCCCAAATTCCCCCCAAACCCCCCCCAGGACCCCCCAAACCCCCCCAGGACCCCCCAAATTGCCGTTCCCCCAGGCTGGTGGCTCACGAGGACGACCCCGACTCAAACCCCCCCCAGGACCCCCCAAATTCCCCCCAGGACCCCCCAAATTCCCTGGGACCCCCCCAAATTCCCCCCAGGACCCCCCAAACCCCCCCAGGACCCCCCAAATTCCCTGGGACCCCCCAAATTCCTTCCAGGACCCCCCCAGGACCCCCCAAATTCCTTCCAGGACCCCCTCAGGACCCCCCAAATTCCCTGGGGACCCCCCAAATTGCCGTTCCCCCCAGGCTGGTGGCTCACGAGGACGACCCCGACTCGGAGCCCGAGCTCCCCCCGGATTTGGGGGCGCTGCCCTCGCTCCTGGGGGGGCCCCGGCAGCCGCCGGCCGAGGAGGACGAGACCCAAAAGTGAATTTTGGGGGGGATCTGGGGGGCTCCAGGGGGAATTTTGGGGTTCAAGGGATAATTTTGGGGGGGATTTGGGGGCCTCGAGGGGGAATTTTGGGGTTCAAGGCAGAATTTTGGGGGGATTTGGGGGCTCGAGGGGGAATTTTGGGGTTCAAGGGATAATTTTGGGGGGGATCTGGGGGCTCGAGGGGGAATTTTGGGGTTCTGGGAGGATTTGGGGGCTCAAAAGGGAATTTTGGGGGGGATTTGGGGGGCTGGAGGGGGAATTTTGGGGTTCTGGGAGGATTTGGGGGGGTTTAAGGGGAATTTTGGGGGAATTTGGGGGCTCGAGGGGGAATTTTGGGGTTCAAGGGATAATTTTGGGGGGAATTTGGCGGGTTCAAGGGGGAATTTGGGAGGATTTGGGGGTTCAAGGCAGAATTTTGGGAGGATTTGGGGGGTCAAAAGGGGATTTGGGGGTTCAAAGGGGGAATTTTGGGGTTCTGGGAGGATTTGGGGGCGTTTAAGTGGAATTTTGGGGGGGATTTGGGGGTTCAAAGGAGAATTTTGGGGGGGATTTGGGGGGTTCAAGGGTGAATTTGGGAGGATTTGGGGGTTCAAAGGGGAATTTTAGGGATTAAGAGGGGAATTTGGGGGTTCAAGGGGGAATTCTGGGGTTCTGGGAGGATTTGGGGGGGTTTAAGGGGAATTTTGGGGGGGATTTGGGGGCTCGAGGGGGAATTTTGGGGTTCAAGGGAAAATTCTGGGAGGATTTGGGGGTTCAAGGGAGAATTCTGGGAGAATTTGGGGGTTCAGAGGGGGAATTTTGGGAGGATTTGGGGGCTCGAGGGGGAATTTTGGGGTTCTGGGAGGATTTGGGGGGTCAAAGGGGAATTTTGGGAGGCATTTGGGGGTTCAGAGAGGGATTTTGGGGGTTCAAGGGTGAATTTTGGGATGATTTGGGAGTTCAAAGGGGGAATTTGGGGTTCAAGGCAGAATTTTGGGGGGATTTGGGGGGTTCAAAGGGGAATTTTGGGGTTCTGGGAGGATTTGGGGGTTCAAAGGGGAATTTTAGGGATTAAGAGGAGAATTTGGGGGTTCAAGGGAGAATTTGGGGACTCAAAGGGGAATTTTGTGAGGATTTGGGGGGGGTCAAAGGGGAATTTTGGGGTTCAAGGCAGAATTTTGGGGGGATTTGGGGGTTCAAAGGGGAATTTTGGGGGTTCTGGGAGGATTTGGGGGGGTTTAAGGGGAATTTTGGGGGGGATTTGGGGGCTCGAGGGGGAATTTTGGGGTTCTGGGAGGATTTGGGGGGGGTTTAAGGGGAATTTTGGGGGTTCAAGGCAGAATTTTGGGGTTCTGGGAGGATTTGGGGGGATTTGAGGGGTTCAAAGGGGAATTTTGGGGTTCTGGGAGGATTTGGGGGAGTTTAAGGGGAATTTTGGGGGTTCAAGGCAGAATTTTGTGAGGATTTGGGGGGGTCAAAGGGGAATTTGGGGGTTCAAGGAGGAATTTTGGGGTTCTGGGAGGATTTGGGGGGGTTTAAGGGGAATTTTGGGGGGGATTTGGGGGGCTCGAGGGGGAATTTTGGGGTTCAAGGCAGAATTTTGGGGGGGATTTGAGGGGTTCAAGGGGGAATTTTGGGGTTCTGGGAGGATTTGGGGGGGGTTTTAGGGGAATTTTGGGGGGTTCAAGGCGGAATTTTGGGGTTCAAGGCAGAATTTTGGGAGGATTTGGGGGTTCAAAGGGGGAATTTTGGGGGGTTTAAGGGGAATTTTGGGGGGTTCAAGGGGGAATTTTGGGGTTCTGGGAGGATTTGGGGGGGTTTTAGGGGAATTTTGGGGGGATTTGGGGGGTTCAAGGCGGAATTTTGGGAGGATTTGGGGGTTCAAAGGGGAATTTTGGGAGGATTTGGGGGGGTCAAAAGAGGATTTGGAGGTTCAAAGGGGGAATTTTGGGGTTCTGGGAGGATTTGGGGGTTCAAAAGGGAATTTTGGGGGAGATTTGGGGGGTTCAAGAGGGAATTTGGGAGGATTTCGGGGTTCAAAGGGGAATTTTAGGGATTAAGAGGAGAATTTGGGGGTTCAAGGGAGAATTTGGGGACTCAAAGGGGAATTTTGTGAGGATTTGGGGGGGGTCAAAGGGGAATTTTGGGGGTTCTGGGAGGATTTGGGGGGGTTTAAAAGGAATTTTGGGGGGGATTTGGGGGCTCGAGGGGGAATTTTGGGGTTCTGGGAGGATTTGGGGGGGTTTTAGGGGAATTTTGGGGGGATTTGGGGGGTTCAAGGCGGAATTTTGGGAGGATTTGGGGGTTCAAAGGGGAATTTGGGAGAATTTGGGGGTTCAAAGGGGGAATTTTGTGAGGATTTGGGGGGGTCAAAAGGGGATTTGGGGGTTCAAAGGGAGAATTTTGGGGTTCTGGGAGGATTTGGGGGGGGTTTAAGGGGAATTTTGGGGGGTTCAAGGAGGAATTTTGGGGTTCTGGGAGGATTTGGGGGGATTTGGGGGTTCAAAGGGGAATTTTGGGGGTTCTGGGAGGATTTGGGGGGGTTTTAAGGGAATTTTGGGGGGATTTGGGGGGTTCAAAGCGGAATTTTGGGGTTCAAGGCAGAATTTTGGGAGGATCTGGGGGTTCAAAGGGGAATTTGGGAGGATTTGGGGGTTCAGAGGGGAATTTTGGGAGGATTTGGGGGTTCAGAGGGGAATTTTGGGAGGATTTGGGGTTCAAAAGGGAATTTTGGGGGAGATTTGGGGGGTTCAAAGGGGAATTTGGGGAGAATTTGGGGGTTCAAAGGAAAATTTTGGGAGGATTTGGGGGATTAAGGCAGAATTTTGGGATTCTGGGAGGATTTGGGGGGTTTTAAGGGGAATTTTTGGGGGTTCAAGGGGGAATTTGGGGGTTCAAAGGGGGAATTTGGGGCTCAAATGGGGAATTTTGGGGTTTCTAAGGTGGATTTAAAGGTGCAGGAGAAATTTTGGGGGGTTTAAAGGCGGAATTCTGAGGGTTCAAGGGGGGAATTTGGGGGTTCAGGGGAGGAATTTCGGGGTCCAGATTCAGGATTTGGGGGTTCAGGGGAGGAATTTCGGGCTCCAGATTCAGGATTTGGGGGTTCAGGGAAGGATTTGGGGTTTGCAGGAGGAATTTGGGGGTTCAGGGGAGGAATTTCGGGTTCCAAAGGGAGGCGTTTCAGGATTTGGGGGTTCAGGGGAGGAATTTTGGGTTCCAGATTCAGGATTTGGGGGTTCAGGGGAGGAATTTTGGGGTCCAGATTCAGGATTTGGGGGTTCAGGGGAGGAATTTCGGGTTCCAGATTCAGGATTTGGGGGTTCAGGGGAGGAATTTCAGGTTCCAGATTCAGGATTTTGGGGTTCAGGGGAGGAATTTTGGGCTCCAGATTCAGGATTTGGGGGTTCAGGAGAGGAATTTTGGGTTCCAGATTCAGGATTTGGGGGTTCAGGGGTGGAATTTCGGGTTCCAGATTCAGGATTTGGGGGTTCAGGGGTGGAATTTCGGGCTCCAGATTCAGGATTTGGGGGTTCAGGGGAGGAATTTCGGGTTCCAAAGGGAGGCATTTCAGGATTTGGGGGTTCAGGGGAGGAATTTCAGGTTCCAGATTCAGGATTTGGGGGTTCAGGGAAGGATTTGGGGTTTGCAGGAGGAATTTGGGGGTTCAGGGAAGGAATTTTGGGTTCCAAAGGGAGGCGTTTCAGGATTTGGGGGTTCAGGGGAGGAATTTCGGGTTCCAGATTCAGGATTTTGGGGTACAAAAGAGGAATTTTGGGTTCCAGATCAGGGGTTTCAGGGCTGGGGGAGGAATTTTGGGTTCCAAAGGGAGGCGTTTCAGGATTTGGGGGTTCAGGGGAGGAATTTCGGGTTCCAGATTCAGGATTTGGGGGTTCAGGGGAGGAATTTCGGGCTCCAGATTCAGGATTTTGGGGTTCAGGGAAGGATTGGGGTTTGCAGGAGGAATTTGGGGGTTCAGGGGAGGAATTCAGGTTCCAGATTCAGGATTTGGGGGTTCAGGGGAGGAATTTTGGGTTCCAGATTCAGGATTTGAGGGTTCAGGGAAGGAATTTCGGACTCCAGATTCAGGATTTGGGGGTTCAGGGGAGGATTGGGGTTTGCAGGAGGAATTTGGGGGTTCAGGGGAGGAATTTCAGGTTCCAGATTCAGGATTTGGGGGTTCAGGGAAGGAAATTCGGGCTCCAGATTCAGGATTTGGGGGTTCAGGGGAGGAATATCGGGTTCCAGATTCAGGATTTGGGGGTTCAGGGAAGGAAATTCGGGCTCCAGATTCAGGATTTGGGGGTTCAGGGGAGGAATATCGGGTTCCAGATTCAGGATTTGGGGGTTCAGGGGAGGAATTTCGGGCTCCAGATCGGGGGTTTCAGGCTTCGGGGGAGGAATTTCGGGTTCCAAAGGGAGGCGTTTCAGGATTTGGGGAGGCTCGGGTGATAAGTTTCGGGTTCCAGACCGGGTGTTCCAGCGTTGGGGGATAAGTTTCGGGTTCCAGACCGGGTGTTCCAGGCTCGGGGGATAAGTTTCGGGTTCCAGACCGGGTGTTCCAGGGTTGGGGGATAAGTTTCGGGTTCCAGACCGGGTGTTCCAGCGTTGGGGGATAAGTTTCGGGTTCCAGACCGGGTGTTCCAGCATTGGGGGATAAGTTTCGGGTTCCAGACCGGGTGTTTCAGGCTCGGGGGATAAGTTTCGGGCTCCAGACCGGGTGTTCCAGCATTGGGGGATAAGTTTCGGGTTCCAGACCGGGTGTTCCAGGGTTGGGGGATAAGTTTCGGGCTCCAGACCGGGTGTTCCAGGGTTGGGTGATAAGTTTCGGGTTCCAGACCGGGTGTTCCAGGGTTGGGGGATAAGTTTCGGGTTCCAGACCGGGTGTTTCAGGCTCGGGGGATAAGTTTCGGGTTCCAGACCGGGTGTTTCAGGGTTGGGGGATAAGTTTCGGGCTCCAGACCGGGTGTTCCAGCATTGGGGGATAAGTTTCGGGCTCCAGACCGGGTGTTCCAGCATTGGGGGATAAGTTTCGGGTTCCAGACCGGGTGTTCCAGCATTGGGGGATAAGTTTCGGGTTCCAGACCGGGTGTTTCAGGCTCAGGGGATAAGTTTCGGGTTCCAGACCGGGTGTTCCAGCATTGGGGGATAAGTTTCGGGTTCCAGACCGGGTGTTCCAGGGTTGGGGGATAAGTTTCGGGTTCCAGACCGGGTGTTTCAGGCTCGGGGGATAAGTTTCGGGTTCCAGACCGGGTGTTCCAGGCTCAGGGGATAAGTTTCGGGTTCCAGACCGGGTGTTCCAGCGCTGGGGGATAAGTTTCGGGTTCCAGACCGGGTGTTCCAGCATTGGGGGATAAGTTTCGGGTTCCAGACCGGGTGTTCCAGCATTGGGGGATAAGTTTCGGGTTCCAGACCGGGTGTTTCAGGGTTGGGGGATAAGTTTCGGGTTCCAGACCGGGTGTTCCAGGGTTGGGGGATAAGTTTCGGGTTCCAGACCGGGTGTTTCAGGCTCGGGGGATAAGTTTCGGGTTCCAGACCGGGTGTTCCAGCGTTGGGGGATAAGTTTCGGGTTCCAGACCGGGTGTTCCAGCATTGGGGGATAAGTTTCGGGCTCCAGACCGGGTGTTCCAGCATTGGGGGATAAGTTTCGGGTTCCAGACCGGGTGTTCCAGCGCTGGGGGATAAGTTTCGGGCTCCAGACCGGGTGTTCCAGGGTTAGGGGATAAGTTTCGGGTTCCAGACCGGGTGTTTCAGGCTCGGGGGATAAGTTTCGGGTTCCAGACCGGGTGTTCCAGCGCTGTGGGGTGCTCGGTGCTCGCTGCCCACCCCGGTCCCCTCAGGCTCCTGTCCGAGGCCGGCCGGGAGCGGGAGCGGCGGCGCCGGGGCCAGGAGCTCGCCAAGCTCCGGGAATGGCGGCGGGACGAGGAGCGGCGCCGGGCGGCCGAGGAGCGGCGCCGCGAGCGGGCCGAGGAACGCGCTGCTCGGTGAGAATCCAAAAAAAAAAAAATCCCGAAACTTTCGGGGAATTCCCCAAATTTCCCTTTTTTTCACGGTAAAAAGCCGTCCGGGAGGAGCCGCCCGCGCGGAGTCCTCCGGGCCGCCAGGGGGCGCCACAAGCGCGGGAAGCGCCCTCACGAAAAAAGGCGGCAACGAGGAGATTTGGGGGGGGGGCTCAAAAATCCTTCGGGAACCCCTCAAATTCCAGGGAATCCTCCGAATTCCCACCCTGAAACTTTGGGGGAACCTCCCCAACCTTTGGGGAACCTTCGGGAACCCCCCCTGAACCTTCGTGGAGCCTCCCCAAGCGGCCGGGGCTGGGTGCAGCCCTGAGGCGGCCGTGGTGTCCCCAGGGCCCCGCTGCCCTCCCTCGGCTTTCCGCAGCTCCCGGAACTTTTTGGGATTCCCCGAGTTTCGGGAAAGGCCGGAAAATGTTTGGGATTCGTTCCCCACAGGCAGAGAGTGCGGGAGAAGATCGAGCGGGACAAGGCGGAGCGAGCGCAGAGGGTGAGCGGCGGCACCGAGGGGTTGGGGGTGGGTGGGGGGAGAGGTCCCAGAGCAATGGGGGATCCCAGGAGCAGAACTGGGGGTCCTTGGAGATCCCTGGAGCACAATTTGGGGTCCTTGGAGTAAAATTTGGGATCCCTGGAGATCCCTGGAGATCCCAGGAGCACACTTTGGGATCCCAGGAGCACACTTGGGATCCCAGGAGCACACTTTGGGATCCCAGGAGCACACTTGGGATCCCAGGAGCACACTTTGGGATCCCAGGAGCACACTTTGGGATCCCAGGAGCACACTTGGGATCCCAGGAGCGCACTTTGGGATCCCTAAAGCACACTTGGGATCCCAGGAGCACACTTTGGGATCCCTAAAGCACACTTGGGATCCCAGGAGCACACTTTGGGATCCCTAAAGCACACTTTGGGATCCCTGGGGCACACTTTGGGATCCCTAAAGCACACTTTGGGATCCCTGGGGCACACTTTGGGATCCCAGGAGATCCCAGGAGCGCACTTTGGGATCCCAGGAGCGCACTTTGGGATCCCAGGAGATCCCAGGAGCACACTTTGGGATCCCAGGAGATCCCAGGAGCACACTTTGGGATCCCAGGAGCGCACTTTGGGATCCCTGGGGCACATTTGGGATCCCAGGAGCACGCTTTGGGATCCCTGGGGCACATTTGGGATCCCAGGAGCGCACTTTGGGATCCCAGGAGATCCCAGGAACACACTTTGGGATCCCAGGAACACACTTTGGGATCCCTGGGGCACACTTTGGGATCCCAGGAGATCCCAGGAGCGCATTTTGGGATCCCAGGAACACACTTTGGGATCCCTGGGGCACATTTGGGATCCCAGGAGCGCACTTTGGGATCCCTGGGGCACACCTTGGGATCCCTGGGGCACATTTGGGATCCCAGGGGCGCACTCTGGGATCCCACAGATCCCTTTTTTCCCCCTCCCAGTTCGCCCCGCTGCCCCCAGAACCGGCCCCGGTGCCCGCCCAGGAGCCGCCGGCGCCGCGGGAATACGACGAGTGCCGGATCCAGGTGAGGAACCGGGAGATCCCGGAGGACCCCAGGGGACCCCAGAGGATCCCAGAGGACCCCGGAGGATCCCAGGGGACCCTGGAGGATCCCAGAGGATCCCAGGGGACCCCGGAGGATCCCAGGGGACCCCGGAGGATCCCAGAAGACCCCAGGGGACCCCGGAGGATCCCAGGGGACCCCGGAGGATCCCAGAGGATCCCAGGGGACCCCGGAGGATCCCAGGGGACCCCGGAGGATCCCAGAGGATCCCAGAGGACCCCGGAGGATCCCAGGGGACCCCGGAGGATCCCAGAAGACCCCAGGGGACCCCGGAGGATCCCAGGGGACCCCGGAGGATCCCAGAAGACCCCAGGGGACCCTGGAGGATCCCAGAGGACCCCGGAGGATCCCAGGGGACCCCGGAGGATCCCAGAGGACCCTGGAGGATCCCAGGGGACCCTGGAGGATCCCAGAAGACCCCAGGGGACCCTGGAGGATCCCAGGGGACCCCGGAGGATCCCAGGGGACCCCGGAGGACCCCAGGGGACCCCGGAGGATCCCAGGGGACCCCGGAGGATCCCAGGGGACCCTGGAGGATCCCGGAGGATCCCAGAGGACCCCAGAGGATCCCAGGGGACCCCGGAGGACCCCAGGGGACCCCAGAGGATCCCAGGGGACCCTGGAGGATCCCAGAGGACCCCAGAGGATCCCAGAGGACCCCGGAGGATCCCAGAGGACCCCAGGGGACCCTGGAGGATCCCAGGGGACCCCGGAGGATCCCAGGGGACCCCGGAGGATCCCAGAGGATCCCAGGGGACCCCGGAGGATCCCAGAGGATCCCGGAGGACCCCAGGGGACCCCGGAGGATCCCAGGGGACCCTGGAGGATCCCAGGGGACCCCGGAGGATCCCAGAGGACCCCAGGGGACCCTGGAGGATCCCAGAGGATCCCAGAGGACCCCGGAGGATCCCAGGGGACCCCAGGGGACCCCGGAGGACCCCAGAGGATCCCAGAGGATCCCTGACCCCCCCGGGCCCCCCCAGGTGCGGCTGCCGGACGGGCGGGCGCTGACGCAGAGTTTCCGGGCGCGGGAGCCGCTGGCGGCCGTCAGGCTTTTCGTGGAGCTACACCGGGACAACAGCGGGAACAACAACAACAGCGGGAACAACGACAGCGGGAACAGCCCCGAGCCCTTCAGCCTCCGCACGGCCTTTCCCCGGCGCCTCTTCAGCGAGGAGGACATGGAGAAACCCCTGCAGGAGCTGGGTAGGGGGTCCTGGGGGGCTCTGGGGGGTCCTGAGGGGCTCTGGGGGGATCCTGGGGGGCTCTGGGGGGTCCTGAGGGGTCCTGGGGGGCTCTGGGGGGTCCTGAGGGGCTCTGGGGGGGTCCTGAGGGGGGGTCCTGAGGGGCTCTGGGGGGCTCTGGAGGGGTCCTGAGGGGCTCTGGGGGGTCCTGAGGGGCTCTGGGGGGGTCCTGAGGGGTCCTGGGGGGCTCTGGGGGGGTCCTGAGGGGCTCTGGGGGGGTCCTGAGGGGCTCTGGGGGGGTCCTGAGGGGTCCTGGGGGGCTCTGGGGGGGTCCTGAGGGGGGTCCTGGGGGGCTCTGGGGGGCTCTGGAGGGGTCCTGAGGGGCTCTGGGGGGTCCTGAGGGGCTCTGGGGGGGTCCTGAGGGGGGTCCTGGGGGGCTCTGGGGGGTCCTGAGGGGCTCTGGGGGGGTCCTGAGGGGCTCTGGGGGGGTCCTGAGGGGTCCTGGGGGGCTCTGGGGGGGTCCTGAGGGGCTCTGGGGGGGTCCTGAGGGGCTCTGGGGGGGTCCTGAGGGGCTCTGGGGGGTCCTGAGGGGCTCTGGGGGGGTCCTGAGGGGCTCTGGGGGGTCCTGAGGGGCTCTGGGGGGGTCCTGAGGGGCTCTGGGGGGTCCTGAGGGGCTCTGGGGGGGTCCTGAGGGGCTCTGGGGGGTCCTGAGGGGGGTCCTGAGGGGCTCTGGGGGGTCCTGAGGGGCTCTGGGGGGGTCCTGGGGGGCTCTGGGGGGTCCTGAGGGGCTCTGGGGGGTCCTGAGAGGGGTCCTGGGGGGCTCTGGGGGGGTCCTGGGGGTCCTGAGGGGCTCTGGGGGGTCCTGAGGGGGGTCCTGAGGGGTCCTGAGGGGCTCTGGGGGGGTCCTGAGGGGGGTCCTGAGGGGCTCTGGGGGGGTCCTGAGGGGCTCTGGGGGGGTACTGGGGGGCTCTGGGGGGGTCTTGAGGGGCTCTGGGGGGTCCTGAGGGGGGTCCTGAGGGGTCCTGGGGGGCTCTGGGGGGTCCTGAGGGGCTCTGGGGGGGTCCTGAGGGGCTCTGGGGGGGTCCTGAGGGGCTCTGGGGGGGTCCTGGGGGGGGTCCTGGGGGGCTCTGGGGGGTCCTGAGGGGGGTCCTGAGGGGCTCTGGGGGGGTCCTGGGGGGCTCTGGGGGGGTCCTGAGGGGTCCTGAGGGGCTCTGGGGGGTCCCTGGTAGAACCCCGAGGGGTTTTAGGGGGAATTTGGGGGTCTTGGGTGGGATTGGGCGAACCCCGAGGGGTTTTAGGGGGAATTTGGGGGTCTTGGGTGGGATTGGGTGAACCCCGAGGGGTTCTAGGGGGAATTTGGGGGTCCTGGGTGGGATTGGGTGAACCCCAAGGGGTTTTTGGGGGGGAATTTGGGGGTCCCATGGGTTCCTGGGTGGGTTTGGGGGATCCCTGAGGGGGATTTGGGGATCCTGGGTGGGTTTGGAGGATCCCTGAGAGGTTTTTTGGGAGGAATTTGGGGGTCCCGGGGGTTTCTGGGTGGGTTTAGGGGATCCCCAAAGGGTTTTAGGGGGAATTCGAGGGTCCCAGGGGTTTCTGTGTGGGTTTGGGGGATCCTTGAGGGGGATTTTGAGGAATTTGGGGGTTCTGGGTGGGTTTGAGGGATCCCCAAAAGGTTTTGGGGGGTATTTGGGGGTTCAGGAGAGATCTTTGCAGGGAAATTAAGATTTGAGGCTTCACAGGGGGAAGTTTTTGGGGGAATTTTAGGGCTTTGAGGGATTTTTGGGGGGTCCTAACGCCCACCCTTCCCTCCCAGGCCTGGTTCCCTCCGCCGTCATCATCGTGGCCAAAAAGGAGGGGAGCTGAGGGGGGGACCCCCCAAAAAACCCCAAATAAACCCAAAAAAAACCCCAAATAAACCCGAGCGTTGTCCTGTCCCGCCTCCCCCTCCCCAAAAACAGATTTTGGGGGGGAGAGGAGGGGTCCCAGCGCTTTTATTGGGCCCCGCTCAGGGCTGCTTGCGGTGCCACGTTCCCACGGGATCGGCGAGGATGACGATGCCCCAGGCCCCCAAACCTGCGGGAACACCGGGGGTCACCGGGAGAGCGCCCCCAGCCCGGAGCCCCCTCCCCAATTCCCCAAATTCCGGGAGAATTCCAGCGGAATTCGGCCATTTCCCAGGGAAACACTTGCCGTGGAAACCCTCCCCTCACGTTTCCCGCCGAAACCCGGCCGTCCTCACGCGCTCCCCACAGGGTTGCCATGGAAACATTCCCCTCACGTTTCCCGCCGAAACCCTCCCCTCACGTTTCCCGCCGAAACCCGGCCGCCCTCACGCGCTCCCCACAGGGTTGCCATGGAAACCCTCCCCTCACGTTTCCCGCCCAAACCGGGCCTCTCCCCGCCCCCTCCCGGTTCCCCGCGCCCCTCACCGGCGGCGAAGGTGATCTGGGCCAGGGCGCCCATGGAGGGGGGGATCCCCTTCCTCATGGTGCTGCGCGGCCCCTGGTACACCCAAATGGCGGCCATCAGCAGCCCCGCGCCGCTCAGCAAGCGGCAGCTCCAGCAGCCGCCGAACAGCGGCCGCGGCGAGGCCGAACCGGGCGCGGGCACCGGAACCGCGTCCGGTTCGGGCTCCGGGCCCCGCGGCGACATGGCGGCGCCGGAACAGACGCCGGAAGTGTTCGAGGTTTATAAAAGTCCGGGCGAGCCCGCGCAAAAATTGTTCCGTGCGCACCCGCGGCCGGCGCTGATGGTTCCGTGGGGAAGGGCGGGACACAGGGAAGCGGCGGGTGAGGGTCTCCCGGTGGGCTCCCGGTGCTGACATCACTTCCGCCACGGCACCCGCCGCTGCGCCACGTTCTCGTCGGTCTCGGCCGCCTCGCGCAGCGCCGCCATGATCAGCTCATTGTGGCGCCGCCGCTGCGCCAAACTCGCGGTGTCCCCGCCGGGCTGCGCCTGCCGAGCCGGGAGAAACGGAGGGGTCACCGCCGGTTCCGCTCCCCGAGCGCGTCCCCGCCGCCTCCCCCTCCCCGCACCTTCAGCGTTTGCTGCCGCTCCTGCTCGCCGCCCGCCATCGCCACCCACAGCAGCAGCCCCAGCGCGACCGGGACGGCGCCGCGGGCGAGCGCCAGCGGCCACCGCCGATCCAGCGCCATCGAGCCTCCGTCTCCGCCACTTCCGGGACCGCTCTGGCCCGCAGGGAGAGTAGAGACGGCGGCTGGGAGGACCAAAAAGCCTCCGGCACGTGGGGATCATAGAGAATAGCGCTGGGAGGACCGGAAGTTCCCCCTGGTCCAATGAGGATCATAGAGACGGCGGCTGGGAGGACCAAAAAGCCTCCGCCACATGGGGATCATAGAGAATAGCGCTGGGAGGACCGGAAGTTCCCCCTGGTCCAATGAGGATCATAGAGACGGCGGCTGGGAGGACCAAAAAGCCTCCGCCATATGGGGATCATAGAGAGAGCGGCTTGAAGGACCGGAAACCCACTCCGGTCCACGGGAACCATAGAGACGGCAGCTGGGAGGACCCGGACGCCACCGCCTCACGGCTGATTCCCCCCGACCGTAGGGAACGAGGCCACGGAGCGCGATCCGCGCCAGGAACGGGACGGGAAAACCCCGCCCTTACCCCGGGACGCGCCGCTCCCGAAGGAATACACGAGATCAAAGCGGTTTAAAGCTATTTATTAGCAATCTAAAGCACAAAATCGTCCACCCGGTGCCGGTCCCGTTGCGTTCTCCGTCCTTCAGCGATCCCTGCAAAGGAGAAAATGGCGATGAAGCGGCGACCCCGAGCGCTGCGGAGCTCCCGGGCCGCGCCAGAGCCTTGTCCCGGCGTGTGAGGGTGGGACCGACGGACGCGACCGCCGGCACCGAAGACTTCGCGCCGGTCTCTTCTGTCCCTCCGCACATCACAGACCCCGGCACGGGACCGCCGGGACCCGCCAAGAACGGGAGGAGCCTCCCGGTGCCCCACGCCCACTCTTGGGCCCAAACCCACCCCAAACCCCCGAACCGCACCCTCAGAGCTCACCGGCCGCGGAAAGAGCGCGTTCCGCCCTGCGAGCATTTTATATAGCCCTGTGTGGGCGTGGCCTCGGGGACTTCGGCCAATCAGAGTCACCGGCGCGCGTCCAGCAACCAATGAAAGCACAGTAACACAGAAGGGGCGGTGGCCTAAGGGAATTATAATATAGGCGGGGCTTTTGAGAGCTCAGCCAACCAGAATGAGCGCCGGGCGCTCGCGGGCCAATGAGATCGGCGGAGATGAGGAAAGGGGCGGGGTTTAGCGGCCGGAAGTGTGGCGGAACCGGAAGCGGCGCTCGGCGCACGCGTGGGGGAGCGATGGGGATCGGAGGCAAAATCAACCGGCCCCGAACGGTGACCGGGGGGACCGGGAGGGGCTCGAGGGGGGTCCCGGCGGGAGGGGGAACCCCGGGGGCGGCGGGAGCCCCGCTCCTCACGGCGTTCCCGGTAGCGGTTGCCGGGAGGGCTCTGAGGGTTTCCTGAGGGCGCTCCGGTAACCCCGGGCCGCTCCCGGTGTCCCCGTTCCGCCCCGCAGGAGCTGCGCAAGAAGCTCTTCAAGCGGCGGCGGGAGCTGGCGAGGGGGCGGCGGCAGAAGCGGCGGTGAGCGCCCCCCCCCCGCTGTCCCCGCTGTCCCCCCGGTGTCCCCCCGGTGACTGAGGGGGGTCCCGGGGGTCTCCGCTCAGGTCGGTGTCGGTGCCGGCGGTTCCGGCCCCGCTGTGGGGGAAGCGGCGGCGGAAGGAGCTGAAGCGGCTGCGGGGGGCGGCCAAGAAGGGTGAGCGGGGGAGGGGACACCGGGGGGAACACCGGGGGGTGACACCGGAGCTCTGACCCCTCCCCGGTGTCCCCAGCGCTGGAGGCCGCGGTGACCGAGGCGAAGAGGCCGAAGGAGGAGAAGGCGGCCGGGGAGAGCGGCGGGGACGTGGAGATGGCGGAGGCGGCAGCGGAGTGACCCCGGTGCCCCGTGGCTGCTGCCACGGTGGCGTTCCGTTCCCGGTGTCGCCGCTGTCGCGACAATAAACTCGCTCTGCTCCGTCCCGGTGTCCGTTCTGTGGGGGACCCTTTTCGCGGTGACACCGCGGGGGGAGGAGGGAGGGGCGGAACCTTCGCGCGCGGCCGCGGGGGCGGGAGGGGAGTTCCGGGGCAGGGCGCTCTCCGCGCATGCGCAGCCGCCCGGCCCGGCCCGGCCCCGTTGCCGCCATGTCGGCGCTGTGCGACCCCCCCGGTACCGCCAGCCCCCCCCGGCCCCCCCTCAGGTACCGCGGGACCCCCGAGATGGGAGCGGGGAATCCTCCGGGGTGGGAAAAAAGACCCCCGGGATCCTCCGTGGGGGGAGAGGGGGAGCTGGGCCTGACCCCCACCCTCAGCGACCACCGGGTCCCCTCAGCCCCCCCCGGGACCCCCCTCAGCGACCACCGGGTCCCCTCAGCCCGCTGCTGTCCCCGGTTATGGACCCCAACCGCCCCCGGGACCCCCCGAAACCCTCTGGGACCCCTCCGGACCCCCCAAAACCCCACCGGGACCCCCCGGGACCCCTCTCATCCCCCTCGGGACCCCCCTGGGACCCCCCGAAACCCCCCCGGGACCCCTCTCATTCCCCCCCGGGACCCTCCGGGACCCCCCCGGGACCCCTCTCAGCCCCCCTGGGACCCCCCGAAACCCCCTCAGCCCCCCCGGGACCCCCCAAAACCCTCCGGGACCCCCCGGGACCCCCTCAGCCCCACCCAGAACCCCCCGGGACCCCTCTCAGCCCCCCGGGACCCCCCATTTTTAACCCCTTACCCCCCATTTCCCCCTCCCCATCACCCCCAAGGCTCCTCTATTCCCAAATTTCCTCATGGGGGGGTTTGAATTCCCACCTATCCCAGCCCCCATTTTTAACCCTTTACCCCCCTTTTTCCCTCCTCCCCATCACCCCCAAAGCTCCCCCACCCCCAAATTTCCCCTGGGGAGGGTGGATTCCCATCTGGCCCCCCACTTTTAACCCTTTACCCCCCATTTCCTCCCCTCCCATCACCCCCAAAGCTCCCCCATCCCCAAATTTCTGCACGGCAGAGGGGAGCGGTGTGAATTCCCACCTCTCCCCCTCCATTTTTAACCCTTTCCCCCCCTTTTTCCCTCTCCCCATCACCCCCAAAGCTCCTCCACCCCCAAATTTCCCCTGGGGAGGGTGGATTCCCATCTGGCCCCCCATTTTTAACCCTTTCCTCCCCCTTTTTCCCTCCTCCCCATCACCCCCAAAGCTCCTCCACCCCCAAATTTCCCCTGGGGAGGGTGGATTCCCATCTCCCACCCCATTTTTAACCCTTTCCTCCCCATTTCCCCCTCCCCATCACCCCCAAAGCTCCTCCAACCCCAAATTTCTGCACGGCAGAGTGGAGTAGTGTGAATTCCCACCTCTCCCCCTCCATTTTTAACCCTTTCCCCCCCTTTTTCCCTCTCCCCACAGCGCTCAGGAGCTGTCCCAAGAGGTCAAAGCCTTCCTGAGCGGCCTGGACCCCGTCCAGGGCACTCCCCTCTCCCCCCCAGCCCACGCCCGCTGCGCCCTGCGCCTGCTGCGCTGCCTCCCCCCCGCCCGCCACGCCGCCCTGCAGCACCTGCGCAGCCTCTTCGACGAGCAGGTCTGCTCCCACCTCCTGCAGCGCGACTCCTCCGCTCCCCCGGCCCCCAAACCCTGCCCGGGAGCCGAGGTCCTGCAGGAGGTTCGGCGCTCCCTGGCCGAGCTGGTGGCCGCCAACCCCCGGGCGTGGGCTCCCGGCGTGGCGGCGTGGGCCAGCGAGCTGATGGGGCAGCTGAGCAGCAAATACGCCGGGAGGCCCGGGGTGCCGCCGGCCAGCAGCCTCAACGAGCTGCTGCAGCTCTGGATGTCGTGCCCGGCCACCCGGGCGCTGCTGGACATCTACAGCCAGTGCCTGGCCGCCATGGTGGGCAGCTGCCCCGACGCCTGCGTGGACGCGCTGCTGGACACGTCGGTGCAGCACTCGCCGCATTTCGACTGGGTGGTGGCTCACGTGGGCTCCTCCTTCCCCGGCACCATCATCAGCCGCGTGCTCTCCTGCGGCCTCAAGGATTTCTGCGCCCACGGCGGCGGCGGCGGCGGCGGCGGCGAAGCGGCGGCGGCGCCGGGCACGGCGGGCGATAAACGCGTGCCCAAAATCGCCTCGGTGGTGGGGATCCTGGGCCACCTGGCCTCGCGGCACGCCGGCAGCATCAAGCAGGAGCTGCTGAGGATGTTCCACGAGAGCCTGGGCTCGTCCCGCGAGCACCACAAGGCCACGGTGCCCTTCCTGCTGCAGCTGGCGCTGATGTCGCCCACGCTGCTGGCCACCGTGTCGCCGGAGCTGGTGGACTCGCTGAAGCCGCCGGTGCTCAACCAGCTGCACCAGCACTTCTCCTCGGTGCCCAGGGACGAGCTGGAGGGCGTGGTGGGCGTGGTGGTTCACCTGCTGTGCCACACCTCGGCCGGGGCGCTGCGGACGCTGCGCTTCCTGCTGGCCACGGCCGCGCCCGCCTCCGTCATCACCGCGCCGGGCCCGGCGCTGCACGAGGGCGTCCGCGAGGCCTGCGAGCGCCTGCTGCAGCTGCTGCTGCTGCACCTGCAGAAACTGGTGCACGGCCGCGGCTCCGCCAGCCTGGCCGACTGCCCGGCGCGGCCGGTGCCGTTCCTGGACGCGCTGCGGCCGCACGTGCGGGAGCTGTGCCTGGACACGCTGCGGCTGGAGCGGAAGCGCTGCCTGTGGCAGCACCAGCTGCTGGCGCTGCTGGCCGTGCACTCGGCGCCGCACGGCGCGGCCGAGGCGCTTTTCTTCCTGCTGGCGCTGGCCAGGACGCCGGAGGAGCTGGCGCTGGCGCCGCAGCTGCACGCGGGGCTGCGCGCCGTGCTGCCCGACCCGCTGCCCGCCGCCGTGGCCGCCGCCGTGGCGCAGATCCACGCCGGCCGCCTGCCGGAGCCGCAGCTGGCGCAGCTCCTGCGCAACCTGGCCCTGCTGCTGCAGCAGCAGCGCGAGGGCGGCGAGGGCGAGGCCGGGGAGCCGGCGCTGGGCGCGGCGTTGGCGCGGCACCTGCCGGATCTGGCGCAGCTGCTGCTGCACCCGCGGCCGGAGGTGGCCGAGGCGGCGTGCCGGCTGCTGGCCGCCTGCCCGCTGCCCCGGGCGCTGCCGCCGGCGCATCTCCTGCCGGCCGTGCGCGCCGCCGTGCGCCGCTTCTTCGCGGGGCTGTGGCTGGGCGACGCGGCCGCGCTGGCCCCCGGCGTGCGGCTGCTGGCCCGGCTCAGCGCCGTCAGCCCCGCGGCCGCCAAGGCCGTGCTGGCCCAGCTGGTGGAGGGGGCTCTGGGCGGCCGCAACGCCGAGCTCTTCGGCGGCACCGCCGAGCCGCCGGGCCACGAGGCCGCGCCGGTGCCGCCGGCCGTGTCGCTGCTGGACACCAACCGGCGATTCACCGCCGGCCTCAACACCTCCGGCGGCGTCTGGTCCGTGTTCCACGCCGGCGTCATCGGCCGCGGGCCCAAACCGGCGGCCGGCGGCGGCCGGCGAGGCCCGGAGGAGCTGAGCCGCAACACCCAAACCTTCCTCAGCCTGGTGCTGCGCTGCTGCCGCGGCTCCGGGCCCGCCGTGGGCGCCGAGGCCGCCAAAGCCGTGGCCGCCGCCTTGGTGGAGGCCGTTTGCCCCGAAGCCGCCGGCGCCGAGCTGGCCTGGCCGCCGGAAGAGCTGGCCCGGGCCACCGTGGAGCGCGACCTGCGCATCCTGCGGCGCTTCCGCCAGCACCCGCTGCTCTTCCCGCTGCTGCGGCTGGTGGCCGGCGGCCACCCCGCGCTCTGCTACTGCTCCGTGCTGCTCCGCGGGCTGCTGGCCAGCCTGGTGGCTCACTGGGACGCCTGCCGGGCCAGCAGCACGGTGGCCTCGCCCTGGCACCTGCGGGCCTCGTGCGCCCTGGTGGCGCTGCTGGCCGAGGGCTCGCTGCTGCCGCCGGTGCTGGGCAACATGCACGAGCTGTTCCCGGAGCTGGCGCCTTTCGAGGTTCACCTGCTGCTGCTCAGCGTTTGGGGGTACCTGCGGGAGAACAGCCCCCTGCCCCAGAAATTCACCTTCCAGCCCGAGCTGGGCGTGTTCCGCAGGGATTTCGGGAGGGACGGGGACCTGGGGAAACACCTGGCGGTGCTGCACAGCGTCCTGCACAGGAACATCCACAGGCTGGGCTTGCTGGCCGGGAGGTTTTACCCCTGAGCAGGGCGGGGGTTTTGGGGTTTTGGGGGGTTTTTGGGGGGGTTTTGGGGTGGGGGGGATGCGCGGGAAGTTTGGGGTTTGTAATAAAAAAGCGGAGGAATGGAGGAGATGGGTGTGGAGTGTGGGGTTTGGGGGTGTCCTGGGGGGGTTTGGGGGGGTCCTGGGGGGGTTTGGGGGGTCCTGAGAATCCTGGGGGTGTTTTTGGGGGGTCCCGAGGGATCCTGGGGGTGTTTTGGGGGTTCCCAAGGGTTTCTGGGGGGTCCTGGGTGGGTTTGGGGCAGTTTGGGGGGTCCTGGGGGGGTTTTGGGGGGTCCTGGAGGATCCTGGGGGTGTTTTTGAGGGGTCCCGAGGGATCCTGGGGGTGTTTTGGGGGTTCCCAAGGGTTTCTGGGGGGTCCTGGGGGTGTTTTAGGGGGTCCTGAGGGTCCTTGGGGGGGTCCTGGGGGGGTTTGGGAGGTCCTGGAGGATCCTGGGGGTGTTTTTGGGGGGTCCCGAGGGATCCTGGGGGTGTTTTGGGGGTTCCCAAGGGTTTCTGGGGGGTCCTGGGTGGGTTTGGGGCAGTTTGGGGGGTCCTGGGGGGGTTTTGGGGGGTCCTGGAGGATCCTGGGGGTGTTTTTGGGGGGTCCCGAGGGGTCCTGGGGGTGTTTTGGGGGTTCCCAAGGGTTTCTGGGGGGTCCTGGGTGGGTTTGGGGGTCCTGGGTCTGCTCTGGGTGGGTTTGGGGGGTCCTGGGGGAATCCTGGATGTGATTTGGGGAGGGTTTGGGGGGTCCTGGGTGAGGTTTGGGGGGTCCTGGGTGAGATTTGGGGGGTCCTGGGTGGGTTTTGGGGGGTCCTGGAGGATCCTGGGGGTGTTTTGGGGGTTCCCAAGGGTTTCTGGGGGGTCCTGGGTGGGTTTGGGGGTCCTGGGTCTGCTCTGGGTGGGTTTGGGGGGTCCTGGGGGAATCCTGGATGTGATTTGGGGAGGGTTTGGGGGGTCCTGGGTGAGATTTGGGGGGTCCTGGGTGGGTTTGGGGGGGTTTGGGGGGTCCTGGGGGGGTTTTGGGGGGTCCTGGAGGATCCTGGGGGTGTTTTTGGGCAGTCCCGAGGGGTCCTGGGGGTGTTTTGGGGGTTCCCAAGGGTTTCTGGGGGGTTCTGGGGGTGTTTTAAGGGGTCCTGAGGGTCCTGGGGGTGTTTTTGGGGGGGTCCCGAGGGGTCCTGGGGGTGTTTTGGGGGTTCCCAAGGGTTTCTGGGGGGTCCTGGGGGTTTTGGGGGGTCCTGGAGGATCCTGGGGGTGTTTTTGAGGGGTCCCGAGGGGCCCTGGGGGTGTTTTGGGGGTTCCCAAGGGTTTCTGGGGGGTCCTGGGGGTGTTTTAGGGGGTCCTGAGGGTCCTTGGGGGGGTCCTGGGGGGGGGCCAGGGGTTTCTGGGGGTGTTTTGGGGGGTCCCAAGAATTCTTGGGGGGGTTTTGAGGGGATTCAGGGAGGTCTGAGGTTGGTGGGGATGGTGGGGAGGGGTGCAGAGTGGGTTTGGGGGGTCCTGGGGGGGTTTAGAGTGGGTTTGGGGGGGTCCTGGGGGTGTTTTGGGGGTTTCTGGGGGGTCCTGGGGGTGTTTTAGGGGGTCCTGAGGGTGTTTCGGGGGGGTCCTGGGGGTTTCTGGGGGTGTTTTGGGGGGTCCCAAGAGTTCTTGGGGGGTCCTGGGGGTGTTTTGGGGGGTCCTGGCGGTGCCCGGAGCTCCCGAGGAACTCCCACTCCCCGCCGTGTCAATCACCCGCCTATCCCCGCCCATCGATCCCAACCCACCAATCACCGCTCACCCTCGAGCCGTAGCCCCGCCCCTTCTCGAACCGGCACGATCGCTCGGCGGGCGGGGCCTCGCTCCTTCGTCGACCAATCAGCTCCGCGCTTCTTTGGCGGGAGCGCGTCACTTCCGGCAGAGGCGCGGGCGGAAGCGGCGGCGGCCCGAGGATGTTTTACCACGTGAGCGGTACCGGGAGGGGTCACGTGGGGTACCGGGAGGGGTCACGTGGGGTACCGGGAGGGGTCACGTGGGGCACCGGGAGGGGGGGGCTGGTGTCCCCTCAGGGGATCCCGGGGGTGTTCCCGGCCTTGGGGACCCTCCCGGGTGGGTTCCGGTGACTCCCGGTGACTCCCGGTGGTTCCCGGTGCCCCCCAGATCTCCCTGGAGCACGAGATCCTGCTCCACCCGCGGTACTTCGGGCCCAACCTGCTCAACACCGTCAAGCAGAAGCTTTTCACCGAGGTGGAGGGGACCTGCACCGGGAAGTGAGCGCGGCCCCGAAATCCCCCGGAACGGCCCCAAAAACGGCCCCGGGAACACCGGGAATGGGCCCCGGAGCACCGGGAGCCATCCTGAGACCCCCTGGGAACCATCCTGGGACCCCCAAATCCCCCTGAGCCCCCCAAAATCCATCCTGAGACCCCAAAAACCTCCTGAGACCCACCCAGGACCCCTCAAACCCACCCAAACCCACCCAGGACCCCCCAAAACCCACCCAGGACCCCCCAAACCCTCCCCAAATCACACCCAGGACCCCCCAAAACCCACCCAGGACCCCCCAAACCCCCCCCAAACCCACCCAGGACCCCCCAAACCCACCCAGGACCCCCCAAATCACACCCAGGACCCCCCAAAACTCAGCCAGGACCCCCCAAACCCTCCCCAAACCCACCCAGGACCCCCCAAACCCTCCCCAAATCACATCCAGGATCCCCCCGGGACCCCCCAAACCCACCCAGGACCCCCCAAATCACACCCAGGACCCCCCAAACCCTCCCCAAATCACATCCAGGATCCCCCCGGGACCCCCCAAACCCACCCAGGATCCCCCAAACCCCATCCAGGACCCCCCAAATCACACCCAGGACCCCTCAAACCTCACCCAGGACCCCCCAAACCCACCCAGGACCCCCTAAATCACACCCAGGACCCCCCAAACCCTCCCCAAGCCCACCCAGGACCCCCCAAACCCACCCAGAGCAGACCCAGGACCCCCCCAAACCCCCCCAAACCTCCCCCAGGACCCCCCAAACCCCCCAAATCACACCCAGGATCCCCCCAGGACCCCCCAAACCCCCTCAAACCCCACCCAGGACCCCCCAAACCCACCCAGAGCAGACCCAGGACCCCCCAAACCCTCCCCAAACCCCCCAAACCCTCCCCAAATCACATCCAGGATCCCCCCAGGACCCCCCAAACCCCACCCAGGACCCCCCAAATCACACCCAGGACCCCCCAAACCCTCCCCAAATCACATCCAGGACCCCCCCAGGACCACCCAAACCCACCCAGAGCAGACCCAGGACCCCCCAAACCCCCCCAAACCTCACCCAGGACCCCCCAGACCCACCCAGGACCCCCCAAATCACACCCAGGACCCCCCAAACCCTCCCCAAACCTCATCCAGGACCCCCCAAACCCTCCCCAAACCCACCCAGGACCCCCCAGGACCCCCCAAACCCCACCCAGGACCCCCCAAACCCACCCAGGACCCCCCAAAACCCACCCAGGACCCCCCAAACCCACCCAGGACCCCCCAAAACCCACCCAGGACCCCTCAAACCCACCCAGGACCCCCCAAACCCCACCCAGGACCCCTCAAACCCACCCAGGACCCCCCAAACCCTCCCCAAATCACATCCAGGATCCCCCCAGGACCCCCCAAACCCCCTCAAACCCCACCCAGGACCCCCCAAACCTCACCCAGGACCCCCCAAACCCCCCTCAAACCCCCCCAAACCCCCCCAGGTACGGGTTTGTGATCGCCGTCACCACCATCGATAACATCGGGGCCGGGGTGATCCAGCCGGGACCCCCAAACCCCAAACACATCCCAAACACCCCCAGGACCCCTCAAACCTCAGCCAGGACCCCCCAAATCCCCCTCAAACCCCCAAGACCCTCTCAAATCCCACCCAGGACCCCCAAAACCCCACCCAGGACCCCCCAAACCCTCCCCAAACCCCATCCAGGACCCCTCAAACCTCCCCCAGGACCCCCCAAACCCCCCAATCCCCACCCAGGACCCCCCAAACCCTCCCCAAATCACACCCAGGACCCCCCAAACCCCTCTCAAACCCCTCTCAAATCCCCTCAAACCCCCCCAAACCCCCTCAAACCCCCCCAGGTTCGGGTTTGTGATCGCCGTCACCACCATCGATAACATCGGGGCCGGGGTGATCCAGCCGGGACCCCCAAACCCCAAACACATCCCAAACCTCCCGAAAACTCAGCCAGGACCCCCCAAACCCCACCCAGGACCCCCCAAACCTCACCCAGGACCCCCCAAACCTCCCCCAGGACCCCCCAAACCCTCCCCAAATCCCACCCAGGACCCCCCAAACCCCATCCAGGACCCCCCAAACCCCCCTCAAACCTCCCCCAGGATCCCCCAAACCCCACCCAGGAGCCCTCAACCCCCCCCCAAACCCTCCCCAAATCACACCCAGGATCCCCCCAGGACCCCCAAACCTCCCCAAACCCCCTCAAACCTCAGCCAGGACCCCCCAAATTCTCCTCAAACCCCCTCAAACCTCAGCCAGGACCCCCCAAATCCCCTCAAACCCCCTCAAACCCCTCTCCCCCCCAGGTACGGGTTTGTGATCGCCGTCACCACCATCGATAACATCGGGGCCGGGGTGATCCAGCCGGGCCGGGGGTTCGTGCTGTACCCGGTGCGCTACAAAGCCATCGTCTTCAGACCCTTCAAGGGAGAGGTGGTGGATGCTGTGGTCACCCAGGTTAACAAGGTGAGGTTTTGGGGGGTCCCTGGGGGGGTTTTGGGGGTCCTGGGGGGGTTTTGGGGGGTCCCAGGGCCGGGGCTTCGTGCTGTACCCGGTGCGCTACAAAGCCATCGTCTTCAGACCCTTCAAGGGAGAGGTGGTGGATGCTGTGGTCACCCAGGTGAACAAGGTGGGGTTTTGGGGGGTCCTGGGGGGGTTTTGGGGGGGTTTTGGGGGTCCTGGGAGGGTTTTGGGGGGGTTTTGGGGGATCTGGGGGGGTTTTGGGGGGTCCCAGGGCCGGGGGTTCGTGCTGTACCCGGTGCGCTACAAAGCCATCGTCTTCAGACCCTTCAAGGGAGAGGTGGTGGATGCTGTGGTCACCCAGGTCAACAAGGTGGGGTTTTGGGGGGTCCCTGGGGGGGTTTGGGGGGTTTAGGGGGGGTTTTGGGGGATCTGGGGGAGTTTTGGGGGGGATCTGAGGGAGTTCTGGGGGTCCTGGCGGAGTCCTGTGGTCACCCAGGTGAACAAGGTGAGGTTTGGGGGGGGTCCTGGGGGGGTTTTGGGGGGTCCTGGGGGGGTTTTGGGGGGTCCTGGGGGGGTTTTGGGGGTCCTGGGGGAGTTCTGAGGGGGTCCTGTGGTCACCCAGGTGAACAAGGTGAGGTCTGGGGGGTTTTGGGGGGGTTTTGGGGGTCCTGGGGGAGTTTTGGGGGGGTTTGGGGGATCTGGGGGAGTTTTGGGGGGGATCTGAGGGAGTTCTGGGGGTCCTGGCGGAGTCCTGTGGTCACCCAGGTGAACAAGGTGAGGTTTGGGGGGGGTCCTGGGGGGGTTTTGGGGGGTCCTGAGTGGGTTTTGGGGGGTCCCAGGGCCGGGGGTTCGTGCTGTACCCGGTGCGGTACAAAGCCATCGTCTTCAGACCCTTCAAGGGAGAGGTGGTGGATGCTGTGGTCACTCAGGTTAACAAGGTGGGGTTTTGGGGGGTCCTGGGGGGGATCTGGGGGGGTTTTGGGGGTCCTGGGGGGGTCCTGGGGGGGTTTAGGGGGGTCCCAGGGCCGGGGGTTCGTGCTGTACCCGGTGCGCTACAAAGCCATCGTCTTCAGACCCTTCAAGGGAGAGGTGGTGGATGCTGTGGTCACCCAGGTTAACAAGGTGGGGTTTTGGGGGGTCCTGGGGGGGTTTGGGGGGGTTTTGGGGGTCCTGGGGGGGTCCTGGGGGGGTCCTGGAGGGATCTGGGGGGGATCTGAGGGAGTTCTGGGGGTCCTGGGGGAGTCCTGTGGTCACCCAGGTCAACAAGGTGAGGTTTTGGGGGGTCCTGGGGGGGTCCTGGGGGTCCTGGGGGGGTTTTGGGGGGGTTTTGGGGGTCCTGGGGGGGGTTTTGGGGGGGTTTGGGGGATCTGGGGGAGTTTTGGGGGGGATCTGAGGGGGTTCTGGGGGTCCTGGGGGAGTCCTGTGGTCACTCAGGTGAACAAGGTGAGGTCTGAGGGGGTTCTGGGGGTCCTGGGGGGTTCTGGGGACACCCAGGTCAACAAGGTGGGGTTTTGGGGGGTCCTGGGGGGGTTTTGGGGGGTCCTGGGGGGGTTTGGGGGGTTTTGGGGGAGTTTTGGGGGTCCTGGGGGTGTTTAGGGGGGTCCCAGGGCCGGGGCTTCGTGCTGTACCCGGTGCGCTACAAAGCCATCGTCTTCAGACCCTTCAAGGGAGAGGTGGTGGATGCTGTGGTCACCCAGGTTAACAAGGTGAGGTTTTGGGGGGTCCTGGGGGGGTTTGGGGGGGTCCTGGGGGGGTTTTAGGGGGGTTTTGGGGGTCCTGGGGGGGATCTTGGGGAGTTTTGGGGGTTTTGGGGGGGATCTGAGGGGGTTCTGATGGGTCCTGGGGGAGTCCTGGGGTCACTCAGGTCAACAAGGTGAGGTCTGGGGGGTCCTGGGGGGGTTTGGGGGGTCCTGGGGGGGTTTGGGGGATCTGGGGGGGTTTGGGGGGGTCCTGGAGGGATCTGGGGGGGATCTGAGGGAGTTCTGGGGGTCCTGGGGGAGTCCTGTGGTCACCCAGGTTAACAAGGTGAGGTCTGGGGGGGTTTTGGGGGAGTTTTGGGGGTCTTGGGGGGGTTTTGGGGGTCCTGGGGGGGGGGTTTGGGGGGTCCTGGGGGGGTTTAGGGGGGTCCTGGGGGGGTTTGGGGGGTCCTGTGGTCACCCAGGTCAACAAGGTGAGGTTTTGGGGGTCCTGGGGGGGTTTTGGGGGTCCTGGGGGGGTTTAGGGGGTCCTGGGGGGGGGGGTTGGGGGGTCCTGGGGGGGTTTTGGGAGGGTTTTGGGGGTCCTGGGGGGGTTTAGGGGGGTCCTGGGGGGGTTCTGAGGGGGTCCTGGGGACACCCAGGTTAACAAGGTGAGGTCTGGGGGGGTCCTGGGGGGCTCCTGGGGTCACTGAGGCGACAACTTGGGGTGCACTGAGGCTCTGCAGGGCCCTGAACCCCGTTTTGGGCTTTTATTGTCCCTTTATTGTCCCTTTATTGTCCTTTTATTGTCCTTTTATTGTCCTTTTATTGTCCCTTTATTGTCCTTTTATTGTCCCCTTATAGTCCTTTTATTATCCTTTTATTATCCTTTTATTGTCCCTTTTTGTACTTTTTTATCCTTTTTTTGTCCCATTTTCATCCCTTTTTGCCCATTTTTGCCCCTTTTTGTCCCTTTTTGTCCCTTTTTGCCCATTTTCGTCCCTTTTTGTCCCTTTTTGTCCCTTTTTGTCTCATTTCTACCCCATTTTGTCCCATTTTTGTCCATTTCCATCCCATTTTTACCCCTTTTTTGTCCATTTTTGTCCGTTTTTATCCCATTTTTGTCTGATTTCTGCCCCATTTTGTCTCATTTTTGTCACTTTCCCATTTTTGTCACTTTTTGCCCCTTTTTATCCCATTTTTATCCCATTTTTATCCCATTTTTGTCCCATTTTGTCCCATTTTTCCCCCTTTTTGTCCCATTTTTGTCATTTTTTGTCTCATTCCTGTCCCATTTTGTTCCATTTTTGTCACTTTTTGTCCATTTTCGTCTTTTTTTACCCCATTTTTCCCCTTTTTGTCCCATTTTTATCATTTTTTTCTCCATTTTTGTCCCTTTTCATCTCATTTTTTTCCCGCTCTTATCCCTTTTTTGTCCCTTTTTGTCCCTTTTTATCCATTTTTGTCCCATTTTTGTCACTTTTTGTCTCATTTCTGTCCCATTTTTTTCCATTCTTGTCACTTTTTTCCATTTTTGTTCATTTTCATCCCATTTTTCCCCTTTTTTGTCCATTTTTGTCCATTTTTATCCCATTTTTGTCCCATTTCTGCCCCATTTTGCCTCATTTTTGCCACTTTCTGCCCCATTTTTGTCACTTTTTATCCATTTTTGTCACTTTTTGTCTCATTTCTGTCCCATTTTTGTCACTTTTTGCCCATTTTTGTCACTTTTTGTCTCATTTCTGTCCCATTTTTGTCACTTTTTGCCCTTTTTTTCCCATTTTTGACACTTTTTCCCCCTTTTTGTCCCTTTTTTTGCCCTTTTTTGCCCTTTTTTTCCCATTTTTGTCCCTTTTTTGCCCATTTTTGTCCCTTTTTGTTTCATTTCTGTCCCATTTTGTCCCATTTTTGTCACTTTTTTCCCTTTTTTCCCCTTTTTTCCCCTTTTTTCCCCTTTTTTGCCCTTTTTTGTCTCATTTCTGTCCCATTTTTGTCACTTTTTGTCCCTTCTTATCCATTTTTATCCCATTTTTGTCACTTTTTGTCTCATTTCTATCCCATTTTTTTCCATTTTTATCCCATTTTGTCCCATTTTTGTCACTTTTTTGTCCCTTTTTGCCCGTTTTTGTCACTTTTTGTCTAATTTCTGCCCCATTTTGTCCCATTTTTGTCACTTTTTTGTCCCTTTTTGCCCGTTTTTGTCACTTTTTGTCTAATTTCTGCCCCATTTTGTCCCATTTTTGTCACTTTTTTTCCCTTTTTGTCCCTTTTTTTCCCTTTTTTCCCATTTTTGTCACTTCTTGCCCATTTTTGTCACTTTTTGTCTCATTTCTGTCCCATTTTTGTCACTTTTTGCCCTTTTTTTCCCATTTTTGTCACTTTTTTCCCCTTTTTTTCCTTTTTTTCCCATTTTTGTCCCTTTTTTTCCCATTTTTGTCCCTTTTTGCCCATTTTTGTCACTTTTTGTCTCATTTCTGTCCCTTTTTGTCACTTTTTGCCCATTTTTGTCCCTTTTTGTCTCATTTCTGTCCCATTTTTGTCACTTTTTGCCCTTTTTTTCCCATTTTTGTCACTTTTTTCCCCTTTTTGTCCCTTTTTGCCCATTTTTGTCCCTTTTTGTCTCATTTCTGCCCCATTTTGTCCCATTTTTGTCACTTTTTTTCCCTTTTTTTGTCCCTTTTAGTCCCATTTTTGTCCCTTTTTTGCCCATTTTTGCCCATTTTTGTCACTTTTTGTCCCTTTTTTCCCCATTTTTGTCCCTTTTTGCCCATTTTTGCCCATTTTTGTCCCTTTTTGTCTAATTTCTGTCCCATTTTGTCCCATTTTTGTCACTTTTTTTCCCTTTTTTCCCCTTTTTTCCCTTTTTTTCCCTTTTTTGCCCTTTTTTGTCTCATTTCTGTCCCATTTTTGTCACTTTTTGTCCCTTCTTATCCATTTTTATCCCATTTTTGTCACTTTTTGTCTCATTTCTATCCCATTTTTTTCCATTTTTATCCCATTTTGTCCCATTTTTGTCACTTTTTGTCCCTTTTTTTGCCCTTTTTTGCCCATTTTTGTCCCTTTTTTGCCCATCTTTGTCCCATTTTTTCCCCTTTTTTTCCCTTTTTGTCCATTTTTGTCACTTTTTGACTCATTTCTGTCCCTTTTCTGTCCCTTTTTGCCCATTTTTGTCCCTTTTTTGTCACTTTTTCTCTCATTTCTGCCCCATTTTGTCCCTTTTTTGTCCCTTTTTGCCCATTTTTGTCCCATTTTTGTCCCTTTTTGTCCCTTTTTTTCCCATTTTTGTCCCTTTTTGCCCATTTTTGTCCCTTTTTGTCCCTTTTTGCCCATTTTTGTCCCTTTTCACCCCAATTTCCCCCCAGGTCGGGCTGTTCACGGAGATCGGGCCGATGTCCTGCTTCATCTCGCGCCACGTGAGACCCCAAAAGTGTCCCCAAGGGGGGGGGGACACCCCAAAAGTGTCCCCAAGGGGGGGGGACACACCCCAAAAGTGTCCCCGAGGGGGGGGGGACACCCCAAAAGTGTCACCAGGGCTTGGGGACACCCCAAAAGTGAAACTTGGGGGGTTTGGGGACCCCAAAATCTCCCTCGGGGACCCTGCTGAGCCCTGAAACCCCCAAATCCCCCCCAAATTTCCCTTTGGGGACCCCAGACCCCCCCAGGACCCCCCAGATCCCCCCAGGACCCCCCTGGGGACCCTCCAGGACCCCCAAAGACCCCCCCAGGACCCCAAAAGACCCCCTGGGGACCCCCCAAAGACCACCCTGACCCCCCTGGGGACCCCCAGACCCCCCAAAACCCCCCAGACCCCCCTGGGGACCCCCCCAAGGACCCCTCTAAGCCCCCCAGCCCCCTCCCAGGACCCCCAAAGACCCCCGGGGGGACCCCCCAAAGACCACCCTGACCCCCCTGGGGACCCCCAGACCCCCCCAAAGACCCCCCTGGACCCCCAAAGACCCCCCAGGACCCCAAAGGACCCCAAAGACCCCCCTGGGGACCCCCCAAGGACCCCTCTAAGCCCCCCAGCCCCCTCCCAGGACCCCCAATGACCCCCCCAGGACCCCCAAAGATCCCCACAGGACCCCCCAAAGACCCCCCAGGACCCCCCAGACCCCCCTGACCCCCCCTTTCCCCCCAGTCCATCCCCTCCGAGATGGAATTCGACCCCAACTCCAACCCCCCCTGCTACAAAACCGTGGACGAGGTGAGACCTTGGGGGGGTCCCCAAAACCCCAAAAACCCCCCAAAATCCCCTCAAAATCCCCTCCCCCACCCCGGGGGGGTCCCCAGAGCCCCCCCAAACCCCCCCAAACCCCCCCAAACCCCGCCAGGACATCGTGATCCAGCAGGACGACGAAATCCGGCTGAAGATCGTGGGGACCCGCGTGGACAAAAACGACATCGTCAGTGGGGAGGGGTCCCCAAAACTGGGGGGGACGCACGGATTGGGGGGGAAATCCCGAAATTTGGGGGGAAATCCCGGGATTTGGGGGGGCTGAGACCATTTTGGGGGGAAATCCCGAAATTTGGGGGGAAATCCTGAAATTTTGGGGGAAATCCCGAAATTTGGGGGGGCTGGGTTGGGTTTTGGGGGAAAAATCCCAAAATTTTGGGGGTTCTGAGACCATTTTGGGGGGAAATCCCGAAATTTGGGGGGAAATCCTGGGATTTGGGGGGAAAATCCCGAAATTTGGGGGGAAATCCCAAAATTTGGGGGGTTCTGGGTTGGGTTTTGGGGGGAAAATCCCAAAATTTGGGTGGGTTTTGGGGGGGAATCCCGAAATTTGGGGGGGCTGGGTTGGGTTTTGGGGGGAAATCCCAAAATTTGGGGGTTCTGAGACCATTTTGGGGGGAAAATCCCGAAATTTGGGGGATTTTGGGTGGGGTTTTGGGGGGAAATCCCGAAAATTTGGGGGGGCTGGGTTGGGTTTTGGGGAAAATCCCAAAATTTGGGGGGTTCTGGGTCAGGTTTTGCGGGAAAATCCTGAAATTTGGGGGGTTCTGGGTTGGGTTTTGGGGGGAAATCCCAAGATTTTGGGGGTTCTGGGTCGGTTTTGGGGGGAAATTCCGAAAATTTGGGGGGGCTGAGACCATTTTGGGGGGGAAATCCCAAAATTTGGGGGGGCTGGGTCGGTTTTGGGGGGAAATCCTGGGATTTGGGGGGAAATCCCGAAATTTGGGGGGGCTGGGTTGGGTTTTGGGGGAAAAATCCCAAAATTTTGGGGGTTCTGAGACCATTTTGGGGGGAAATCCCGAAATTTGGGGGGAAATCCTGAAATTTGGGGGGAAATCCTGAAATTTGGGGGCTTTTGGGGGGAAATCCCAAAATTTGGGGGGTTCTGGGTGGGGTTTGGGGGGAAATTCTGAAATTTGGGGGGAAATCCTGAAATTTGGGGGGAAATCCCGGGATTTGGGGGGTTCTGGGTGGGGTTTGGGGGGGAAATCCCGAAATTTGGGGGGAAATCCCGAAATTTGGGGGGAAATCCCGAAATTTGGGGGGTTCTGGGTTGGGTTTGGGGGGGAAATCACGAAAATTTGGGGGGAAATCCCGAAATTTGGGGGGAAATCCTGGGATTTGGGGGGAAATCCCGAAATTTGGGGGAGCTGAGACCATTTTGGGGGGAAAATTCCGAAATTTGGGGGGAAATCCCGAAATTTGGGGGGCTGAGACCATTTTGGGGGGAAATCCCGAAATTTGGGGGGTTCTGGGTTGGGTTTTGGGGGGAAAATCCCAAAATTTGGGTGGGTTTTGGGGGGGAATCCCGAAATTTGGGGGAAAATCCCGAAAATTTGGGGGCTTTAGGGGGGAAATCCCGAAATTTGGGGGGGCTGGGTTGGGTTTTGGGGGGAAATCCCAAAATTTGGGGGTTCTGAGACCATTTTGGGGGGAAATCTCAAAATTTGGGGGGTAATCCCAAAATTTGGGGGGAAATCCTGGGATTTCGGGGGTTCTGGGTTGGGTTTTGGGGGGAAATCCCAAAATTTGGGGGGTTCTGGGTTGGGTTTTGGGGGAAAATCCTGGGAAATTTGGGGGAAAATCCCGAAAATTTGGGGGCTTTTGGGGGAAAATCCCAAAATTTGGGGGGTTCTGGGTCGGGTTTTGGGGGAAAATCCCAAAATTTGGGGGGTTCTGGGTTGGGTTTTGGGGGAAAATCCCGAAATTTGGGGGTTCTGAGACCATTTTGGGGGGAAATCACAAAATTTGGGGTTTCTGGGTTGGATTTTGGGGGGAAATCCTGAAAATTTGGGGGGTTCTGGGTTGGTTTTGGGGGGAAATCCCAAAATTTGGGGGTTCTGGGTCGGGTTTTGGGGGGAAATCCCAAAATTTGGGGGGTTCTGAGACCATTTTGGGGGGAAAATCGCAAAATTTGGGGGGTTCTGGGTCAGTTTTGGGGTGAAAATCCCAAAATTTTGGGGGTTCTGAGACCATTTTGAGGGAAAATCCCAAAATTTGGGGAATTCTGGGCCGGTTTTGGGGGGGAAAATCTCAAAATTTTGGGGTTTCTTTGACCTTTTTGGGGGGAAAATCCCAAAATTCGGGGGTAAAACCCCCAATTTTTTGGGGTGAGCTCCCCATTTCTGGGTGGGGGAGGGGAGGGGGGGGTCCTCCTGAGCCCCTCCCCCCCTGACCCTGCCCCTCCCCTCCCCCCAGTTCGCCATTGGCTCGCTGATGGACGATTACCTGGGTGAGCCGGGGGTCCCGGGGGGGTTCTGGGGGTCCCCCCGGGGGGGTTTTGGGGGTCCCTCCCCCCCTCATCCCCTCCCCCTCTCCCCCCAGGTCTGGTCAGCTGAGCCTCGCGACCCCTCCCCACTTCTGCCCCCCAAATTTTGGGGTGTTCTGCCCCAGATCTTGGGGGGGGCTCTGCGTTTCCTCCCCGAACTCCCAATAAAAGCTTTTTTCGCCCGTTTTTCACCCATTTTTCACCTTTTTCTTTATTTTTTTTGGGGGGGGGGGGAGGGGTCTTCACCTTTAAGGGCCCCCCCGCGCTGTCATTGCCGCTTTAAGGCGGTGTCGCCCCTTTAAGTGTGCCCCCCCCCGTTTCCACGGTAACCGCCCTTTCCCTTTGGCGCTTTACGTCCGCGCGCGCCACTGTCGCGCTGTCCTCACCACCCCCTTCCGCGCTCGGCGGCCGCGGCCCGGCCTTCTCTCCGCGCTCTCCAAGATGGCGGTGTCCGGGGTGAGTGAGGCCGCCTCCGCCATCCGCCGCCATCCTCCTTCCCCCGCCGCCCCGCCGCGTCCCCGCCGCCACCGGCGGAGCCGCGGGGATCCCGGGATGCGGCCCGGCCGCGCTCGGCGCCGCGGGGATGATCGGGGAGCCGCGGATGGCGGCGGGAAGGGAACGGGGTGGGGGGGGTGGGGGGGAGCCCTGAGGGGAGCGCGGGGTGGGGGAGGGGGCGTGTGGCACCCTCGGCGACATTTGGGGACCCCCGGAACCCCAAAACCCGGGCGGGCTTTAAGACCCTCAGTCGCTGCCAGAGCCGAGTTTAGATCCCATAATCGGGACCCTTTGTCACCCGCTGTCCCTCACGGTTCCCCCTCAGACCTGGCGACATTTTGGGGACCCCAAAACCACAACCGGGACCCCTCAAACTGGGGGGGATTCAAGGCCGCAAATTCCTCGGGGAGGTTTTTGGGGTGGCGTTTTTGGGGTGGCGCAGCTGGCGGGGTTTGGGGACACTCGGGGGACACCTGGGGACACTTTTGGGGTCTGCAGAACTTGGGGCTTTGGGGGTCTGGGGGTTGGGGTTTGAGGTTTCACCCCGAAATCCCAAAAATTGGGGGTTTGGGGGGTTTGAATCCTGAAATTCCCGGTGGGAAAGGGGGGTCCTGAGCCCGGGATTTGGGATTTGGGGTTCCTGAGCCCGGGATTTGGGGTTCCTGAACCCCACATTTGGGATTTGGGGTCGGCAGAACCGGGGGACACTCGGGCGACACTCGGGGACACTTGGGGGATACGGGGGGACACTCGGGGGATACCCGGGGGACACTCGGGGATACCCGGGGGACACTCGGGAAACACCGGGGGACACTCGGGGGATACCCGGGGACACTCGGGGGATACCCGGGGACACTCGGGGATACCCGGGGGACACTCGGGGGATACTCAGGGATGCTCGGGGGACACTCGGGAAACACCGGGGGACACTCGGGGGATATTCGGGGATGCTCGGGGGACACTCGGGAAACACCGGGGGACACTCGGGGGATACTCGGGCACACCTGGGGGACACCGAGAAACACTCGGGGGACACCAGGGGACACCCGGGGATGCTTGAGGACACTCGGGAGACACCCGGGGATACCCGAGGAACATCGGGGGACACTCAGAGACACTCGGGAGACGCTGGGGGATACCCGGAGACACTCGGGGACACCCGGGGACACTCGGGGGATACCAGGGGACACCCGGGGCACACCGGGGGAATACTGGGGGACACCCAAGAACACTCGGGGGACACCCGGGGGATACTCGAGGACACTCGGGGGATACCGGGGGACACTGCGGGGACACCTGGGGACACTGGGGGACACCCGGGGATACCTGGGGACACTCGGGGGATATCGGGGGATACTGGGGGACACCCGGAGGACACTGGGGGGATACGGGGGGGACACACAGGGGATACTCAGGGAACACCGGGTGATGCTTGGAGACACTCGGGGGACAACGGGGGATACCGGTGGACACTTGGGGGACACCGGGTGACAGCGGGTGACCCTGGTGACCCCAGGTGATACTGGGTGACCCTGGGTGACCCTGGTGACACCGGGTGTCCCCACAGACCCTGTACACGTACCCCGAGAACTGGCGGGCGTTCAAGGCGCTGATCGCGGCTCAGTACTCAGGGGACACTGGGTGACCCCGGGTGACACTGGGTGACCCTGGGTGACCCCGGGTGGCACTGGGTGACCCTGGTGACACTGGGTGACCCCTGGTGACCCTGGTGACACTGGGTGTCCCCACAGACCCTGTACACGTACCCCGAGAACTGGCGGGCGTTCAAGGCGCTGATCGCGGCTCAGTACTCGGGGGACACTGGGTGACACCTGGTGACAGCGGGTGACACCGGGTGACAATGGGTGACACTGGGTGACACCGGGTGACAATGGGTGACACTGGGTGACCCTGGTGACACTGGGTGACCCCGGGTGACCCTGGGTGACACTGGGTGACCCCTGGTGACACTGGGTGTCCCCACAGACCCTGTACACGTACCCCGAGAACTGGCGGGCGTTCAAGGCGCTGATCGCGGCTCAGTACTCGGGGGACACCGGGTGACACCGGGTGACACTGGGTGACCCTGGGTGACACCGGGTGACCCTGGTGACACTGGGTGTCCCCACAGACCCTGTACACGTACCCCGAGAACTGGCGGGCGTTCAAGGCGCTGATCGCGGCTCAGTACTCGGGGGACACTGGGTGACACTGGGTGACCCTGGGTGACCCCGGGTGACACTGGGTGACCCTGGTGACACTGGTGGCAGTGTCCCCACAGACCCTGTACACGTACCCCGAGAACTGGCGGGCGTTCAAGGCGCTGATCGCGGCTCAGTACTCGGGGGACACTGGGTGACACCTGGTGACACTGGGTGACACCGGGAGACACTGGGTGACACCGAGTGACACTGGGTGACCCTGGTGACACTGGGTGTCCCCACAGACCCTGTACACGTACCCCGAGAACTGGCGGGCGTTCAAGGCGCTGATCGCGGCTCAGTACTCGGGCGCGCGGCTCCGGGTGCTCTCCGGGCCCCCCCACTTCCACTTCGGCCACACCAACCGCAGCCCCCAGTTCCTGCAGAAATTCCCCCTGGGAAAGGTGGGTGCTGACTCCGGGATTCGGGATTTGGGGGTTCTGATTTTGGGGTTTGGGGGTCCTGACACCGGGATTTGGGGGTCCTGAGACCGGGATTTGGGGTTCAGGGGATTTGGGGTTTGAGGTTCCATCCCAAAAATTGGGGATTTTGGGGGGTTCAGCCCCTGCAGTTCCTGCAGAAATTCCCGCTGGGAAAGGTGGGTGCTGACACCGGGGTTTGGGGGTCCTGATCCCGGGATTTGGGGGTCCTGAGACCGGGATTTGGGGTCTACAGAACTTGGGGGTTTGAGGTTTTACCCCAAAATCCCAAAAATTGGGGATTTGGGGGGTTCAGCCCCCGCAGTTCCTGCAGAAATTCCCGCTGGGAAAGGTGGGTGCTGACTCCGGGATTCGGGATTTGGGGGTTCTGATTTTGGGATTTGGGGTTCAGGGGATTGGGGGTTTGAGGTTTCACCCCAAAATCCCAAAAATTTGGGGATTTGGGGGTTTGAATCCTGAAATTCCTGGTGGGAAAGGGGGGTCCTGAGCCCGGGATTTGGGATTTGGGGGTCCTGAGACCGGGATTTGGGATTTGGGGTTCCTGATCCCAGGATTTGGGGTCCCTGATCCCCACATTTGGGATTTGGGCTCCGCAGAATTTGGGGTTTTGGGGTTCAGGGGATTTGGGGTTTGAGGTTTCACCCCAAAATCCCAAAAATTGGGGATTTGGGAGGTTCAGACCCCGCAGTTCCTGCAGAAATTCCCGCTGGGAAAGGTGGGTGCGGACACCGGGATTCGGGATTTGGGGTCCTGAGACCGGGATTTGGGGTTCAGGGGATTTGGGGTTTGAGGTTTCACCCCAAAATCCCAAAAATTTGGGGGTTTGAATCCTGAAATTCCTGGTGGGAAAGGTGGGTGCTGAGCCCAGGATTTGGGATTTGGGGTCCTGACACCGGGATTTGGGGTTTGGGGTTCCTGATCCCGGATTTGGGGTCCCTCATCCTGGATTTGGGGTCCCTGATCCCCACATTTGGGATTTGGGGTTCCTGATCCCAGGATTTGGGGTCCCTGATCCCAGGATTTGGGGTCCCTGATCCTGGGATTTGGGGTTCCTGAGCCCGGGATTTGGGATTTGGGGGTCCTCATCCCGGGATTTGGGGTTCCTGATCCCCACATTTGGGATTTGGGCTCTGCAGAATTTGGGGTTTTGGGGTTCAGGGGATTTGGGGTTTGAGGTTCCACCCCAAAAATTGGGGGTTTGGGAGGTTCAGCCCCTGCAGTTCCTGCAGAAATTCCCGCTGGGAAAGGTGGGTGCAGATTCCAGGATTTGGGATTTGGGGTCCTGATCCCGGGATTTGGGGTTCAGGGAATTGGGGGTTTGAGGTTTCACCCCAAAATCCCAAAAATTTGGGGGTTTGGGGGGTTTGAATCCTGAAATTCCCGGTGGGAAAGGGGGGTCCTGAGCCCGGGATTTGGGATTTGGGGTCCCTGAACCCCACATTTGGGATTTGGGGTCCCTGATCCCGGATTTGGGGTCCCTGATCCCGGATTTGGGATTTGGGGTCCCTGATCCCAGGATTTGGGGTCCCTGATCCCCACATTTGGGATTTGGGGTCCCTGATCCTGGGATTTGGGGTTTGGGGTCCCTGATCCCGGGATTTGGGGTTTGGGGTCCCTGATCCCCACATTTGGGATTTGGGGTCCCTGATCCTGGGATTTGATGTTTGGGGTCCCTGATCCCCACATTTGGGATTTGGGGTCCCTGATCCCGGATTTGGGATTTGGGGTCCCTGATCCCGAATTTGGGGTCCCTGATCCCCACATTTGGGATTTGGGGTTCCTGATCCCGGGATTTGGGGTTCCTGATCCCCACATTTGGGATTTGGGGTTCCTGATCCCGGGATTTGGGGTCCCTGATCCCCACATTTGGGATTTGGGGTCCCTGATCCCGGATTTGGGGTCCCTGATCCCGGATTTGGGGTTTGGGGTTCCTGATCCCGGATTTGGGGTCCCTGATCCTCACATTTGGGATTTGGGGTCCCTGATCCCGGATTTGGGGTCCCTGATCCCCACATTTGGGATTTGGGGTTCCTGATCCCGGGATTTGGGGTTCCTGATCCCCACATTTGGGATTTGGGGTCCCTGATCCTGGGATTTGGGGTCCCTGATCCCGGATTTGGGATTTGGGTTCCCTGATCCCAGGATTTGGGGTCCCTGATCCCGAATTTGGGGTCCCTGATCCCCACATTTGGGATTTGGGTTCCCTGATCCCAGGATTTGGGGTCCCTGATCCCCCCATTTGGGATTTGGGGTCCCTGATCCCTGGATTTGGGATTTGGGGTCCCTGATCCCAGGATTTGGGGTCCCTGATCCCAGGATTTGGGGTCCCTGATCCTCACATTTGGGATTTGGGGTCCCTGATCCCGAATTTGGGGTCCCTGATCCCCACATTTGGGATTTGGGGTCCCTGATCCCCCCATTTGGGATTTGGGGTCCCTGATCCCCACATTTGGGGTTTGGGGTCCCTGATCCCGGGATTTGGGATTTGGGGTCCCTGATCCTGGGATTTGGGGTTTGGGGTCCCTGATCCCGGATTTGGGGTCCCTGATCCCCACATTTGGGATTTGGGGTCCCTGATCCTCACATTTGGGGTTTGGGGTCCCTGATCCCGGATTTGGGGTCCCTGATCCCCACATTTGGGATTTGGGGTCCCTGATCCCGGATTTGGGGTCCCTGATCCCCACATTTGGGGTTTGGGGTCCCTGATCCCGGATTTGGGGTCCCTGATCCCCACATTTGGGATTTGGGGTCCCTGATCCCGGATTTGGGGTCCCTGATCCCCACATTTGGGGTTTGGGGTCCCTGATCCCGGATTTGGGGTCCCTGATCCCCACATTTGGGATTTGGGGTCCCTGATCCCCCCATTTGGGGTTCCTGATCCCCCCATTTGGGATTTGGGGTCCCTGATCCCGGGATTTGGATTTGGGCTCTGCAGAATTCGGGATTTGGGGTTCAGGGGATTTGGGGTTTGAGGTTTTACCCCAAAATCCCAAAAATTGGGGATTTGGGAAGATCTGAACCCCAAAATTTGGGATTTGGGGTTCCAGAGGGTTTGGGGTTCTCCCCGTGGTGCCCCAAAATCCGGGAATGTCGGGGGGATCCCGGATTTGGGGCATTTTGGGGCATTTTGGGGGAATTTGAGGTTTTTGAGGGGGGATTTGGGGTTTTGGGGTGGGAATTGAAAGTTTGGAGTTTTTGGGGTGTGAATTTAAAGGATTTGGGGTGAAAATTCAAGGTTTTGGGGTGCAAATTGAAAGGTTTTGGGGTTTTTGGGGTGAGAATTGAAAGGTTTTTGAGGTGAAAATTTAAAGTTTTGGGATTTTGGGGTGAGAATTTAAAGGATTTGGGAGCTTTAGGGTGGGAATTTAAAATTTTGGGGTTTTTGGGGTGAGAATTGAAAGGTTTTTGGGGTGAAAATTGAAAGGTTTTGGGGTTTTTGGGGTGGGAATTGAAAGGTTTTTGGGGTGAAAATTGAAAGTTTTGGGGGTTTTGGTGTGGGAATTGAAAGTTTTGGGGTTTTTGGGGTAAGAATTTAAAGGTTTTGGTGGCTTTAGGGTGAGAATTTAAAATTTTGAGGTTTTTGGGGTGAGAATTTAAAGATTTTTGGGGTGAAAATTTAAAGTTTTGGGGTTTTGGGGTGCAAATTTAAAGGTTTTGGGGTGGGAATTTAAAATTTTGGGGGGTTGGGGTGGGAATTTAAAGATTTTTGGGGTAAAAATTTGAAGTTTTGGGGTGCAAATTGAAAGGTTTTGGTGTTTTTGGGGTGGAAATTTAAAGGTTTTTGGGGGTGGGAATTTAAAATTTGGAGTTTTTTTGGGGTGGAAATTTAAAAGTTCGATGGTTTTTGGGTGGGAATTCAAAGGTTTTGGGTTTTTGGGGTGCAAATTGAAAGGTTTTGGGGTGGGAATTTAAGATTTTGGGGTTTTGGGGTGGGAATTTGAAGGTTTTTGGGGTTTTTGGGTTGGGAATTGAAAGTTTTTTGGGGGTGGGAATTGAAAATTTGGAGTTTTTTTGGGGTGGAAATTTAAAAGTTCGATGGTTTTTGGGTGGGAATTCAAAGGTTTTGGGGTGGGAATTGAAAGTTTTCGGGCTGTTTTTGGTGTTTTTTGGTGTTTTTAGGCTGTTTTTGGTGTTTTTGGGATGTTTTTGGTGTTTTTCAGTGTTTTTAGGCTGTTTTTGGGGTGGTTTTGGGGTGTTTTTAGGCTGTTTTTGGGGTGTTTATTGTGTTTTTAGGCTGTTTTCGGGGTGTTTTTGGGGTGTTTTCGGGGTGTTTTAGGGGTGTTTTAAGGCTGTTTTTGGGTGTTTTTAGGCTGTTTTTGGGTGTTTTTAGGCTGTTTTTGGTGTTTTTAGGCTGTTCTCGGTGGTTTTCGGGTGTTTTTAGGCTGTTTTTGGTGTTTTTAGGCTGTTCTCGGTGGTTTCGGGGTGTTTTTAGGCTGTTTTTGGTGGTTTTGGGTGTTTTTAGGCTGTTTTCGGGGTGTTTTTGGGTGTTTTTAGGCTGTTTTCGGGGTGTTTTTGGGTGTTTTTAGGCTGTTTTCGGGGTGTTTTTAGGCTGTTTTTCGTGTTTTTAGGCTGTTTTTAGGCTGTTTTTGGTGTTTTTGGCTGTTTTTAGGCTGTTTTTGGGTGTTTTTAGGCTATTTTTGGTGGTTTTGGGGTGTTTTTAGGCTGTTTTTGGGGTGTTTTTGGGGTGTTTTCGGGGTGTTTTTAGGCTGTTTTCGGGGTGTTTTTGGGTGTTTTTAGGCTGTTTTTGGTGTTTTTGGGGTGTTTTTGGTGGTTTTGGGGTGTTTTTAGGCTGTTTTTGGGTGTTTTTAGCCTGTTTTCGGTGTTTTTGGGCTGTTTTTGGGCTGTTTTTGGGCTGTTTTCGGTGTTTTTAGCTGTTTTCGGTGGTTCCAGGCTCTCACCCCTCCTTTCCCGGTGCAGGTTCCGGCCTTCGAGGGCGATGACGGATTCTGCGTCTTCGAGAGCAACGCCATCGCCTACTACGGTGCGTTAATTAGCATAATTGGGCCCTTAATTAGCTCTAATTAACCCTGGGGTCCATTTCTCCGGGCTAATTAACACCCCTGGGTTAATGAGTTAACCCTTCGCTGCCCTCAGCCAGCCTTGGACAGCTCCTGAGCAAATCTCCCTCCTCCTTAACGAGTTCCTCCCCTAATTAATGGTTCTTCTGGTTAATTAATTATTCTCCTGGCTAATTAATTAGTCTCCTGGGTTATTAATTAATCTCCTGGGTTATTAATTAACCCCTCAGTGAGCACGGAGGAGCTGCGGGGCAGCACCAACATCAATCCCCCCTTCACTTCCTTTACTATTTACTGTGTCTGTTATCTAATTAATTAATCCCTTACCTAATTAACGACCCTCCTGGCTAATTAATGACCCTCCTGGCTAATTAAGGATGCTCCTGATTAAGGAATTAACCCTTTCCTGCCCTCAGTGAGCACGGAGGAGCTGCGGGGCAGCACCAACATCAATCCCCCCTTCACTTCCTTTTCTCTTTACCCTATCTGTTACCTAATTAACGATTCTCCTGGCTAATTAACGATTCTCCTGGCTAATTAATGATTCTCCTGGCTAATTAACGATTCTCCTGGCTAATTAATGATTCTCCTGGCTAATTGACAAGGCTCCTGATTAAGGAATTAACCCTTTCCTGCCCGCAGTGAGCACGGAGGAGCTCCAACATCAATCCCCCCTTCACTTCCTTTACTGCTTACCATGTCTGTTATCTGATTAATGAATCCCTTACCTAATTAATGACCCTCCTGGCTAATTAACGACCCTCCTGATTAAGAAATTAACCCTTTCCTGTCCGCAGTGAGCACGGAGGAGCTGCGGGGCAGCACCAACATCAATCCCCCCTTCACTTCCTTTATTCCTTACTGTGTCCCTTACCTAATTAATGAATCTCTTACCTAATTAATGACCCCCCTGGCTAATTAACGAGGCTCCTGGCTAATGAATTAACCCCTTCCTGTCCCCAGTGAGCACGGAGGAGCTGCGGGGCAGCACCAACATCAATCCCCCCTTGGCGATCATTGCTTAATGAACTCCTTTACTCATTACCGTGTCTGTTACCTAATTAACGATGCTCCTGGCTAATTAATGACCCTCCTGGCTAATTAAGGACCCTCCTGATTAAGGAATTAACCCCTTCCTGTCCGCAGTGAGCACGGAGGAGCTGTGGGGCAGCACCAACATCAATCCCCCCTTGGCTGAATGTCCCTTAATGAGATCCTTTACTCATTACCGTATCTCTTACCTAATTAACGGGTCCCTTACCTAATTAATGAGCCTCCTGGCTAATTAAGGACGCTCCTGGCTAATGAATTAACCCCTTGCTGCCCGCAGTGAGCACGGAGGAGCTCCAACATCAATCCCCTGTAATTTGGTATCTTGTCCCTTAATGAACTCCTTTACTCATTACCGTGTCTCTTACCTAATTAATGAATCCTTTACCTAATTAATGACCCTCCTGACTAATTAATGACCCTCCTGATTAAGGAATTAACCCCTTCCTGTCCGCAGTGAGCACGGAGGAGCTGCGGGGCAGCACCAACATCAATCCCCCCTTGGCTGAATGTCCCTTAACGAGATCCTTTAGCTTTTACCATGTCTCTTACCTAATTAACGATGCTCCTGGCTAATTAAGGACCCTCCTGGCTAATGAATTAACCCTTTCCTGCCCGCAGTGAGCACGGAGGAGCTGCGGGGCAGCACCAACACCCCTTAGTTATCATCCCTTAACGAGTTCCGTTGCTCCTTACCGTGTCTGTTACCTGATTAATGAATCCTTTACCTAATTAACGATGCTCCTGGCTAATTAACGAGGCTCCTGGCTAATGAATTAACCCCTTCCTGCCCGCAGTGAGCACGGAGGAGCTGCGGGGCAGCACCAACATCAATCCCCCCTTCACTTCCTTTGCTCCTTACCGTGTCCCTTACCTAATTAACGATTCTCCTGGCTAATTAACGACCCTCCTGGTTAATTAACGAGGCTCCTGATTAATGAATTAACCCCTTCCTGCCCGCAGTGAGCACGGAGGAGCTCCAACATCAATCCCCCCTTCACTTCCTTTACTCCTTACCGTGTCTCTTATCTAATTAACGATTCCATTTCCTAATTAACGATGCTCCTGGCTAATTAATGACCCTCCTGGCTAATGAATTAACCCCTTCCAGTGAGCACGGAGGAGCTGTGGGGCAGCACCAACATCAATCCCCCCTTGGCTGAATGTCCCTTACCGTGTCTGTTACCTAATTAACGATTCTCCTGGCTAATTAACGACCCTCCTGGCTAATTAAGGACCCTGTTGATTAATGAATTAACCCCTTGCTGCCCTCAGTGAGCACGGAGGAGCTGCGGGGCAGCACCAACATCAATCCCCCCTTAGCGATCATTGCTTAATGAACTCCTTTACTCATTACCGTGTCTCTTACTTAATTAATGACCCTCCTGGCTAATTAATGACCCTGTTGATTAATGAATTAACCCTTTCCTGCCCTCAGTGAGCACAGAGGAGCTGCGGGGCAGCACCAACATCAATCCCCCCTTGGCTGAATGTCCCTTACCGTGTCTGTTACCTAATTAACGATTCCCCTGGTTAATTAACGACCCTCCTGGCTAATTAAGGACCCCCCTGGCTAATTAATGACCCTCCTGATTAAGGAATTAACCCCTTCCTGCCCGCAGTGAGCACGGAGGAGCTGCGGGGCAGCACCAACATCAATCCCCCCTTCACTTCCTTTGCTCCTTACCGTGTCCCTTACCTAATTAACGATTCTCCTGGCTAATTAACGACCCTCCTGGTTAATTAACGAGGCTCCTGATTAAGGAATTAACCCTTTCCTGCCCGCAGTGAGCACGGAGGAGCTGCGGGGCAGCACCAACATCAATCCCCCCTTCACTTCCTTTACTCCTTACCGTGTCTCTTACCTAATTAACGATTCCCTTACCTAATTAACGATGCTCCTGGCTAATTAAGGACCCTCCTGGCTAATTAATGACCCTCCTGGCTAATTAACGAGGCTCCTGATTAATGAATTAACCCCTTCCTGCCCTCAGTGAGCACGGAGGAGCTGCGGGGCAGCACCAACATCAATCCCCCCTTCACTTCCTTTACTCCTTACCCTGTCTGTTACCTAATTAATGACTCTCATACCTAATTAACGACCCTCCTGGCTAATTAAGGACCCTCCTGGCTAATGAATTAACCCCTTGCTGCCCGCAGTGAGCACGGAGGAGCTGCGGGGCAGCACCCCCGAGGCGGCGGCGGCCGTGCTGCAGTGGGTGAATTTCGCTGACAGTGACGTGGTGCCCCCGGCCAGCACCTGGGTGTTCCCCACGCTGGGGATCCTGCACTACAACAAACAGGTGGGGATGCGGGAATGCCGGGAATTTCGGGAATTCCGGGAATGCTGGGGGGCTGGGGGAGGGGTTGGGGGAGGGGTTTGGGGGTTTGAAGGGAGATTTTGGGAGGTTTTCGTGGGAATTTTGGGAGATTTTTTGGGTTTTTAGGGAAAAATTTGGGAGATTTTTGGGATTTTAAGGAGAATTTTGGGGGGTTTTTTGGTGTTTTGGGAGATTTTTTTGGGGTTTTTGGGGGAATTTTGGGGGAATTTTGGGAGATTTTTTGGCTTTTTTGGGAAAATTTGGGAGATTTTTGGCATTTTAAGGAAAATTTTGGGAGTTTTTTTTGTGTTTTGGGGGATTTTTTTGGGAATTTTGGGGGAATTTTGGGGGAATTTTGGGAGATTTTTGGGTTTTTAGGGAAATTTTTGGGAGATTTTTGGCTTTTGGGGGAATTTTGGGAATTTTTTGGGGTTTTGGGGTTTTTTTTTGGAATTTTGGGAGAATTTTTGGCTTTTTAGGGGAAAATTTGGGAGATTTTTGGGATTTTAAAGAGAATTTTGGGAGTATTTTTTGGCTTTTTTGGGGGAATTTTGGGAATTTGGGAATTCTGGGAAGGGATTTGGGATTTTAAGGGAGATTTTGGGACTTTTTTGGCATTTTAAGGAGAATTTTGGGGGTTTTTTTTTGCTTTTTTGGGGAATTTTGGGAATTTTGGGAATTCTGGGGGGCCGGGGGGTCCTGGGGAGGGGTTGGGGGAGGGGCTCGGGGGTTTGAGGGGAGATTTGGGGAGGTTTTTTGGGGTTTTTAGGGGAAAATTTGGGAGATTTTTGGCATTTTAAGGAGAATTTTGGGAATTTTTTGGGGTTTTGGGGGCTTTTTTTTGAATTTTGTGGGAATTTTGGGAGATTTTTGGGATTTTAGGGGAAAATTTGGGAGATTTTTGGCATTTTAAGGAGAATTTTGGGGGATTTTTTTAGCTTTTGGGGGAATTTTGGGAATTCTGGGGGTCCTGGGGATGCTGGGGAGGGGTTGGGGGGTTTTAAGGGAGATTTTGGGAGGGTTTTTGGGGTTTTTAGGGGAAAATTTGGGAGATTTTTGGCATTTTAAGGAGAATTTTGGGGGAATTTTTTGTGTTTTGGGAGATTTTTTTGGGAATTTTGGGGGAATTTTGGGAGATTTTTTGGGTTTTTAGGGGAAAATTTGGGAGTTTTTTTGACTTTTGGGAGAATTTTGGGAATTCTGGGGGTCCTGGGAATTCTGGGGAGGGGTTGGGGGGTTTTAGGGGAGATTTTGGGAGGTTTTTTGGGTTTTTGGGGGAATTTTGGGAGATTTTTGGCATTTTAAGGAGAATTTTGGGGGATTTTTTTGGCTTTTTTGGGGAATTTTGGGAATTTTGGGAATTCCGGGAATGCTGGGGGGCCTGGGGGGGTTTGAGGGGAGATTTTGGGAGGGTTTATGGGGTTTTTAGGGGAAAATTTGGGAGATTTTTGGCATTTTAAGGAGAATTTTGGGGGATTTTTTTGGGTTTTTGGGGGAATTTTGGGAATTTTTTTGGTTTTTAGGAAAAATTTTGGGAGATTTTTTGGCTTTTGGGGGAGTTTTGGGAATTCTGGGGAGGGGTTGGGGGGTTTGAAGGGAGATTTTGGGAGATTTTTTGGCTTTTTAGGGGAAAATTTGGGAGGTTTTTGGCTTTTTAAGGGGAATTTTGGGGGAATTTTGGGAAGGGGTTTGGGATTTTAAGGGAGATTTTGGGAGATTTTTTTGAATTTTGTGGGAATTTTGGGAGGTTTTTGGGGTTTTTAGGGAAAAATTTGGAAGATTTTTGGCATTTTAAGGAGAATTTTGGGGGAATTTTTTGGGTTTTTGGGGAGTTTTGGGAATTTTGGGAATTCTGGGGATGCTGGGGAGGGGTTTGGGGGTTTGAAGGGAGATTTTGGGAGGGTTTTTGGGGGAAAATTTGGGAGGTTTTTGGGATTTTAAGGAGAATTTTGGGAGGTTTTTTGGTGTTTTGGGAGATTTTTTTTGGGTTTTTGGGGAGTTTTGGGAATTTTGGGAATTCTGGGAATGCTGGGGGGCCGGTGGGGGTTTGAGGGGAGATTTTGGGAGGTTTTTTGGGTTTTTAGGGAAAAATTTGGGAGGTTTTTGGCATTTTAAGGAGAATTTTGGGGGATTTTTTGGGGGTTTTGGGAGTTTTTTTTGGGTTTTTGGGGGAATTTTGGGGGAATTTTGGGGGAATTTTGGGAGATTTTTTGGGTTTTTAGGAAAAATTTTGGGAGATTTTTTGGCTTTTGGGGAATTTCGGGAATGCTGGGGGTCCTGGGGATGCTGGGGAGGGGTTGGGGGGGTTTGAAGGGAGATTTTGGGAGGTTTTTTGGGGTTTTGGGAGATATTTTGGGGGTTTTTGGGGAAATTTTGGGAGGTTTTTGGGATTTTAAGGAGAATTTTGGGAGATTTTTTGGCTTTTGGGGAATTTTGGGAATTTTGGGGAGGGATTTGGGGGTTTTAAGGGAGATTTTGGGAGGTTTTTTGGGTTTTGGGAGATTTTTTGGGGGTTTTTGTGGGAATTTTGGGAGATTTTTGGCATTTTAAGGAGAATTTTGGGGGATTTTTTTGGCTTTTTTGGGGAATTTTGGGAATTTTGGGAATTCTGGGGAGGAGTTTAGGGGTTTGAAGGGAGATTTTGGGAGATTTTTTGGGTTTTTAGGGAAAAATTTGGGAGATTTTTGGCATTTTAAGGAGAATTTTGGGAGATTTTTTGGTATTTTGGGGAAAAATTGAAGTTTGGGGGGATTTGGGGTTTTTTGGGGGATCTCAGGGTGGTTTTGGGGGGATTTGGGGATCTCAGGGTGGATTTTGGGGATTTTGGGGATCTCAGGGTGGTTTTTGGGGTTTTTGGGGGGATCTCAGGGTGGTTTTTGGGGGGTTTTGGGGTTTTTTGGGGATTCTGGGGTGGTTTTTAGGGGGATTTGGGTTTTTTTGGGGATCTCAATGTGGGTTTTTGGGGATTTTTGGGGATCTCAGGGTGGTTTTTGGGGTTTTTTGGGGATCTTGGGGTGGATTTTGGGGATCTCAGGGTGGTTTTTGGGTTTTTGGGGGGTTTTTTGGGGATCTTGGGGTGGTTTTCAGGGGGATTTGGGTTTTTTTTGGGGATCTGAGGGTGGGATTTGGGGTTTTTTGGGGATCTTGGGGTGGGTTTTGGGGATCTCAAGGTGGTTTTTTGGGGGTCTCAAGGTGGAATTTGAGGTTTCTGGGAGATCTCAGGGTGGTTTTTGGGGATCTCAGGGTAATTTTTAGGGTTTTTGGGGATCTCAGGGTGGTTTTGGGGATCTCAGGGTAATTTTTAGGGTTTTTGGGGATCTCAGGGTGGTTTTTAGGGGGATTTGGGTTTTTTGGGGGGATCTCAGGGTGGGATTTGGGTTGTTTTGGGATCTCAGGGTGGTTTTTGGGGGGTTTTGGGGTTTTTTGGGGATTCTGGGGTGGTTTTGGGGGGATTTGGGTTTTTTTGGGGATCTCAATGTGGGTTTTTGGGGTTTTTTGGGGATCTTGGGGTGGATTTTGGGGATCTCAGGGTGGTTTTTGGGTTTTTGGGGTTTTTTGGGGATCTTGGGGTGGTTTTCAGGGGGATTTGGGGTTTTTTGGGGATCTCAAGGTGGGTTTGGGTTTTTTGGGAGATCTCAGGGTGGTTTTTGGGGATCTCAGGGTAATTTTTAGGGTTTTTGGGGATCTCAGGGTGGTTTTTGTGGTTTTTTTGGGGATCTCAGGGTGGTTTTTAGGGGGATTTGGGTTTTTTGGGGGGATCTCAGGGTGGGATTTGGGTTGTTTTGGGATCTCAGGGTGGTTTTGGGGGGTATTTGGGGATTTTTGGGGATCTTGGGGTGGTCTTTAGGGGGGATTTGGGTTTTTTTGGGGATCTTGGTGGTTTTTAGGGGGATTTGGGTTTTTTTGGGGATCTCAGGGTGGTTTTTGGGGGGTTTGGGGGTTTTTTGGGGATTCTGGGGTGGTTTTTAGGGGGATTTGGGTTTTTTGGGGGGATCTTGGGGTGGTTTTGGGGTTTTTTTGGGTTTTTTGGGGCTCTCAGGATGGGTTTTGGGTTTTTTGAGGATCTTGGGGTGGTTTTTACGGGGATTTGGGGATTTTTGGGGATCTCAAGGTGGGTTTTTGATGTTTTTGGGGATCTCAGGGTGGTTTTTGGGGTTTTTTGGGGATTCTGGGGTGAATTTTAGGGGGATTTGGGTTTTTTGGGGCTCTCAGGATGGTTTTTGGGGTTTTTTGGGGATCTTGGGGTGGTTTTTAGGGGGATTTGGGTTTTTTTGGGGATCTCAGGGTGGTTTTTGGGGATTTTTGGGGATCTCAGGGTGGTTTTTGGGGTTTTTTGGGGATTCTGGGGTGAATTTTAGGGGGATTTGGGTTTTTTGGGGCTCTCAGGATGGTTTTTGGGGTTTTTTGGGGATCTTGGGGTGGTTTTTGGGGATCTCAGGGTGGGATTTGGGTTTTTTGGGGATCTCAAGGTGGGTTTTTGGATTTTTGGGGTTTTTTGGGGATCTTGGGGTGGTTTTTAGGGAGATTTGGGGTTTTTTGGGGATCTCAGGGTGGTTTTGGGGGGATCTCAGGGTGTTTTTGGGGATTTTGGGGATGTCAGGGTGGTTTTTGGGGATCTCAGGGTGGGTTTTGGGGATTTTTTTGGGGGGATCTCAGGGTGGTTTTGGGTTTTTTGGGGGTCTCAAGGTGGAATTTGAGGTTTTTGGGGCTCTCAGGGTGGTTTTTGGGGATTTTTGGGGATCTCAGGGTGGTTTTTTGTGTTATTTTGGGGATCTCAAGGTGGTTTTGGGTTTTTTGGGGATCTCAGGATGGGTTTTGGGTTTTTTGGGGGCTCTCAGGGTGGTTTTTTTGGGTTTTTGGGGTTTTTTGGGGATCTTGGGGTGGTTTTTAGGGGGATTTGGGTTTTTTGGGGGGATCTCAGGGTGGTTTTTGGGGTTTTTGGGGATCTCAGTGTGGCTTTGGGGTTTTTGGGGATCTCAGGGTGGTTTTTGGGGGTATTTGGGGATTTTTGGGGATCTTGGGGTGGTCTTTAGGGGGATTTGGGTTTTTTTTGGGGATCTCAGGGTGGTTTTTGGGGATTTTGGGGTTTTTTGGGGATCTCAGGGTGGTTTTGGGTTTTTTTGGGGGATCTCAGGGTGGTTTTGGGTTTTTTTGGGGATCTCAGGGTCATTTTGGGGGGATTTTTGGGGGATTTCAGGGTGGTTTTTGGTGATTTTTTGGGGTTTTGGGGATCTCAGGGTGGATTTGGGTTTTTTGAGGGATCTCGTGGTTTTTTTGGGTTTTTTTGGGGATCTCAGGGTGGTTTTTGGGGATCTCAGGGTGGTTTTGGGGGGATTTCAGGGTGTTTTTGGGGATTTGGGGATCTCAGGGTGGTTTTGGGTTTTTTGGGGGATCTCAGGGTGGATTTGGGGGGATCTCAGGGTGTTTTTGGTGATTTTGGGGATCTCAGGGTGTTTTTGGTGATTTTGGGGATCTCAGGGTGGTTTTGGTGATTTTGGGGATCTCAGGGTGGTTTTGGGGAGATTTCAGGGTGTTTTTGGTGTTTTTGGGGATCTCAGGGTGGTTTTTGGGGATCTCAGGGTGTTTTTTTGGGGATTTCAGGGTGTTTTTGGTGATTTTGGGGATCTCAGGGTGGTTTTGGGGGGATCTCAAGGTGTTTTTGGTGATTTTGGGGATCTCAGGGTGGTTTTTTGGGGTTTTTTGGGGATCTCAGGGTGTTTTTGGTGATTTTGGGGATCTCAGGGTGGTTTTGGGGATTTCAGGGTGGATTTGGGGGATTTCAGGGTGTTTTTGGTGATTTTGGGGATCTCAGGGTGGATTTGGGTTGTTTTGGGGATCTCAGGGTGGTTTTTGGGGATCTCTGGGTGGTTTTGGGGGGATCTCAGGGTGTTTTTGGGGATTTTGGGGATCTCAGGGTGGTTTTTTGGGGTTTTTTGGGGATCTCAGGTTGGTTTTGGGGGGATTTCAGGGTGGTTTTGGTGATTTTGGGGATCTCAGGGTGGTTTTTGGGGATCTCAGGGTGGTTTTGGGGGGATTTCAGGGTGGTTTTGGTGATTTTGGGGATTTCAGGGTGTTTTTGGTGATTTTGGGGATTTCAGGGTGGTTTTTGGTGTTTTTGGGGATCTCAGGGTGGTTTTGGGGTTTTTTTGGGGATCTCAGGGTGGGTTTTGGGGATCTCAGGGTGGTTTTGGGGGGATCTCAAGGTGTTTTTGGTGATTTTGGGGATCTCAGGGTGGTTTTGGGGGGATTTGGGGTTTTTTTGGGAGATCTCAGGGTGGTTTTTGGTGTTTTTTTGGGGATTTTGGGGATCTCAGGGTGGTTTTGGGGGGATCTCAGGGTGGTTTTTGGTGTTTTTTTGGTGATTTTGGGGATCTCAGGGTGGTTTTTGGGGATTTTGGGGATTTTGGGGATCTCAGGGTGGTTTTTGGGGTCCCCTCTCACCCCTGTCCCCCCCAGGCCACCGAGGTGGCGAAGGAGGAGGTTCGGAGGGTCCTGGGGGTCCTGGACGGGCACCTGAGAACCAGAACCTTCCTTGTGGGGGAGAGAGTGAGCCTGGCTGACATCAGCCTGGTGTGCGCCCTGCTCTGGCTCTACAAACAGGTACCAGGGTCTGGGGGGATTTGGGGGGATTTGGGGGTGTTTGGGAATTTTTGGAATTTTTTTGGGATTTTTTTGGGATTTTTTTGGGATTTTTTGGGATTTTTTGGGATTTTTTTGGGGTTTTTGGGGGGATTTTTTGGGGATTTTTTTGGGAATTATTTTGGGTTTTTTTGGGGATTTTTTGGGATTTTTTGGGGAATTTTGGGGGGATTTTTGGGGGGATTTTTTGGGTTTTTTGGGGGATTTTTTGGGATTTTTTGGGGAATTTTTTGGGATTTTTTTGGGGATTTTTTGGTGTATTTTTGGGGATTCTTTGGGGGGGGTTTTTTGGGATTTTTTTTGGGATTTTTTTTTTATTTTTTGGGGTTTTTTCAGGGTTTTTTTGGGATTTTTTGGGGAATTTTTTGGGGGTTTTTTTGGGGGATTTTTTTGTGTTTTTGGAGGTTTTTTTGGGGGGATTTTTGGGGTTTTTGGGGTGTTCCAGGAGGGTGAGCCTGGCTGACATCAGCCTGGTGTGCGCCCTGCTCTGGCTCTACAAACAGGTACCAGGGTCTGGGGGGATTTGGGGGGATTTGGAGGGATTTGGGGGTGTTTGGGAATTTTTTTGGAATTTTTTTGGATTTTTTGGGGGTTTTTTGGGATTTTTTTGGGAATTTTTTAAGGTTTTTTGGGGAATTTTTTGGGGTTTTTTGGGGAATTTTTTTTGGGTTTTTTTGGGTTTTTTGGGGAATTTTTTGGGATTTTTTTTGGATTTTTTGTGGATTTTAGGGGGAATTTTTTGAGATTTTTTTGGGAATTTTTTGGGATTATTTTTTTGATTTTTTGGTGTATTTTTGGGGATTTTTTGGGATTTTTGGGGGATTTTTTGGGGGATTTTTTGGGATTTTTGGGGGATTTTTTGGGGAATTTTTGGGAATTTTTTTTGGATTTTTTGGTGTATTTTTGGGAAATTTTTTGGGATTTTTTTTTTATTTTTTGGGGGATTTTTGGGGATTTTTTGGGTTTTTTTGGGATTATTTGGGGGGATTTTTGGGGGAATTTTTTGGGGGTTTTTTTGGGGGTTTTTTTGGGGATTTTTTTGTGTTTTTGGAGGTTTTTTTGGGGGGATTTTTGGGGTTTTTGGGGTGTTCCAGGAGGGTGAGCCTGGCTGACATCAGCCTGGTGTGCGCCCTGCTCTGGCTCTACAAACAGGTACCAGGGTCTGGGGGGATTTGGGGGGATTTGGGGGGTTTGGGGGGAGTTTGGGGTGTTTGGGAATTTTTTTGGATTTTTTTCGGGATTTTTGGGGGATTATTTGGAATTTTTTTTGGATTTTTTGGGGATTTTTTGGGATTTTTTGGGGAATTTTTTGGGATTTTTTTGGGAATTTTTTGGGATTTTTTTTTGGATTTTTTGGTGTATTTTTGGGGATTTTTTGGGGATTTTTTGGGGAATTTTTGGGGATTTTTTTTTGATTTTTTGGTGTATTTTTGGGGATTTTTTGGGATTTTTTTGGGATTTTTGGGGGGTTTTTTTTGGGATTTTTTGGGATTTTTTTGGGAATTATTTTAGGTTTTTTTGGGGATTTTTTTGGGGTTTTTGGGGTTTTTTTGGGGTTTTTTGGGGATTTTTTGGGATTTTTTGGGGAATTTGTTGGGATTTTTTTGGGAATTTTTTGGGATTTTTTTTTTGATTTTTTGGTGTATTTTGGGGGATTTTTTGGGGGATTTTTTGGGATTTTTTTGGGATTTTTGGGGGAATTTTTGGGGATTTTTTTTGGATTTTTTGGTGTATTTTTGGGATTTTTTGGGGATTTTTTGGGGGATTTTTTGGGGTTTTTTTGGGATTTATGGGGGGATTTTTTGGGATTTTTTGGGGATATTTTGGGGAATTTTTTTGGGTTTTTTGGGGAATTTTTTTGGGTTTTTTGGGGAATTTTTTTGGGATTTTTTGGGGATTTTTTGGGGTTTTTTGGGGGTTTTTGGGTTTTTTTGGGGTGTTCCAGGAGGGTGAGCCTGGCTGACATCAGCCTGGTGTGCGCCCTGCTCTGCCTCTACAAACAGGTACCGGGCTTGGGGGGATTTGGGGAGATTTGGGGCTTTTGGGGGGGATTTGGGGGGATTTGGGATTTTTTTGGAATTTTTTGGGGGTTTTTTGGGATTTTTTGGGATTTTTTGGGGAATTTTTGGGGATTTTTTTTGGATTTTTTGTGGATTTTTGGGGGAATTTTTTGAGATTTTTTTGGGAATTTTTTGGGATTATTTTTTTGATTTTTTGGTGTATTTTTGGGGATTTTTTGGGATTTTTGGGGGATTTTTTGGGGAATTTTTGGGAATTTTTTTTTGATTTTTTGGTGTATTTTTGGGGAATTTTTTGGGATTTTTTTTTTATTTTTTGGGGGATTTTTGGGGATTTTTTGGGTTTTTTTGGGATTATTTGGGGGGATTTTTTGGGGAATTTTTTTTTGGGTTTTTTGGGGATTTTTGGGGGTTTTTGGAGGTTTTTTTGGGGATTTTTTGGGGTTTTTGGGGTGTTCCAGGAGGGTGAGCCTGGCTGACATCAGCCTGGTGTGCGCCCTGCTCTGCCTCTACAAACAGGTACCGGGGTTTGGGGGGAATTTGGGGGGATTTGGGGCTTTTTGGGGGGATTTGGGAGTATTTGGGATTTTTTTGGAAATTTTTTGGGATTTTTTTGGGGTTTTTTTGTGATTTTGTTTTGGATTTTTTGGGGAATTTTGGGGGGATTTTTTTTGGATTTTTTTAGGGGTTTTTTGGGGGATTTTTGGGATTTTTTTGGGAATTTTTGGGGATTTTTTTTGGATTTTTTGGTGTATTTTTGGGGATTTTTTGGGATTTTTTTGGGATTTTTGGGGGGATATTTTTGGGATTTTTTTGGGAATTATTTTGCGTTTTTTTGGGGATTTTTTGGGATTTTTTGGGGAATTTTGGGGGGATTTTTTGGGTTTTTTGGGGGATTTTTTGGGATTTTTTGGGGAATTTTTTGGGATTTTTTTGGGGATTTTTTGGTGTATTTTTTGGGGAATTTTTGGGGATTTTTTTTGATTTTTTGGTGTATTTTTGGGGATTTTTTGGGATTTTTTTGGGATTTTTTGGGATTTTTTGGGATTTTTTTGGGAATTATTTTGGGTTTTTTGGGGATTTTTGGGATTTTTTGGAGTTTTTTTGGGTTTTTTTGGGGAATTTTTTGGGGGTTTTTGGGGATTTTTGGGGGAATTTTTGGGGGATTTTTTTGGATTTTGGGGGTTTTTTGGGAATTTTTGGGGGATTTTTTGGGATTTTGGGGGGGTTTTTTGGGGGGATTTTTTGGGATTTTTTTTGGTTTTTGGGGGGATTTTTCTGGTTTTTTTGGGATTTTTTTAAGATTTTTTTGGGGATTTTTGGGAATTTTTTGGGATTTTTTGGGGAATTTTTTTTGTGTTTTTTTGGGGTTTTTTGGTGGTTTTGGGGGTTTTTGGGGGGTTTTTTGGGGGTTTTTTGGGAATTTTTTGGGTTATTTTATGGTTTTTTGAGGGGTTTTTGGGAATTTTTTGGGTGTTTTTGGGTCCCAGCTGTATTTTTGGGGTGTTTCTGGATGTTTTAGGGTGACTCAGCTGTGTTTTTGGGGTGTTTTTGGGTCCCAGCTGTGTTTTTGGGATGTTTTTGGATGTTCTGGGGTGACTCAGGTGTGTTTTCGGGATGTTTTTGGGTCCCAGCTGTATTTTTGGGATGTTTTCGGGTGGTTTTGGGGTGACTCAGGTGCATTTTTGGGGTGTTTTTGGATGTTTTGGGGTGACTCAGGTGCGTTTTTGGGTCCCAGCTGTATTTTTGGGATGTTTTGGGATGTTTTAGGGTGACTCAGGTGTGTTTTTGGGATGTTTTGGGGTCCCAGCTGTATTTTTGGAATGTTTTCCGGTAGTTTTGGGGTGACTCAGGTGTGTTTTTGGGGTGTGTTTTGGATGTTTTGGGGTGTTTTCGGGATGTTTTTGGGTCCCAGCTGTGATTTTGGGATGTTTTTGGGATGTTTTTGGGTCCCAGCTGTATTTTTGGGGTGTTTTTGGGGTGTTTTTGGGTCCCAGCTGTGTTTTTGGGGTGTTTTTGGGGTGTTTTTGGGTCCCAGCTGTATTTTTGGGGTGTTTTTGGGGTGTTTTTGGGTCCCAGCTGTATTTTTGGAATGTTTTCGGGTGGTTTTGGGGTGACTCAGGTGCGTTTTTGGGGTGTTTTTGGATGTTTTGGGGTGACTCAGGTGTGTTTTGGGATGTTTTGGGGTCCCAGCTGTGATTTTGGGATGTTTTTAGGATGTTTTGGGGTGACTCAGGTGTGTTTTTGGGGTGTTTTTGGGGTGTTTTGGGTGACTCAGGTGTGTTTTTGGGGTGTTTTTGGGTCCCAGTTGTATTTTTGGGATGTTTTCGGGTGGTTTTGGGGTGACTCAGGTGCGTTTTGGGGTGGTTTTGGATGTTTTGGGGTGACTCAGGTGCGTTTTTGGGGTGTTTTTGGATGTTTTGGGGTCCCAGGTGTGATTTTGGGGTGTTTTTGGATGTTTTGGGGTGACTCAGCTGTGTTTTTGGGATGTTTTTGGATGTTCTGGGGTGACTCAGGTGTAGTTTTGGGGTGTTTTTGGGGTGTTTTTGGGTCCCAGCTGTATTTTTGGGGTGTTTTTGGGGTGTTTTTGGGTCCCAGCTGTATTTTTGGGATGTTTTGGGATGTTTTTGGGTCCCAGCTGTGTTTTTGGGGTGTTTTTGGATGTTCTGGGGGGACTCAGGTGTGTTTTTGGGGTGGTTTTGGGTCCCAGCTGTATTTTTGGGATGTTTTTGGGGTGTTTTTGGGTCCCAGCTGTATTTTTGGGATGTTTTTGGGGTGTTTTTGGGTCCCAGCTGTGTTTTTGGGGTGTTTTTGGATGTTCTGGGGTGACTCAGGTGTGTTTTTGGGGTCCCCCAGGTGCTGGACCCCGCGTTCCGGGGCCCCTTTGGGAACGTGAATCGCTGGTTCCTGACGTGCCTGAACCAGCCCCAGTTCAAAGCCGTGCTGGGAGAGGTGACCCTGTGCCAGAGGATGGCCCAGTTCGACGGTGAGTGACACCTGGGGACACCTGGGGACACCTGGGGACACCCAAAACACACCTGGGGACACCCAAAACACACCTGGGGACACCTGGGGACACACCCAGTTCAAAGCCGTGCTGGGAGAGGTGACCCTGTGCCAGAGGATGGCCCAGTTCGACGGTGAGTGACACCTGGGGACACCTGGGGACACCTGGGGACACCCAAAACACACCTGGGGACACCTGGAGACACCCAAAACACACTTGGGGACACCTGGGGTCACCCAAAAGACACCTGGGGACACCCAAAACACACCTGGGGACACCCAAAACACACCCGGGGACACCTGGGGACACACCCAGTTCAAAGCCGTGCTGGGAGAGGTGACCCTGTGCCAGAGGATGGCCCAGTTCGACGGTGAGTGACACCTGGGGACACCTGGGACACACCTGGGGACACCCAAAACACACCTGGGGACACCTGGGGACACCCAAAACACACCTGGGGACACCCAAAACACACCTGGGGACACCTGGGACACACCTGGGGACACCTGGGGACACACCCAGTTCACAGCTGTGCTGGGAGAGGTGACCCTGTGCCAGAGGATGGCCCAGTTCGACGGTGAGTGACACCTGGGGACACCTGGGGACACACCTGGGGACACCTGGGGACACTCAAAACACACCTGGGGACACCTGGGGACACCTGGGACACACCTGGGGACACCTGGGACACAACTGGGGACACCCAAAACACACCTGGGGACACCTGGGGACACACCCAGTTCACAGCCGTGCTGGGAGAGGTGACCCTGTGCCAGAGGATGGCCCAGTTCGACGGTGAGTGACACCTGGGGACACCCAAAACACACCTGGGGACACCTGGGGACACACCCAGTTCAAAGCCGTGCTGGGAGAGGTGACCCTGTGCCAGAGGATGGCCCAGCTCGACGGTGAGTGACACCTGGGGACACCTGGGGACACCTGGGGACACCCAAAACACACCTGGGGACACCTGGGGACACCCAAAACACACCTGGGGACACCCAAAACACACCTGGGGACACACCTGGGGACACACCTGGGGACACACCCAGTTCACAGCCGTGCTGGGAGAGGTGACCCTGTGCCAGAGGATGGCCCAGTTCGACGGTGAGTGACACCTGGGGACACCTGGGACACACCTGGGACACACCTGGGACACACCTGGGGACACCTGGGGACACCCAAAACACACCTGGGACACACCTGGGGACACACCCAGTTCAAAGCCGTGCTGGGAGAGGTGACCCTGTGCCAGAGGATGGCCCAGTTCAACGGTGAGTGACACCTGGGGACACCTGGGGACACCTGGGGACACCTGGGACACACCTGGGGACACCTGGGGACACCTGGGGACACCCAAAACACACCTGGGACACACCTGGGGACACCCAAAACACACCTGGGACACACCTGGGGACACCTGAAACACACCTGGGGACACCTGGGGACACCTGGGACACACCTGGGGACACACCTGGGGACACCTGGGGACACACCTGGGGACACCTGGGGACACCTGGGGACACACCAAGATAAAAAATGGAATTTTAGGGTTTTTTTCTGGGATAAAAAATGGAATTTTAGGGCACATTTCCACGTTAAAAAAGGGAATTTTAGGGGTTTTTTCTGGGATAAAAAAGAGAATTTTAGGGTTTTTTTCCAGGATAAAAAAAGGGAATTTTAGAGGCTTTTTTTCTGGGATAAAAAATGGAATTTTAGGGGTTTTATTCTGGGATAAAAAATGGAATTTTAGGGGTTTTTTCTAAGATAAAAAAGGGAATTTTAGGGTTTTATTCTGGGATAAAAAAGGGAATTTTAGGCTTTTTTTCTGGGATAAAAAATGGAATTTTAGGGGTTTTTTCCAAGATAAAAAAAGGGAATTTTAGGCTTTTTTTCTGGGATAAAAAAGGGAATTTTAGGGGCTTTTTCTGGGATAAAAAAGGGAATTTTAGGGAGTTGTTCTGGGATAAAAAAGGGAATTTTAGAGGGGTTTTTTTCTGGGATAAAAATGGGAATTTTAGGCTTTTTTTTGGGGATAAAAAAGGGAATTTTAGGGTTTTATTCTGGGATAAAAAAGGGAATTTTAGACTTTTTTTGGGGGATAAAAAATGGAATTTTAGGGGACATTTCCATGATAAAAAAAGGGAATTTTAGGGTTTTTTTCTGGGATAAAAAATGGAATTTTAGGGGGTTGTTCTGGGGTAAAAAAGGGAATTTTAGGGGACATTTCCAAGATAAAAAAGGGAATTTTAGGGTTTTTTTCTGGGATAAAAAGTGGAATTTTAGGCTTTTTTTCTAAGATAAAAAAGGGAATTTTAGGGGGTTGTTTTGGGGTAAAAAAGGGAATTTTAGGCTTTTTTTCTGGGATAAAAAAGGGAATTTTAGGCTTTTTTTCTGGGGTAAAAAATGGAATTTTAGGGTTTTATTCTGGGATAAAAGAGGGAATTTTTGAGGTTTTTTTTCCAGGATAAAAAAAGGGAATTTTAGGGGTTTTTATCCAGAATAAAAAAGGGAATTTTAGGGCTTTTTTCTGGGATAAAAAAGGGAATTTTAGAGGGTTTTTTTCTGGGATAAAAAAGGGAATTTTAGACTTTTTTTTTGGGATAAAAAATGGAATTTCAGGGGACATTTCCAAGATAAAAAAGGGAATTTTAGGCTTTTTTTTTAGGATAAAAAATGGGATTTCAGGGGGTTTTTTGGGGATAAAAAATGGAATTTTAGGGAACATTTCCAAGATAAAAAAGGGAATTTGGGGCTTTTTTTTTGGGATAAAAAATGGAATTTCAGGGGACATTACCACAATAAAAAAAGGGAATTCCACTGAAAGCTGAGAAGATTTTTAAGGCCCTAAAACCGATTTTGGGGAGGATCCCAAAGGGCGATTTTGGGGCGGATTTTGGGTACAAAAACTCCAAATTTTTCCATTTTTTTTTGGGGGAAAAAGCCAAGAAATTTGCGGAGAGCCAGGCCCGGAAGGAGAAGGAGCCCCCCAAGAAGGAGAAGGAGCCCCCCAAGAAGGAGAAGCCCCCCAAGAGGGAGGAGAAGCGGCCGGAGCCCGACGAGGACCTGGATGAGTGCGAGCAGGTCCTGGCAGCTGAGCCCAAAGCCAAGGATCCCTTCGCACACCTGCCCAAGAGGTGGGGACACGCCTGGGGACACCTGGGGACAGCTGGGGACACACCTGGGGACACACCTGGGGACAGCTGGGGACACACCTGGGGACAGCTGAGGGGGTCTGGGACACACCTGGGAGGTCTGGGGGGACCTGGGGGGGTCTGGGGACACCTGGGGGGGTCTGGGACACACCTGGGGGGGTCTGGGACACACCTGGGGACACACCTGGGGGGGTCTGGGACACACCTGGGGACACACCTGGGGACACCTGGGGACACACCTGGGGACACCTGGGGGGGTTTGGGGACACCTGGGGGGGGTCTGGGACATGCCTGGGGACACCTGGAGGGGTCTGGGACACACCTGGGGGGGTCTGGGGACACCTGGGACACACCTGGGGACAGCTGGGGACACCTGGGGGGGGTCTGGGACACACTTGGGGACACCTGGGGGGGTCTGAGACATACCTGGGGACACCTGGGGGGGTCTGGGGACACACCTGGGGTGGTCTGGGACACACCTGGGGGGGTCTGGGGACGCCTGGGGGGGTCTGGGGACACCTGGGACACACCTGGGGACACCTGGGACACACCTGGGAGAATCTGGGGGGGTCCAGGGGACACCTGGGAGGCACCTGGGGACACCTGGGGGAACCTGGGACCCAGCTGGAGGGGTCTGGGGACACCTGGGGTATCTGGGGAGACCAGGGGACACACGTGGGGACAGCTGAGACACACCTGGGGACAGCTGAGACACCTGGGGACACCCCTGGGGACACTGAGGGGTTTGGCGTCACTCTCCTGTCCCCAGCTCCTTCATCCCGGACGAGTTCAAGCGCAAATCCTGAAACTGGGACACGCTGGGGGTGGGGCTGGGGTCACTCAGGGGTCAGGGGTCACTCTGGGGGTGGGGCTGGGGTCACTCAGGGGGTCAGGGGTCACTCTGGGGTCACTCAGGGGTCACTCTGGGGTCACTCAGGGGTCACTCAGGGGGTCAGTGGTCACTCTGGGGTCACTCAGGGGTCATTGGTCACTCAGGGGTCACTCTGGGGTCACTTTGGGGTCACTCAGGGGTCACGCAAGGGGTCAATGGTCACTCTGGGGTCACTCAGGGGGTCAGTGGTCACTCTGGGGTCACTCAGGGGTCAGTGGTCACTCTGGGGTCACTCAGTGGTCACTCGGGTCACTCAGGATGGGTCAGTGGTCACTCAGTGGTCACTCTGGTCACTCCGTGGGTCAGTGGTCACTGTGGTCACTCAGTAGTCACTCAGTGGTCACTCTGTGGTCACTCTGGTCACTCAGTGGTCACTCAGTGGTCACTCAGTGGGTCAGTGGTCACTCAGTGGTCACTCTGGTCACTCAGTGGTCACTCAGTGGTCATTCTGGTCACTCTCCTGTCCCCAGCCCGTTCATCCTGGACGAGTTCAAGCGCAAATCCTGAAACTGGGACACGCTGGGGGTGGGGCTGGGGTCACTCAGGGGTCACTCTGTGGGTCAGTGGTCACTCAGTGGTCACTCAGTGGTCACTCAGGGGTCACTCAGTGGTCACTCAGTGGGTCAGTGGTCACTCTGGTCACTCAGTGGTCACTCTGGTCACTCTCCTGTCCCCAGCCCGTTCATCCTGGACGAGTTCAAGCGCAAATACTCCAACGAGGACACGCTGGGGGTGGGGCTGGGGTCACTCAGTGGTCACTCAGTGGTCACTCAGTGGGTCAGTGGTCACTCTGAGGTCACTCAGTGGGTCAGTGATCACTCTGGTCACTCAGTGGTCACTGTGGTCACTCTCCTGTCCCCAGCCCGTTCATCCTGGACGAGTTCAAGCGCAAATACTCCAACGAGGACACGCTGGGGGTGGGGCTGGGGTCACTCAGGGGTCACTCAGTGGGTCAGTGGTCACTCAGTGGTCACTCTGGTCACTCAGTGGTCACTCAGTGGTCACTGTGGTCACTCTCCTGTCCCCAGCCCGTTCATCCTGGACGAGTTCAAGCGCAAATACTCCAACGAGGACACGCTGGGGGTGGGGCTGGGGTCACTCAGGGGTCACTCAGGGGTCACTCAGTGGGTCAGGGGTCACTCAGTGGTCACTCAGTGGTCACTCTGGTCACTCAGTGGTCACTCAGTGGTCACTCTGGTCACTCTCCTGTCCCCAGCCCGTTCATCCTGGACGAGTTCAAGCGCAAATACTCCAACGAGGACACGCTGGGGGTGGGGCTGGGGTCACTCAGGGGTCACTCAGGGGTCACTCAGTGGGTCAGGGGTCACTCAGTGGTCACTCAGTGGTTACTCTGGTCACTCTGGTCACTCTCCTGTCCCCAGCCCGTTCATCCTGGACGAGTTCAAGCGCAAATACTCCAACGAGGACACGCTGGGGGTGGCGCTGCCGCATTTCTGGGAGCACTTTGACCGCGAGGGTTGGTCCCTGTGGTACTGCCAGTACCGCTACCCCGAGGAGCTCAGCCAGACCTTCATGAGCTGCAACCTCATCACAGGTACCTGCCTTCGGCCTCAGCAGCGTCATCATCATCACTGTTCTCATTGTCCTCGGCGTCATCATCATCATCATCATCGTCCTCACTGTCATCATCATCATTGTCCTCATCATCATCATCATCCTCATTGTCCTCACTGTCATCATCCTCATCCTCATTGTCTTCACTGTCATCATCCTCATTGTCCTCATCATCATCCTCATCCTCATTGTCCTCGGCATCATCATCATCCTCATTGTCCTCACTGTTCTCATTGTCCTCGGCATCATCATCATCATCCTCATTGTCCTCACTGTCATCATCATCATTGTCCTCATCATCATCATCATCATCCTCATTGTCCTCATCATCATCATCATCATCCTCATTGTCCTCGTCATCATCCTCATCCTCATTGTCCTCACTGTCATCATCCTCACTGTTCTCATTGTCCTCGGCATCATCATCATCATCATCATCGTCCTCACTGTCATCATCCTCATTCTCATTGTCCTCACTGTCATCCTCATCATCATCATCCTCATTGTCCTCACCATCCTCATCCTCACTGTTCTCATTGTCCTCGGCATCATCATCATCATCATCGTCCTCACTGTCATCATCCTCATTGTCCTCACTGTCATCATCCTCATCCTCATTGTCCTCACTGTCATCATCCTCATCCTCATTGTCCTCACTGTCATCATCCTCACTGTTCTCATTGTCTTCATCATCCTCATCCTCATTGTCCTCACCATCCTCATCCTCATTGTCCTCGTCATCATCATCATCATCCTCATTGTCCTCACCATCCTCATCCTCACTGTTCTCATTGTCCTCGGCATCATCCTCATCCTCATTGTCCTCGCTGTCCTCATCCTCACTGTTCTCATTGTCCTCATCTTCCTCATCATCATCCTCATCATCATCCTTATTGTCCTCATCATCATCATCCTCATTGTCCTCCTCATCATCCTCACTGTTCTCATTGTCTTCATCATCCTCACCATCCTCATCATCATCCTCATTGTCCTCACTGTCCTCACCATTCTCACTGTCCTCATCATCATCCTCATCGTCCTCATTGTCCTCATCCTCATCCTCACTGTCCTCATTCTCATTGTCCTCATTGTCATCATCATCATTGTCCTCATCATCATCCTCATCCTCACCGTTCTCATTGTCATCATCCTCACTGTTCTCATTGTCTTCATCATCCTCATCCTCACCATCCTCATCCTCATTGTCCTCCTCATCCTCACATCACCCTCACCGTTCTCATCGTCATCATCATCCTCACTGTTCTCACTGTCCTCATCTTCCTCATCCTCATCGTCCTCATCCTCACCATCCTCATTGTCCTCATTGTCATCATCATCATCATCCTCACTGTTCTCACTGTCCTCATCTTCCTCATCCTCATCGTCCTCATCCTCACCATCTCCACTGTCCTCACTGTTCTCCTTTCATTCCCATTTTCCCGTTATTCCCGTGTTTCATTCCCGTTTTTCCCATGTTTTATTCCCAGGGTTTTATTCCCATGTTTTATTCCCGTGTTTCATTCCCGTTTTTCCCATGTTTTATTCCCAGGGTTTTATTCCCATGTTTTATTCCCATGTTTTATTCCCATATTCCCACATTTCATTCCCATTTTCCCGTGCGTTATTCCCATGTTTTATTCCCATGTTTTATTCCCATATTCCCACATTTCATTCCCATTTTCCCGTGCGTTATTCCCATGTTTTATTCCCATGTTTTATTCCCATATTCCCACATTTCATTCCCATTTCATGCGTTATTCCCATGTTTTATTCCCATGTTTTATTCCCATTTTCCCATGTTTTATTCCCATGTTTTATTCCCATGTTTTATTCCCAGGGTTTTATTCCCATGTTTTATTCCCATGTTTTATTCCCATATTCCCGCGTTTCATTCCCATTTTCCCGTGCGTTATTCCCGTGCATTATTCCCATTTTCCCTTGCGTTATTCCTGTGTTTCATTCCCGTTATTCCCACGTTTCATTCCCGTTTTTCCCAGTGTTTCCCGTGTTTCGTTCCCGTGCATTATTCCCAGTTTCCCGTGCGTTATTCCCACCTTTCATTCCCATTTTCCCGTGCGTTATTCCCGTGTTTCATTCCCGTTATTCCCGTGTTTCATTCCCGTTTTCCCGTGCGTTATTCCCGTGTTTCATTCCCATTTTCCCGTGCGTTATTCCCGTGTTTCATTCCCGTTATTCCCGTGTTTCATTCCCGTTTTCCCGTGCGTTATTCCCGTGTTTCATTCCCATTTTCCCGTTGTTTCCCATGTTTCATTCCCGCATTTCATTCCCATTTTCCCATGTTTCATTCCCATATTTTATTCCCATTTTCCCACGTTTCATTCCCATTTTCCCCATTTTTTTTCCCATGTTTTTTCCAGTTATTCCCACATTTCATTCCCGTTATTCCCACGTTTCATTCCCGTTGTTTCCCAGTGTTTCCCACATTTCATTCCCGCGTTTTTCCCGTTATTCCCACATTTTCTCCCGTTATTCCCACATTTCATTCCCATGTTTTATTCCCATTTTCCCCGTTTTTTTTCCCATGTTTTTTTCCCATTCCCATGTTTCATTCCCATTTTCCCACATTCCATTCCCGTTGTTTCCCAGTGTTTCCTGTGCATTATTCCTACGTTTTTTCCTGTTATTCCCGCATTTCATTCCCATTTTTCCCAGTGTTTCCCACGTTTCATTCCCATGTTTTATTCCCATTTTCCCCGTTTTTTTTCCCATGTTTTTTTCCCATTCCCACAGTTCATTCCCGTTGTTTCCCAGTGTTTCATTCCCGTGTTTTTCCCAGTGTTTCCTGTGAGGGTTTTTCCCATTTCCCCAGTGTTTCCCGTGGTTTATTCCCGCGTTTCATTCCCATTTTCCCGTGCGTTATTCCCGCCTTTCATTCCCATTTTCCCGTGCGTTATTCCCACCTTTCATTCCCGTTATTCCCATGTTTCATTCCCATTTTCCCGTGCGTTATTCCCGTGTTTCATTCCCATTTTCCCGTGCGTTATTCCCGTGTTTCATTCCCATTTTCCCGTGCGTTATTCCCAGCTTTCATTCCCATTTTCCCGTTGTTTCCCATGTTTCATTCCCGCATTTCATTCCCATTTTCCCATGTTTCATTCCCATGTTTTATTCCCATTTTCCCACGTTTCATTCCCATTTTCCCCATTTTTTTTCCCATGTTTTTTCCAGTTATTCCCACATTTCATTCCCGTTATTCCCACGTTTCATTCCCGTTGTTTCCCAGTGTTTCCCACATTTCATTCCCGCGTTTTTCCCGTTATTCCCACATTTTCTCCCGTTATTCCCACATTTCATTCCCATGTTTTATTCCCATTTTCCCCGTTTTTTTTCCCATGTTTTTTTCCCATTCCCATGTTTCATTCCCATTTTCCCACATTCCATTCCCGTTGTTTCCCAGTGTTTCCTGTGCATTATTCCCACGGTTTTTCCCTTTATTCCCGCATTTCATTCCCATTTTTCCCAGTGTTTCCCACGTTTCATTCCCATGTTTTATTCCCATTTTCCCCGTTTTTTTTCCCATGTTTTTTTCCCATTCCCACAGTTCATTCCCGTTGTTTCCCAGTGTTTCATTCCCGTGTTTTTCCCAGTGTTTCCTGTGAGGGTTTTTCCCATTTCCCCAGTGTTTCCCGTGGTTTATTCCCGTGTTTCATTCCCATTTTCCCGTGCGTTATTCCCACATTTCATTCCCGTTATTCCCGTGCGTTATTCCCACCTTTCATTCCCGTTATTCCCATGTTTCATTCCCATTTTCCCGTGCGTTATTCCCGTGTTTCATTCCCATTTTCCCGTGTTTCCCATTTTCCCGTGCGTTATTCCCGTGTTTCATTCCCGTTATTCCCGTGTTTCATTCCCGTTATTCCCACGTTTCATTCCCGTTATTCCCACGTTTCATTCCCATTTTCCCATGCGTTATTCCCGTGTTTCATTCCCGTTATTCCCGTGTTTCATTCCCGTTATTCCCACGTTTCATTCCCATTTTCCCGTGCGTTATTCCCACCTTTCATTCCCATTTTCCCATGCGTTATTCCCGTGTTTCATTCCCGTTATTCCCATGTTTCATTCCCGTTTTTCCCAGTGTTTCCCGTGTTTCGTTCTCGTGCATTATTCCCATTTTCCCGTGCGTTATTCCCACGTTTCATTCCCATTTTCCCATGCGTTATTCCCGTGTTTCATTCCCATTTTCCCGTGCGTTATTCCCGTGTTTCATTCCCGTTATTCCCGCCTTTCATTCCCATTTTCCCGTGCGTTATTCCCGTGTTTCATTCCCGTTATTCCCGTGTTTCCATTCCCGTTATTCCCGTGTTTCCATCCCCGTTGTTCCCGGTTCCATCCCCGTTATTCCCGGTTCCATCCCCGTTATTCCCGGTTCCATCCCCGTGTTTCCATCCCCGTTATTCCCGCGTTCCATCCCCGTTATTCCCGCGTTCCATCCCCGTTATTCCCGTGTTCCATCCCCGTTATTCCCGCTTTCCATCCCCGTTATTCCCACGTTCCATTCCCGTTATTCCCGGTTCCATTCCCGTTATTCCCGGTTCCATCCCTGTTATTCCCGCGTTCCATCCCCGTTATTCCCACGTTCCATTCCCGTTATTCCCGTGTTTCCATTCCCATTATTCCAGTGTTTCCATCCCCGTTATTCCCGTGTTCCATTCCCGTGTTTTCCATTCCCGTTATTCCCATGTTTCCATTCCCGTTATTCCCATGTTTTCTCCCGTTGTTCCCGTGTGTTTCCATCCCCGTTATTCCCGTGTTTCCATCCCCGTTGTTCCCGGTTCCATCCCCGTTATTCCCGTGTTTCCATTCCCGTTATTCCCGGTTCCATTCCCGTTATTCCCGTGTTTCCACCCCCGTTGTTCCCGGTTCCATCCCCGTGTTTCCATCCCCGTTGTTCCCGGTTCCATTCCCGTTATTCCCGTGTGTTTCCATTCCCGTTATTCCCGGTTCCATTCCCGTTATTCCCATGGTTTTCTCCCGTTATTCCCGGTTCCATCCCTGTTGTTCCCGGTTCCATCCCCGTTATTCCCATGTTTCCATTCCCGTTGTTCCCGGTTCCACCCCCGTTATTCCCGGTTCCATTCCCGTTATTCCCGGTTCCATCCCCGTTATTCCCGGTTCCATCCCCGTTATTCCCGTGTGTTTCCATCCCCGTTATTCCCGGTTCCATCTCCGTTATTCCCACGTTCCATCCCCGTTATTCCCGGTTCCATTCCTGTTGTTTTTCCCAGTGTTTCCCACATTTCATTACCATGGTTTTTCCCCGTTATTCCCGTGTTTCCATTCCCGTTATTCCCGTGTTTCCATTCCCGTTATTCCCGGTTCCATTCCCGTTATTCCCGGTTCCATTCCCGTTATTCCCGTGTTCCATTCCCGTTATTCCTGTGTTTCCATCCCCGTTATTCCCGTGTTTTCCATCCCCGTTATTCCCGTGTTTTCCATTCCCGTTATTCCCGGTTCCATCCCCGTTATTCCCGTGTTTTCCATCCCCGTTATTCCCGGTTCCATTCCCGTGTGTTTCCATCCCCGTTATTCCCGGTTCCATCCCCGTTATTCCCGGTTCCATCCCCGTTATTCCCGTGTGTTTCCATTCCCGTTATTCCCGTGTTTCCATCCCCGTTGTTCCCGGTTCCATCCCCGTTATTCCCGGTTCCATCCCCGTTATTCCCGTGTGTTTCCATTCCCGTTATTCCCGTGTTTCCATTCCCGTTATTCCCGGTTCCATTCCCGTTATTCCCGGTTCCATTCCCGTTATTCCCGTGTTCCATTCCCGTTATTCCTGTGTTTCCATCCCCGTTATTCCCGTGTTTTCCATCCCCGTTATTCCCGTGTGTTTCCATTCCCGTTATTCCCGTGTGTTTCCATTCCCGTTATTCCCATGGTTTTCTCCCGTTATTCCCGTGTTTTTCCCCGTTGTTCCCGGTTCCAGCCCCGTTATTCCCGTGTTCCATCCCTGTGTTTTCCATCCCCGTTATTCCCACGTTCCATTCCCGTTATTCCCATGTTTCATTCCCATGTTTTTCCCCGTTATTCCCGTGTTTGCCATCCCCGTTGTTCCCGGTTCCATTCCCGTTATTCCCATGGTTTTCTCCCGTTATTCCCGTGTTTCCATCCCCGTTATTCCCGGTTCCATCTCCCGTTGTTCCCGGTTCCACCCCCGTTGTTCCCGGTTCCATTCCCGTGTTTCCATCCCCGTTATTCCCGGTTCCATCCCCGTTATTCCCACGTTCCATCCCCGTTGTTCCCGGTTCCATCCCCGTTATTCCCGTGTTTCCATCCCCGTTATTCCCGGTTCCATCCCCGTTATTCCCGGTTCCATTCCCGTTATTCCCGTGTTTCCATCCCCGTTATTCCCGTGTTTCCATCCCCGTTATTCCCGTGTTTCCATCCCCGTTATTCCCGTGTTTCCATCCCCGTTATTCCCGGTTCCATTCCCGTTATTCCCGGTTCCATTCCCGTTATTCCCGTGTTTTCTCCCGTTATTCCCGTGTTTCCATCCCCGTTATTCCTGTGTTTCCATCCCCGTTATTCCCGTGTTTCCATCCCCGTTATTCCCGTGTTTCCATCCCCGTTATTCCCGTGTGTTTCCATTCCCGTTATTCCCGTGTTTCCATCCCCGTTATTCCCGGTTCCATTCCCGTTATTCCCGGTTCCATCCCCGTTATTCCCGGTTCCATCCCCGTTATTCCCGTGTTTCCACCCCCGTTATTCCCGGTTCCATCCCCGTTATTCCCGGTTCCATTCCCGCGTTTTTCCCCGTTATTCCCGTGTTTCCATTCCCGTTATTCCCGGTTCCATTCCCGTTATTCCCTGTTCCATCCCCGTTATTCCCGTGTTTCATTCCCGTTATTCCCGGTTCCATCCCCATTGTTCCCGGTTCCATTCCCGCGTTTTTCCCCGTTATTCCCATGGTTTTCTCCCGTTATTCCCGGTTCCATTCCCGTTATTCCCATGGTTTTCTCCCGTTATTCCCGTGTTTTTCCCCGTTGTTCCCGGTTCCATTCCCGTTATTCCCGTGTTTCCATCCCCGTTATTCCCGGTTCCATTCCCGTTATTCCCGGTTCCATCTCCCGTTATTCCCATGTTTTCTCCCGTTATTCCCGTGTTTTTCCCCGTTATTCCCGGTTCCATTCCCATGTTTTTCCCCGTTATTCCCGTGTTTGCCATCCCCGTTGTTCCGGGTTCCATTCCCGTTATTCCCATGGTTTTCTCCTGTTATTCCCAGTTCCATCCCCGTTGTTCCCGGTTCCATTCCCATGTTTTTCCCCGTTATTCCCGTGTTTTCTCCCGTTATTCCCATGTTTTCTCCCGTTGTTCCCGGTTCCATTCCCGCGTTTTTCCCCGTTATTCCCGTGTTTTCCATTCCCGTTATTCCCGTGGTTCCATCCCCGTTATTCCCGGTTCCATCCCCGTTATTCCCGGTTCCATCCCCGTTATTCCCGTGTTTCCATCCCCGTTATTCCCGGTTCCATCCCCGTTATTCCCGGTTCCATCCCCGTTATTCCCGGTTCCATCCCCGTTATTCCCGGTTCCATTCCCGTTGTTGCCGTGTTTCCATCCCCGTTATTCCCGTGTGTTTCCATCCCCGTTATTCCCGTGTGTTTCCATTCCCGTTATTCCCGTGTTTCCATCCCCGTTATTCCCGGTTCCATTCCCGTTATTCCCGGTTCCATTCCCGTTATTCCCGTGTTTTCTCCCGTTATTCCCGTGTTTCCATCCCCGTTATTCCTGTGTTTCCATCCCCGTTATTCCCGTGTTTCCATCCCCGTTATTCCCGTGTTTCCATCCCCGTTATTCCCGTGTGTTTCCATTCCCGTTATTCCCGTGTTTCCATCCCCGTTATTCCCGGTTCCATTCCCGTTATTCCCGGTTCCATTCCCGTTATTCCCGTGTTTTCTCCCGTTATTCCCGTGTTTCCATCCCCGTTATTCCTGTGTTTCCATCCCCGTTATTCCCGTGTTTCCATCCCCGTTATTCCCGGTTCCATCCCCGTTATTCCCGGTTCCATCCCCGTTGTTCCCGGTTCCATTCCCATGTTCCCATCCCCTTTATTCCCGGTTCCATTCCCGTGTTTTCCCCGTTATTCCCGTGTGTTTCCATCCCCGTTATTCCCGGTTCCATTCCCGCATTTTTCCCCGTTATTCCCATGTTTTCTCCCGTTATTCCCGGTTCCATTCCCGTGTTTTCTCCCGTTGTTCCCGTGTTTCCATCCCCGTTATTCCCGTGTGTTTCCATCCCCGTTATTCCCATGTTTTCTCCCGTTGTTCCCGGTTCCATCCCCGTTATTCCCGGTTCCATTCCCGTTATTCCCGTGTTTCCATCCCCGTTATTCCCGGTTCCATCCCCGTTATTCCCGGTTCCATTCCCGTGTTTCCACCCCCGTTATTCCCATGTTTCCATCCCCGTTATTCCCAATTCCATCCCCGTTATTCCCGGTTCCATCCCCGTTATTCCCGTGTTTCATTCCCGTTATTCCCGGTTCCATCCCCGTTATTCCCGGTTCCATTCCCGCATTTTTCCCCGTTATTCCCATGTTTTCTCCCGTTATTCCCGGTTCCATCCCCTTTATTCCCGGTTCCATTCCCGTGTTTTCTCCCGTTATTCCCGTGTTTCCATCCCCGTTATTCCCGTGTTTCCATCCCCGTTATTCCCGGTTCCATTCCCGTTATTCCCGGTTCCATTCCCGTGTTTTTCCATCCCTGTTATTCCCGGTTCCATCCCCGTTATTCCCATGGTTTTCTCCCGTTATTCCCGTGTGTTTCCATCCCCGTTATTCCCGGTTCCATTCCCGCGTTTTTCCCCGTTATTCCCATGTTTTCTCCCGTTATTCCCGGTTCCATTCCCGTGTTTCCATTCCCGTTATTCCCATGTTTTCCCCCATTATTCCCATGTTTTTCCCCGTTACTCCCGGTTCCATTCCCGTTATTCCCGGTTCCATCCCCGTTATTCCCGGTTCCATCCCCGTTGTTCCCGGTTCCATCCCCGTTATTCCCGTGTTTCCATTCCCGTTATTCCCGGTTCCAGCCCCGTTGTTCCCGTGTTTCCATCCCCATTATTCCCGGTTCCATTCCCGTTATTCCCGTGTTTCCACCCCCGTTATTCCCGGTTCCAGCCCCGTTATTCCCGTGTTCCATCCCCGTGTTTTCCATCCCCGTGTTTCCATCCCCGTTATTCCCGGTTCCATTCCCGTTATTCCCGGTTCCATTCCCGTGTTTTTCCATCCCTGTTATTCCCGGTTCCATCCCCGTTATTCCCATGTTTTCTCCCGTTATTCCCGTGTGTTTCCATCCCCGTTATTCCCGGTTCCATCCCCGTTATTCCCGGTTCCATTCCCGCGTTTTTCCCCGTTATTCCCGGTTCCATTCCCGTGTGTTTCCATCCCCGTTATTCCCGGTTCCATTCCCGTTATTCCCACGTTCCATTCCCGTTATTCCCGGTTCCATTCCCGTTGTTCCCGGTTCCATTCCCGTTATTCCCGGTTCCATTCCCGTGTTTTTCCATCCCTGTTATTCCCGGTTCCATCCCCATTATTCCCATGTTTTCTCCCGTTATTCCCGTGTGTTTCCATCCCCGTTGTTCCCGGTTCCATCCCCGTTACTCCCGTGTTTCCATTCCCATTATTCCCGTGTTTCCATTCCCGTTATTCCCATGTTTTCTCCCGTTATTCCCGGTTCCATCCCCGTTATTCCCGGTTCCATTCCCGTTATTCCCGGTTCCATCCCCGTTATTACCGTGTTTCCATCCCCGTTATTCCCGGTTCCATTCCCGTTATTCCCGGTTCCATTCCCGTTATTCCCGGTTCCATTCCCGTTATTCCCGTGTTTCCATTCCCGTTATTCCCGGTTCCATCCCCGTTATTCCCGGTTCCATCCCCGTTATTCCCGTGTTTTCCATTCCCGTTATTCCCGTGTTCCATCCCCGTTATTCCCGCTTTCCATCCCCGTTATTCCCACGTTCCATTCCCGTTATTCCCGGTTCCATTCCCGTTATTCCCGGTTCCATCCCCGTTATTCCCGCGTTCCATCCCCGTTATTCCCACGTTCCATTCCCGTTATTCCCGTGTTTCCATTCCCATTATTCCAGTGTTTCCATCCCCGTTATTCCCGTGTTCCATTCCCGTGTTTTCCATTCCCGTTATTCCCATGTTTCCATTCCCGTTATTCCCATGTTTTCTCCCGTTGTTCCCGTGTGTTTCCATCCCCGTTATTCCCGTGTTTCCATCCCCGTTGTTCCCGGTTCCATCCCCGTTATTCCCGTGTTTCCATTCCCGTTATTCCCGGTTCCAGCCCCGTTGTTCCCGTGTTTCCATCCCCATTATTCCCGGTTCCATTCCCGTTATTCCCGTGTTTCCACCCCCGTTGTTCCCGGTTCCATCCCCGTGTTTCCATCCCCGTTGTTCCCGGTTCCATTCCCGTTATTCCCGTGTGTTTCCATTCCCGTTATTCCCGGTTCCATTCCCGTTATTCCCATGGTTTTCTCCCGTTATTCCCGGTTCCATCCCTGTTGTTCCCGGTTCCATCCCCGTTATTCCCATGTTTCCATTCCCGTTGTTCCCGGTTCCACCCCCGTTATTCCCGGTTCCATTCCCGTTATTCCCGGTTCCATCCCCGTTATTCCCGGTTCCATCCCCGTTATTCCCGTGTGTTTCCATCCCCGTTATTCCCGGTTCCATCTCCGTTATTCCCACGTTCCATCCCCGTTATTCCCGGTTCCATTCCTGTTGTTTTTCCCAGTGTTTCCCACATTTCATTACCATGGTTTTTCCCCGTTATTCCCGTGTTTCCATTCCCGTTATTCCCGTGTTTCCATTCCCGTTATTCCCGGTTCCATTCCCGTTATTCCCGGTTCCATTCCCGTTATTCCCGTGTTCCATTCCCGTTATTCCTGTGTTTCCATCCCCGTTATTCCCGTGTTTTCCATCCCCGTTATTCCCGTGTTTTCCATTCCCGTTATTCCCGGTTCCATCCCCGTTATTCCCGTGTTTTCCATCCCCGTTATTCCCGGTTCCATTCCCGTGTGTTTCCATCCCCGTTATTCCCGGTTCCATCCCCGTTATTCCCGTGTGTTTCCATTCCCGTTATTCCCGTGTTTCCATCCCCGTTGTTCCCGGTTCCATCCCCGTTATTCCCGGTTCCATCCCCGTTATTCCCGTGTGTTTCCATTCCCGTTATTCCCGTGTTTCCATTCCCGTTATTCCCGGTTCCATTCCCGTTATTCCCGGTTCCATTCCCGTTATTCCCGTGTTCCATTCCCGTTATTCCTGTGTTTCCATCCCCGTTATTCCCGTGTTTTCCATCCCCGTTATTCCCGTGTTTTCCATCCCCGTTATTCCCGTGTTTTCCATCCCCGTTATTCCCGGTTCCATCCCCGTTATTCCCGGTTCCATCCCCGTTATTCCCGGTTCCATTCCCGTTATTCCCGTGTTTTCTCCCGTTATTCCCGTGTGTTTCCATCCCCGTTATTCCCGTGTGTTTCCATTCCCGTTATTCCCGTGTTTCCATCCCCGTTGTTCCCGGTTCCATCCCCGTTATTCCCGGTTCCATCCCCGTTATTCCCATGTTCCATTCCCGTTAATCCCGTGTGTTTCCATTCCCGTTATTCCCGGTTCCATTCCCGTTATTCCCGTGTTTCCATCCCCGTTATTCCCGCTTCCATTCCCGTTATTCCCGTGTTTCATTCCCGTTATTCCCGGTTCCATTCCCGTTATTCCCATGGTTTTCTCCCGTTATTCCCGTGTTTCCATCCCCGTTATTCCCGTGTGTTTCCATCCCCGTTGTTCCCGGTTCCATTCCCGTTATTCCCGTGTTTCCATCCCCGTTATTCCCGTGTTTCCATCCCCGTTATTCCCGTGTGTTTCCATCCCCGTTGTTCCTGGTTCCATTCCCGTGTTTTTCCTTGTTATTCCCATGTTTTTCCCCGTTATTCCCGGTTCCATTCCCGTTATTCCCACGTTCCATTCCCGTTATTCCCACGTTCCATTCCCGTTATTCCTGTGTTTCCATCCCCGTTATTCCCGTGTGTTTCCATTCCCGTTATTCCCGTGTGTTTCCATTCCCATTATTCCCATGGTTTTCTCCCGTTATTCCCGTGTTTTTCCCCGTTGTTCCCGGTTCCAGCCCCGTTATTCCCGTGTTCCATCCCTGTGTTTTCCATCCCCGTTATTCCCACGTTCCATTCCCGTTATTCCCATGTTTCATTCCCATGTTTTTCCCCGTTATTCCCGTGTTTGCCATCCCCGTTGTTCCCGGTTCCATTCCCGTTATTCCCATGGTTTTCTCCCGTTATTCCCGTGTTTCCATCCCCGTTATTCCCGGTTCCATCTCCCGTTGTTCCCGGTTCCACCCCCGTTGTTCCCGGTTCCATTCCCGTGTTTCCATCCCCGTTATTCCCGGTTCCATCCCCGTTATTCCCACGTTCCATCCCCGTTGTTCCCGTGTTTCCATTCCCGTTATTCCCGGTTCCATCCCCGTTGTTCCCGGTTCCATCCCCGTTATTCCCGTGTTTCCATCCCCGTTATTCCCGGTTCCATCCCCGTTATTCCCGGTTCCATTCCCGTTATTCCCGTGTTTCCATCCCCGTTATTCCCGTGTTTCCATCCCCGTTATTCCCGGTTCCATCCCCGTTATTCCCGTGTTTCCACCCCCGTTATTCCCGGTTCCATCCCCGTTATTCCCGGTTCCATTCCCGCGTTTTTCCCCGTTATTCCCGTGTTTCCATCCCCGTTATTCCCGTGTTTCCATTCCCGTTATTCCCGGTTCCATTCCCGTTATTCCCGGTTCCATCCCCGTTATTCCCGTGTTTCATTCCCGTTATTCCCGGTTCCATCCCCATTGTTCCCGGTTCCATTCCCGCGTTTTTCCCCGTTATTCCCATGGTTTTCTCCCGTTATTCCCGGTTCCATTCCCGTTATTCCCATGGTTTTCTCCCGTTATTCCCGTGTTTTTCCCCGTTGTTCCCGGTTCCATTCCCGTTATTCCCGTGTTTCCATCCCCGTTATTCCCGGTTCCATTCCCGTTATTCCCGTGTTTTCTCCCGTTATTCCCATGTTTTCTCCCGTTATTCCCGTGTTTTTCCCCGTTATTCCCGGTTCCATTCCCATGTTTTTCCCCGTTATTCCCGTGTTTGCCATCCCCGTTGTTCCGGGTTCCATTCCCGTTATTCCCATGGTTTTCTCCTGTTATTCCCAGTTCCATCCCCGTTGTTCCCGGTTCCATTCCCATGTTTTTCCCCGTTATTCCCGTGTTTTCTCCCGTTATTCCCATGTTTTCTCCCGTTGTTCCCGGTTCCATTCCCGCGTTTTTCCCCGTTATTCCCGTGTTTTCCATTCCCGTTATTCCCGTGGTTCCATCCCCGTTATTCCTGGTTCCATCCCCGTTATTCCCGGTTCCATCCCCGTTATTCCCGTGTTTCCATCCCCGTTATTCCCGGTTCCATCCCCGTTATTCCCGGTTCCATCCCCGTTATTCCCGGTTCCATCCCCGTTATTCCCGGTTCCATTCCCGTTGTTGCCGTGTTTCCATCCCCGTTATTCCCGTGTTTCCATCCCCGTTATTCCCGGTTCCATTCCCGTTATTCCCGGTTCCATTCCCGTTATTCCCGTGTTTTCTCCCGTTATTCCCGTGTTTCCATCCCCGTTATTCCTGTGTTTCCATCCCCGTTATTCCCGTGTTTCCATCCCCGTTATTCCCGTGTTTCCATCCCCGTTATTCCCGTGTGTTTCCATTCCCGTTATTCCCGTGTTTCCATCCCCGTTATTCCCGGTTCCATTCCCGTTATTCCCGTGTTTTCTCCCGTTATTCCCGTGTTTCCATCCCCGTTATTCCTGTGTTTCCATCCCCGTTATTCCCGTGTTTCCATCCCCGTTATTCCCGGTTCCATCCCCTTTATTCCCGGTTCCATTCCCGTGTTTTCCCCGTTATTCCCGTGTGTTTCCATCCCCGTTATTCCCGGTTCCATTCCCGCATTTTTCCCCGTTATTCCCATGTTTTCTCCCGTTATTCCCGGTTCCATTCCCGTGTTTTCTCCCGTTGTTCCCGTGTTTCCATCCCCGTTATTCCCGTGTGTTTCCATCCCCGTTATTCCCATGTTTTCTCCCGTTGTTCCCGGTTCCATCCCCGTTATTCCCGGTTCCATTCCCGTTATTCCCGTGTTTCCATCCCCGTTATTCCCGGTTCCATTCCCGTGTTTCCATCCCCGTTATTCCCAATTCCATCCCCGTTATTCCCGGTTCCATCCCCGTTATTCCCGTGTTTCATTCCCGTTATTCCCGGTTCCATCCCCGTTATTCCCGGTTCCACCCCCGTTATTCCCGGTTCCATTCCCGCATTTTTCCCCGTTATTCCCATGTTTTCTCCCGTTATTCCCGGTTCCATCCCCTTTATTCCCGGTTCCATTCCCGTGTTTTCTCCCGTTATTCCCGTGTTTCCATCCCCGTTATTCCCGTGTTTCCATCCCCGTTATTCCCGGTTCCATTCCCGTTATTCCCGGTTCCATTCCCGTGTTTTTCCATCCCTGTTATTCCCGGTTCCATCCCCATTATTCCCATGGTTTTCTCCCGTTATTCCCGTGTGTTTCCATCCCCGTTATTCCCGGTTCCATTCCCGCATTTTTCCCCATTATTCCCGTGTGTTTCCATCCCTGTTATTCCCGGTTCCATTCCCGTTATTCCCGTGTGTTTCCATCCCTGTTATTCCCGGTTCCATTCCCGTTATTACCGTGTTTTCTCCCATTATTCCCATGTTTTCTCCCGTTATTCCCGGTTCCATCTCTATTATTCCCGCTTCCATTCCCGCGTTTTTCCCCGTTATTCCCGTGTTTCCATTCCCGTTATTCCCGTGTGTTTCCATCCCCGTTATTCCCGTGTTCCATTCCCATGTTTTTCCCCGTTATTCCCGTGTTTTCACCCGTTATTCCCGGTTCCATTCCCGTGTTTCCATTCCCGTTATTCCCATGTTTTCCCCCATTATTCCCATGTTTTTCCCCGTTACTCCCGGTTCCATTCCCGTTATTCCCGGTTCCACCCCCGTTATTCCCGGTTCCATTCCCGTTATTCCCGGTTCCACCCCCGTTATTCCCGGTTCCATCCCCGTTATTCCTGGTTCCATTCCCATGTTTCCATCCCCGTTGTTCCCGGTTCCATTCCCGTGTTTCCACCCCCGTTGTTCCCGGTTCCATCCCCGTTATTCCCAGTTCCATCCCCGTTATTCCCAGTTCCATCCCCATGTTTCCACCCCCGTTATTCCCGGTTCCATCCCCGTTGTTGTTTCTCCACAGGGATGTTCCAGCGCCTGGACAAGCTGCGCAAGAACGCCTTCGCCTCCGTCATTCTGTTCGGCAGCGACCACGACAGCAGCATCTCGGGGGTCTGGCTGCTGCGGGGGCAGGAGCTGGCTTTCACCGTGAGACGATGCCCAGATCTATCCCAAATTATCCCAAAAAAACATCCCAAAGTTATCCCAAAAAACATCCCAAAGTTATCCCAAAATATCCCAAAGTGTCCCAAAATTATCCCAAAAAACCATCCCAAAGTGTCCCAAATTATCCCAAAAAAAACATCCCAAAGTGTCCCAAAAAACATCCCAAACTTATCCCAAAACATCCCAATGTATCCCAAAATATCCCAAAGTGTCCCAAAATTATCCCAAAAAACCATCCCAAAGTGTCCCAAAATATCCCAAAAAAATATCCCAAAGTTATCCCAAAAACCATCCCAAAGTTATCCCAAAACATCCCAAAAAACATCCCAAATTATCCCAAAAAAAATCCCAAAGTGTCCCAAAAAACATCCCAAAGTTATCCCAAATTTATCCCAAATTTATCCCCAAAAAATCCCAAATTTATCCCAAATTTATCCCAAAAAACATCCCAAAGTTATCCCAAATTATCCCAGATTTGTCCCAAAAAACATCCCAAATTTATCCCACAGTTATCCCAAAATATCCCAAATTTATCCCAAAAAACATCCCAAAAAATCCCCCAAAAAATCCCGGAGTTATCCCAAAACATCCCAAAGTATCCCAAATTATCCCAAAGTTACCCCAAAAAAATCCCAGATTTACCCCAAATTATCCCAGATTTATCCCAAAAAACATCCCAAAGTTATCCCAAATTTATCCCAAAAACATCTCAAAATTATCCCAGAGTTATCCCAAAATATCCCAAATTGATCCCAAAATTATCCCAAAAATTCCCAAAATTATCCCAGATTTATCCCAAAATTATCCCCAAAAAATCCCAAAGTTATCCCAAATTTACCCAAAAAACCATCCCAAAGTTATCCCAGAAATTTCCCAAAATACCCCAAATTTATCCCAAATTTATCCCAAAATATCCCAAATTTATGCAAAAAAAATCCCAAATTTATCCCCAAAAAATCCCAAATTTATCCCAAAAAAATCCCAGAAAATCTCGAATTTATCCCAAAAAAACCCAGAAAATCCCAAATTTATCCCAAAAAAATCCCAGAAAATCCTGAATTTATCCCAAAAAAACCCAAATTTATCCCAAAATATCCCAAAAAATCCCCCAATAAATCCCAAAATTATCCCAAAAAAATCCCAAATTTATCCCAAAAAATCCCAAAATTATCCCCAAAAAATCCCAAAATTATCCCAAAAAATCCCAAAATTATCCCAAAAAAATCCCGAATTTATCCCAAATTTATCCCCCAAAAAAATTTCTAATTTATCCCAAATTTATCCCAAATTTATCCCAAAATTATCCCAAATAAATCCCAAATTTATCCCAAAAAAAATCCCAAATTTACCCCAAATTTATCCCAAATTTATCCCAAAAAATACCAAATTTATCCCAAAAAAATCCCAGAAAATCCCCCAATAAATCCCAAAATTATCCCAAAAAAATTCCAAATTTATCCCAAAAAATCCCAAATTTATCCGAAATTTATCCCCCAAAAAATTTCAAATTTATCCCAAATTTATCCCAAAAATTTCCCAAATTTATCCCAAAAAATCCCAAATTTATCCCAAAATATCCCAAATTTATCCCAAAAAAATCCCAAAATTATCCCAAAAAATCCCAAAAAATCCCCCAATAAATCCCAAAATTATCCCAAAAAAATCCCAAAATTATCCCAAAAAAATCCCAAAATTATCCAAAAAAAATCCCAAATTTATCCGAAATTTATCCCCAAAAAAATTTCAAATTTATCCCAAAATTATCCCAAATTTATCCCAAATTTATAACCCAAAAAAATTTCAAAATTATCCCAAATTTATCCCAAATTTATCCCAAAATTTTCCCAAATTTATCCCAAATTTATCCCAAAAAATCCCAAATTTATCCCCAAAAAATCAAAAAAAAAATCCCAAATTTATCCCAAAAAAATCCCAGAAAATCCCGAATTTATCCCAAAAAAAATCCCAAATTTATCCCAAAATGAAGCCTCGGGAATCCCAAAATTTCTTGGAATTTTCGCTCAAAATCCCAAATTTTCTCAGAATTTTTTCCCAAAATTCCCATTTTTTTCCCCAATTCCCATTTTTCCATGACTTTTCCATGATTTTCCCTCCACTGTTCCCAGACTCCACCCGGATTTCGAATCCCACACCCCAAAATCCACCCCAAACCCTCGGGAATTCCGGAATTTCTCGGGATTTTCGCTCAGAATCTCGGAATTTTCTGGAATTTTCTCCAAGAATTCCCATTTTTTTCCCCAATTCCCATTTTTCCATGATTTTTCCATGATTTCCCTCAATTATTCCCAGACTGGCATCCAGATTTCAGATCCCACACCCCAAAATCCACCCCAGACCCTTGGGAATTCTGGATTTTCTCGGGATTTTCTCTCAGAATCCCGGATTTTTTTGGGGATTTCTCCCAAAATTCCCATTTTTTTCCCCAATTCCCATTTTTCCATGACTTTTCCATGATTTTCCCTCAACTTTTCCCAGATTCCACCCGGATTTCAAATCCCACACCCCAAAATCCACCCCAAACCCTCGGGAATTCCGGATTTTCTCGGGATTTTCTCGGGATTTTGGCTCAGAATCCCGGATTTTTTTGGGGATTTCTCCCAGAATTCCCAGATTTTTCCCTAATTCCATGATTTTTCCCAGTTTTCCCTCAATTATTCCCAGACTCCACCCAGATTTCGAATCCCACACCCCAAAATCCACCCCAGACCCTCGGGAATTCCGGATTTTCTCGGGATTTTCTCGGGATTTTCTCTCAGAATCTCAGATTTTTTTGGGGATTTCTCCCAGAATTCCCAGATTTTTCCCTAATTCCATGATTTTTCCCGCAGCTGTGCCCGGACTGGCAGGTGGATTACGAATCCCACACCCCAAAATCCACCCCAAACCCTCGGGAATTCCGGATTTTCTCGGGATTTTCTCTCAGAATCCTGGAATTTTTTGGGGATTTCTCCCAAAATTCCCATTTTTTTCCCCAATTCCCATTTTTCCATGATTTTTCCATGATTTTCCACAGTTCTGCTTGGATTGGCACCCGGATTTCGAATCCCACACCCCAAAATCCACCCCAAACCCTCGGGAATTCCGGATTTTCTCGGGATTTTCTCTCAGAATCCCGGATTTTTTTGGGGATTTCTCCCAAAATTCCCATTTTTTTCCCTAATTCCATGATTTTTCCATGATTTTTCCCAGTTTTCCCTCAACTATTCCCAGACTCCACCCGGATTTTGAGTCCCACACCCCAAAATCCACCCCAAACCCTCGGGAATCCCGGATTTTCTCGGGATTTTCTCGGGATTTTCTCGGGATTTTGGCTCAGAATCCCGGATTTTTTTTGGGATTTCTCCCAGAATTCCCAGATTTTTCCCTAATTCCCATTTTTCCATGATTTTTCCCGCAGCTGTGCCCGGACTGGCAGGTGGATTACGAATCCCACACCCCAAAATCCACCCCAAACCCTCGGGAATCCCAAATTTTCTCGGGATTTTTGCTCAAAATCCCAGATTTTCTTGGAATTTTTCCCAAAATTCCCATTTTTTTCCTAATTCCATGATTTTTCCATGATTTTCCCTCAATTATTCCCAGACTGGCACCCGGATTTCGAATCCCCCACCCCAAAATCCACCCCAAACCCTCGGGAATTCCGGATTTTCTCGGGATTTTCTCTCAGAATCTCAGATTTTTTGGGGGATTTTTCCCAAAATTCCCATTTTTTTCCCTAATTCCCATTTTTCCATGGTTTTTCCATGATTTTCCACAGTTCTGCTTGGACTGGCACCTGGATTTCGAATCCCACACCCCAAAATCCACCCCAAACCCTCGGGAATTCCGGATTTTCTCGGGATTTTGGCTCAGAATCTCAGATTTTTTTGGGGATTTCTCCCAAAATTCCCATTTTTTCCCTAATTCCCATTTTTCCATGACTTTTCCATGATTTTCCCTCAACTATTCCCTGACTCCACCCGGATTTCAAATCCCACACCCCAAAATCCACCCCAAACCCTCGGGAATTCCGGATTTTCTCGGGATTTTCTCGGGATTTTCTCTCAGAATCTCAGAATTTTTGGGGGATTTTTCCCAAAATTCCCGGTTTTTTCCCCAATTCCCATTTTTCCATGATTTTTCCATGATTTCCCTCAATTATTCCCAGACTGGCATCCAGATTTCAGATCCCACACCCCAAAATCCACCCCAAACCCTCAGGAATCCCAAATTTTCTCGGGATTTTCTCTCAGAATCTCAGAATTTTCTGGAATTTTCTCCAAGAATTCCCAGATTTTTTCCCTAATTCCCATTTTTCCATGATTTTTCCATGATTTCCCTCAACTATTCCCTGACTCCACCCGGATTTTGAATCCCCCACCCCAAAATCCACCCCAAACCCTCGGGAATTCCGGATTTTCTCGGGATTTTCTCGGGATTTTCTCGGGATTTTCTCTCAGAATCCCGGATTTTTTTGGGGATTTTTCCCAAAATTCCCATTTTTTCCCTAATTCCATGATTTTTCCCACAGCTGTGCCCGGACTGGCAGGTGGATTACGAATCCCCCACCCCAAAATCAACCCCAAACCCTCGGGAATTCCGGATTTTCTCGGGATTTTCTCTCAGAATCCTGGAATTTTTTGGGGATTTCTCCCAAAATTCCCATTTTTTTCCCCAATTCCCATTTTTCCATGACTTTTCCATGATTTTCCCTCAACTTTTCCCAGACTCCACCCGGATTTCGAATCCCACACCCCAAAATCCGCCCCAAACCCTCGGGAATTCCGGATTTTCTCGGGATTTTCTCGGGATTTTCTCGGGATTTTCGCTCAGAATCTCAGATTTTTTTGGGGATTTCTCCCAAAATTCCCATTTTTTCCCTAATTCCATGATTTTTCCCGCAGCTGTGCCCGGACTGGCAGGTGGATTACGAATCCCACACCCCAAAATCCGCCCCAAACCCTCTGGAATTCCGGATTTTCTTGGGATTTTCACTCAAAATCCCGGATTTTTTTTGGAATTTCTCCCAAAATTCCCGGTTTTTTTCCCCAATTCCCATTTTTCCATGATTTTTCCCAATTTTCCCTCAATTATTCCCAGACTCCACCCAGATTTCGAGTCCCACACCCCAAAATCCACCCCAAACCCTCGGGAATTCCGGATTTTCTCGGGATTTTCTCGGGATTTTGGCTCAAAATCCCGGATTTTTTTGGGGATTTTTCCCAGAATTCCCATTTTTTCCCTAATTCCATGATTTTTCCCGTTTTTCCCGCAGCTGTGCCCGGACTGGCAGGTGGATTACGAATCCCCCACCCCAAAATCCGCCCCAAACCCTCAGGAATTCCGGATTTTCTCGGGATTTTGGCTCAGAATCCCGGATTTTTTGGGGGATTTTTCCCAAAATTCCCATTTTTCCCTAATTCCATGATTTTTCCCGCAGCTGTGCCCGGACTGGCAGGTGGATTACGAGTCCCACACCCCAAAATCCGCCCCAAACCCTCGGGAATTCCGGATTTTCTCGGGATTTTCTCAGGATTTTTACTCAGAATCTCAGAATTTTCTGGAATTTTCTCCCAGAATTCCCGTTTTTTTCCCCAATTCCCGTTTTTCCATGATTTTTCCATGATTTTCCACAGTTCTGCTTGGATTGGCACCCGGATTTCGAATCCCACACCCCAAAATCCACCCCAAACCCTCGGGAATTCCGGATTTTCTCGGGATTTTCTCGGGATTTTCTCGGGATTTTCTCTCAGAATCTCAGATTTTTTTGGGGATTTTTCCCAAAATTCCCATTTTTTCCCTAATTCCCGTTTTTCCCTGATTTTTCCCGCAGCTGTGCCCGGACTGGCAGGTGGATTACGAATCCCACACCCCAAAATCCACCCCAAACCCTCGGGAATTCCGGAATTTCTCGGGATTTTTGCTCAAAATCCCAGATTTTCTTGGAATTTTTCCCAAAATTCCCATTTTTTTCCCCAATTCCCGTTTTTCCATGATTTTTCCCAATTTTCCCTCAATTATTCCCAGACTCCACCCGGATTTCGAATCCCCCACCCCAAAATCCACCCCAAACCCTCGGGAATTCCGGATTTTCTTGGGATTTTCGCTCAGAATCCCGGATTTTTTTGGGGATTTCTCCCAAAATTCCCATTTTTCCCTAATTCCATGATTTTTCCCTGATTTTTCCCACAGCTGTGCCCGGACAGGCAGGTGGATTACGAATCCCACACCCCAAAATCCACCCCAAACCCTCGGGAATTCCGGATTTTCTCGGGATTTTCTCTCAGAATCTCAGATTTTTTTGGGGATTTTTCCCAGAATTCCCATTTTTTCCCTAATTCCATGATTTTTCCCGCAGCTGTGCCCGGACTGGCAGGTGGATTACAAATCCCACACCCCAAAATCCACCCCAAACCCTCAGGAATTCCGGATTTTCTCGGGATTTTGGCTCAGAATCCCGGATTTTTTTGGGGATTTCTCCCAGAATTCCCATTTTTTCCCTAATTCCCATTTTTCCATGATTTTTCCCAGTTTTCCCTCAATTATTCCCAGACTCCACACAGATTTTGAATCCCACACCCCAAAATCCGCCCCAAACCCTCGGGAATCCCGGATTTTCTCGGGATTTTCTCTCAGAATCTCGGAATTTTCTGGAACTTTCTCCCAGAATTCCCAGATTTTTTCCCTAATTCCCATTTTTCCATGATTTTTCCATGATTTTCCACAGTTCTGCTTGGACTGGCACCCGGATTTCGAATCCCACACCCCAAAATCCACCCCAAACCCTCGGGAATTCCGGATTTTCTCGGGATTTTCTCTCAGAATCTCAGAATTTTCTTGGAATTTTTCCCAAAATTCCCGTTTTTTTCCCCAATTCCCATTTTTCCATGACTTTTCCATGATTTTCCCTCAACATTTTCCAGATTCCACCCGGATTTCGAATCCCCCACCCCAAAATCCACCCCAAACCCTCGGGAATTCCGGATTTTCTCGGGATTTTCTCTCAGAATCTCAGATTTTTTTGGGGATTTTTCCCAAAATTCCCATTTTTTCCCCAATTCCATGATTTTTCCCGCAGCTGTGCCCGGACTGGCAGGTGGATTACGAATCCCACACCCCAAAATCCACCCCAAACCCTCGGGAATTCCGGATTTTCTCGGGATTTTCTCTCAGAATCTCGGAATTTTCTGGAATTTTCTCCAAGAATTCCCATTTTTTTCCCCAATTCCCGTTTTTCCATGATTTTTCCCAGTTTTCCCTCAACTTTTCCCAGACTGGCACCCGGATTTCGAATCCCACACCCCAAAATCCACCCCAGACCCTCGGGAATTCCGGATTTTCTCGGGATTTTCTCGGGATTTTCACTCAAAATCCCGGATTTTTTTGGGGATTTTTCCCAGAATTCCCATTTTTCCCCTAATTCCATGATTTTTCCCAGTTTTCCCTCAACTATTCCCTGACTCCACCCGGATTTTGAATCCCCCACCCCAAAATCCACCCCAAACCCTCGGGAATTCCGGATTTTCTCGGGATTTTTGCTCAAAATCCCAGATTTTCTTGGAATTTTTCCCAAAATTCCCATTTTTTTCCCCAATTCCCATTTTTCCATGATTTTTCCATGATTTTCCCTCAATTATTCCCTGACTCCACCCGGATTTCGAATCCCACACCCCAAAATCCACCCCAGACCCTCGGGAATTCCGGATTTTCTCGGGATTTTCTCTCAGAATCTCGGAATTTTCTGGAACTTTCTCCCAGAATTCCCAGATTTTTTCCCTAATTCCCGTTTTTCCATGGTATTTCCATGATTTTCCACAGTTCTGCTTGGATTGGCACCCGGATTTCGAATCCCACACCCCAAAATCCACCCCAAACCCCTCTGGAATTCCGGATTTTCTCGGGATTTTCTCTCAGAATCTCAGATTTTTTGGGGGATTTTTCCCAAAATTCCCATTTTTTCCCTAATTCCCTGATTTTTCCCGCAGCTGTGCCCGGACTGGCAGGTGGATTACGAATCCCACACCCCAAAATCCACCCCAAACCCTCGGGAATTCCGGAATTTCTTGGGATTTTCACTCAAAATCCCGGATTTTTTTTGGAATTTCTCCCAAAATTCCCGGTTTTTTTCCCCAATTCCCATTTTTCCATGATTTTTCCCAGTTTTCCTTCAACTATTCCCTGACTCCACACAGATTTTGAGTCCCACACCCCAAAATCCACCCCAAACCCTCGGGAATTCCGGATTTTCTCGGGATTTTGGCTCAGAATCCCAGATTTTTTTGGGGATTTTTCCCAGAATTCCCATTTTTCCCATTTTTCCCTGATTTTTCCCTGATTTTTCCCACAGCTGTGCCCGGACTGGCAGGTGGATTTTGAGTCCCACACCCCAAAATCCACCCCAAACCCTCGGGAATTCCGGATTTTCTCGGGATTTTGGCTCAGAATCCCGGAATTTTTTGGGGTTTTTCCCAAAATTCCCATTTTTTCCCTAATTCCATGATTTTTCCCTGATTTTTCCCGCAGCTGTGCCCGGACTGGCAGGTGGATTACGAATCCCACACCCCAAAATCCCCCCCAAACCCTCGGGAATTCCGGATTTTCTCGGGATTTTCTCGGGATTTTCTCTCAGAATCCCAGATTTTTTTGGGGATTTCTCCCAAAATTCCCATTTTTTCCCTAATTCCGTGTTTTTTCCCGCAGCTGTGCCCGGACTGGCAGGTGGATTACGAATCCCCCACCCCAAAATCCACCCCAAACCCTCGGGAATTCCGGATTTTCTCAGGATTTTCTCTCAGAATCTCAGATTTTTTTGGGGATTTTTCCCAAAATTCCCATTTTTTCCCTAATTCCATGATTTTTCCCGCAGCTGTGCCCGGACTGGCAGGTGGATTACGAATCCCACACCCCAAAATCCACCCCAAACCCTCGGGAATTCCGGATTTTCTCGGGATTTTCTCGGGATTTTCTCGGGATTTTCTCTCAGAATCTCAGATTTTTTTGGGGATTTTTCCCAGAATTCCCAGATTTTTCCCTAATTCCCATTTTTCCCTGATTTTTCCCGCAGCTGTGCCCGGACTGGCAGGTGGATTACGAGTCGTACTCGTGGCGCAAGCTGGATCCCGACAGCGCCGAGTGCCGGACGCTGGTGACGGAATATTTCCTGTGGGAAGGGGAATTCCGGCACGTGGGCAAGGCCTTCAACCAGGGCAAGATCTTCAAGTGAAATCCGGGAATTCCGGGAATTCTGGGCTGGAATTCTGGGAATTCTGGGCTGGAATTCCGGGAATTCTGGGAATTCTGAGCTCTTCAACCAGGGCAAGATCTTCAAGTGAAATCCTGGGAATTCCGGGAATTCTGAGCTGAAATCCTGGGAATTCTGAGCCCTTCAACCAGGGCAAGATCTTCAAGTGAAATCCGGGAATTCCGGGCTGGAATCCTGGGAATTTGGGGTTGGAATCCCGGGAATTCTGAGCTGAAATCCTGGGAATTCTGAGCTGGAATTCTGGGAATTCTGAGCTGAAATCCTGGGAATTCTGGGCTGGAATTCCGGGAATTCTGGGCTGAAATCCTGGGAATTCCGGGCTGGAATTCCGGGAATTCTGAGCTGAAATCCTGGGAATTCTGAGCTGGAATTCCGGGAATTCTGAGCCTTTCAACCAGGGCAAGATCTTCAAGTGAAATCCTGGAATTCTGGGCTGGAATCCTGGGAATTCTGAGCTGGAATCCTGGGAATTGAATCAGGTCTGGAATTCTGGGAATTCTGGGCTGGAATTCTGGGAATTCTGAGCTGGAATCCTGGGAATTCTGAGCTGGAATTCCTGGAATTCTGAGCCCTTCAACCAGGGCAAGATCTTCAAGTGAAATCCTGGGAATTCCGGGAATTCTGGGCTGGAATCCTGGGAATTCTGGGAATTCTGAGCTGGAATTCCTGGAATTCTGAGCTCTTCAACCAGGGCAAGATCTTCAAGTGAATTCCAGGAATTCTGGGCTGGAATTCCGGGAATTCTGAGCTGAAATCCTGGGAATTCTGGGCTGAAATCCTGGGAATTCCGGGCTGGAATCCTGGGAATTCTGAGCTGGAATTCCGGGAATTCTGGGCTGGAATCCTGGGAATTCTGAGCTCTTCAACCAGGGCAAGATCTTCAAGTGAAATCCCAGGAATTCTGGGAATTCTGAGCTGGAATCCTGGGAATTTGGGGTTGGAATTCCGGGAATTCTGAGCTGGAATTCTGGGAATTCTGAGCCTTTCAACCAGGGCAAGATCTTCAAGTGAAATCCGGGAATTCCGGGCTGGAATTCCAGGAATTCTGAGCTGGAATCCTGGGAATTCTGGGCTGGAATTCCGGGAATTCACAGCTCTTCAACCCAGGGCAAGATCTTCAAGTGAAATCCTGGAATTCCGGGCTGGAATTCTGGGAATTCTGAGCTGGAATCCCGGCAATTCTGAGCCCTTCAACCAGGGCAAGATCTTCAAGTGAAATCCCAGGAATTCCGGGAATTCTGGGCTGAAATCCCGGGAATTTGGGGTTGGAATTCCGGGAATTCTGAGCTGGAATCCTGGGAATTGAATCAGGGCTGGAATTCTGGGCTGGAATCCCAGGATTTCGGGGAGAATTCCCAGGATTTTGGGTGAAATTCCAGAATTTTGGGGTGAATTCCCAAGATTTTGGGGAGAATTCCCAGGATTTGGACCTGAATTCTCAGGATTTTGGTATAAATTCCCGGGATTTGGGGTTCAAATCCCAGGATTTCAGGGTGAATTCCCAAGATTTTGGGATGAAATCCCGGGATTTTGGTGTAAGTTCCCAGGATTTTGGTGTAAATTCCCAGGATTTTGGGTTGAATTACTGAGATTTTGGGAAGAATTCCCAAGATTTTGGGATAAAATCCCAGGATTTTGGGTTCAAATCCCAGGATTTTGGTGTAAATTCCCAGAATTTCGGGGTGAATTCCCAAGATTTTGGTGTAAAATCCCAGGATTTTGGTGTAAAATCCCAAGATTTTGGGATAAAATCCCAGGATTTTGGGTTCAAATCCCAGAATTTTGGTGTAAATTCCCAGAATTTCGGGGTGAATTCCCAGGATTTTGGGGTGAATTCCCAGAATTTCGGGATGAATTCCCAGAATTTCAGGATTTTCCGGGAATTCCGCTTTTTCCAGCTCCGGATCCAATAAAAACTCTTGGGACAGGACGAGACTTTTGGAATTTTTTTTTGGGGGGGGGAGGGGGGAATTCGGGAAATTCCAGAGGCTCCCAAAACATTCCCAGAAAATGCCAGGGCTGAGCAAAATTCCCGATTTTTCCTTCGATTCCCAAAGAAAAACCTGGAAAAGGGAGGAGAATCCGGAGCAATCCCGGAATTCCGGGGGCTCCCGGCCCTTTAAATCCCAAAAAAAACCCCAAATTTTGGGTCTCGGAATTCCGGAATTCCGGGGATTTTGGGGAATTCTCCCCCAAAAATCCACCCCTCCCCCCACATTGGGGGTGGGGGAGGGGCCGGTCCCAGTATAAACCAGTATGGACCAGTATAAACCAGTATAAACCAGTACAGACCGGTATAAACCAGTACGGACCGGTATAAACCAGAATAAACCAGTATGGATCAGAATAAACCAGAATAAACCAGTGTAGACCAGTATAAACCAGAATAAACCAGTATGGACCAGTATAAACCAGCATAGACCAGTATGGACCAGTATAAACCAGTATGGACCAGAATAAACCAGTATAAACCAGTACAGACCGGTATAAACCAGTACGGACCAGTATAAACCAGTATGGATCAGAATAAACCAGTGTAGACCAGTATAAACCAGTATGGACCAGAATAAACCAGTATGGACCAGTATAAACCAGTATAAACCAGTATGGACCAGTATAAACCAGCATAGACCAGTATAAACCAGTATGGACCGGTATAAACCAGTATAAACCAGTATGGACCGGTATAAACCAGTAGGGACCAGAATAAACCAGTGTAGACCAGTATGGACCAGTCTAAACCAGTATAAACCAGCATAGACCAGTATGGACCAGTCTAAACCAGTATATGGACCATTATGGACCAGTATAAACCGGAATAAACCAGTGTAGACCAGTATAAACCAGTATAAACCAGAATAAACCAGTATAGACCAGTATGGACCAGTATAAACCGGAATAAACCAGTGTAGACCAGTATAAACCAGTTCGGGCCAGTATAAACCAGTATAGACCAGTATAAACCAGTATAAACCAGTATAAACCAGAATAAACCAGTATAAACCAGCATAGACCAGTATAAACCAGAATAAACCAGTGTGGACCAGAATGGACCAGTATGGACCGGTATAAACCAGTATAAACCAGAATAAACAGAATAAACCAGTATAGACCAGTATAAACCAGTTCAGCCCCAGTTTGGCCCCAGTTCATTCCCAGTTTGTCCCAGTTCATCCCAGTTCAGTCCCAGTCCATTCCCAGTTCATTTCCAGTTTATCCCAGTTCATTCCCAGTTTGTCCCAGTTTGTCCCAGTTCATTCCCAGTTCATTTCCAGTTTATCCCAGTTCATTCCCAGTTTATCCCAGTTTGTCCCAGTCCATTCCCAGTTCATTCCCAGTTCATTCCCAGTTTGTCCCAGTTTGTCCCAGTTTATCCCAGTTCATTCCCAGTTTGTCCCAGTTCATTCCCAGTTTGTCCCAGTCCATTCCCAGTCCATTCCCAGTTTGTCCCAGTTCATTCCCAGTTCATTCCCAGTTTGTCCCAGTCCATTCCCAGTTTGTCCCAGTCCATTCCCAGTTTGTCCCAGTCCAGTCCCAGTTCATTCCCAGTTCAGTCCCAGTTTATCACAGTTTGTCCCAGTTCATTCCCAGTTCATGCCCAGTTTGTCCCGTTTATCCCAGTTCATTCCCAGTTTGTCCCGTTTATCCCAGTTCATTCCCAGTTTATCCCAGTTCATTCCCAGTCCATTCCCAGTTCATTCCCAGTTTGTCCCAGTTCAGTCCCAGTTCATTCCCAGTTTGTCCCGTTTATCCCAGTTCATTCCCAGTTTATCCCAGTTCATTCCCAGTCCATTCCCAGTTCATTCCCAGTTTGTCCCAGTTCAGTCCCAGTTCATTCCCAGTTTGTCCCAGTCCATTCCCAGTTTATCCCAGTTCATTCCCAGTTTATCCCAGTTCATTCCCAGTTTGTCCCAGTTCATTCCCAGTTTATCCCAGTTCATTCCCAGTTTGTCCCAGTTTATCCCAGTTCATTCCCAGTCCATTCCCAGTTCATTCCCAGTTTGTCCCAGTTCAGTCCCAGTTCATTCCCAGTTTATCCCAGTTCATTCCCAGTTTATCCCAGTTTGTCCCAGTCCATTCCCAGTTCATTCCCAGTTTGTCCCAGTTCATTCCCAGTCCATTCCCAGTTTGTCCCAGTTCATTCCCAGTTCATTTCCAGTTCAGTCCCAGTTCATTCCCAGTCCATTCCCAGTTCATTCCCAGTTTGTCCCAGTTCATTCCCAGTCCATTCCCAGTTCATCCCAGTTCATCCCAGTTCATCCCAGTTCATTCCCAGTTCATTCCCAGTTCATTCCCAGTTTATCCCAGTTTATCCCAGTTCATTCCCAGTTTGTCCCAGTCCAGTCCCAGTTCAGTCCCAGTCCAGTCCCAGTTCAGTCCCAGTTCATTCCAGTTTGTCCCAGTTCATTCCCAGTTGTGCCTCAGTTTCCTCCTCCCTGCGGCCGCGCCCTCTGAGTCACCCCTGGGTGGGGACAGCGGAAACCCCGCGCCACTGTCCCCTCCCCCCCCGGGGTGTCCCCACTGTCCCCTCCCCCCCCCGGGGTGTCCCCACTGTCCCCTCCCCCCCCGGGGTGTCCCCACTGTCCCCTCCCCCCCCGGGGTGTCCCCACTGTCCCCTCCCCCCCCGGGGTGTCCCCACTGTCCCCTCCCCCCTCGGGGTGTCCCCACTGTCCCCTCCCCCCCCCCCGGGGTGTCCCCAATGTCCCCTCCCCCCTCGGGGTGTCCCCACTGTCCCCTCCCCCCCCCCCGGGGTGTCCCCACTGTCCCCTCCCCCCCCCGGGGTGTCCCCACTGTCCCCTCCCCCCCCCCCGGGGTGTCCCCAATGTCCCCTCCCCCCCCGGGGTGTCCCCACTGTCCCCTCCCCCCCCGGGTGTCCCCACTGTCCCCTCCCCCCCCCGGGTGTCCCCACTGTCCCCTCCCCCCCCGGGGTGTCCCCACTGTCCCCTCCCCCCCCGGGGTGTCCCCAGTGTCCCCTCCCCCCACCCCGGGGTGTCCCCACTGTCCCCTCCCCCCCCCCCGGGGTGTCCCCACTGTCCCCTCCCCCCCCCGGGGTGTCCCCAATGTCCCCTCCCCCCCCCCGGGGTGTCCCCAATGTCCCCTCCCCCCCCCCCCCCCGGGGTGTCCCCACTGTCCCCTCCCCCCCCGGGGTGTCCCCACTGTCCCCTCCCCACTCGGGGTGTCCCCACTGTCCCCTCCCCCCCCCGGGGTGTCCCCAATGTCCCCTCCCCCCCCGGGGTGTCCCCAATGTCCCCTCCCCCCCCGGGGTGTCCCCACTGTCCCCTCCCCCCCCCGGGGTGTCCCCAGTGTCCCCCCACTGTCCCCCCGGTACCAAATCCCGCAGCGCTGCCAGGGAGGGGACAGGGGAGGGGACAGGGGGAGGGGACAGGAGGGGACAGGGGGAGGGGACACCGGTGCCAGGTGTGGCACAGCCGGGCCCCGCCCCCGCTGTCACCGAGTGTCACCTGGACAGGGACAGGGCAGGGACAGAGCAGGGACAGGGCAGGGACACACCTGGACAGGGACAGGGACACACCTGGACAGGGACAGGGCAGGGACAGGGACAGGGCAGGGACACACCTGGACAGGGACAGGGCAGGGACAGGGACAGGGACAGGGACACACCTGGACAGGGACAGTGACAGGGACAGGGACACACCTGGACAGGGACAGGGCAGGGACAGGGACAGGACAGGGACACACCTGGACAGGGACAGGGCAGGGACAGGGACAGGGACAGGGACACACCTGGACAGGGCAGGGACACACCTGGACAGGACAGGGACAGGGACAGGGACAGGGACAGGACAGGGACACACCTGGACAGGGCAGGGACACACCTGGACAGGGACAGGGACAGGGACAGGGACAGGGACACACCTGGACAGGGACAGGGACACACCTGGACAGGGCAGGGCAGGGACACACCTGGACAGGGACAGGGACAGGGACAGGGACACACCTGGACAGGGACAGGGACAGGGCAGGGACAGGACAGGGACACACCTGGACAGGGCAGGGCAGGGACACACCTGGACAGGGACAGGGACACACCTGGACAGGGACAGGGACAGGACAGGGACACACCTGGACAGGGACAGGGACAGGGACACACCTGGACAGGGACAGGGCAGGGACACACCTGGACAGGGCAGTGCCAGCCCCGGGCGGTGCCACACCCAGCCAGGGCCACACCCGCCTGTCCCCAGGTGCCACCCGAGTGTCCTGGGGCAGTGCCGGGGTGAGCTGGCACCGCCCGAGTGTCACCAGAGTGTCCCTGGCAGTGTCACCAGAGTGTCCCTGACAGTGTCACCGTGAGCTGGCACTGTCCGAGTGCCACCAGAGTGCCACCAGAGTGTCCCTGGCAGTGTCACCAGAGTGTCCCTGGCAGTGTCACCGTGAGCTGGCACCTCCTGAGTGCCACCCCCGGACAGTGACACCCCTGGACAGTGCCACCCCTGGACAGGGCAGTGCCACCCCCGGGCAGGGACACACCCGCCTGTCCCCAGGTGCCACCGCCAGGCTGGGCAGCTCCCGGCTGCCACCCGAGTGCCACCAGAGTGTCCCTGGCACTGCCACCATGAGCTGGCACCTCCTGAGTGCCACCCCTGGACAGTGCCACCCCTGGACAGGGCAGGGACACCCCTGGACACTGACACCCCCGGGCAGGGCCACACCCGCCTGTCCCCAGGTGTCACCTCCAGGCTGGGCACCGCCCGAGTGCCACCAGAGTGTCCCTGGCAGTGCCTCCACGAGCTGGCACCGCCCGAGTGTCACCAAAGTGACACCAGGTGTCCCTGGGCAGTGCCAGAATGAGCTGGCACCTCCTGAGTGCCACTCTCGGACAGGGACACCCCCAGGCAGTGCCACCCCTGGACACTGACACACCTGGACAGTGCCACACCCGCCTGTCCCCAGGTGTCACCGCTAGGCTGGGCACCGTCCGAGTGCCACCAGAGTGTCACCCGAGTGTCCCTGGCAGTGCCACCATGAGCTGGCACCTCCTGAGTGCCCCCCCCGGGCAGTGCCACCCCTGGACAGGGACACACCTGGACAGGGACACACCCGCCTGTTCCCAGGTGTCACCTCCGGGCTGGGCACCGCCCGAGTGCCACCCGAGTGTCACCAGAGTGTCACCGTGAGCCACCAGTGTCCCAGGACAGTGCCACCCCGGGCAGTGCCACACCTGGACAGGGCCACACCTGGACAGGGCAGTGCCACCCCCGGGCGGTGCCACACCCGCCTGTCCCCAGGTGTCACCGCTAGGCTGGGCACTGCTCGAGTGCCACCAGAGTGTCACCAGAGTGTCCCTGGCAGTGCCACCATGAGCTGGCACCTCCTGAGTGCCACCCCCGGACAGGGACACCCCCGGGCAGTGCCACCCCTGGACAGTGCCACCCCTGGACAGTGACACACCTGGACAGTGACACCCCTGGACAGTGACACCCCTGGACAGGGACACCCCCGGACAGTGCCACACCTGGACAGGGACACACCTGGACAGTGCCACACCTGGACAGTGCCACACCTGGACAGTGACACACCTGGACAGGGACACCCCTGGACAGTGACACACCTGGACAGTGCCACCCCCGGGCAGGGCCACACCTGCCTGTCCCCAGGTGTCACCGCTAGGCTGGGCACCGTCCGAGTGCCACCCGAGTGTCACCAGAGTGTCCCTGGCAGTGCCACCGTGAGCTGGCACCTCCTGAGTGCCACCCCAGGACAGTGCCACCCCGGGCAGTGCCACACCTGGACAGGGCCACACCTGGACAGTGCCACCCCTGGACAGGGCCACACCCGCCTGTCCCCAGGTGTCACCTCCAGGCTGGGCACTGCTCGAGTGCCACCAGAGTGTCACCAGAGTGTCCCTGGCACTGCCACCATGAGCTGGCACCGCCCGAGTGTCACCCCCGGACAGGGACACCCCTGGACAGTGCCACCCCTGGACAGGGACACACCTGGACAGTGACACACCTGGACAGGGCAGTGCCACCCCCGGGCGGTGCCACACCCGCCTGTCCCCAGGTGTCACCGCTAGGCTGGGCAGCTCCCGGCTGCCACCCGAGTGCCACCAGAGTGTCCCTGGCAGTGCCACCGTGAGCTGGCACCTCCTGAGTGCCCCCCCAGGACAGTGCCACCCCGGGCAGTGCCACACCTGGACAGTGCCACCCCCGGGCGGTGCCACACCCGCCTGTCCCCAGGTGCCACCTCCAGGCTGGGCACCTCCCGAGTGCCACCAGAGTGTCCCTGGCGGTGCCACCATGAGCTGGCACCGCCCGAGTGTCACCGCCTCTCCCCCCCTCCCCCGTCCCGGTCCCGCGGCTCTCCCGGGAATTCGGGAATTTGGGGAATTTTGGGGAATTTTGAGGAATTTTTGGGAATTCCGGGGGTGCCGCCCCCCCGCACCCCCCTGCCACCCCCCCGTTGTCGCCCACGTGTCCCCTGGCCCTGCCCCCCCCGCCCCGCGGGTGGCCCCGGGCCAGCGCGGAATCCCAAACATCCCAAAATCCCCGCGGGGGGGCCGCGCCCGCGCGCCCCTCCCCCCCCCGCCGCTCCGGGGGTCCCGAAGTGTCCCCAACCCCCCCCGGTGTCACCCCCGTGTCCCCAACCCCCCCCAGTGTCACCCCCGTGTCCCCAACCCCCCCCGGTGTCACCCCCGTGTCCCCAACCCCCTCCCGGTGTCACCCCCGTGTCCCCCCCGTGTCCCCCCCCCGCCGCTCCGGGGGTCCCCCCGTGTCCCCTCCCCCCCCCCCGGTGTCACCCCCGTGTCCCCCCCGTGTCCCCTCCCCCCCCAGGTGTCCCCCCGTGTCCCCCCCACATCTGGAGGTGGCAGCTGGAGCCCATCCCCCACCCCCCCCCCCCCTTTTTTGGGGTGTGGGGTCACCCCCGCCCCGCCCCCACCCCCGAACGGCGGCGACCCCCGGGCTGGGCGGGGACCCCCGGTGTCCTTCGGTGTCCCCTGAGTGTCCCCCCGGTGTCCCCCGCTGTTCCCCCGGTGTCCCCCGGTGTCCCCCGCTGTCCCCCCGGTGTCCCCCGGTGTCCCCCGGTGTCCCCCGCTGTCCCCCCGGTGTCCCCCGGTGTCCCCCGGTGTCCCCCCTGTCCCCCGCTGTCCCCCGGTGTCCCTGAGTGTCCCCCGGTGTCCCCCCGCTCTCCCCGGTGTCCCCCCGGTGTCCCCCGGTGTCCCCCCGCTGTCCCCCCGGTGTCCCCGGTGTCCCCCGGTGTCCCCCGCTGTCCCCCGGTGTCCCCGGTCCCGCCGCGGGGCCCGGGAGGGGCGGGGGGGGGCGGGGGGGATGAGGCAGCGCTCGGGAATGCGCCGGGATTTGGCACCGGAACCGGACCGGGAATGGACCGGGAATGGACCCGGGACCGGACCGGGAATGTACCGGACCGGACCGGGAATGGACCGGGACCGGGAATGGACCGGACCGGACCGGACCGGGAATGGACCCGGGAATGGACCGGACCGGGACCGGGAATGGACCGGACCGGGAATGGACCGGGAATGGACCGGGAATGGACCGGACCGGGACCGGGAATGGACCGGGACCGGACCGGGAATGGACCGGGAATGGACCGGGAATGGACCGGACCGGACCGGGAATGGACCGGGACCGGGAATGGACCGGGAATGGACCGGACCGGGACCGGGAATGGACCGGACCGGGAATGTACCGGGAATGAACCGGGAATGGACCAGGGAATGGACCGGACCGGACCGGGAATGGACCCGGGAATGGAACGGACCGGGAATGGACCGGGAATGGACCCGGGAATGGACCCGGGAATGGACCGGGAATGGACCCGGGAATGGACCCGGAACCGGACCGGGAATGGACCCGGGAATGGACCCGGGAATGGACCGGGAATGGACCCGGGAATGGAACGGACCGGGAATGGACCGGGAATGGACCGGGAATGGACCCGGGAATGGACCGGGAATGGACCCGGGAATGGACCCGGGAATGGACCCGGAACCGGACCGGGAATGGACCGGGAATGGACCCGGGAATGGACCCGGGACCGGACCCGGGAATGGACCCGGGAATGGACCGGGAATGGACCCGGAACCGGACCGGGAATGGACCGGGAATGGACCCGGGAATGGACCGGGAATGGACCGGGAATGGACCGGGAATGGACCCGGGAATGGACCGGGAATGGACCCGGAATGGACCGGGAATGGACCCGGGAATGGACCGGGAATGGACCGGGAATGGACCCGGGAATGGACCGGGAATGGACCGGGAATGGACCCGGGAATGGACCCGGGAATGGACCCGGGACCGGACCGGGAATGGACCCGGGAATGAACCGGGAATGGACCCGGGACCGGACCGGGAATGGACCCGGGAATGGACCCGGGACCGGACCGGGAATGGACCCGGGAATGAACCGGGAATGGACCCGGGAATGGACCGGGACCGGGAATGGACCGGGACCGGACCGGGAATGGGCCCGGGAATGGACCGGGAATGGACCCGGGAATGGACCCGGGAATGGACCCGGAACCGGGAATGGACCGGGAATGGACCGGGAATGGACCCGGGAATGGACCGGACCGGGACCGGGAATGGACCGGGAATGGACCCGGGAATGGACCGGGACCGGGAATGGACCCGGAACCGGACCGGGAATGGACCCGGGAATGGACCGGGAATGGACCGGGAATGGACCCGGGAATGGACCCGGGAATGGACCGGGAATGGACCGGGAATGGACCCGGGAATGGACCCGGGAATGAACCGGGAATGGACCCGGAACCGGACCGGGAATGGACCCGGGAATGAACCGGGAATGGACCCGGAACCGGACCGGGAATGGACCGGGAATGGATCCGGGAATGGACCGGGAATGGACCCGGGAATGGACCCGGGAATGGACCCGGGAATGGACCGGGAATGGACCCGGAATGGACCGGGAATGGACCGGACCGGGACCGGGAATGGACCGGGAATGGACCCGGGAATGGACCGGGACCGGGAATGGACCCGGGAATGGACCGGGACCGGGAATGGACCGGGAATGGACCCGGGAATGGACCGGGAATGGACCCGGAATGGACCGGGAATGGACCGGACCGGGACCGGGAATGGACCGGGAATGGACCCGGGACCGGACCGGGAATGGACCGGGAATGGACCGGGAATGGACCCGGGAATGGACCCGGGAATGGACCGGGAATGGACCCGGGAATGGACCCGGGAATGGACCGGGAATGGACCGGGAATGGACCGGGAATGGACCGGGAATGGACCCGGGAATGGACCCGGGAATGGACCGGGACCGGGAATGGACGGGGAATGGACCGGGAATGGACCCGGGAATGGACCGGGACCGGGAATGGACCGGGAATGGACCCGGGAATGGACCGGGAATGGACCGGGAATGGACCGGGAATGGACCCGGGAATGGACCGGGAATGGACCGGGAATGGACCCGGGAATGAACCGGGAATGGACCGGGAATGGACCCGGAATGGACCCGGGAATGGACCGGGAATGGACCGGGAATGGACCGGGACCGGGAATGGACCGGGAATGGACCCGGGAATGGACCGGGAATGGACCCGGGAATGGACCGGGAATGGACCCGGGAATGGACCGGGAATGGACCCGGGAATGGACCCGGAATGGACCCGGGAATGGACCGGGAATGGACCGGGACCGGGAATGGACCGGGAATGGACCGGGAATGGACCCGGGACCGGGAATGGACCGGGAATGGACCGGGACCGGGAATGGACCGGGAATGGACCGGACCGGGAATGGACCGGGAATGGACCCGGGAATGGACCCGGGAATGGACCCGGAATGGACCCGGGAATGGACCGGGAATGGACCGGGACCGGACCGGGAATGGACCGGGAATGGACCCGGGAATGGACCGGGAATGGACCCGGGAATGGACCGGGACCGGGAATGGACCGGGAATGGACCCGGGAATGGACCGGGAATGGACCCGGGAATGGACCGGGACCGGGAATGGACCGGGAATGGACCGGGAATGGACCCGGGAATGGACCCGGGACCGGGAATGGACCGGGAATGGACCGGGAATGGACCCGGGAATGGACCCGGGAATGGACCGGGAATGGACCGGGAATGGACCGGGACCGGGAATGGACCGGGAATGGACCCGGGAATGGACCGGGAATGGACCCGGGAATGGACCCGGGAATGGACCCGGGAATGGACCGGGACCGGACCGGGAATGGACCGGGAATGGACCGGGAATGGACCGGGACCGGGAATGGACCGGGAATGGACCCGGGAATGGACCGGGAATGGACCCGGGAATGGACCCGGGAATGGACCGGGAATGGACCGGGAATGGACCCGGAATGGACCGGGAATGGATCCGGGAATGGACCCGGGAATGGACCGGGAATGGACCCGGGAATGGACCGGGAATGGACCCGGGAATGGACCCGGGAATGGACCGGGAATGGACCGGGAATGGACCGGGAATGGACCCGGGAATGGACCCGGGACCGGACCGGGAATGGACCCGGGAATGGACCCGGGACCGGACCGGGAATGAACCGGGAATGGACCGGGAATGAACCGGGAATGGACCCGGAACCGGACCGGGAATGGACCCGGAACCGGACCGGGACCGGACCGGGAATGGACCCGGGAATGGACCCGGGAATGGACCGGGAATGAACCGGGAATGGACCCGGGAATGGACCGGGAATGGACCCGGGAATGGACCGGGACCGGACCGGGAATGGACCGGACCGGGAATGGACCCGGGAATGGACCCGGGAATGGACCGGGAATGGACCCGGGACCGGACCGGGAATGGACCCGGGAATGGACCGGGAATGGACCGGGAATGGACCGGGAATGGACCGGGAATGGACCCGGGAATGGACCGGGAATGGACCCGGGAATGGACCCGGGACCGGGAATGGACCGGGAATGAACCGGGAATGGACCGGGAATGGACCCGGAACCGGACCGGGAATGGACCGGGAATGGACCGGGACCGGGAATGGACCGGGAACGGACCGGGAATGGACCCGGGAATGGACCCGGAACCGGACCGGGACCGGACCGGGAATGGACCCGGGAATGGACCCGGAACCGGACCGGGAATGGACCCGGGAATGGACCGGGAATGGACCGGGAATGGACCGGGAATGGACCGGGACCGGACCGGGAATGGACCCGGGAATGGACCCGGGAATGGACCGGGAATGGACCGGGAATGGACCGGGAATGGACCCGGGAATGGACCGGGAATGGACCGGGAATGGACCGGGACCGGACCGGGAATGGACCGGGAATGGACCCGGGAATGGACCCGGGAATGGACCCGGGAATGGACCCGGGACCGGACCGGGACCGGACCGGGAATGGACCGGGAATGGACCCGGGAATGGACCGGAACCGGACCGGGAATGGACCGGGAATGGACCCGGAATGGACCCGGAACCGGACCTGGACCGGACCGGGAATGGACCGGGAAAGGCACCGACCCCAACCGGGACCGGCCCAAAACGGCCCCGGTGCCCCCGGGACCGGTCCCGGAACCTCCCGTGGGGAGGGGTCCCGGGGGGGGGAGGGGGATCGGGAATTTGGGGGAATTTGGGGGAATTTGGGGCAATCTGAGGGAATTTGAGGGAATTTGAGGGAATTTGGGGGAATTTGGGGGGAATTTGGGGGGAATTTGGGGGAATTTGGGGGAATTTGGGGGAATTTGAGGGTTCAAGGGTGGGAAAAGTCCCGGATTTTGGGGGGATTGGGGCTCCCAGTATGGACTGGGCCAAACTGGGAGCAGCGCCTGAGGGTCCCGACCCCCCCCTCTGCCCCCCCAAAGTCACCCCCAGTGCCCCCCAGTGCCCCCCAACTCCCCCCAGTGCCCCCCCAGTTCACACCCAGTGCCCCCCAATGCCCCCCAACCACCCCCAGTGCCCCCAACCCTCCCCAGTGCCCCCCCAAATGTCCCCCAGTGCCCCCCCAAAGTCACCCCCAGTGCCCCCCAGTACCCCCCCAACTGCTCCCAGTGCCCCCCAACTCCCCCCAGTGCCCCCCCAAGTGGCCCCAAATGTCCCCCAGTGCCCCCCCACTGTCCCTCCAGTGCTCCCAGTGCCCCTCCAACCACCCCCAGTGCCCCCCAGTGCCTCCCAGTGCCCCCCCAGTTCACACCCAGTGCCCCCCAATGCCCCCCAACTTCCCCCAGTTCCCCCCAAGTGCTCCCCAAGTGCCCCCCCAGTTCCCCCCAGTACCCCCCCAACCCTCCCCAGTCCCCCCCCAGTGCCCCCCAACTTCCCCCAGTTCCCCCCCAGTTCCCCCCCAGTACCCCCCCAACCCCCCAGTGCCCCCCAGTACCTCCAATGTCCCCCAGTGCCCCCCAACCCTCCCCAGTACCCCCCCAGTGCCCCCCAGTGCCCCCCCAGTTCACACCTAGTGCCCCCCCAATGTCCCTCAGTGCCCCCCAGTGCCCCGCACTGTCCCCCCAGTTCCCCCCAGTTCCCCCCAGTACCCCCCCCAGCCCTCCCCAGTGCCCCCCAGTGCCTCCCCAGTTCACACCCCAGTACCCCCCCAACCCTCCCCAGTGCCCCCCTGTACCCCCCAATGTCCCCCAGTGCCCCCCAGTGCCCCACAACCCTCCTCAGTCCCCCCCCAGTCCCCCCCCAGTGCCCCCCAGTGCCTCCCCAGTTCACACCCCAGTACCCCCCAACCCTCCCCAGTGCCCCCCCAGTGCCCCCCACTGTCCCCCCAGTTCCCCCCAACCCTCCCCAGTTCACACCCAGTGCCCCCCAATGCCCCCCAACCCCCCCCAGTGCCCCCCAAATCCCCCGTTCCCCCCCAGTGCCCCCCCAGTTCACACCCCAGTGCCTCCTCAGTGCCCCCCAACCCTCCCCAGTTCCCCCCCAGTGCCCCCCACTGTCCCCCCAGTTCTCCCCAACCCCCCCCAGTTCCCCCCAACCCCCCAAAGTGCCCCCCAACTCCCCCCAGTGCCCCCCCAGTGCCCCCCCAGTTCCCCCAGTTCCCGGTTCTGGGGTTTTTGGGGGGTCTGGGGTCACTTTTTGGGGTTTTTCGGGGGGTCCGAGGGGTCTGGGGGGTCCCCGGGGGGATTTGGGGTCACGGGGGGGGCGGGGCTTGGGACTCACCTGGGGGGAGGGGGAGGGGGAGGGGGAGGGGATGGGGGGGTCCCGTTCTGGAATCGTTCAATGGAACCGGAACCGGAACCGGGACCGGGACTGGATCGAGATTGGATCGGGACCGGAACCGGGATTGGGACTGGAACCGGGACTGGATCGAGATTGGATCGGAACCGGGATTGGATCGAAACCAGGACCGGGATTGGAACCGGGACTGGATTGAGATTGGATCGGAACCGGGACTAGGATTGGATTGGAACCGGGACCGGGGTTGGATCAGGACCAGGATCAGAACCGGGACCGGATCGGAACCGGGATCGGGATTGGATCGGGATTGAACCGGGACCGGGATTGGATCGGAACCGGGACCGGGACCGGATCGGAACCGGGACCGGGATTGGATCGGGACCGGGACCGGGACTGGATCGGGACCGGGACCGGGATTGGATCGGGACCGGGACCGGGATTGGATCGGGTCAGGACACGGACCGGGACCGGGACGGGCTCGGGAACAGGAGCAGAACCGGGACTGAAGCTGGACCGGGACCGGGATCGGATCAGAACCGGCACCGCATCAGATTTAGGAGCGGGACCGGGTCGGAACCGGGACCGGAATTGGGCCAGGAGCGGGATCAGAACCGGGATCAGAACCGGGACCCGCAGTGAAACCGGGACTGGAGCGGGATCAGAACCGGGATCAGAACCGGGATTGGGATCAGAACCGGGATCGGGATCAGAACCGGGATTGGGATCAGAACCGGGATTGGGATCAGAACCGCCCCGGCTCAGAACCGGGACCGGGATCAGAACTGGGATCGGGATCAGAACCGGGATCGGGATCAGAACCGGGACCGGGATCAGAATCGGGACCGGGATCAGAACCGGGATCGGGATCAGAACCGGGATTGGGATCAGAACCGGTACCGGGGTCAGAACCGGGACCAGGGTCAGAACCGGGACCGGGATCAGAACCGGGATCAGAACCGGTACCGGGATCAGAACCGGGACCGGGATCAGAACCGGGACCGGGATCAGAACCGGGATCAGAACCGGTACCGGGGTCAGAACCGGGATCGGGATCAGAACCGGGACCGGTGTCAGAACCGGGACCAGGATCAGAACCGGGATCGGGATCAGAACCGGGACCGGGATCAGAACCGGGATCAGAACCGGTACCGGGATCAGAACCGGTACCGGGATCAGAACCGGTACCGGGGTCAGAACCGGGACCGGGATCAGAACCGTTACCGGTGTCAGAACCGGTTCCCGGTTCCAGGTTCGGAGCTGCTCCGGGCCGGTGCCAGGACAGGGATCGGGATCAGAACCGGTACCGGTGTCAGAACCGGTTCCCGGTTCCAGGTTCGGAGCTGCTCCGGGCCGGTGCCCGGACAGGGAGCGGGCCCAGAAGCGGGCCGGATCCTCCCGCTGCCGCTCCGGGGCTGTCCCGGGCCGCTCCCTGTGCCGGGGCCGGGCCGGGCCGGGCCCTCCCCGCGGGGCGGGGGAGGCTCCGCCGCCCTACAAGAGCCGGGAGCCGCCCGGGCGCGGCCACTCCGCACGGACCCGCTCCGGGACCGCCAGAACCGGCACCGGGCATGGCCCGGCCCGGCCGCTGAGCCCGCAGGTACCGCCGGGACACAACCGGCACCGAACCGGGACGGGCGGCGGCTCCGGGAGGGGCGAGGGGGGGGTCCCGGGGCTGTTTTGGGGGGTTCTGGGGGGTTCTGGTGGTCCCGGGAGTCGCCTGGGGGGGTTCGGGAAGTGTCCGAGGAGGCTCCGGTAACTCCGGGAGCTCGGGGGGCGTCCCGGTGGTCCCGAGAGTGGCCCGGGAGGGTCCCGGGGGGTTCCGGTGGTCCCGGGACCGCCGTGGGGGTGCAGGGGGGGTCCCGTGACCGTCTCGGGGGGCTCCGGTGCCGCCGGGGGTTCGGGGGGGTTCGTTCGTCTCGGGGGGCTCCGGTGCCGCCGGGGGTGTCCCGGGGGGGCTCCGGGAGCGCCGCGATCTCCCCGGGGTGGGGGGGGTGGGGTGGGGGGGGCCACGCGTGTCCCGCGCTGGGTCCGGGGGGGGCTCCGGGATCTCCGGGGGGGGGGGGGGTCCCGAACTGTTCGGGGCAACCCTCGGGGGGTCTCGCGCCCGTCCCGGGGGTCCCGGGGGGTCCCGGGGGGGTCCCGGGGGGGTCCCGGGGTGTCCCGGCCGCGCTCAGGGCGTGGCCCCCCCTTCCCCCCCCCCCCTCCGGCCGCGCCCGGGGAGTCCCCGGTGGGGGCGGGGCCGCGGTTCCCCCCCCCCCTCCCCCCCCTCCGGGCCCCTCCCGCCGCTCCCGCCCCGCCCGGACCGGGGGGGACCCCGGGGGGGGGTCCCGGTGCCGATTTTGGGGCGGGGGGGGGATCCCCGGGATCCCGCGAGGGCGCGGCCGCGCGTGGGCGCTCGGTTAATGAAGTTGGGGTAATTAACGCTCATCAGCGCCGGTTTCAGCGCGGGGGTGGGGAGAGCGCCGAGCTGCTTTTTTGGGGGGGGGGGCGTTAATTTTGGGGTCCCCAAACCCCACCCGAGGGGTCCGGGAGGGGGGGGCGTTTGGGGAGGGGGGGAGGGGACGCGGGTTCCCCCCCCCTCCCCCCCCCGCTTTGCGGTTTTTGGGGCGCGGCCGCTCCCGGGCGCCACTTCCCCCCCTTGGGGACCCCCCCACCCTTCTCGGGGGGCCGAACCCCCCCTTTGGGGACCCCCCCCTTTGGGGACCCCCCACCCTTCTCGGGGGGCCGAACCCCCTCTTTGGGGACCCCCCCCCCCTTTGAGGACCCCCCCACCCCTCTCCGGTCACCGAACCCCCCCTTGGGGACCCCCCCACCCTTCTCGGGGGGCCGAACCCCCCCTTGGGGACCCCCCCACCCCTCTCGGGGGCCGAACCCCCCCTTTGGGGACCCCCCCACCCTTCTCCGGTCACCGAACCCCCCCTTTGGGGACCCCCCCACCCCTCTCCGGTCACCGAACCCCCCCTTTGGGGACCCCCCCACCCCTCTCCGGTCACCGAACCCCCCCCGGGACCCCCCGAATTTATTTGGGGTGGGGTCCATTCCCCCGCCCCCCCCCCGGAACATCTCGGGGGGGTTCCCAAGGGGGGGTTCCCAAGGGGGGGGGGGGGGGGGGAGGGGATTTTTTGGGGAGGGGGCGGGGCTGGGGACACCCCCGGAGTGTCCCGGCGCCACCGCGTGTGGCCGCGGGCAGAGTCCGGGCAGGACCCGGTGGAACCGGTCCGGGACCCTCCCGGATCCCCGCGCTCCCCGCCGCCCGCGGGACTCTCGCTCCAGCCGGTCCGACCGGTACCGGCCGCGGGGCCCCGCCCGCCGCTCCTCCTCCTCCTCCTCCTCCTCCTCCTCCTCCTCCTCCTCCTCCCGGGGTTCTTTCCCCCCGTTTTTCCCCATTTTTCCCCATTTTTTCCCGTTTCCCCCCGTTTTTTTGGGATGGTTTTCCGGGATTTGGCGTTTCCTGGGAGGATCCCGGGCCGTGCGTCACCGGCCCCGCCCGGACCCCCCGCCCTTGGGGGGGTCACAACTCCCGGGGACCCCCGGATTTGGGGTGAAAACCTCCCCAAAGCCCCAAATCCGGGTCCTGGAGCGGTGACAAAGTGGGGGCGACACCGGGGGGACCTCGGGGGTGGCACCGGGGGGACCTCGGGGACCTCGGGGGAGGATGAGGAGGGTCCCGGGGGTGGCACCGGGGGGTCCCGGGGGTGGCACCGGGGGGTCCCAAGGGACAACGTGGCCTCAGCGGTTTGTCCCTTTGCGGCCCGGGGGGCTCTGGGGGACCCCAAAACAGCGCCCGGGGACCCCAAAACAGGGTCAGGGGACCCCAAAACAGCGCCCGGGGACCCCAAAACAGGGTCAGGGGACCCCAAAACAGCGCCCGGGGACCCCAAAACAGGGTCAGGGGACCCCAAAACAGGGTCAGGAAACCCCAAAACGGCACCTGGGGGTCCTGAAACAGGACCTGGGGACCCCAAAACAGCGCCAGGGATCCCAAAACAGCACCCTGGGACCCCAAAACAGCACCTGGGGACCCCAAAAGAACGCCCTGGGACCCCAGAAGAGCGCCCGGGGACCCCAAAACAGCGCCTGAGGACCCCAAAACAGGGTCAGGAGACCCCAAAACAGCACCTGGGGGTCCTGAAACAGGACCTGGGGACCCCAAAACAGCACCAGGGATCCCAAAACAGGGTCAGGGAACCCCGAAACAGCGCCCTGGGACCCCAAAACAACACCCAGGGGTCCCAAAAGAGCCCCCGGGGACCCCAAAAGAGCGCCCTGGGACCCCAAAAGAGCCCCCGAGGACCCCAAAACAGCGCCTGAGGACCCCAAAACAGGGTCAGGGAACCCCGAAACAGCGCTCGGGGACCCCAAAGCATCTCCCGGGGACCCCAAAATAACACCCAGGGGTCCCAAAAGAGCGCCCTGGGACCCCAGAAGAGCGCCAGGGGACCCCAGAACATCTCCCGGGGACCCCCGTGTCCCCCCCAGCCGTCACCCAGGGGTGGTGGCCGGCTCCCTTTGGGGACCCCGCTGCCACCGGCCAGGGTGACACGGGTGACATCTCATCCCTCTGTCCCTCTGCGGCTTTTTGGGGGCGGCGGGGGGGACACTAAAAATACCGGGCGGGGGCCACACGTGGTTTTCACCCCAAAAATAGCGCGGCGGGGCTGGCGGGGGGGTGGTGACACCGCCGGGGGCGGGGGGGGGGTGGTGACACTCGGAGCTGTCCCCTGGGCTCGAGCCACCTCGGGATGGGAGGAAAAGCGCTGGAAAATCCTGGAAAAAGGCTGGAAAATCCTGGAAAAAGGCGGATTTTTGGCTCATTTCTGGGCGCGGGGAAGCGGCCGCGGGGCCCGGCCCCTCCCAGCGCTCGGGGCCGCTCTGAGTCACCCCCGGCCCCCCCCCCGGGTCCCCCCCCGGTCCCCCCGCCCCGCTCTGAGTCACCAACCAGTTTGGCCGCCACCGAGCGGAGCCTTCCAGAGCCTTCCGAGCCCGGATTGTCCCTCCTGGGGACACCCCCGGGCCGCGGGGGGACACCCCGAGACCCCCCCGGAGGTGTCACCCCCCCGCTGGGGACGCTCCGGGGGTCCCCCGGGTGTTGTCACCCCCTCCCCGGTTTTGCAGGGGGGGTTTGGAGAGAGGGGAAGATTAAAAAAAAAACCGCACGAAATTGTGTGAAAAGGGAGAAATTCACTCAAAAGTTGAGGGGCGGAGCTGGGGGAGCGCGACGGGGGCGCGAGGGGAGCGCGACGGGGACAGGGACAGAGGGACAGGGGATGGGACAGGGGGACAGGGGGACACAGGGACAGGGGACAGGGGGACACGGACAGGGGATGGGACAAAGGGACACAGGGACAGAGGATGGGGACAGAGGGACAGGGGGACAAGGACAGGGGATGGAGACAGGGGATGGGACAGGGGACAGGGGGACACGGACAGGGGATGGGGACAGGGACAGGGGGACACACGGACAGGGACAGAGGGACAGGGGACAGGGGATGGGGACAGGGGATGGGGACAGGGGATGGGACAGGGGACAGGGGGACAGGGGGACACGGACAGGGACAGAGGGACAGGGGACAGGGGATGGGACAGGGGATGGGACAGGGGGACACAGACAGGGACAGAGGGACAGGGGACAGGGGGACACAGACAGGGACAGAGGGACAGGGGACAGGGGGACACGGACAGGGGATGGGACAGGGGGACACAGGGACAGGGGGACACAGGGACAGGGGATGGGGACAGGGGGACACGGACAAGGGACAGAGGAACAGGGATGGTGACAGGGGACAGAGACAGGTGACAGGGGATGGGGACAGGGGGACAGGGAACAGGGGATGGGGACAGAGGGACACGGACAGGGGACAGAGGGACAGGACCAGGGATGGGGACAGAGGGACAGGGGATGGTGACAGGGAGAGAGGGACAGGGACAGAGGGACAGGGGATGGGGACAAGGGGACAGGGACAGGGACAGGGATGGTGGCAGGGGTCAGGTGACAGGGCCAGGGGGACAGGACAGGGCATGGGGACAGGGACAGAGGGACACGGACAGGGGGACAGGGGAGGGTGACAGGTGACATTCCCACGCTGTCCCTCCCTTCCCGACCCTCCCCCAATTCCCGCGGGGTCGGAGCCCTTCGGGGCCACCCGGCCCTGGGGACATCGCGGGTGTCCCCAAAGTGTCCCCGAGCCGGGGCCGGGTCCCGGTGGGGGAAGGGATGAGGGGGGGGGGGGAGGGACGGAGCCCCCCGGTGTCCCCCGATGTCCCGGGGGTGTCCCGGGGGTGTCCCCCGATGTCCCGGGGGTGTCCCCGTGTCCCGGGGGTGTCCCGGGGGTGTCCCGGGGGTGTCCCGGGGGTGTCCCCGTGTCCCGGGGGTGTCCCGGGGGTGTCCCGGGGGTGTCCCCCGATGTCCCGGGGATGTCCCGGGGGTGTCCCGGGGGTGTCCCGGGGGTGTCCCCGATGTCCCGGGGGTGTCCCGGGGGTGTCCCGGGGGTGTCCCCGTGTCCCGGGGGTGTCCCGGGGGTGTCCCGGGGGTGTCCCGGGGGTGTCCCGGGGGTGTCCCCGATGTCCCGGGGATGTCCCGGGGGTGTCCCGGGGGTGTCCCCGTGTCCCGGGGGTGTCCCGGGGGTGTTCCGGGGGTGTCCCCGATGTCCCGGGGGTGTCCCGGGGGTGTCCCCGATGTCCCGGGGGTGTCCCGGGGGTGTCCTGGGGGTGTCCCCGATGTCCCGGGGATGTCCCGGGGGTGTCCCGGGGGTGTCCCCGTGTCCCACCGTGTCCCCGATGTCCCCGCCAGGCTGGGAGGTGACACCGGAGCCGCCGCGAGGTTCCCGAGCGAGGGCCGAGGATTCCTGGGGCGGATCCGGCCGGGACCGGGACCGGGACCGGGACCGGGACCCCACCAAGGTCAGCGGGGCCGGTTCGGCTCCTCCTGAGCCCCGGCCCGACCCCAGACCCAGCGTCCGGCCCCGACCCCCGACCCCCGACCCCCGACCCAGCGTCCGGCCCCGACCCCCGACCCCCGACCCAGCGTCCGGTCCCGACCCCCGACCCCTGACCCCAGACCCAGCGTCCGGCCCCGACCCCCGACCCCAGACCCCGCGTTCGGCCCCTCCCCGACCCCCGACCCCAGACCCAGCGTCCGGCCCCGACCCCGACCCCCGACCCCGCGTCCGGTCCCGACCCCCGACCCCTGACCCCAGACCCAGCGTCCGGTCCCGACCCCGACCCCAGACCCCGCGTCCGGCCCCTCCCCGACCCCAGACCCAGCGTCCGGCCCCGACCCCAGACCCAGCGTCCGGCCCCGACCCCCGACCCCAGACCCCGCGTCCGGCCCCTCCCCGACCCCAGACCCCAGACCCAGCGTCCGGCCCCGACCCCCGACCCCGGACCCAGCGTCCGGCCCCGACCCCCGACCCCGGACCCAGCGTCCGGCCCCTCCCCGACCCCAGACCCCAGACCCAGCGTCCGGCCCCTCCCCTTGAACCCCAGCCCCTCCCTGGTCCCGAGCCCCCTGCCCAGCCCCCCTGACCCCAGCCCCTGCCAAGACCCCCGACCTTGTCCAGCCCCTCTCACCCCCAGCCCCCAACCCCTCACCCCCCAGCCCCTTCTCACCCCCGTGACCCCAACCCTTGACCCCCAACCATGTCCAGCCCCCCGACCCCAGCCCCTGACCCCGACCCCTGACCCCAACCATGTCCAGCCCCTCCATTCCCACCCCCAATCCCTGCCCAGCCCCCCCGACCCCAATCCCTGACCCCCAACCCTGCCCCCAGCCCCTTCTCACCCCCAGCCCCAAACCCATCACCCCCAGCCCCTTTTCAGCCCCTGCCCAGCCCCTCCATTCCCACCCCCAGCCCTGCCCAGCCCCCTGCCCTCAGCCCCTGCCCCCAAACCCTGCCCCCAGCCCCTTCTCATCCCCCCGACCCCAATCCTTGACCCCCAACCATGTCCAGCCCCCTGCCCCCGACCCCACTCCCATCCTCAGCCCCCCCTGACCCCCGGCTGTGTCCAGCCCCTCCCCCCCAGCCCCCCCAGCCTCCCCCTGACCCCCAGCCATGTCCAGCCCCCTGACCCCAACCCCTGACCCCAGCCCCTCCCCCCCAGCCCCCCCAGCCCCATCCCCAGCCCCCCCCGACCCCCAGCCGTGTCCAGCCCCTCTCCCCCAGCCCCCCCAGCCCCCCCAGCCTCCCCCTGACCCCCGGCCATGTCCAGCCCCCTGACCCCAACCCCTGACCCCAGCCCCTCCCCCCCAGCCCCCCCACCCCCAGCCCCAGCCCCCCTGACCCCCGTCCGTGTCCCGGCGCAGATGGAGCGCGAGGAGGAGACGCGGGAGATCCTCCTGCCCAACTGGCAGGGCAGCGGCTCCCACGGCATCACCATCGACCAGACCGACCGCGGCGTCTTCGTGCGCCGCGTCCAGCAGAACTCGCCGGCCGCCCGCATGGGCGTCGTCAAGGAAGGTGGGGACACCCGGGGGGGCTTTGGGGACGTCCTGGTGGCATCTCGGGGGCTTCTGCTCCATCCCCGTGGGTGGTGACCCCGTGGTTCGAGTGCTGGGGATCCAAATCTTGCCCAAACCTGAAGAAATTTGGGTTAAAATCAGATTTTTGGGGTTGTTTGGTTCATTTTGGTGGCACCTCAGGAGCTTCTGCTCCATCCCCGTGGGTGGTGACCCCGTGGTTCGAGTGCTGGGGATTCAAATCTTGCCCAAACCTGAAGAAATTTGGGTTAAAATCGGATTTTTGGGGCTCTTTGGGACATCCTGGTGGCATCTCAGGAGCTTCTGCTTCCATCCCCGTGGGTGGTGACCCCACGGTTCGAGTGCTGGGGATCCAAATCTTGCCCAAACCTGAAGAAATTTGGGTTAAAATTTGAGTTCTGGGGATCTCTGGGACATCCTGGTGGCATCTCAGGAGCTTCTGTCTCCGTCCTCATGGGTGGTGACCCCATGGTTCGAGTCACAGTGGGGATGGGGAGTTCATCCCTCAGAGTTTTGGGGTTCAAAACCGGATTTTTGGGGATCTTTGGGGACATCCTGGTGGCATCTCAGGAGCTTCTGCTCCATCCCCGTGGGTGGTGACCCCGTGGTTCGAGTGCTGGGGATCCAAATCTTGCCCAAATCTGAGGGGATTTGGATTAAAATCGGATTTTTGGGGCTCTTTGGGACATCCTGGTGACATCTCGGGAGCTTCTGCCACCATCTCCATGGGTGGTGACCCCGTGGTCAGTCACAGTGGGGATGGGGGGTTCATCCCTCAGAGTTTTGGGGTTCAAAACCGGATTTTTGGGGTCATTTGGATTTTTGGGGTCGTTGGGTCCTTTCTGGTGGCATCTCAGGAGCTTCTGCTCCATCCCCGTGGGTGGTGACCCCATGGTCAGTCACAGTGGGGACAGGATGGGTCCCCAAAGCCCTGACATGTCCTCCCTGTGTGTCCCCATGTGTCCCCGTGTGTCCCCGTGTGTCCCCTGTGTGTCCCCGTGTGTCCCTGTGTGTCCCTGTGTGTCCCCGTGTGTCCCCCGTGTCCCCACATGTCCCCGTGTGTCCTTGTGTGTCCCTGTGTGTCCCCACATGTCCCCGTGTGTCCCCATGTGTCCCCCATGTGTCCCCATGTGTCCCCGTGTGTTCCCACATATCCCCCCGTGTCCCCACATGTCCCCACATGTCCCCACATGTCCCCGGTGTCCCCGTGTGTGCCCACATGTCCCCACATGTCCCCCCGTGTGTCCCCCCTGTGTCTCGGTGTGTCCCCACATGTCCCCACATGTCCCCGGTGTCCCTGTGTGTCCCCGTGTGTCCCCACATGTCCCTGTGTGTCCCCCGTGTCCCCACATGTCCCCACATGTCCCCACGTGTCCCCATGTGTCCCCACATGTCCCCCCGTGTGTCCCCCCTGTGTCTCGGTGTGTCCCCACATGTCCCCACGTGTCCCCGTGTGTCCCCCCTGTGTCTCGGTGTGTCCCCACATGTCCCCACGTGTCCCCGTGTGTCCCCGTGTGTCCCCCGTGTGTCCCCACATGTCCCCACGTGTCCCCACATATCCCCCCGTGTCCCCACATGTCCCCACATGTCCCCGGTGTCCCCGTGTGTCCCCCAGGGGATCAGATCGTCAGTGCCACCGTCTACTTTGACAACCTGCAGTCGGGGGAGGTGGCGCAGCTGCTGCAGAGCGTGGGCCACCACACGCTGGGGCTGCGGCTGCAGCGCCGCGCTGACCGCTCGCCCCCCGCCGGACACGGCTGCGGCCAGCGGGACCCCGCGCCCGGCAGCCCCGAGGTCGTGCTGGTGAGTGCGGGAGGGACGGCGCAGGGGGAGGATGGGGAGGAGGGGGATGAGGGGGAGGATGAAGATGAGGATGAGGAGGGAGATGTGGGGAGGATGAGGATGAGGATGAGGAGGGAGATGTGGGGAGGATGAAGATGAGGAGGATGAGAACGGGGAGGATGAAGATGAAGATGAGGATGGGGAGGATGAAGATGAAGATGAGGATGAGGAGGATGAGGATGAGGGGGAGGATGAAGATGAGGATGAGGATGGGGAGGATGAGGATGAGGGGGAGGATGAAGATGAGGATGAGGAGGGAGATGTGGGGAGGATGAGGATAAGGATGAGGAGGATGGGGAGGAAGATGTGGGGAGGATGAGGAGGACAAGAACAGTGGGGAGGATGAGGATGAAGATGAGGAGGAGGATGAGGATGAGGAGGGGGATGTGGGGAGGATGAGGATGAGGAGGATGAGAACGGGGAGGATGAGATGAGGATGAGGATGGGGAGGAAGATGTGGGGAGGATGAGAATGAGGATGAGGAGTACAAGAACAGTGGGGAGGATGAGATGAAGATGAAGATGAAGATGAGGAGGATTGAGGATGAGGATCAGGAGGATGAGGATGGGGAGGAAGATGTGGGGAGGATGAGGAGTACGAGAATGGTGGGGAGGAGGAGGATGAGGATGAGGAGGATGAGAACGGTGGGGAGGATGAGATCAGGATGAGGAGGATGAGGAGGGAGATGTGGGGAGGATGAGGATGGAGAGGATAAGGAAGATGAGAACAGTGGGGAGGATGAGGATAAGGATGAAGATGAGGAGGATGAGGGGGAGGATGTGGGGAGGATGAGGATGAAGATGAAGATGAGGAGGAGGATGAGGAGGATGAGGATGAGGATGGGGAGGGAGATGTGGGGAGGATGAGGATGGAGTACGAGAACGGTGGGGAGGATGAGGATGAGATGAGGATGAGATGAGGGTGAGATGAAGATGAGGATGAGGGGGAGGATGAGGATGAAGATGAAGGTGAGATGAGGATGATGAGGATGAGATAAGGATGAGGAAGATGAGGATGAGATGAGGATGGGGAGGAAGATGTGGGGAGGATGAGGATGGAGTACGAGAATGGTGGGGAGGATGAGATGAAGATGAAGATGAGGATGATAAGAGGATGAGGATGAGATGAAGATAGGATGAGGATGAGATGAGGATGAGGATGGACATGAAAATGAGATGAAGATGAGGATGAGGACAGGGAGGATGAGGAGGGAGATGTGGGGAGGATGAGGATGAGATGAGGATGAGAATGATAAGAGGATGATGATGAGATGAGGATGATGAGGATGAGGATGGAGATAATGAGATGAGGATGATGATGAGATGAAGATGAGGATGATGAGGATGGAGATGAGGATGAGGATGAAGATGAGGATGAGAATGATAAGAGGATGAGATGAGGATGAGATGAAGATGAGGATAAGATGATGATGAGGATGGAGATGAGAATGAGATGAGGATGAGAATGATAAGAGGATGAGGATGAGATGAAGATGAGATGAAGATGAAGATGAAGATGAAGATGAAGATGAAGATGAGGAGGATGAGGACGGGGAGGATGAGGAGGGAGATGTGGGGAGGATGTGGATGAGATGAGGAGGATGAGGATGAGATGAGGATGAGACGATGAGATGAAGATGAGGAGGATGAGAATGAGATGAGGATGATGATGAGATGAAGATGAGGATGATGAGGATGAGGATGGAGATAATGAGATGAGGATGAGGTGAGGATGAAGATGAGATGAGGATGAGATGAGGATAAGATGAGGATGAGGACAGGGAGGATGAGGAGGGAGATGTGGGGATGATGAGATGAGGATGATGAGGATGAGGATGGAGATGAGATGATGATGATGAGGAGAGGGAGGAAGCAGCATCCCGGCTCTCACCGGTGCCGTCCCCTGCCCGCAGAGCGGCGATGACGAGGAGTACCGGCGCATCTACACCACCAAAATCAAACCGCGGCTCCGGTCCGAGGAGGGGCCGGACGCCGAGGCCGGGGGGACGCAGAGCAGAACCATCACCGTCACCCGCAAGGTCACCGCCTACACCGTGGACGTCACCAGCCACGACGGCGACCTCAGCGTCATCGGGAGCCCCGAATTCAACGTCCGCGTCCCCACGCCGGAGCTCGGGGTGACGTCCGGGACACCCGAGGGGCTTCACCTGCGGACGGAGCCCCAGAGCCAAATTCCTGCTGGAGAAACTGGAAAATCCCTCCCGGGCTGGAAGGGCTCCGGTGCCTTCCCGGGCTCTCCCCGGATCGAGGCCAACGGACAGTTCGGAGAGCCGGACGGGCGATTCCACGCTCCGTGTCCGCAGGGAGAGCTCGCCGGCTCCTCGCCACCGCTGGACGTGGGGAAAATCAAAATCCCGGCGTTAAAAATCCCCAAATTCGGGTTCCAGGCTGGCAGAGAAGCTCCGGCCCCGCAGGTGGGCGGCGGGACGGACGTCACCCGCTCGTCCCCACCGGACCTTCCGTCCCCGGTGCCGCGGGTGGACGTGGCGGTCAAAGGCGCCGCCGAGGCTCCGCCGGACGTCGCCGGCCTGGAGCTCCCGGCCCCGGATGGCGCCAAGGGGAAAATCCAAATCCCGCACGTGACCTTCCCCAAATTCACCGGCCAGGGGGACGGCGCCGCCGCCGAGGTCCCCAAGGGGGTGGCCGTCCCCGAGGTGGCCCTGGAAGGAGAATGGAAAGGCCCCACCTTCAAGAAGGTGGAAACGCCCCAAATTTCGCTGTCGGACGTGAACCTGAACCTGAGGGGCCCCAGGGTGGAAGGGGACCTGAAAGGACTCGGCCCCAAGGGGCTCCAGGTGGACGTGAAGGGTCCGGAGGTGGCAGTGGCCGGTCCAGGGGGTGGCCTGAAGGGCGTGGAGATGGACGTTGGCGTGAAGGGGTTGAAGGGAGGAGTGGACGTGTCCCTGCCGACCGTGGGCGGTGAATTGAGGGGGCCCCAACTGGACCTCAAAGGGCCCCAAATCGGGGTGGAGGTGCCTGGGGTGGACATCAAAGGCCCCGCGGTGAAGATGCCGGAGATGAGCATCAAGACCCCCCAGATCTCCGTGCCCGGTGTCGACCTCAAAGGGCCGGGAGTGAAGGGAAATCTGGACGTTTCTACCCCAAAACTGGAAGGGGAGCTGAAGACCCCAGGACTGGACATCAAAGGTCCCAAAGTCGAGGTTGGGAGCCCAGAAATGGAGATCCAAGGGCCCGAGGGGAAGCTGAAGTTCCCCAAGCTGAAAATGCCCAAATTTGGGGTGAAAGGAGAGACCCCCAGCGTGGACGTGACCCTTCCCAAAGCGGGGGTGGACATCTCCGGCCCCAAGGTGGACGTCAGCGTCCCGAACGTGGACATCAAAGGCCCCAAAGTGGACGTTGAAGCACCTGAGATGGACATTCAGGGCCCCGAGGGAAAATTCAAGATGCCCAAGTTCAAGATGCCCAAATTTGGGATGCCCGGGGTGAAAGCTGAAGGTCCTGAGGTGGACGTGAACCTCCCGAAAGGCGGCATGGAGGTGTCCTGCCCCAAGGTGGACGTTGAGGCACCGAATTTGGACATCCAGGGGCCCGAAATGCACCTCAAGGCCCCCAAAATCTCTGTGCCGGATGTCGACCTGACCCTGAACGGCGCCAAGGCCAGCGGCGACCTGGACGTGTCCGTGCCGGGTTTGAAGGGCCCAGGACTGGACATCAAAGGTCCCAAAGTCGAGGTGGAAACGCCGGATTTGAACCTCCAAGGACCCGAGGGGAAGCTGAAGTTCCCCAAGCTGAAAATGCCCAAATTTGGGGTGAAAGGAGAGACCCCCGAGCTGGAGGTGGCCCTTCCCAAGGGCGGAGTGGACGTTTCGGGTCCCGGCGTCACCGTCGAGGTCCCCGGCGTGGACCTGAAGGGCCCCAAGGTGAAGGTGCCTGAGGTGGGCATCAAAACCCCCCAGATCTCCATGCCTGACATCGACTTGAACCTCAAAGGACCCAAAGTCAAGGCAGATTTGGATGTTTCCACCCCAAAACTGGAAGGGGAGCTGAAAACCCCCGGGCTGGACATCAAAGGCCCCAAAGTCGAGGTGGAAACGCCGGATTTGGACCTCCAAGGACCCGAGGGGAAGCTGAAGTTCCCCAAGCTGAAAATGCCCAAATTTGGGGTGAAAGGAGAGACCCCCGAGCTGGAGGTGACGCTCCCGAAGGGGGAGATGGACATTTCCGCCCCCGGGGTGGACGTGGATGTCCCGAGCGTGGATGTGGAGGGGCCAGAGGTGAAAGGGAAAGGCCTCAAGTTCAAAATGCCCGAACTCAACGTTCAGACCCCAAAACTCTCCATGCCAGACGTGGATCTGGGCTTGAAGGGCCCAAAACTGAAAGGAGATGTTGGAATTTCTGGGCTGAAGGGCCCCAAAATTGACGTGAAAGGCCCCAAAATGGACGTGGAAGGTGCCAAAATCGATGTGGAAGGTCCCAAGTTGGACGTGAAAGGTCCCAAGTTGGACGTGGAAGGTCCCAAAATTGACGTGGAAGGTCCCAAGTTGGACGTGCAAGGTCCCAAGTTGGACGTGGAAGGTCCCAAGTTGGACGTGGAAGGTCCCAAGTTGGACGTGGACGTGCCAGAGGTGGATTTGGAATGTCCTGAAGGGAAGGTGAAAGGCCCCAAATTCAAGATGCCCAAACTCAACATCAAATCCCCCAAAATCTCGATGCCGGACGTGGATTTGAACCTGAAGGGACACAAAGTGAAGGGAGAGGTGGACGTGTCCCTTCCCAAGGTGGAAGGGGACATCAAGGGGCCGAAGGTGGACGTGGAGGTCCCGGATGTCCACCTGGAAGGTCCAGAGGCCAAACTGAAAATGCCCAAAATGAAATTACCTCATTTCAACGTTTCCGGCCCCAAACTGGAGGGGCCTGAGGTGGAGGTGACCCTGCCCAAAGGAGAGGTGGACATCTCCGGGCCGGAGGTGGACATTGAGGGACCGGAAGTGGACGTTGGAGGTGCGGAAGGGAAATGGAAAGGTCCCAAATTCCGGATGCCAAAACTCAACATCAAATCCCCCAAAATCTCCATGCCGGACGTGGACCTGAACCTGAAGGGCCCCAAGGTCAAGGGGGACATCGATGTTTCTGCTCCAAAGCTGGAAGGTGACCTGAAGGGTCCTGAAATGGACATCAAAGGGCCGAAAGTGGACGTTGAGGTGCCCGACGTGGATTTGGAGTGTCCAGAGGGGAAGATCAAAGGCCCCAAGTTCAAGATGCCCGAGATGCACATCAAGACCCAGAAGATCTCCATGCCTGACGTGGACATCAACCTGAAGGGCCCCAAGGTCAAGGGTGATGTGGACGTGTCCCTCCCAAAGCTGGAAGGTGACCTGAAGGGTCCTGAACTGGACATCAAAGGCCCCAAAGTGGACATTGAGGCACCCGACGTCGACATCCACGGCCCTGAGGGAAAATTCAAGATGCCCAAGTTCAAGATGCCCAAATTTGGGTTGAAGGGAGAAGGTCCCGAGGTGGACGTGAACCTCCCAAAAGGAGACCTGGATGTGTCCGGCCCCAAGGTGGACATTGAAGGTCCAGAGCTGGACATTGAAGGTCCAGAGGGGAAGATCAAAGGCCCCAAGTTCAAGATGCCTGAGATGCACATCAAGGCTCCCAAGATCTCCATGCCTGACGTCGATTTGAATCTAAAGGGCCCCAAAGTGAAAGGAGATGTTGATGTCTCTGTCCCCAAGCTGGAAGGTGACCTGAAAGGTCCCAAAATTGACCTCAAGGGCCCCAAAGTGGACATTGAGGCACCCGATGTCGACATCCACGGTCCTGAGGGAAAATTCAAGATGCCCAAGTTCAAGATGCCCAAATTTGGGATGCCGGGGTTCAAGGCAGAAGGTCCCGAGGTGGACGTGAACCTCCCGACAGGAAACCTGGATGTGTCCGGCCCCAAGGTGGACATTGAAGGTCCAGAGGTGGACGTGGAGCTGCCAGAGGGGAAAGTGAAAGGCCCCAAGTTCAAGATGCCCGAGATGCACATCAAGGCCCCCAAGATCTCCATGCCCGATGTCGACTTCAACCTCAAAGGCCCCAAGTTGAAGGGGGACATCGATGTCTCTGCTCCAAAGCTGGAGGGTGACCTGAAGAGTCCTGAACTGGACATCAAAGGCCCCAAAGTGGACATTGATGTACCAGACGTTGATATCCACGGACCTGAGGGAAAATTCAAGATGCCCAAGTTCAAGATGCCCAAATTTGGGATGCCCGGGGTCAAGGCAGAAGGTCCTGAGGTGGACGTGAACCTCCCAAAAGGAGACCTGGATGTGTCCGGCCCCAAGGTGGACGTTGAGATGCCGAGTGTGGACATTGAGGGTCCCGAGGGGAAGATCAAAGGCCCCAAGTTCAAGATGCCCGAGATGCATTTTAAGACCCCCAAGATCTCCATGCCCGACATCGACCTGAACCTGAAGGGCCCCAAGGTCAAGGGGGACATCGATGTTTCTGTCCCAAAGCTGGAGGGTGACCTGAAGGGTCCTGAACTGGACATCAAAGGCCCCAAAGTGGACATTGAAGCACCCGATGTCGACATCCACGGCCCTGAGGGAAAATTCAAGATGCCCAAGTTCAAGATGCCCAAATTTGGGTTGAAGGGAGAAGGTCCCGAGGTGGACGTGAACCTCCCAACAGGAAACCTGGATGTGTCCGGCCCCAAGGTGGACGTTGAAGGTCCAGAGCTGGACATTGAAGGTCCAGAGGGGAAGATCAAAGGCCCCAAGTTCAAGATGCCTGAGATGAACATCAAGGCCCCCAAGATCTCCATGCCCGACATCGACTTGAACCTGAAGGGCCCCAAGGTCAAGGGGGGTGTGGACGTCTCCGTCCCCAAATTGGAGGGTGACCTGAAATGTCCGGATGTGAACATTAAAGGTCCGAAGGTGGATGTGGACGTTCCTGACGTGGACGTTGAAGGTCCTGAGGGAAAGTGGAAGGGACCCAAGATCAAGATGCCAGAGATGAACATCAAGGCGCCGAAATTTTCTCTGCCTGATGTCGACCTGAACCTGAAAGGTCCCAAGCTGAAGGGAGAAGTGGCTGTGTCTGCCCCAAAAGTAGAAGGTGACGTGAAAGTGCCGGATCTGGAGGTGAAAGGACCCAAAGTGGACGTGGACGTCCCCGACATCGAACTGGAAGGTCCCGAGGGGAAGATCAAAGGCCCCAAGTTCAAGATGCCCGAGATGAACATCAAGGCCCCCAAGATCTCCATGCCCGACTTTGATCTGAACCTGAAAGGCCCCAAAGTGAAGGGAGACGTGGACGTGGCCGTCCCGAAAATCGAGGGAGATTTTAAAGCCCCAGACATCGATATCAAAGGCCCCAAAGTCAACGTGGACCTCCCCGACGTTGACCTGGAGTGCCCCGAAGCGAAGCTGAAGGGCCCCAAGTTCAAGATGCCCGAGATGCACTTCAAAACCCCCAAGATCTCCATGCCCGACATCGACCTGAACCTCAGAGGCCCAAAACTGAAGGGGGATGTGGACATTTCCACCCCCAAGCTGGAAGGTGACCTGACGGGCCCAGACGTGGACATCAAAGGTCCCAAACTGGACATCAAAGCACCTGACGTGGACATTGACCTCCCGGAGGGGAAGATCAAAGGCCCCAAGTTCAAGATGCCCGAGATGAACATCAAGGCCCCCAAGATCTCCATGCCCGACTTTGATCTGAACCTGAAAGGCCCCAAAGTGAAGGGAGACGTCGATGTGTCCCTGCCCAAGCTCGAAGGGGACCTGAAAGGGCCGGAGGTGTCACTGAAAGGACCAAAAGTGGATGTAGAAGTTCCTGACGTGGAGCTGGAATGTCCTGAGGGGAAGATCAAAGGCCCCAAGTTCAAGATGCCCGAGATGAACATCAAGGCCCCCAAGATCTCCATGCCCGATTTTGATCTCAACCTCAAAGGCCCCAAATTGAAGGGGGACGTCGATGTCTCTGCTCCAAAACTGGAAGGTGACCTGAAGGGTCCTGAACTGGACATCAAAGGCCCCAAAGTCGATGTCGACCTTCCTGACGTTGAGCTGGAGTGTCCTGAGGCAAAACTGAAAGGCCCCAAGTTCAAGATGCCCGAGATGCACATCAAGGCCCCCAAGATCTCCATGCCCGACATCGACCTGAACCTGAAAGGTCCCAAAGTGAAGGGGGACATCGATGTCTCTGCTCCAAAGCTCGAGGGGGACCTCAAAGCCCCAGACATCGACATCAAAGGCCCCAAAGTTGATGTGGACCTTCCGGACATGGATTTGGAGTGTCCCGAGGGGAAGATCAAAGGCCCCAAGTTCAAGATGCCCGAGATGCACATCAAGGCCCCCAAGATCTCCATGCCCGATGTCGACTTCAACCTCAAAGGACCCAAGGTCAAGGGGGACATCGATGTCTCTGTCCCCAAGCTGGAGGGTGACCTGAAGGGTCCTGAACTGGACATCAAAGGCCCCAAAGTGGACATTGAGGCACCCGACGTCGACATCCACGGCCCTGAGGGAAAATTCAAGATGCCCAAGTTCAAGATGCCCAAATTTGGGTTGAAGGGAGAAGGTCCCGAGGTGGACGTGAACCTCCCAAAAGGAGACCTGGATGTGTCCGGCCCCAAGGTGGACGTTGAGATGCCGAGTGTGGACATTGAAGGTCCAGAGGGGAAGATCAAAGGCCCCAAGTTCAAGATGCCCGAGATGCATTTTAAGACCCCCAAGATCTCCATGCCAGACATCGACCTGAACCTCAAGGGCCACAAGGTCAAGGGGGACATCGATGTCTCTGTCCCCAAGCTGGAGGGCGACCTGAAGGGTCCTGAACTGGACATCAAAGGCCCCAAAGTCAATGTGGACCTCCCTGATGTGGATTTGGAGTGTCCCGAAGGGAAGATCAAAGGCCCCAAGTTTAAAATGCCCGAGATGCACATCAAGGCCCCCAAATTCTCCATGCCCGACGTCGACTTCAACCTGAAGGGCCCCAAGGTCAAGGGTGATGTGGACGTGTCCCTTCCAAAGCTGGAGGGTGACCTGAAGGGTCCTGAACTGGACATCAAAGGCCCCAAAGTGGACATTGAGGCACCCGATGTCGACATCCACGGCCCAGAAGGGAAAATAAAGTTCCCCAAGTTCAAAATGCCCAAATTTGGGATGAAGGGAGAAGGTCCCGAGGTGGACGTGAACCTCCCGACAGGAAACCTGGATGTGTCCGGCCCCAAGGTGGACATTGAAGGTCCAGAGCTGGACATAGAGGGTCCAGAGGGGAAGATCAAAGGCCCCAAGTTCAAGATGCCCGAGATGCACATCAAGGCCCCCAAGATCTCCATGCCCGACATCGACCTGAACCTCAAAGGCCCCAAATTGAAGGGGGACATCGATGTCTCTGCTCCAAAGCTCGAGGGGGACCTCAAAGCCCCAGACATCGACATCAAAGGCCCCAAAGTCAATGTGGACCTCCCTGATGTGGACATTGAAGGTCCTGAAGGGAAGATCAAAGGCCCCAAGTTCAAGATGCCCGAGATGCACATCAAGGCCCCAAAGTTCTCCATGCCCGACGTTGACTTTGGCCTGAAGGGCCCCAAGGTGAAGGGGGACATCGATGTATCTGTTCCCAAGCTGGAAGGTGACCTGAAGGGTCCTGAACTGGACATCAAAGGCCCCAACGTGGACATTGAGGCACCCGATGTTGACATTAATGGCCCAGAAGGGAAAATAAAATTCCCCAAGTTCAAGATGCCCAAATTTGGGATGCCCGGGGTCAAGGCGGAAGGTCCCGAGGTGGACGTGAACCTCCCAAAAGGAGACCTGGATGTGTCCGGCCCCAAGGTGGACGTTGAGATGCCGAGTGTGGACATTGAGGGTCCCGAGGGGAAGATCAAAGGCCCCAAGTTTAAAATGCCCGAGATGCACATCAAGGCCCCCAAGATTTCCATGCCCGACGTCGACTTCAACCTGAAAGGCCCCAAATTGAAGGGGGACATCGATGTCTCTGCTCCAAAGCTCGAGGGGGACCTCAAAGCCCCAGACATCGACATCAAGGGCCCCAAAGTCAATGTGGACCTCCCTGATGTGGACATTGAGGGTCCCGAGGGGAAGATCAAAGGCCCCAAGTTCAAGATGCCCGAGATGCACATCAAGGCCCCCAAGATCTCCATGCCCGACGTCGACTTCAACCTCAAAGGCCCCAAGGTGAAGGGGGACATCGATGTCTCTGCTCCAAAGCTGGAAGGTGACCTGAAGGGTCCTGAACTGGACATCAAAGGCCCCAAAGTGGACATTGAGGCACCCGACGTCGACATCCACGGCCCGGAAGGGAAAATTAAAATGCCTAAATTCAAGATGCCCAAATTTGGATTTTCTGGGCCCAAAGTTGAAGGCCCCGAGGTGGACGTGAACCTGCCAGAGGCTGAGGTCAACATTTCAGGTCCCAAGGTCGACGTTTCCGTCCCCGAGCTGGACGTCGAAGGCCCCGATGGGAAACTGAAGGGTCCCAAGTTCAAGAAGCCGGAGCTGCAGTTCAACGTCCCCAAGATCTCCATGCCCGACATTGACCTCAACCTGAAAGGCCCCAAACTGAAAGGTGACCTCGATGCTTCTCTCCCCAAGGTCGAGGGCGAGCTGAAAGGCCCCAAAATGGACATCAAGGGACCGGAGCTTGAGCTGGAGGGGCCAAAAGTTGACCTTGAAGGAAAAGCTAAAAAATCCAGGTTCAAACTTCCCAAGTTTGGCTTTTCTGGCCCAAAAGTTCAAAGCCCTGAGGTGGACGTGAAGCTTAAAAAACCTGAGGTTGAAGTGTCCGGCCCCAAAGTTGAGGTCCAGGCTCCGGATTTGGACATCCAGGGAAAATCCAAGGGCTCCAAATTCAAAATGCCTTTTCTGAACATTTCTTCACCCAAAGTCTCGATGCCGGACGTGGAGCTGAACCTGAAGGGACACAAAATGAAAGGGGAGTTTGACCTGTCCACCCCCAAGCTGGAAGGGGAACTGAAAGGTCCTGAGATGGACATCAAGGGCCCCAAGGTCAACATCGAGGCCCCCGACGTGGACATTCACGGCCCGGAGGGGAAAATCAAAATGCCCAAGTTCAAAATGCCCAAATTTGGTGTTTCTGGGTTTAAAGGGGAGGGGCCAGAGCTGGACGTGAACCTGCCGGCAGCAGAACTGGACGTGTCAGGTCCGAAGGTGGACATTGAAGGTCCAGAGGTGGACATTGAGGGGCCGGAGGGGAAGATCAAAGGCCCCAAGTTCAAGATGCCCGAGATGAACATCAAGGCCCCCAAGATCTCCATGCCCGACATCGACCTGAACCTGAAAGGTCCCAAAGTGAAGGGAGACGTGGACGTGTCCTTGCCCCAGGTGGACCTGAAAGGACCCAAGGTGGACGTGGAAGCTCCCGAACTCAACGTGGAAGGTCCGAAAGGGAAAATCAAGGGCCCCAAATTTAAAATGCCCGAAATGAACATCAAAGCTCCCAACATCTCCATGCCGGACCTGGACCTCAACCTGAAAGGTCCCAAGGTCAAAGGCGGGGTGGACGTCGATCTTTCTGCACCAAAAATCGAAGGGGACGTGAGCTTGCCGGACATCGACATCAAAGGACCCAAGGTGGACATTGAAGGTCCAGAGCTGGACATTGAAGGTCCCGAGGGGAAGATCAAAGGCCCCAAGTTCAAGATGCCCGAGATGCACATCAAAGCCCCCAAGATCTCCATGCCCGACGTCGACTTCAACCTGAAGGGCCCCAAGGTGAAGGGGGACATCGATGTCTCTGTCCCCAAGCTGGAAGGTGACCTGAAGGGTCCTGAACTGGACATCAAAGGCCCCAAAGTGGACATTGAGGCACCTGACGTCGACATCCACGGCCCTGAGGGAAAATTCAAGATGCCCAAGTTCAAGATGCCCAAATTTGGGTTGAAGGGAGAAGTTCCCGAGGTGGACGTTAACCTCCCAACAGGAAACCTGGATGTGTCCGGCCCCAAGGTGGACGTTGAGATGCCGAGTGTGGACATTGAGGGTCCCGAGGGGAAGATCAAAGGCCCCAAGTTCAAGATGCCCGAGATGCACATCAAGGCCCCCAAGATCTCCATGCCCGACATCGACCTGAACCTGAAAGGTCCCAAATTGAAGGGGGACATCGATGTCTCTGCTCCAAAGCTGGAGGGCGACCTCAAAGCCCCAGACATCGACATCAAAGGCCCCAAAGTCAATGTTGATCTCCCTGACGTCGAGTTGGAAGGTCCCGATGGGAAGATCAAAGGCCCCAAGTTCAAGATGCCCGAGATGAACATCAAGGCCCCCAAGATCTCCATGCCCGACTTTGATCTGAACCTGAAAGGTCCCAAATTGAAGGGTGACGTTGATGTGTCCCTGCCGAGTGTGGAAGGTGACCTGAAAGGGCCAAAGGTGGATGTGAAAGGCCCCGAATTTGATGTTTCTGCCCCAGATGTTCAAATTGAGGGCCCTGAAGGGAAGATCAAAGGCCCAAAGTTCAAGATGCCCGAGATGAACATCAAGGCCCCCAAGATCTCCATGCCTGATTTTGATCTGAACCTCAAAGGTCCCAAATTGAAGGGGGACGTCGATGTCTCTGTCCCCAAGCTGGAAGGTGACCTGAAGGGTCCTGAACTGGACATCAAAGGCCCCAAAGTTGATGTGGACCTCCCTGATGTGGAGCTGGAAGGTCCCGAGGGGAAGATCAAAGGCCCCAAGTTCAAGATGCCCGAGATGCACATCAAGGCCCCCAAGATCTCCATGCCCGACATCGACTTCAACCTGAAGGGCCCCAAGGTCAAGGGTGATGTGGACGTGTCCCTTCCAAAGCTGGAAGGTGACCTGAAGGGTCCTGAACTGGACATCAAAGGCCCCAAAGTGGACATTGAAGCACCCGACGTCGACATCCACGGCCCTGAGGGAAAATTCAAGATGCCCAAGTTCAAGATGCCCAAATTTGGGTTGAAGGGAGAAGGTCCCGAGGTGGACGTGAACCTCCCAAAAGGAGACCTGGATGTGTCCGGCCCCAAGGTGGACGTTGAGATGCCGAGTGTGGACATTGAAGGTCCAGAGGGGAAGATCAAAGGCCCAAAGTTCAAGATGCCCGAGATGCATTTCAAGACCCCCAAGATCTCCATGCCCGACATTGACCTGAACCTCAAAGGCCCCAAAGTGAAGGGAGATGTTGATGTCTCTGTCCCCAAGCTGGAGGGTGACCTGAAGGGTCCTGAACTGGACATCAAAGGCCCCAAAGTCAATGTGGACCTCCCTGATGTGGACATTGAAGGTCCCGAGGGGAAGATCAAAGGCCCCAAGTTCAAGATGCCCGAGATGCACATCAAGGCCCCCAAGATCTCCATGCCCGACTTTGATCTGAACCTGAAGGGCCCCAAGGTCAAGGGTGATGTGGACGTGTCCCTCCCAAAGCTGGAAGGTGACCTGAAGGGTCCTGAACTGGACATCAAAGGCCCCAAAGTGGACATTGAGGCACCCGACGTCGACATCCACGGCCCTGAGGGAAAATTCAAGATGCCCAAGTTCAAGATGCCCAAATTTGGGTTGAAGGGAGAAGGTCCCGAGGTGGACGTGAACCTCCCAACAGGAAACCTGGATGTGTCCGGCCCCAAGGTGGACATTGAAGGTCCAGAGCTGGACATTGAGGGTCCTGAAGGAAAACTGAAGGGCCCCAAGTTCAAGATGCCTGAGATGCACATCAAGGCCCCCAAGATCTCCATGCCCGACATCGACCTGAACCTGAAGGGCCCCAAAGTCAAAGGTGACATGGACGTGTCCCTGCCCAGCGTGGAAGGAGAGCTGAAAGGTCCCGAGGTCAACGTCGCCGTCCCCGACGTCACCATCGACAGCCCTGAGGGCAAATTCAAACTGCCCAAGTTCAAGATGCCCAAATTCTCCATGCCCGGCTTCAAAGGGGATGGGGTGGACGTGGACCTGACCCTCCCCAAGGGTGACGTGTCCGTTTCGGGCCCCAGCGTGGACGTGGAGGCTCCAGAGCTGAGCGTGGATGGGAAAGTCAAAGGCCCCAAATTCTCCATGCCCGAGATGAACATCAAGGCCCCCAAGATCTCCATGCCCGATGTCGACTTCAACCTCAAAGGTCCCAAATTGAAGGGGGACATCGATGTCTCTGCTCCAAAGCTCGAGGGGGACCTCAAAGCCCCAGACATCGACATCAAAGGCCCCAAAGTCAATGTGGACCTCCCTGATGTGGACATTGAAGGCCCTGAAGGGAAGATCAAAGGCCCCAAGTTCAAGATGCCCGAGATGCACATCAAGGCCCCCAAGATCTCCATGCCCGACGTCGACTTCAACCTCAAAGGACCCAAGGTCAAGGGGGACATCGATGTTTCTGCTCCAAAGCTGGAGGGTGACCTGAAGGGTCCTGAACTGGACATCAAAGGCCCCAAAGTGGACATTGAGGCACCCGACGTCGACATCCACGGCCCTGAGGGAAAATTCAAGATGCCCAAGTTCAAGATGCCCAAATTTGGGTTGAAGGGAGAAGGTCCCGAGGTGGACGTGAACCTCCCAAAAGGAAACCTGGATGTGTCCGGCCCCAAGGTGGACGTTGAGATGCCGAGTGTGGACATTGAGGGTCCCGAGGGGAAGATCAAAGGCCCCAAGTTCAAGATGCCCGAGATGCACATCAAGGCCCCCAAGATCTCCATGCCCGACGTCGACTTCAACCTGAAGGGCCCCAAGGTCAAGGGGGACATCGATGTCTCTGCTCCAAAGCTGGAGGGGAACCTGCAGTGCCCAGATGTCGACCTCAAGGGCCCCAGAGTGGACATTCAGGCACCGGACGTGACCCTGGAGGGTCCCAAGGGGAAAATGCCTGAAGTTCACCTCAAGACCCCCCAGATCTCCATGCCCGACATCGACCTGAACCTGAAGGGCCTGAAGGTCAAGGGTGAGGCCGACCTGCAGGGCCCCAAGCTCGAGGGGGGTCTGAAGGGCCCCGAGGTCGAGATCAAAGGCCCCAAAGTGGACATCGAGTGCCCAGCGGTCAACATCGATGGTCCGGAGGGGAAAGTGAAGCTGCCCAAAATGAAAATGCCCAAATTTGGCTTTAAAGGAGAAGGTCCCGACGTGGATGTGAACTTGCCGAAGGCTGAGGTGGATCTTTCCGGCCCCAAGGTTGATCTTGGCCTGCCGGAGGTCAACGTTGAAGGTCTGGAGGGCAAAGTCAAAGGTCCTAAACTGAAAATGCCCGAAATGCACGTGAACGTCCCCAAAATCTCCATGCCCGAGATAGACTTGAACTTGAAAGGCCACAAAACCAAGGGCGGCTTCGACATTTCCACCCCGAAGGTCGAAGGTCACCTGAAAGGGCCCGAGGTTGACCTCAAAGGCCCAGAATTCGGCGTCAAAGGTCCCGAAGTCGACGTCGAATGTCCCGACCTGAGCATCGAGGGCCCGGAGGCCAACGTCAAAGTTCCCAAGTTTAAAAAGTCCAAATTTGGGTTCGGGATGAAAAGCCCCAAGGCCGAGGTGGATTTACCCGAGGGGGAGCTGAACGTGGAGTCACCCGAGGCCCACCTGTCCGGGAAGGGCAAGAAAAGCAAGTTCAAGATGCCCAAAATCCACATGAGCGGCCCCAAAGTGAAGGGGAAGAAGGGGGCGTTCGATGTCAACGCGGCGGGGGCCGAGCTGGACGCGGAGCTCAACGTCACCGGCCCCGACGTCACCGTCAGGGGCGACGCCGCCGTGAAGTCGCCCAAAGGCAAGAAACCCATGTTTGGCAAGATCTCCTTCCCGGACGTCGAATTCGACCTCAAATCGCACAAATTCCGCGGCGAGGCCTCGGGGGGGGTCCCCAAAGTTGAGGGTGAGCTGGAGGTCAAGGGCCCGAGTCTCAACGTGGACGTGGAAGGTCCCGACGTCAACCTGAAAAGCCCAAAATTCAAACTCCCCGGGGTCCAGGTGGGCACGGGGGACGTGAAGGTCGGGGGTGACCTGAAGGGCCCCGGCATCGACGTCGCCGTCCCCTCGCTGGCGGCGCCCGACGTCGACATCGGCGTGAAAGGACCAAAAGTAAAAGGCGAAGTCGGCGCACAACTGGAAGGTCCCGAGGGGAAACTGGGATGGCCCAAGGGGGGGAAAATGGGTTTGGGGCTGGAGATGCCGGACGTGAGCTCGGACGTGGATGTGAAGCTCAAAGGGCCCCAAATATCCGGGCCTGAGTTGGAGGGGAACCTGCAAGGACCAAAATTAAAGGGAGATTTGGACATTTCGGGCTCCGTGGAAGGGCCCGGTGTTACCCTGGACGCAGCCGGCCTGGACCTCGGTGGCCTGGGGGGGAAGGTGAAGCTGCCCACGGTGAAGTCCCCAACGCTGGAGGTCAAGGGGGGCGTCCCCTGCTCCGTCCAGTCCCCGGGGGCCACCCTGGACCTCAAGGGGCCCTCACTGGACGTCTCCGGGCCAGATTTGGATGTCAACCTGAAAGGACCAAAGTTGAAAGGAGACGTCGGCGTCAAATCCCCGCAAGGGTCGGCGGACGACGCCGGCTTTGAAATTTTGGGGGGCACCATCAAACTCCCGTCCCTGAAGCTGCCCCAGTTCAGCATCTCCGGCCCCAGCGTGGACGGAGGGGACGCGGGGGTCACTCTGGAAGGTCCCCAGGTCAAGGCGGGGCTGAAGGGCTCCGGTTTGGGGCTGGAAGGTCCCGAGGTGGAACTGAAAGGGCCGAAATTCTCCGCGCCGGACGTCGACCTGAGGCGGAAAGGACCAAACGTCGACGTGGCCGGTGACATCAAAGGGTCAAAGGTCAGCGTGGAAGCCCCTCACGGAGGCGTCCACCTGGAGGCTTCGGCTCTGGAAGCGTCCGGCTCGGGGTTGAACGTCAACGTGAAAGGGCCAAAGGTCAAAGGCGCAGCCGAGGCGACGCCGCCATCGGTCAGCGCCGGTTCCGGAACCTTCCACGTCTCCTGCCCCAAGGTGAGCGCAGAGGGCGGCCAGGTCAAAGTGTCCTTCCCCAAGCTGCGGATGCCGAAATTCGTCTTCTCCGAGCCCGAGGCCAAGGGCCGTGAGGTCGGGGTGGACGTCGACTTCCCCGGCGCCGACGCGGCCGAGCCGGAGCCGGACGAGGCCGAGGCGAGGCTGAAGAAATCCAAGCTCAAGATGCCCAAATTCAACTTCTCCAAGCAGAAGGGACGCGGCGGCGGCGGCGGCACCCCGGGGTCCCCCGAGGCCTCGGGCTCCATGTCCGGCTCCAAGGGTGACCTGAAGAGCTCCAAGGTGAGTCTGGGCTCGGCCGAGGGCGAGCTGGAGGCCGAGGCGCCGGCGGCCAAGGGCAAATTCTCGTTGTTCCGCGGCAAGAAACAGCGGCCGCGCTCGTCGTCCTTCAGCGATGACCACTCGGCCGAGCCGGACGCCGCCAGGCAGCCCAAGAGCAAATTCGGGACCTTCGGGGGCATCGGCTCCAAGGCCAAGGGGTGCTACGAGGTGACGGCCGGCGCCGAGGACGGGGGGCGGGCGCCGGGGTCCCCCAAATCCCGCTTGTCCTCGTCCTCGTCCTGCGAGGGCGTGGCCCGGGGCGGGCTCCGCGTGCCCGGCCTGGAGCTGGCGGTGGCCAAAGGCAAGGAGTGACCGCGGGGGAGGGGTTGTACATAGGCCTGGAGCGAGGGACCCCCCCCGTGTGTACAGAGAGGGGGAGGGGCTGGGGGTTCCCCTCCCCCCCACCAAAGATTTTGGGGGTCCTCCCCTTGTGCTGAGAGCTTTGTTTTTTTTCCCTCCCAATTTATCCTTTTTTTTTGGATATTTTTATTGGGGTTTGTTTTTGTCCCCTGTTTTTTTTCTTCCTCCCTCCTCTGCCCCTCCCCCCCCCCCCAAAAAAAATATTTTCAGTGTTTGGTTCGTGGAAATGAATTTTTATTTTTTTTTTTGTATTTTTTCCTTCATTTTAACTTTTTTTTTTTGCTTTTTTTTTTTTTTTTTTTTTTTTTGCGGGGCTGAAGGTTCTGTCGGTTTGGTGGATTTATTCCAAAGTTTGGATTTTTTGGGTTTGTGAAAGAAATGAAACCAAATCCGTGGATCTTTTATGTTTTAAAAAAAAGTTTAAATATTATTAAAAAAATATTTTTAAAAAATTAAATATTATTTTAAAAAATGTAAAAAATTAAATATTATTTTTAAAAAAATAAAAATTTAAATATTATTAAAAAAAGAAGACCAAAACTGTGGATTTCTAAAAAAAAACCCTACCCAAAACCGTGGATGTATTTGATAAATTGGATATATTAAAATATAAGGAGAAAAAAAATATGGATTTACTAAAGAAATTAAAAGAAAAATATGGAATTATTAAAAAAAACTCAAAGTAAAAATGTGGATCTATTAAAAAAAAATCAAAGAAATTAGCAAATAAATAATAATTTAAATAATAATAATAATAGTAAATTATATGAACAGCGACAAAATTGGATCAATTAAGAAAATAAACCAAAACTAAAAGGGGATTTATTAAAAAAATAACATTAAATGGATTTATCCAAAGAAAGAAACCAAAAAAAATACAGATTTATTGAGCAGCATAAAGCAAAAATATTAATTAATTACATAAAATAAACCAAAAAACACGGATTTACCAATAAAAACAAACCAAACCCGTGGCTTTATTAATAAAAATAAACCAAAACCAGTGGATTTATTAATCCAAACAATCCAAAAGCCACAACTCTGACCTCTGAAACTGAGAAGTGTCCCCAGAGCTTGGAAGATTTTAATCCGTGGCACAAGACCCGGAGATCGAATGACTCCGGGGAGGACGGAACGAGCCCAGAGCCGCTCCCGAGGTTTTCCCTGCAGCTTTATTTTCATTTTTTTTTTTTGTTATTTTTAGCTGTTTTATGGCTGTTTTTTTGTCGTATTTGTTACATTCTTTGTATTATAATTTGATAAAAACGCCCGTTTCTGTCTTGTTTAGCCCCAAAATTCAAAAAAAAAAAAAAAAAGGTGCGTTGGTGCATCCGGGATAAAGTTTTGTTTTATGAGGATTTTGGGGAAGTTTAAATAAATTAAATTTTTAAGGAATTCCTCCCCCCTTCCCAGAAAATTGAAACCTTTGCAGCACTTTAACGGCGAATTAACGGGAGAAAAAACGGTGGAAAACGCAAATAAAACCAAAAATGTTTATTAACCGCGATTTTGCTTCGTTTGGGGTCTTTTTTAAGGTGAAATTTGGGGGTTGAGGCTCCCTCTGGATTTTGGGGGGGGTCCCTTTGGGGGGGGGGAGGGGTCACACCAAAACAAATCTGGGCTCCCGTCCCCTCCCCCCACCTCAAATTTCACCTCCCCACCCCCCAACCAGGGCCCCTCCCCCACCTCGGATTTGGTGTCACGGCCCCTCCCCTCCCCTCCCCATATTTGGGATTCCCCCCCGTCCTCTCATTGCCCCTCCCCCTCCCCCAGGCCCTTTTTGCCCCTCCCCCTCAAAAATAAAGCACTTTGGTCCTCCCGCCCGCCAGGGGGCGCTGCCGCGCACGCGCTTTAGGGCGTGGCATCTCTGGAATAACGCACCGGAAGTCGGCCATGTTGCCCTGGTGCACGATGGGAACTGCAGTTCCGTGCACCCTCACAACTTCCGGTCACCTGTTTGTGAAGCATGACGGGAACTGTAGTTCTAAATTAGCGGCCATACCGGAAGTGGCTTGGCGGCTGTTTCCCGATGCATTCTGGGAGCTGTTGTTTGTTAATAAGGGGGCGGGGGCTCGGCCATGTTGGCGCCCGGTGCATGCTGGGAGCTGTAGTTCGCTCCAGTCCCCCAGGAGGAGTCTCTGCCTCACGGCCTGGGCGTTACTGGTCCGTACTGGGCGTTACTGGTCCGTACTGGAGGCAGCTGCTCGCCACGCCCTGCCCCACCGCCGTGACGTCACCCACACCGAGGCATCATGGGTAGGCGGCCATCTTTACTGAGGGCACTGGGGGACGGTCACCGCCGTGTCCGGGGGGCATCCAGGTGTCCATGGAGGGTCCCCAGGTATCCTCAAAGATCCATTGGAGGGTCCTCAGGTGTTCATGACAGGTCCTTCAAGTGTCCCCAGGCATGTCTCAGGTGTCCCAGGCGTGTCCCAGCTGTCCCAGGTGTGTCCCAGGTGTTCATGGGAGGTCCTTCAAGTGTCCCAGGCATGTCCCAGGTGTGTCCCAGCTGTCCCCAGGCGTGTCCCAGGTGTCCTCAGGTGTTCACGGCAGGTCCTTCAAGTGTCCCCAGGTGTGTCCCAGGCGTTCTGGGTGTGTCCCAGGCGTGTCCCAGCTGTCCCCAGGTGTCCCAGGCATGTACCAGGCATGTCCAAGCTGTTCCCAGGTGTGTCCCAGCTGTCCCCAGGTGTTCACGGCAGGTCCTTCAAGTGTCCCAGGCGTGTCCCAGCTGTCCCAGGTGTGTCCCAGCTGTCCCCAGGTGTGTCCCAGGCATGTCCCAGGTGTGTCCCAGGTGTCCCCAGGTATTCACGGCAGGTCCCTCAAGTGTCCCCAGGCATGTCCCAGCTGTCCCAGGTGTGTCCCAACTGCCCCAGGTGTGTCCCAGGCGTGTCCCAGGCATGTCCCAGGCGTGTCCCAGCTGTCCCCAGCTGTCCCCAGGTGCTCAGCAGCGCCGGGGGGATCCGGGGTAGCGCCTCCTCAGCTCCTCCCGGAATCCACGGAAGAGGCGCCGGTTGTGGCCCAGCTCGGCCTCGCGGCCCCCGTGGAACCCGCCCGGCTCCTTGAACCCCCGGTGGGTGACGAAGGCCCCGTCCAGCACCGCGAAGCGGAACCCGGCCACGTGCAGCTCGCAGGCCTGGGAAGGGTTAAAATGTCACCCCGAGACCCCCAGGGAGCCCCCCGGACCCCCCCGGCCCCGTCCTCACCTGGCTGATGCGGTTGAAGCCGTACTGGAGGAACCTCTCGTCGAAGGGGGGGACGCCGCGGGCGGGGGCCACGAAGAACGGCTCCCAGGGGTCCCTCCACGGCGCCTCGTAGGCCACGCGCGGCCGCGGCGCCGGCGGCAGCGTCCGCCAGCGGCCGAAATCGGTGGGGGCCTGGCAGCGGGGACACAGCGTCCCGTAGAACGGCCGCGCGTCCCCCGCGCCCCAGAGCCGCAGTAGCTCCGGCTTGGACGCCGGCGGCCGCAGCCCCGCGCGCACCTCGAAGGCCGGCAGCACAAAAAGCACCCGCGCCCAGGGCGGCTCGGCGGCCTGGGGGTCACTCGGGGCGTTGGGGTCACTGAGGGTGTTGGGGTCACTCGGGGCATGGGGGTCACTCAGGGCCTTGGGGTCATTCGGAGCGTTGGGGTCACTCAGGGCCTTGGGGTCATTCGGAGCATGGCGGTCACTCAGAGCTCGGGGGTCATTCGGAGCATGGCGGTCACTCAGAGCTCGGGGGTCATTCGGAGCTCGAGGGTCACTCAGAGCTCGGGGGTCATTCAGAGCGTTGGGGTCACTCAGAGCGTTGGGGTCACTCAGGGTGTTGGGGTCACTCAGAGAGTGGGGGTCACTCAGAGCACGGGGGTCACTCAGAACTCGGGGGTCACTCAGAGCTCGGGGGTCACTCGGGGCCTTGGGGTCACTCAGAGCTCGGGGGTCACTCGGGGCCTTGGGGTCACTCAGAGCTCGGGGGCCACTCAGAACTCGGGGGTCACTCAGAACTCGGGGGTCATTCAGTTCATGAGGGACAGGGGGGTCCTGGAGACCCCCGGGGACCTCCAGGCCGTTGGGGACCCCCAGGGCTCGGGGACTCTTGGGGTCTTCCCGGCCACTGGAGCCCAACCAAGTCTTGGGGTTCTTTGGGATTTTGGGGACCCCGAGGTCCCGGAGACCCTCAGGGGCCACCACGGCCTTGGGTGAAGCCCCCAAAGCCTTTGGGTTCCCCGAATCCCCCCGAAACCCCAAACTGCCCTGAACAGCCCAAGTTTTGGGGTTCCCCGAATCCCCCTGAGCTTTGGGGTCCCCCCGTCCCCCCCAGTTTTTGGGGTCCAGGCCCCCGTCCCGCAGCAGCTCCAGGAACCCCTCGCGCAGCCCCGGGCTCGGCACCACGTCGGCGTCCACCACGAGCACGAAACGCTCCCCCAGTTTGGGTGGGGGGTCCCCCCGCGGGGCCCCCCCGGCCGCCCCCTCCCAGGCCACGTTCCTCAGCAGATTCCCGGGGTACGGCACCCCAAACTGTAACTGGGGGGTCGGCGGCCGCCAGCCTCGCCAGGGCCCCCCGACACCCCCCGGCGCTTCGGGGGGCTCGCGGCGCCTCGGGGATTTTTGGGGGGGTCCCGCCGCCCCCAGCACCACGTGCAGCCTCAGGCGGCTCCTCAAACTCCGGCAGGGACCCCCCAAAATCGCCAGCAGCTCCTCCAGCCCCTCCCGGGGCACCCCAAACACGGCCAGGGCCAGCGGGCCCCCCCAGGACCCCCCCAGCGCCGCCGCCGCTCGCCCGGGGCTGCCGTGGGTGGCCAGGACCAGCTCGGGGCGGGGGCGCGGGCCCAGCCCGGGGGGGCTCCCAGCACGTCCCGGAACACCCGGAACGCCCCCGAGGCGTCCAGGACCCCGCGGGGGGGCGCGGCGGGGCGGGGGGGCGCGGGGCGGGGGGCACGGCCCGCAGGTAGAGGGTCTGCAGCAGAGCCAGAGCCCCCAGGAACCAGGCACAGCCCCCCAAAACACGGCCCCGGGGCATGGCGGGACTGGGGGAACTGGGGGGAACTGGGGAGGGGGGGACTGGGGGGGACTGGGGGGAACTGGGGGACTGGGGGGAACTGGGGGGGATTGGGGGGACTGGGGGGACTGGGATGGACTGGGAGGGACTGGGGGGGACTGGGGGGACTGGGGGGATTTGGGGGACTGGCAGGGACTGGGGGGACTGGGGGAACTGGGGGGATTGGGGGGGACTGGGGGATTGGGGGGACTGGGGGGATTGGGGGGATTGGGGAAACTGGGGGGACTGGGGGGGATTGGGGGATTGGGGGAACTGGGGGAACTGGGGGGACTGGGGAGGGGATTTGGGGGAGACTGGGGGGACTGGGGGAACTGGGGGGACTGGGGGGACTGGGGGACTGGGGGAACTGGGGGGACTGGGGGGACTAGGGGGGACTGGGGGGACTGGGGGGACTGGGGGGACTGGGGGGGACTGGGGGCAACTGAGGGGATTGGGGGATTGGGGGATTGGGGGGACTGGGGGGGACTGGGGAGGACTGGGAGGAGATTTGGGGGGACTGGGGGGACTGGGGGGGACTGGGAGGAACTGGGGGGAATGGGGGACTGGGGGGACTGGGATGGACTGGGGGGACTGGGAGGAGATTTGGGGGGACTGGGGGGACTGGGATGGACTGGGGGGACTGGGAGGGACTGGGAGGAGATTTGGGGGGACTGGGGTAACTGGGGGGACTGGGAGGGGATTTGGGGGACTGGGGGGCACTGGGGGGACTGGAGGGACTGGGGGGACTGGGGAGGGTAATGAGGGGGACTGGGGGAACTGGGGGGACTGGGAGGGTAATGAGGGGGACTGGGGGAACTGGGGGGGCTACTGGGGGGAACTGGGGGGGCTACTGGGGGGGAGTGGGCGGGTAATGGGGGACTGGGAGAGGGGATTGGGGGACTGGGGGGACTGGGAGGGACTGGAAGGACTGGGGGTACTGGGGGTACTGGGGGTACTGGGAGAGGGGACTGGGGGTACTGGGGGTACTGGGGGTACTGGGAGAGGGGACTGGGGGGGACTGGGAGCTACTGGGGGCACTGGGAGGGGTCAGGAGCGTGTACCGGCAGGGCACTGGGGGATACTGGGGGTTACTGGGAGGATTCTGGGGGTCTCTGGGGCCGGCGCGGAGCCAGGACCAGTCCGGCATGCTGGAACCAGTACGGGGCTACTGGGACCAGTACGGGGCTACTGGGACCAGTACGGGCGTGCTGCGACCAGTACGGGCGTGCTGCGACCAGTTTGGGGTCACCGGTCCCAGTTTGGGGTCACCGGTCCCAGTTTGGGGTCACTGGTCCCAGTTTGGGGGATGGCGGGGAGGGGCTGGGTCCAGTGCCGGGGGGATCGGGACCAGTTTGGGGTCACCGGTCCCAGTTTGGGGTCACTGGTCCCAGTTTGGGGATGGCGGGGAGGGGCTGGGTCCAGTTCCGGGGGTGTCGGGACCAGTTTGGGGTCACCGGTCCCAGTTTGGGGTCACTGGGACCAGTCCGGGACTCACCGCGCTGCGTCGGCGCCGGAGGAGCTGCGCATGCGCGGGAAGAAAGGGGCGTGGCCCCACACGCAAAACGGGCGTGGTTATGCAAATTTGACAAGGCCACGCGAAAGGGCGCGGTTTCACAGCTTGTGGGCGTGGTCTGAGCGTTGTGGGCGTGACTTGATAGTTGTGGGCGTGGTTTCGGCCCCGAGGACCCCCAAATTCCTGCGTCCCCCCAAAAAATTCCTGATTTGTCCCCAAAATTCCTGATTTGTCCCCAATTCCTGATTTGTCCCCAAAATTCCTGATTTGTCCCCAATTCCTGTCCCCACCCCAAAATTCCTGATTTGTCCCCAATTCCTGATTTGTCCCCAAAATTCCTGATTTGTCCCCAATTCCTGTCCCCACCCCAAATTCCTGATTTGTCCCCAATTCCTGATTTGTCCCCAATTCCTGTCCCCACCCCAAAATTCCTGATTTGTCCCCAATTCCTGATTTGTCCCAAAATTCCTGATTTGTCCCCAATTCCTGATTTGTCCCAAAATTCCTGATTTGTCCCCAATTCCTGTCCCCACCCCCAAAATTCCTGATTTGTCCCCAATTCCTGGATCCCCAAAATTCCCCCCAATTCCTGTCCCCCCCCCAAAATTCCTGATTTGTCCCCAATTCCTGATTTGTCCCCAAAATTCCTGATTTGTCCCCAATTCCTGGATCCCCCCAAAATTCCTGATTTGTCCCCAATTCCTGGATCCCCCCAAAATTCCTGATTTGTCCCCAATTCCTGGATCCCCCAAAATTCCTGATTTGTCCCCAATTCCTGATTTGTCCCCAATTCCTGTCCCCCCCCCAAAATTCCTGATTTGTCCCCAATTCCTGTCCCCCCCCCAAAATTCCTGATTTGTCCCCAAAATTCCTGATTTGTCCCCAATTCCTGGATCCCCCAAAATTCCTGATTTGTCCCCAATTCCTGATTTGTCCCCAAAATTCCTGATTTGTCCCCAATTCCTGTCCCCCCCCCAAAATTCCTGATTTGTCCCCAATTCCTGTCCCCCCCCCAAAATTCCTGATTTGTCCCCAATTCCTGATTTGTCCCCAAAATTCCTGATTTGTCCCCAATTCCTGATTTGTCCCCAATTCCATTTGTCCCCAATTCCTGATTCGTCCCCAATTCCTGGATCCCCAAAATTCCTGATTTGTCCCCAATTCCTGCCCCCACCCCAAAATTCCTGATTTGTCCCCAATTCCTGTCCCCACCCCAAAATTCCTGATTTGTCCCCAAAATTCCTGATTTGTCCCCAATTCCTGGATCCCCAAAATTCCTGATTTGTCCCCAAATTCCCGGGGTCACCGGGAAGAAGCCACCACAGGCACGGGGACCATGGGGGGACACTTTTATTGCCGGGGGTGTCGGGGCCACGGGGCCTCCAGGGGACATTGGGGACATCACCGGGGACATTGGGGACATCACCGGGGACATCACCGGGGACATTGGGGACATCACCGGGGACAGCACCGGGGACACGGCGGGGCTCGGTCCCTCGGGCAGGGACGGTGGCAGTGTCCCCCCCTCCTTTGGGGACATCGGGTGACGACAATCGCGGGGTTGGGGACACGGGGGACACCGGGGGACATCGTGGGGGGGGTCTCAGTCTTTGATGCGGGGACACGAGCGGGTCCCACATCCCTTGGGGACATTGGGGACATCAAGCCACGCGTTGTGTCAGGCCGAGGCAGTGACGAGGAGGGACATCGGGGACATCGGGGGGTGTTGGGGACATCGGGGACGTTGGGGACATTGGGGACATTGGGGACATTGGGGACACTGAGTCACGACGTGTCTCAGTCTCGGGTTGGGGACATTGGGGACGTTGGGGACATTGGGGACATTGGGGACATTGGGGACACTGAGTCACGACGTGTCTCAGTCTCGGGTTGGGGACATTGGGGACATTGGGGACGTTGGGGACATTGGGGACATTGGGGACACTGAGTCACGATGTGTCTCAGTCTCGGGTTGGGGACATTGGGGACGTTGGGGACATTGGGGACATTGGGGACATTGGGGACACTGAGTCACGACGTGTCTCAGTCTCGGGTTGGGGACATTGGGGACGTTGGGGACATTGGGGACACTGAGTCACGACGTGTCTCAGTCTCGGGTTGGGGACACTGGGGACGTTGGGGACATCAGGCCAGGATGTCCCTTGGAGGACAGCGTTGGGGACACTGGGGACACCGAGGCGTGACCTGGCCTGGCCCGGTGGCTCGGGGGAAGCGGTGGCCACGTCCCCCGGGCCTGGGGACAACGGGGGGACATCAGGTCACGGCTCGGCTTGGGGACAATGGGGACACCGAGCCACATTGTGCCTCTGCCCCACGGCTCGGGGGACACGGGGGACATCACGGGGACATCGTGGGGACATCACGGGGACATCACGGGGACACCAAGCCACATCGTGCCTCGGTCCCCCGCACTGGGGACATTCGGGGTGACACCCACGGGGGGGGAGGGGACGCGATTTTCGGGGTGACTCTGCCAAAAACGCAGACCCCGAGGTGGGGGCGGGGGTGACAGGGACGAGGCGGGTGACAAGGGACAAGAAGGACACTCCGCTCTGGGGGGAGGGGCACAGGTGGGTCCAAACCCCCCCCCCGCCCCTCTCCAGAGACCCCAAAAAAATTTTGGCGACGGGTCCTGGGGCGGGGGGGGGGGGAGGGGGGAGAGGGGGGGAGGGGACGGGGTGGGGGGGGGGGGGAGGGGACACGAGGGACGGTCCCCAGGCTGGGTCCGGGCTGGGGGAGGGGGGGGCCACCAGCCCCCCCCCAATTACCTTAGAGACTCGTTACGAGTTAAATTAGCACGAGCGGCCCCGGGGGGCGGCGGGCGGGGGGCGCGGCCGGGGCCGGGGGGACGCTGGCCCGGGCCGGGGTGACAATGACAATATGCCATACTGGGGGCAAGTCGCGTCACAGACTTAGTTCAGAACGACGGGGCGCGCTGGCTTCCGGCTGTGGGGACAGAGCGACACGTCAGGGACACCCCCAAAACCCACCCCGAACCGCCCCCAAATACCCCGCGGGTCCCGGCGTCACCCCGTCCCCAGCCGGGATTGTCCCTTGTCCCCAGAACAGGGAGCCGGGGGGCTCCGGCACCGCCCCCCACCCATCCAAACACCCCCCAAGGAGGGGACCCGGCTGTGGGGGTCCCGTCCTGCGGCGCTGCCTGTGTCCCCCTGTCCCTCTCTGTCCCCCCGTCCCTGTCCCCCCTGTCCCTCCTGTCACCTCCTGTCACCTCCTGTCCCTCCCTGTCCCTCTCTGTCCCCCGGTCCCTGTCCCCCCTGTCCCTCCTGTCACCTCCTGTCACCTCCTGTCCCTCTCTGTCCCCCCGTCCCTGTCCCCCCTGTCCTTCCTGTCACCTCCTGTCCCTCCCTGTCCCTCCTGTCACTCCCTGTCCCCCCGTCCCTGTCCCCCCTGTCCCTCCCTGTCCCCCCTGTCCCTCCCTGTCCCCCCTGTCCCTCCCTGTCCCCCCTGTCCCTCCTGTCACTCCCTGTCCCCCCGTCCCTGTCCCCCCTGTCCCTCCCTGTCCCTCCCTGTCACTCCCTGTCCCCCCTGTCCCTCCCTGTCCCCCCTGTCCCTCCCTGTCCCTCCTGTCCCCCTGCCCCTGTCCCCTCTGTCCCTCCTGTTCCCCCATCCCCGTCCCATTTCCGTCCCCCCGTCCCTGTCCCCTCTGTCCCTCCTGTTCCTGTCCCCTCTGTCCCTCCCTGTCACTCTCTGTTCCCCCATCCCGGTCTCATTTCCGTCCCCCCGTCCTTGTCGACCCTGTCCCTTCTGTCCCCCTGTCCCCCCTGTCACCTCCTGTCCCCCCATCACTGTCCCCCTGTCCCCCCTGTCACCTCTGTCCCTCCTGTCCCCCCATCCCCGTTCCCCCATCCCTGTCCCCCCTGTCACCTCCTGTCCCCCCATCCCCGTCCCCCTGTCCATGTCCCCCTGTCCCTGTCCCTTCTGTCCCCTCTGTCCCTCCTGTCCCCATCCCTGTCCCCCCATCCCTGTCCCCCCATCCCTGTCCCCCTGTCCCTCCGTCCCTGTCCCTCCTGTCACCTCCCGTCCCCCCATCTCCGTTCCCCCATCCCTGTGCCCCCCTGTCCCTCCATCCCTGTCCCTTTTGTCCCCCCATCCCCATCCCCCCATCACCCCCCGAGCCCCCCGAGCCCCCCGAGCCCCCCACCTTTGCGGAAGGCGTCCTGGAGGCGGCTCTGGGGGAGTTGATACAACTCAGCGAAGGGGTCGCGGGGCGACCGGGGCGGGGGGACCGGCCGTGGTCCGGGGGTCCCCCCCGAGGGGCGCCGGGGTCCGCCGCGGGTGGCGATGGCAGCCAAGCCCTGCAGCAGCCGGCGCAGGGCGGGTCCGGCGGGGGGCGCGGGGGGCGGCGGAGACGTCTCGGGGGTCAGCAGAGAGCCGGGGGGACCCCCCGAGACCCCCCCCGGGCTCTCGGGGCTGGGCGGGAGCTTCTCGGCCGCGGGCTCGGGGGGCTCGGGGGGCCCGAAGGCGAAGGGGGGCGCCTGCCGGGGGGTGTAGGGCGGCGTCCAGGTCTCGGTGCCCGTCCCGGGGGTCTCGGGGACCCCCAGCCCCGGCGCCAGGCGCACCAGCCCCAGCGGGGGGCCCAGCGGGGCCGAGGGGCCGAGCCCGAGCCCGAGGTCGGGGTCGGGGCCGATGTCCGGCCCCAGGCCGGGGCAGGCGCCGGCCCCGAGCGCGGCTCCCACGGCGAAGCCCAGCGCGGATCCCAGGCCGGCGCCTCCGGCCACTCTGGCCGCTCCGGCCGCTCCGGCCGCCAGCCCGATACCGATGTCCGAGCCGGGGCCGGAGGCCAGGCCGAGTCCGGCGGTGGGGTCAACGTCCGGAGCGAGAGCGGCGCCGACTCCCAGGCCAATGTCCATCTCGGGCCCGAGGGCGGCTCCGACCGCCAGCCCGACCCCGGAGCCCACGGCGAGTTCGACGTTGTGTCCGAGGCCGGGGCCGGTGCCGGACGGGAGAGTCGAGCCCACGTTGGCTCCGAGGGCGGCTCCGAGGCCGAGTCCAACCCCGGCTCCGGCTCCCACGTCGGGGCCCAGGCCGAGGCCGGCGGTCACTCCGGCCCCGACGGTCACTCCGATGTCCGGGGGCAGCGCGGTGGTGCCGATGTCCAGCCCGACGCCGGCCCGGATGGCGCCGCCGGCCAGGCCGGGCCCGATGCCGAGGGCCACCCCCGGCCCGATGCCGGCGGTCACTTCGGCCGTGCCGGCCGCTCCCATGTCCTGGCCGAGCTCAGTCCCAAGGGCGGGGCCCACGTCGGCTCCGGCCGCCAGGCCCAGGCCAACGTCCACTCTGATGCCGCTTCCCACGGCGAGGCCGACGCCGGCGTCCGAGCCCAGGCCGTGGCCAATGGCGTCTCCGAGAGCGTGGCCGACGTTGGGGGCGACGCCGGCCCCGAGGCCGCGGTCAGCGGTGGCCGCGGTGCCGTGTCCGAGGCTGTGTCCGATGGTGGCTCCCAGGCCGGGGTCAGCGGTGGCCGCGGTGCCGTGTCCGAGGCCGTGTCCGATGGTGGCTCCCAGGCCGGGGTCAGCGGTGGCCACGGTGTTGGCTCCCAGTCCGTGTCCGATGGTGGCCCCGAGTCCAGGGTCAATGGTGGCCGCAGTGTTGGCTCCCAGGCCGTGTCCAATGCCAGTCCCAAGGCCGTGGTCAGCGGTGGCCGCGGCGCCGTGTCCGAGGCCGTGTCCGATGGTGGCCCCAAGGCCGGGCTCCACGCCGCTGCCCAGGGCGGCTCCCAGGCTGTGTCCGATGGTGGCTCCCAGGCCGGGGTCAGCGGTGGCCGCGGTGCCGTGTCCGAGGCCGTGTCCGATGGTGGCTCCCAGGCCGGGGTCAGCGGTGGCCGCGGCGTTGCCTCCCAGGCCGTGTCCGACGTCGGCTCCGAGGCCGCAGCCGGCGCTGACCGCGAGGCCGAGGCCGTGTCCGGCGCCGTCGCCCAGGCCGGGCCCCACGCCGAGCTCGATGCCGGGGCCGAGGTCGCCTCCGGCTCCGACGGCGGCGCCGGGGAAGTCGAGGCCGGGCCCGAAGGGCTCCGGGGGTCCCGGGGGGGCTTCGGCCGCCAGCTGCTGCCGCAGGCACCAGGCCTCGGCCTCACTGCGGGGGGACGCGGCGGTCAGGGGCGTCTGTGGCCAGCTGGGTGTCCCCAGGGGCTGCTGTGACCCCTGGGCGATGACCACTGACCACTGACTGCTGATCATTGACCACTGAGCACTGAGCATTGACCACTGACAACTGACCACTGACTGCTGACCATTGGTCATTGACCACTGAGCATTGACCACTGAGCACTGACCCCCAACCACCGACCACTGACCACTGAGCACTGACCACCAACCATTGACCACTGACAGCTGACCACTGACCCCTGGGCACTGACCACTGACCACTGACTGCTGACCACTGGGCACTGACCTGATGACGAAGTTGTGGGCGAGCAGGGCCGGCCCCTCCGGCCGCAGGCGGGCGTAGACCCACGTCCAGCCCAGGCCGTCCTTGCGCTGCAGCCGCGTCACCAACTCGCCACGAGCCTCCGGCCCCGCGCCGGCTGTGGGGACACGGCGATGGTCAGCGGGGATGGACAGGGGTGTGGGGACACGGCGATGGTCAGCAGGGATGGACAGGGGTGTGGGGACACTGCAATGGTCAGTGGGGATGGACAGGGGTGTGGGGACATGGCGATGGTCAGTGGGGATGGACAGGGGTGTGGGGACATGGCGATGGTCAGTGGGGATGGACAGGGGTGTGGGGACATGGTGATGGTCAGCGGGGATGGGCAGGGGTGTGGGGACATGGTGATGGTCAGCGGGGATGGACAGTGGGGATGGACAGGGGTGTGGGGACATGGTGATGGTCAGCGGGGATGGGCAGGGGTGTGGGGACACTGCAATGGTCAGCGGGGATGGACAGGGGTGTGGGGACACGGCGATGGTCAGCGGGGACGGGCAGGGGTGTGGGGACACGGTGATGGTCAGCGGGGATGGACAGGGGTGTGGGGACACGGCGATGGTCAGTGGGGATGGACAGGGGTGTGGGAACACTGCAATGGTCAGCGGGGATGGACAGGGGTGTGGGGACACTGCACTGGTCAGCGGGGATGGACAGGGGTGTGGGGACACTGCAATGGTCAGTGGGGATGGACAGTGGGGATGGACAGGGGTGTGGGGACACGGCAATGGTCAGCGGGGATGGACAGGGGTGTGGGGACACTGCAATGGTCAGCGGGGATGGACAGGGGTGTGGGGACATGGTGATGGTCAGTGGGGATGGACAGGGGTGTGGGGACACTGCGATGGTCAGCGGGGATGGAGAGGGGTGTGGGGACACTGCAATGGTCAGCGGGGATGGACAGGGGACACCGAGGGGACATCGCTGGGGACAGGGGACATCGGCCGGGATGACGGAGAGGTTTGGGGACACAGCAACACCGACAAGGATGGGGCAGCCCCAGGGCCACGCAGGGGACACGTGGGGACACCGAGGGGACAAAGCCAGGGCGATGTGGGGACCCCCCTGGGGACACGGGGACTCGGGGGACAGGGACACCCGCAGGGGACTGAGTGAGCCCGGGGGCCGCAGGGACACGAGGGGAGGGCACAGGGACACCCGGGGGACCCTGGCGACACTGACCGAGGCGCAGGTGCTGGCGGGCGACGTGGCCGAGGTCCTCGGGGTGCAGCAGGCGGTACCAGGAGCGGCCCAGCAGCTCCCCCCGGCCGTAGCCCAGGTGCACCAGGACACTGCCGGACACCAGGTCGGGGTCACTCGTCCGCCCAGACGGGTCCCCTCCGGCCACCCGCGGCCACCCGCGGCCACCCGCGGCCACCCCCTCACCTGTCGGAGATGTCCAGCAGGGCCAGGTCGCGGGCGTGGCGGCTCTGGAAGGCCGGCAGCAGGAGGCAGTCGGGGCAGGGCCAGGGCGGGGGGTCCAGGGGGGCGCAGAAAGCCACGAAGAGCGCGGGGGCGGCCCCGGGGGGCCCGGGGGGCTCCTGGAAGCGCCCCCGCAGCAGCACCAGCTTGCGGCCGGCGCTCGGCCGGCGAGAGGCGCGGGACGTGGTGAAACGGCAGCGGAAAAGGCGCTCTGGGGGACACCGGGAGGGGGGTGTCGGTCACTCCGTGTCCGTCCCTCTGTCCATCCCTCCCTCCTGTCCATCCCTCCATCCCTCCCGGAGCCCTCCCGGAGCCCCCAGACCCCCCCCCGGACCCCCACCCACCTGCCTGGGGGGCCCCGGGCAGGCTCAGCTGCTGCCGCACCAGGGGGTGATCGGCGGGGTCCAGCAGGTCGTAGATGCTGTCCCCTTGTGCCACCAGGTCCACCTGGGGGGGGCAGGGAGGGAGGCCGGGGTGAGCCCCCAGCGCCCCCGGGACCCTCGGCGCCCCCGGGACCCCCGCCCGCCCCCGGCCCGGCCGGCCGCTCACCATGGAGTGGCCCAGGTGCTGCGCCACGTTGTCGGTGACCCCGACCAGCTTCCCCTCGCGGGTCACGGCCAGCAGGAACCCGGGCAGCGACGCCACCAGGTCGGCGAGCTCCGGCCCCCCCAGCAGCTCCAGGGGCGCCCCCCGGCTCGGGCCTGGCGTGGGGACACGAGGGGACACCGCTCAGCCACGGAGCCGCCGGGACCCCTCCCGTGTGCGGCCAGCTCTGGTCACCGTCCCTGGCCCTGTCCCGGTTCCTCTGTCCCAGCTCTGGTCCCTGTCACCGATCCCGGTCCCTGTCACCGATCCCGGTCCCTGTCACCGATCCCGGTCCCCGATCCCGGTCCCTGTCACCGATCCCGGTCCCTGTCACCGATCCCGGTCCCCGATCCTGGTCCCCGATCCCGGTCCCCGTCACCAATCCCAGTCCCTGTCACCGATCCCGGTCCCCGATCCCGGTCCCTGTCACCGATCCCGGTCCCCGTCACCGATCCCGGTCCCCGTCACCGATCCCGGTCCCCGATCCCGGTCCCCGTCACCGATCCCGGTCCCTGTCACCGATCCCGGTCCCCGATCCCGGTCCCTGTCACCGATCCCGGTCCCTGTCACCGATCCCGGTCCCTGTCACCGATCCCGGTCCCCGATCCCGGTCCCTGTCACCGATCCCGGTCCCTGTCACCGATCCCGGTCCCCGATCCTGGTCCCCGATCCCGGTCCCCGTCACCAATCCCAGTCCCTGTCACCGATCCCGGTCCCCGATCCCGGTCCCTGTCACCGATCCCGGTCCCCGTCACCGATCCCGGTCCCCGTCACCGATCCCGGTCCCCGATCCCGGTCCCCGTCACCGATCCCGGTCCCTGTCACCGATCCCGGTCCCCGATCCCGGTCCCTGTCACCGATCCCGGTCCCTGTCACCGATCCCGGTCCCTGTCACCGATCCCGGTCCCTGTCACCGGTCCCGGTCCCCGTCACCGGTCCCCGTCCCACCGCCCCGCCCGGTCCCCGCCGCTCTCCGCGGTGCTGAACGGGAACCTCCCGCCGCTCTCCGCGGTGCTGCACCGGCCCCGGTCCCTGCCCGCGGTGCTGAACGGCCCCGGTCCCCATCCCGGTCCCTTCCCGGTCCCAGCCCTGTCCCCATCCCGGTCCCCATCCCTGTCCCCATCCCGGTCCCTTCCCGGTCCCCAGCCCTGTCCCTTCCCGGTCCCCATCCCTGTCCCCATCCCGGTCCCTTCCCGGTCCCCATCCCTGTCCCCATCCCGGTCCCATCCCGGTCCCAGCCCGGTCCCTTCCCGGTCCCCGCTCCCGAGAGCGGCTCCCGCCGCTGCCTGACGCCGGTGGCTGCTGCCAGCCCCGTGTCATTCCCGCTCCCTTCCCGGTGTCATTCCCGGTCTGTCCCCGGTCAATCCCCGCTCCCATCTCCACTCCCCGATCCCCTGGTGTGGGTCAATCCCTGGTCCCGGATCCCATCCCCGCTCCGGTCCCTTCCCGGTCCCTCCCCGGTCCCGCTCCATCCCCGGTCCCGGTCCCACTCCATCCCCGCTCCATCCCCGCTCCGGTCCCTTTCCGGTCCCGCTCCATCCCCGCTCCATCCCCGCTCCATCCCCGCTCCATCCCGGCTCCGGTCCCGCTCCATCCCCGGTCCCGCTCCATCCCGGTCCATCCCCGCTCCGTCCCCGGTCCCGCTCCGTCCCGCTCCGTCCCCGCTCCATCCCCGGTCCCGCTCCATCCCCGCTCCATCCCCGGTCCCGCTCCATCCCCGCTCCATCCCCGGTCCAGTCCCTTCCCGGTCCCGCTCCATCCCCGGTCCCGCTCGGTCCCGCTCCATCCCCGCTCCATCCCCGGTCCCGCTCCATCCCCGCTCCATCCCCGGTCCAGTCCCTTCCCGGTCCCGCTCCATCCCCGCTCCGTCCCCGGTCCCGGTCCCACTCCATCCCCGCTCCATCCCCGGTCCAGTCCCTTCCCGGTCCCGCTCCATCCCCGCTCCATCCCCGCTCCATCCCCGCTCCATCCCGCTCCGTCCCGCTCCATCCCCGCTCCATCCCCGGTCCCGCTCCTTCCCCGCTCCATCCCCGCTCCATCCCCGGTCCCGCTCGGTCCCGCTCCATCCCCGGTCCAGTCCCTTCCCGGTCCCGCTCCATCCCCGGTCCCGCTCCATCCCCGGTCCCGGTCCCGCTCCGTCCCCGCTCCATCCCCGGTCCCGCTCCATCCCCGGTCCCGCTCCGTCCCCGCTCCGTCCCCGCTCCATCCCCGGTCCCGCTCGGTCCCGCTCCATCCCCGGTGCCGCTCCATCCCCGGTCCCGCTCCATCCCCGGTCCCGCTCCATCCCCGGTCCCGCTCCATCCCCGGTGCCGCTCCATCCCCGCTCCATCCCCGCTCCATCCCCGCTCCATCCCCGGTCCCGCTCCATCCCCGGTCCCGGTCCCACTCCATCCCCGCTCCGTCCCCGGTGCCGCTCGGTGCCGCTGCCGGTCTCACCTGGCCGCAGGCAGGCTCCCTTGCGGGTGTAGATGCAGGCGAGGGCCATGACGTGCAGGTACGAGAGGCGCGGCCGGTCGCCGTCGGGCAGCGGGAGGAGGTCGCGCAGGGCGCGGATCTGGGCGTTGATCTGGTCCCGGCGCGCCTTGGAGGCGCCTTTGGTGGAGCGGAGCATCCTCCGCCCGCGCCGCCGCCCGGGCCCGCCGCTTTATGCGGCCCGAGCCCCCGCGTCACCGGCGGCGTCACCGGCGCCGCCCGCCCCCCGCCGGGGGGGCTCGGGGGGGACGCGGCGGGAGCGTCACCGCTGACGCTGACGCACGAGCGGGGGGAGGCGGCGGGGAGGGGAGAGCGGGGGGATCGCACCGAAATTGGAGATGGAGCGGGGAGAGGGGCGGGGCTGCGGGGAGGGGGGGGAGGGGCGAGGGGCACGGCCGGGGTTGGGGGGAGAGGGAGGGAGGGAGGGAGGGAGGGAGGGGGGAGTCAACGGGGGGTCAGGGGGGAGATGGGGGGGGGAGATGGAGGGGATAAAGGGGGAGGGGGGAAGGGGAGGGGCGGGGGGAGAGGGTGGAGAGGGGAGATGGTTGGGATGGGCAGGGGGAGATGGAGGGGTCGGTGGGGAGATGGAGGGGTCAGTGATGGTCAATGGGGAGATGGAGGGGTCAGTGATGGTCAATGGGGAGATGGAGGGGTCAGTGGGGAGATGGAGGGGTCAGTGAGGGTCAGTGAGGGTCAATGGGGAGATGGAGGGGCCAATGGGGAGATGGAGGGGTCAGTGAGGGTCAATGGGGAGATGGAGGGGTCAATGAGGATCAATGGAGAGATGGAGGGGCCAATGGGGAGATGGAGGGGTCAGTGATGGTCAATGGGGAGATGGAGGGGTCAGTGGGGAGATGGAGGGGTCAATGAGGGTCAATGGGGAGATGGAGGGGTCAATGAGGGTCAATGGGGAGATGGAGGGGTCATTGATGGTCAATGAGGAGATGGAGGGGTCAATGAGGGTCAATGGGGAGATGGAGGGGTCAGTGGGGAGATGGAGGGGTCATTGATGGTCAATGGGGAGATGGAGGGGCCAGTGAGGGTCAATGAGGGTCAATGGGGAGATGGAGGGGTCAATGAGGGTCAATGGGGAGATGGAGGGGTCAATGAGGATCAATGGGGGTCAATGGGGGTCAGTGATGGTCAATGGGGAGATGGAGGGGTCAATGAGGGTCAATGGGGAGATGGAGGGGTCAATGAGGGTCAATGGGGAGATGGAGGGGTCAATGGGGAGATGGAGGAGTCAATGGGGAGATGGAGGGGTCAGTGAGGGTCAGTAGGGATATGGAGGAGTCAATGGGGAGATGGAGGGGCCAATGGGGAGATGGAGGGGTCAATGAGGGTCAATGGGGAGATGGAGGGGTCAGTGAGGGTCAATGGGGAGATGGAGGGGCCAATGGGGAGATGGAGGGGTCAATGAGGGTCAATGGGGAGATGGAGAAGTCAGTGAGGATCAATGGAGAGATGGAGGGGTCAATGGGGGTCAGTGAGGATCAATGGGGAGATGGAGGGGTCAATGAGGATCAATGGGGGTCAATGGGGGTCAATAGGGGTCAGTGAGGATCAATGGAGAGACGGAGGGGTCAGTGGGGGTCAGTGGGGAGATGGAGGGGTCAGTGAGGGTCAGTGGGGGTCAATGAGGATCAACAGGGAGATGGAGAGGTCAATGATGGTCAATGGGGAGATGGAGGGGTCAATGGGGGTCAATGAGGATCAATGGGGATAAGGAGGGGTCAATGGGGGTCAGTGAGGATCAGTGATGGTCAATGGGGAGATGGAGGGGTCAGTGAGGATCAATGGGGAGATGGAGGGGTCAGTGGGGGTCAGTGAGGATCAGGGGGGTTCAGGGGGGAGATGGAGGGGTCATTGATGGTCAATGGGGAGATGGAGGGGTCATTGATGGTCAATGAGGATCAGTGGGGGTCAATGGGGGTCAGTGAGGATCAATGGGGAGATGGAGGGGTCAGTGGGGGTCAGTGAGGATCAGGGGGGTTCAGAGGGGAGATGGAGGGGTCAATGGGGAGATGGAGGGGTCATTGATGGTCAATGGGGAGATGGAGGGGCCAGTGAGGGTCAATGAGGATCAATGGAGAGATGGAGGGGTCAATGGGGAGATGGAGGGGTCAATGGGGGTCAATGGGGAGATGGAGGGGTCAATGAGGATCAATGGGGAGATGGAGGGGTCAGTGAGGGTCAATGGGGAGATGGAGGGGTCAGTGAGGGTCAATGGGGAGATGGAGGGGTCAGTGAGGATCAGTGGGGGTCAATGGGGGTCAGTGAGGGTCAATGGGGAGATGGAGGGGTCAGTGAGGGTCAATGGGGAGATGGAGGGGTCAGTGAGGGTCAATGAGGATCAATGGGGAGATGGAGGGGTCAGTGAGGGTCAATGAGGGTCAATGGGGAGATGGAGGGGTCAATGGGGGTCAATGAGGGTCAATGGGGGTCAGTGGGGGTCAGTGGGGGTCAGTGGGGGTCAGTGATGGTCAATGAGGGTCAGGGGGGGTCAATGAAGATCAGTGGGGGTCAATAGGGGTCAATGGGGGTCAGTGGGGAGATGGAGGGGTCAGTGATGGTCAGTGAGGGTCAGTGAGGGGTCAGTGAGGGGTCAGTGATGGTCAGTGATGGTCAGTAGGAGTCAGTGATGGTCAGTGATGGTCAGTGATGGTCAGTGAGGGTCAGTGGGGGTCACTTGGGGTCAGGGGGGGTCAATGAGGGTCAGTGAGGGTCAATGGAGTCAGGGGGGGTCAGTTGGGGTCAGTGATGGTCAATGAGGGTCAGTGATGGTCAGTGACAGTCAGTGATGGTCAGTTGGGGTCAGTGATGGTCAGTGATGGTCAGTGATGGTCAGTGATGGTCAGTGGGAGTCAGTGATGGTCAATGGAGGTCGGGGGGGTCAGTGATGGTCAGTGATGGTCAGTTGGGGTCAGTGATGGTCAGTGAGGGGTCAGTGATGGTCAGTGAGGGGTCAGTGATGGTCAATGGGGGTCAGTGATGGTCAGTGATGGTCAGCTGGGGTCAGTGATGGTCAGTGAGGGGTCAGTTTGGGTCAGTGATGGTCAGTGAGGGGTCAGTGATGGTCAGTTGGGGTCAGTGATGGTCAGTGAGGGGTCAGTTGGGGTCAGTGATGGCCAGTGAGGGGTCAGTTTGGGGGGTCAGTGGTCAATGGGGTCAATGGAGGGATGGAGGAGCCAAAGGGGGCTCAAGGGTGAGGGTCAGTGGGGGGTGGGGGATCAGAGTGACCACAGGGAATCAGAGTGACCACAGGGGGATCAGAGTGACCACAGAGGGACCAGAGTGACCACAGGGGGATCAGAGTGACCACAGAGGGACCAGAGTGACCACAGGGGGATCAGAGTGACCACAGGGAGATCAGAGTGACCACAGGGGGATCAGAGTGACCACAGGGAGATCAGAGTGACCACAGAGGGATTAGAGTGACCACAGGAGGGATCAGAGTGACCACAGGGAGATCAGAGTGACCACAGGGAGATCAGAGTGACCACAGAGGGGCTGCAGTGACCACAGGGGGATCAGAGTGACCACAGAGGGGCTGCAGTGACCACAGGGGGATCAGAGTGACCACAGGGGGATCAGAGTGACCACAGAGGGATCAGAGTGACCACAGGGAGGCTGCAGTGACCACAGAGGGATCAGAGTGACCACAGGGAATCAGAGTGACCACAGAGGGATCAGAGTGACCACAGGAGGATCAGAGTGACCACAGGAGGGATCAGAGTGACCACAGAGGGACCAGAGTGACCACAGGGGGATCAGAGTGACCACAGAGGGACCAGAGTGACCACAGGGGGATCAGAGTGACCACAGGGAGATCAGAGTGACCACAGGAGGGATCAGAGTGACCACAGGGAGATCAGAGTGACCACAGGGAGATCAGAGTGACCACAGAGGGGCTGCAGTGACCACAGGGGGATCAGAGTGACCACAGAGGGGCTGCAGTGACCACAGGGGGATCAGAGTGACCACAGGGGGATCAGAGTGACCACAGAGGGATCAGAGTGACCACAGGGAGGCTGCAGTGACCACAGAGGGATCAGAGTGACCACAGGGAATCAGAGTGACCACAGAGGGATCAGAGTGACCACAGGAGGATCAGAGTGACCACAGGAGGGATCAGAGTGACCACAGAGGGATCAGAGTGACCACAGAGGGATCAGAGTGACCACAGGAGGATCAGAGTGACCACAGAGGGATCAGAGTGACCACAGGGAATCAGAGTGACCACAGGAGGGATCAGAGTGACCACAGAGGGATCAGAGTGACCACAGGGAAATCAGAGTGACCACAGGAGGAGCAGAGTGACCACAGGAGGGATCAGAGTGACCACAGAGGGACCAGAGTGACCACAGGAGGATCAGAGTGACCACAGAGGGATCAGAGTGACCACAGGGAATCAGAGTGACCACAGGAGGATCAGAGTGACCACAAAGGCATCAGAGTGACCACAGGGGGATCAGAGTGACCACAGAGGGATCAGAGTGACCACAGAGGGATCAGAGTGACCACAGAGGGGCTGCAGTGACCACAGAGGGATCAGAGTGACCACAAAGGGACCACAGTGACCACAGGGGGACCGCAGTGACCACAGAGGGACTGCAGTGACCACAGGGGGACCGCAGTGACCACAGGAGGGATCAGAGTGACCACAAAGGCATCAGAGTGACCACAGGAGGACCGCAGTGACCACAGGAGGATCAGAGTGACCACAGAGGGGCTGCAGTGACCACAGAGGGGCTGCAGTGACCACAGGGGGATCAGAGTGACCACAGAGGGGCTGCAGTGACCACAGGGGGATCAGAGTGACCACAGAGGGATCAGAGTGACCACAGAGGGATCAGAGTGACCACAGGAGGATCAGAGTGACCACAGAGGGATCAGAGTGACCACAGAGGGACCGCAGTGACCACAGAGGGACCGCAGTGACCACAAAGGGACCACAGTGACCACAGAGGGACCGCAGTGACCACAGGGGGATCAGAGTGACCACAGGGGGACCACAGTGACCACAGGGGGACCGCAGTGACCACAGGAGGGATCAGAGTGACCACAGGGGGACCACAGTGACCACAGGAGGACCGCAGTGACCACAGAGGGATCAGAGTGACCACAAAGGGACCGCAGTGACCACAGGGGGGGTCAGCGCTGCCCGAGGACCCCCAGGACGAGGCGGGGGGGGAGGGGAGGACCCTCCCCCCTCCCCCCCAGGCCTTTGGGATCCCCCTCTCCCCCTCCCCCACCCGCGGCGCCCCCGGACGTGGCTCCTCCCCCCGGCCCCTCCCCCCTCGGCTCCGCCGCTGCCAAATTTGGGCGCCGAAGCCGCGGAGCCAAAAATAGCGCGGGGAGCCCAAAATAGCGCGGGGGGAGGGGCGGGAGCCCCGGCAGGGGGGAGGGGCCGCTCCGGGGGGAGATCCCGACCCTCCCCCCAAGCTTTGGGAGCCCCCCCGGCCCCTCCCCCCCCCCCCCAATTTGAGGGGCGCTCCGGGACCTCTCCCCTCCCCCCCTCCCCCAATCCCGGGATTCCCGAATTCCCGATTTTCCCCTCCCCCCTCCCCCCCCCCATTCCCGGGGGTCTCCCCGAATTCCTGGGGTTCCCCCCCCCCCCGCCCCTCCCCCCAGCCGCGGTGTTTCCATGGTAACGGCAGCGCGGGGGGGGGAGGATGAGGAGGGAGGGAGGGAGGGAGGGATGAAGGAGCCGGGGAGAGGGAGGAGGAGGAGGAGGAGGAGGAGGGAGGGGATGAAGATGGAGCCGTTAAAAGGGGGGTGAGGATGAGGAAGGAGAGGAGGAAGATGAGGAAGGGAGGAGGATGAAGGATGAAGATGATGAGGATGAAGATGAGGATGAAGATGGAGGAGGATGAGGATGGTGAAAAGGGGATGAAGATGAGAACGGAGCCGTTAAAAGGGGGGTGAGGATGAGGAAGGGGGAGGAGGAAGATGAGGATGAAGGATGAAGGTGAGGAAGGGAGGAAGATGAGGATGAAGATGAAGATGAGGATGAAGATGGAGGAGGATGAGGATGGTGGAAAAGGGGATGAAGATGAGAACGGAGCCGTTAAAAGGGGGGAGAGGATGAGGAAGGAGGATGATGAGGATGAAGATGAGGAAAGAGGAAGAGGAGGATGAAGATGAGGAGGAAGATGAAGATGAGGATGAAGATGGAGGAGGATGAGGATGGTGAAAAGGGGATGAAGATGAGAATGGAGCCGTTAAAAGGGGGGTGAGGATGAGGAAGGGGGAGGAGGATGAAGATGAGGATGAAGGAGGATGATGAGGATGAAGATGAGGGAAGGGAGGAGGTTGAGGGGGAAGATGAGGATGAAGGAGGAGGATGAAGGAGGATGATGAGGATGAAGATGGAGGAGGATGAGGATGGTGAAAAGGGGATGAAGATGAGGATGGAGCCGTTAAAAGGGGGGTGAGGATGAGGAAGGAGAGGAGGAAGATGAGGAAGGGAGGAGGATGAAGGATGAAGATGAGGATGATGAGGATGAAGATGGAGGAGGATGAGGATGGTGGAAAAGGGGATGAAGATGGAGCCGTGAAGAGGGGGGGCGGTGAGGATGAGGAAGGAGGGGGAGGAGGAAGATGAGGATGAAGATGAGGATGAAGATGAGGATGAAGATGGAGGAGGATGAGGATGGTGAAAAGGGGATGAAGATGGAGCTGTGAAGGGGGGGCGAGGATGAGGAAGGCGGGGGAGGATGAAGATGAGGATGGAGGATGATGAGGATGAGGATGAAGATGAGGATGAAGATGGAGGAGGATGAGGATGGTGAAAAGGGGATGAAGATGAGAATGGAGCCGTTAAAAGGGGGGTGAGGATGAGGAAGGGGGAGGAGGATGAAGATGAGGATGAGGAAGGAGGATGAAGGAGATGAGGATGAGGAAGGAGAGGATGAAGATGAGGATGAGGAAGGAGAGGATGAAGATGAGGAGGAAGATGAGGATGAAGGAGGATGATGAGGATGAGGATGAGGATGAGGATGAGGAAGGAGGAGGATGAGGATGGTGAAAAGGGGATGACGATGAAGATGGAGCCATAAAGAGGGCGGGGTGAGGATGAGGAAGGAGGAAGATGAGGATGAAGATGAAGATGAGGATGAAGATGAGGATGAAGATGGAGGAGGATGAGGATGGTGAAAAAGGGATGAAGATGAGGACGGGAGCCGTTAAAAGGGGGGTGAGGATGAGGAAGGAAGATGAGGATGAAGATGAGGATGAAGGAGGATGATGAAGATGAAGATGAGGAAGGAGGTTGAGGATGAAGATGAGGATGAGGAAGGAGAGGAGGATGAGGATGAGGATGAGGATGGTGAAAAGGGGATGAAGATGAGGATGAGGAAGGAGGATGAAGGAGATGAGGATGAGGAAGGAGAGGAGGATGAAGATGAGGATGAGGATGGTGAAAAGGGGATGAAGATGAGGATGGAGCTGTTAAAAGGGGGGTGAGGATGAGGAAGGGGGAGGAGGATGATGAGGATGAGGAAGGAGGGAAGATGAGGATGAGGATGGAGAAGGATGAGGATGAAGATGAGGAAGGAGAATGAGGATGAAGATGAAGATGGAGGATGATGAGGATGAAGAAAGGAGGAAGGATGACGAGGATGATGAAGGAGATGAGGATGAGGAGGGAGGATGAGGAAGGAGAGGATGAAGATGAGGAGGAAGATGAGGATGAAGGAGGAAGATGAGGGTGAGGATGAAGATGAGGAAGGAGGAGGATGAGGAGGAGGATGAAGATGAAGGAAATAAGGATGAGGATGAAGATGATGAGGAAGGAGGACGATGAAGATGAGGATGAAGATGAGGAAGAGGAAGGAGGATGATGGAGATGAGGATGAAGATGAGGAAGATGAGGAAGGATGAGGATGAAGATGAAGGATGATGATGATGAAGAGGATGAAGATGAAGGAAATAAGGATGAGGATGAAGATGAGGATGGACGAAGGAGGAGGAGGAGGACGGAGATGAGGATGAGGAAGGAGGATGATGGTGATGAGGATGAAGATGAGGATGAAGGAAATAAGGATGAGGATGAAGATGAGAAGGATGAGGATGAAGATGAGGAAGGAGGAGGATGATGAGGAAGGAGGATGATGGAGATGAGGATGAAGATGAGGATGAGGAAGGAGGATGATGGTGATGAGGATGAAGATGAGGATGAAGATGAGAAGGATGAGGATGAAGATGAGGATGAGGAAGGAGGGTGATGGAGATGAGGATGAAGATGATGAAGATGAGAAGGATGAGGATGAAGATGAGGAAGGAGGAGGATGATGAGGAGGATGAAGATGAAGGAAATAAGGATGAGGATGAAGATGAGGATGAGGAAGGACGAAGGAGGAGGAGAGGACCGAGATGAGGATGAGGAAGGAGGATGATGGAGATGATGAGGAGGAGGATGAAGATGAGGAAGGATGATGAGGATGAGGATGAGGATGAAGGAAAGAAGGATGAGGATGAAGATGAGAAGGATGAGGATGAAGATGAGGATGGAGGAGGATGACGAAGAGGAGGTGGATGAAGGAAATAAGGATGAGGATGAAGATGAGGGATGGACGAAGGAGGAGGAGGAGGACGGAGATGGGATGAGGAAGGAGGATGGATGGGAGATGAGGATGAAGATGAGGAAGGAGGAGGATGATGAGGAGGATGAAGATGAAGGA